>NC_073312.1:58693454-59293454 GCF_027595985.1 Sorex araneus | reverse complement strand
AATCAGGCAAACCTGACTGTGAAGAACAGGAAAGCTAAGAAAGACAATGGTACAGAATAGGGGTCATTGTGGGGACATTCTGAGGAGATATGAATCATGTGCCTCAGAAGTGTTCCATGAGGGAATGGAAATGGGGTGTTTGGTCTCTGATTCCAGTTCTTTGCTAGTTGAAGAATTCAAGGTCTAGCAACAGTGCCAGCTCCACACCATAGCAGAGAGCTCCCACATGGCCCACTCTAGAAATCCAAGGTTAACTGAGGTAGAAAGTTATGAGTATGCAGGAAGCATCTACTAGAGGTTAGCTCAGAGATAGGTCAAGAACCTATCAAAAGCATTTGCTGCCCAATTTGTTGCTTTGTCAAACCACCACAAGCCACCATGTTCTGTGTATTATCCATCTTTCAAGAAGATTCTTAACCCCAGTGCCATTAAATATGATAGACTAGTCTGGGCCCTAAGCCTATACTACCACAGCCATCCATTATCTCCCGTGACAATCCCCAATCCCAGGTTTTCCACCAATGAAGTTCTTAAGAGGCCATGGCCTTTACTGATCTGCCCCACTTGTCCAACCTTGTTAGGCACGAATTCTTTCAACTTATGCTTTTCACCAAAAAACTATGGGTGTTCTTTGAACACAATGATCTCCTCTATTGCTCTGAGGTTTTCTCAAATAGAATGCTTCAACCCTACCTATACTTTTAAGAGTCATGCTAGGAACATCTTTGTTTTCTTTTTTTTTTTTTTTGGGGGGGGGGTTGTCACACCCAGTGATGCACAGGGGTTACTCCTGGCTCATGTACTCAGGAATTACTCCTGGAGATGCTTGGGAGATCATATGGGATGCTGGGAATCAAACCCGGGTCGGCCACGTGCAAGGCAAACGCCCTACCCACTGTGCTATCATCACTCCACCCCGGAACATCATTTTTCAAAAACTAATTCCCTTGGCTGTGGCTTGTTCTTCTCTCCTCCTCTTACTATTACAGTACTAGTGGCAAACTTTTTAAAAGTTTCAGTGAAAGCGACAGAAAACTTTTATTAAACTCTGAGTATCAAAAGGACAAAGCCTTTAAAGTTCCTCTATCAACTATAGTGGATTATATAAAGACCTTCAAGAACACACTTACAATAAATATCACTAACTTGAGCTTTGTATGGAAGCAAAGGTACTCAGGCATCTGAAGAGGAGATTAAAGGAACTTTATTATATAATATGGCTTTAATCTTGGTGGTTTAAAGGAGGGCTTAAAAAAGTAGAAGCCAAGCCCAGAGGGATAATGCAGAGGTTAAGGAGCTTGCCTTGCAGGCAACAGATCCTGGTCTGATACCTACCATGGCACAAGATAAATTAAGCACTGCAGGAAGTGATCCCTGAGCATAGAGCCAGGAGTTAAGACCTGAGCAATGCCAGATGTAACCCCCCCCCAACCAAAAACCTAAATAAAATTTAAAAGCAAAAGCAAGGTTTTGACTGAAAACTGTCTGGAAGCAGGGGATATTCATTGGTTATACTGGCGATTTTAAATCTAGAATGCAGAAGATCACAGTCGGAGCCATCACTGGTAAAACAGCAGCAATCAATCACTCATGTCAGACATAATCGATGTTTAATTACACTTCTGTTTGCAACATGTCCTTGTCTCAGTCCTGCCTCCAATATGCTCAAGGAGCAACCTTTCCCGTTACGTATAGTTCACCAGAGCTATCTGTGCTCGACTGGCAAAGTGGCAATTGAGAAATGGCTGCCAGGGCCATTTCTGACTTTCTTGAAATTTACTCAGAATATACCAGAATGACTTAAATCATTGTTGAATTACTTTCAGATTTAGTCTAAACCTAGAGGATCATGTAAACTTTAACTTATAGTTTACAACTGCAACTTCCTGACACAGAGAAGAGTATAAGACATTTCAGTCTCCAACTCAGATCCATGAACTCACTTTGGCAGGTGCAGAAAGTATGTTATCTTACTTATCTATGGTATAAAAAATAAAATTCAATAAGGCACTAGTCCAGGAAAAATGCAAGGCTACATTTGATTTAAAATATCCCCCATTTCATTGTTTGGTTTCAGATTTGAAATTTTTGGGTGACCAGTAGTCCTCTTTTTGCTTCACTCTCACTTTCTAAAGTTCAGAGACCAAAACCAATAAAATAAACTGGAACTCTGTGGTGCTGTGTCAGACAGGAGGCAGAGCACGGACCATACAAAAGGAGTCAAGGCACATTCTAAAACAATGCTGGAAGTAGTGTTTGCTCTCAAGTAAAACAGAGCATGAAAAGGAAGTCAATCATATCAAAAGCTAAATTCTTTATGGATACCACTCCAGAAATGGAAACAATGTAGCAATGAAATGCAGGTCAATTTCAATTAATTACTCTTGCCTTGAATATAAATTACTGGGGTGAAAAAACCTTTCCCACTTCTATGTGAAACCTGTCATTTTTCTTTACCAGGAACACTTAGAATTAGTTAGCTCCTAGTACTTTAATTCTCCATAAGTATAGTAAGAACATGGTCATGGACAAACTCTGTCATGACCCAAATAGAAATAACTAAGTAAGGACCCTGCTGGGATTACGAAAGAGTAACCTGGCCTGAGGACTGTAGTCTTGGAATATATAGCAAGATGTATCCAGGTCCAGTCAACCTTTAAGCTTACTATATCTCTTATTGTGTTCATACAAATTTACTAGAAATATTATAAGAAGTAAATTTGCTATGATTATTTAAATGGCTTACCAGCTGAGAAAAGGATGAAATCCTGCCCTTGAGTGGATCTCCTAGTAATCTGGAGTGCTGAACCCTCAGATGAGATTTTGTCCTTGAATTAATCCCCTAGAACTTCCCCTGAAGGAGTGGCTTTACATCTGTTTGTTGTTATGATAATGTTCAACCCCACCTATGTGTACTCCACCCTTCATGATTTCTATATAACTGCTCTGAAGTGGAGACTAAAATGAAGATAAGGACTGGTAGAGGACTTTGAGGTCTACAAGGAGACAAGGATGATGGAACTATGATGATTGGAACTAGGACCAAAACTACAACTATAATTGTGCTGTAAGGGGAGAGATGGAACTAATCTGATGAGGAGAGAGAAATAAATTGCCTACCAACCAGCCTGGGGCCTTGTTTCTCCATCCCCTCCCACACACACACTTTCTCTGAAACTCACAATCTATCAAACTGGCATGTTAATATATTGCACTGGATCAACTGCTTCCTGTAAGCACTGTAGCACTGCACTGTTCATCGATTTGCTCGAGCGGGCACCAATAACGTCTCCATTGTGAGACTTCTTGTTACTGTTTTTGGCATATCAAATATGCCACAGGGAGCTTGCCAGGCTCTGCTGTGTGGGCAGGATACTCTCGGTAGCTTGCTGGGCTCTCCGAGAGGGACGAAAGAATCGAACCCGGGTCAGCGGCATGCAAGGCAAATGCCCTACCTGCTGTGCTATCGCTCCAGTCTTGCTTCCTGTAAGAACTGTTTTAATGATGTTTTTCTTCCAACCATGAGCTCAAAATGTCCTTTAATTTCTTTGTGGGAAGTTCTAATATTTTAATAGCTTACATTAGAATGGTCTAAGAGACATGTTTTTTCTACAGTGCTTCAAAAAATTAACACGTTACTTCTATGTATTAGCTCATTGTATACCTAATGTCAGCACAATAAAATTATTTAAAATTAGGATATATTCCCTCAAAATTAAATACTCTTTGTGAAACCATAATGATGGATACATGTCATTATACATTTCCCAAAGCCACAGAATGTACAATACCAAAAAGAAACCCATGAACTTTGAGTGATCATGATGCATCAATGTAGGCTTAGCAATTCTAACTAATGTACCACTGGAGTAGGACATAGATATATGGTAAAACTGTTCACTTTTATCTGAATGTAAAATTTCTTTAATAATTTAAGAACAAACAAAAAACAGGGGCATGTGGAGGTCTGGGTTCTCCGGCCCCACAGAGCATAAAACAGAGATACTGACTCAGGACAGTAAGATGACAAATGCAACGAAAGGAATGATTTACTTCAGGGACAGGGCAGCTTAAAAATTAAAGAATAAGTAAAAACTGCAAGTAGCAATGGGAAACTCATTCTCATGTAAAAAGGAACAATGATTGAAAAAGGCAAGCAAAAGGAAAGAAAATTAATAAACAGAAGATTAGAGATAAAATGATCTACAGGGAAGACAGGCAAAAGAGGTCAAACATACAATTCTCCAAACTCCATAGGTAATGGATCAGAGGATCTGAAATGATTGAAGAGACTGTTCTGGAAGGGCATTTCAGGTCTCAGGAAAACTGACACATAATGGTCAACACAGACATATTTTAATATAACTGCTAAACTTTGAAGATAAAGAATCCTTTGGACAATCAGGCAAAAACAGTGAGTCAGAAGAGTAAAAACAAAACAGACTGACATCAGAATTCTCAACAATATGCAATTCCAGGAGACTGTAAAAATACCTTCAGTACCCTCAAAGAAAAGGTCATCCCTCTACACCATCCCCCACAATAAAAACCAAATTGGCATCTCAAATATAAAAGGCAACCAAAAATTGATAGTTATAAACTCTATAGAAATACAGAGAAAATATTTGCAATTCATGTACAAAGTGTTGCACTGCACTGTAGCACCGTCCTCCCGTTGTTCACCGACTTGCTCGAGCAGGCACCAGTAATGTCTCCATTGTGAGACTTGTTGTTACTGTTTTTGTCATATTGTATACACCACGGGTAGCTTGCCAGGCTCTGCCGTGCGGGCAGGCTCTCAAAGAGGGACAGAGGAATCAAACCCAGTTGGCCGCATGCAAGACAAGCGCCTTACCCGTTGTGCTATCGCTCCATACAAAGTGTTAACTTAAAAATCTATACCCTTGCTTAAAAACAAAAAATCAAATCAGTGGTACTGGAAATAACAGACAAAATAACAGTTTATGTTAAAAAGTAGTATAAATGTCTTTGGAGCAGGCACAGAAACATGATCAATCGCATAATGAAGAGGGAAGATTAAAATTAGATGTGAATTGTGAATTATCATGCCATCAAATGGGAAAGACCGCAAAGCCTGGAAAGCTCTGACTCAGTGAAACTGTAGTAAATGGGAATTCTCATATTGCTAATAAAGACATAAATGAATATAACATCTATGGAACTTGGCAACCTTTATAAAAATGTAGATACTTCTATATCAGTAATTCTATCCCTGGGAATTTATCTACCGACTGCACAGAATGACAAATGTGTAAGTCTTTGCAGTATTAATTAAAATAGAAAAAGACTGGAAACAAGAAAAATGTTCACCAATGTGGACCTGGTCGAATAAATGCCTCTGAGTGACTATGTTCCTGAAGAAATATGGATATATTTGTTACTGGTATAGGTAGTTCTGAGATACAGTTTAGGGCAGGGTATAGATGGGAATAATATTTAGAGTATACTGTTCAATGTGCAATCAAAGTGCACGGATGTATGCACTGAAAGGTTTGTAAGGTAGTGGTCATACCAGGCTTGGCTCTTTAAGCCTGTGTTCTCTCAACACATATTTCCCTTCCTGCCTCTTTGCTTTATAATCCTGAAAAAGTGTTCTCTCTTGAACATATATTTCCTCTCTTTCTCTTTCCTGCATCTAAGTTTCAATAAAAACTATCCTGTTTGGGGGCTGGAGTATTAGCACAGCGGGTAGGGCATTTGCCTTGCACACAGCCGACCTGGGTTTGATTCCCAGCATCCCATATGGTCCCCTGAGCACTGCCAAAAGTAATTCCTGTGTGCAGAGCCAGGAGTAACCCCTGTGCATTTCCAGGTGTGACCCAAAAAGAAAAAAAAAAAACACCCAACAGCAACAAAACTATCCTGTTTTTCTCTTGCTAGCTCTCATTCTCTCTTCCTTTCTCTCTCCCTCTCTACACACACACATAAAAAACCACGCACACACACAGCATATCAGTTGTTTGAAGAGAAGAACTAGAGTTAAAAGAGAATTAGAGAATTATGACTGTGCAATCCTGTACTTTTGTCATTTTTAAACTGAATTTATTGCCAATCGATAAATAAATATAAAAGAACATATAAACTTACTCACATCTTTTTAGCTTGAAATAAAAATAATCCATAAATACTTTTTATAGATTAATCCATTAATACAAATATTAAATATTTAGAAATGAGTTGTTTGGATAAAAGAATAAGAGATAAACAATATTAAGATTGTAAGTGGAAAATCAAGGTCTTTATTTTGTTAAAAGAAAAAAAAAACAGAGTAACACTAGTAAGTATTCTATAAGTAGACTAAAAACTTCCTTAATTAAGGAAGTACATGAGACAACACATATTTCACTATTTAGTCTGGCTCAGGGTGGGAAAGCACATGGCTGGCAAAAATGGAAAGGAATAAATGTTTCCCTTTCCAGAATCCCGTCCCTGCCGGTAATTTAATAGTCTTTTGGGAAAACCAGGTGGCAATTCCCCAAAACACAGACGAGGCTCATAACCTGCAGCCTCTGAATTCTATTACTAGGAGTTTGTGCAGCATAAAAGCTTGTGGGAGGCCAGAGAGAGAGTTTAAAGGACTGAAAACATGCTGTACTTGCCGAAGGCCTGGGTTCAATCCCCAGCAGTGCATGGACACCTGGACACCCCAGGAGCAACTCCTGAGCCAGGAGTACCCCTGAGCACCTGGGAGTGGTCCGCAAAATTCCCTCCCAAAATTTTTAAGTTTAAGGTTGTAGAAGTAAACAAATTTACAATTTATTATATATAAAACACAATTAAAGATCCATGAGATCAGTCAAAATACAGCCACAATATAGTCATACCTCACATTCAAAAATTGATTTTACAAAGTACAAAATAAAAGTTGTGTTATATATGTGTTTATGGGGAATATGACCACATTTCTAAGAGGGGGAGAAAACTAAAAAAATGTGCATATAGATTAAGTCCATTTTCATAAAACAATATATAACTATTTGCGTGCATCAAAGATTCAAAACTACACATATGCTGTATCCTCATTTTACTTCAGGAGTTTGGGGAGGCCACACCCAGTGTGGTCAGGGTTCACACCTGGCTCTGTGCTCAGCAATCACTCCTGGCAGTGCTCAGGGAACCACAGGTGGCGCTAGGAATCAAAGTAGGGTCAGCTGTGTGCAAGTCAAGTGCCGTACTCGCTCTCTGGCCCTATTGTTTTAATTTCAAGCAGGGATTATTTAGCGTTGAGAGTAATTTCTGGCAACAATGTATAAAGGGAATGCCATTCCTCATTCCTGAAATCTCTCTAATATCTTTTGATAAAAGTGTCTGTCAGTACCAAGGTTTCTATAAAAATGTTGTAATAAACCACATGCCACGCTTTAATGGCACAAAAAGGTCATTTGTAGAAATGAAGATGTTATTATGATTTAAGCTATTTTCCCTCACAAATGTGAAACGCCACCTGGTAGTTCAGTTATGTCTGTAAGTGCAAAAGGGCTTTGTGGAAACAATTTAATTGCTAGTGACAGGCCTGACAGATGTCACTGAATTCTGTCCAGCAGAGAGCTGTGAATGACAGCAAAGGACAATCAGGGGAGGGTTGTGCGTGTTTTAGAGAACTGTCAAAATTTGGTGCCCGAGGCCAGGGAGATAGTTCAGCCTTGCACTATCTCCAGAGTTTAAACTCTCAGACCCCAAGGTCCAGAGTTTAATCCCTAACACCATATCCCTCACCTCAGCACCACAGGATGCAACCTTGACATACCATGAACATTGCTCTAGACTGGCCTGTTGGCCCCGAGCACTGCCAGGGGTAGCTCTGCTGGTTTCCTGTTTTGATCGGACTGAGGAATATCAGGTCACCAGCCCAAACACGGAACCATTAGATTTGCACAATGCCTAATATCACTGGGGCACACAGAGTGATGCAGGGTCCTGCAAGCATCACTGGGGAGGCAGCTCTAAAAAGAAAATGTGGTGCCCATCTCCAGGCTAAGATGGGGGTGTGCAGCACCACTGTCATGTTCAAACATGGCTATAAACCTCGGTAATCATCATGGTTATCACAACCATGCATTCCAAAAGAGAGGAACGGACACCTAGGCCAGGAGCAGGTACTGGAAAGCTGTAGGAAGCTACAGGCTCAATCTACAACACTAGCTGAGACACTCAAGACTAAAAAATGGCTGAAATTACCCAAACCCGAATCAAAATTGATTGCAAAATGCGTGTTTTAATGTGCAGAACTCCCTCTTCCATCCCCCTCCCTCTCTATATCCCTCCTTACCTCCCATTTTTCATACTGCTCAAAATGATGCCAGTTTCACATTGGCTTCAAAAATCCGATGCTATATAGACAGCCATCCACATGCTTGCTCCTCAAACACGGCTTTCCTCAACTTTACACCACTGACACTTTGCACTAGATAATTCCTAGTGGGGTGTCCTGTGCACTGTGGGATGTTTATCATCATCCCTGGCCTCTGTCCACTAGATGCCAGGAGCAACACTCTCCCAGTTAGAATACCAAAAACACATCACCAGATTCTGCCAAATTTGCCCTAGGGTGGCTGGGGGTGGGGGGGGATCACAACTGACCCAGGTTGAGAATAAAAGTTCATGAATTCCAGTGAAACTATTAATGGACTTTCAAAGAGAAAAGATAATACAAAAAAGGATGGTAGAATGATAAAAATAAATCTAGGTAGGAAAATTTAAAGAGACATGCAGCAAGAAATTTGAGTTGCTTTCCTTTTGAAAATGAGTAAAGAAACATATCTGCATTGTCTTTAGTGAATGTCTCAGTGGATCTTGATTCCTCTGGTGACCAAACACTAGCACCTATAAATATGTTCACAGTGGAGGAAAATAATTCAAACTCTGAATCCAAAGTTCAGATTCTATCACAACAAACTTTTAAAATTTAGGTGAGACTAGACAAACCATAGCATCTCTTTACATCAGCTACTACTGTGTGTAAGAATGAGTGTTACAGTCATCCAAGTGGGTTAAGGTAAGGACTAACACAGAACACACTAGCCAGCACCAGGGCTATGTGCCAAGGGAGGGAAATAAGTTTGACCTTTCGGCTCATATGATATAACAGAGAAACGGAAGGCTGCAAATGGAAGGGAGTCTGAGCAGGCCTCTATTTTTTTTTCCCCTAGTTTTCAAACTAGGGACTTGCAAACATCTGCTCGGGAAACAAGATTTCAAGTGCTTGTAAACATACACATTGACGGATCAGAAAGACAGTACAGTACGGTACGGTGGTTGCACACAGCCAACCCAAGTTTAGTCTTCAGCAACCCACAAGGCCCACCAGCCCACCAGGAGTAATTCCTGAGCACAGAGTCAGCAGTAAACCTTGGGTACAGCCAAACATGGCCCAATTCCCCACACCCCCGCAAAAAATATTTTTTAAAAAATAACACATTGCAATTAATGATCACATACTACCCTTTCATCTAATATAATCTAAATGATGACTCAAATGTTTTGTCTGAGTATTTTTTTTTAATCTATGTTTGGGGTGTTTGAATGGAAGATACAGAGAGCTCCCATGCGCCCGTCTCTCCCTCCCTACACTCTTCCTACACACCAGCACAGACTCACACCATCAACTTCCTTAACAGCAATACACATTGTACTAGCTTCCCACAAATGTGAAACATGTATCTATGAGCGTAAGGCATACAGAGTTTCCTAAAAATCATCTGTGCCTGTGTATTCATTCCTCCTTTCCAAACTCTGGCAACCACTGTTCTGTTTTGTTTTTAAACTGTCTCCATCATTTTACCTTTTCCAACATGTCATCTAATTGATATTATACAGTGTGTCTGAGCAGCTTCTTTCACTAATATATATTTAATGTTGCTTCATGTATTTGGTTTTGACAACTTGTTCCTATTTAGCACCAGATAATAATGTATTTTCTGAACACACTACAGTTGTTTATCCACTAAGAGTCATCTGGTTACTTCCAAGGTTGGACAATCATGAATAAGCTGCTAAAAACATTCATGTGAATGTTTCTATGTGAAAATTAAGCTTCCATCTGGGTAAGTAATAAGGAACTTGATTGCTGGTATATAAAAACAGGTTTAAGGCAAAGGTGATAACAGACGGTTGAAGGCAACTGCCTTGAATGGGGCTGATTTGAGTTCAGTCCCTGGCACTGCTTAAGCTGCTCAGGAGCGATTCTGAGCACAGTGCCAGGAATAGCCCCAACCCCCTCCACCAAAAAACAATAATTTAATTTGTAGTAAACCCAAACCACCTTCCAAAGTGGTTATTTTACATTTCCACTAGCACAGCAGATAAGGCGTTTGCCTTGCACACAGCCAACCCAGGTTTGATTCCTCCTTCCCTCTCAGAGACTGGCAAGCTACCGAGAGTATCTTGCCCCCACAACAGAGCCTGGCAAGCTGCCCCCTCGTGGCATATTCAATATGCCAAAAACAATAACAAGTCTCACAATGGAAACATTAGTGGTGCCCCCTGGAGCAAACTGATGAGCAACAGGATGACAGTGATAGAGTGCTACTAGCAATGAATGAGTTTTTATTGTTCCACATACTATCAGTATTTGGTGTTACCGGTGTTTCTGACTTCAGTCATTCTACTAGATGTGTGTATGTTTTTACTTTCAATTCACTAATAACATACTGTGTGCAGTATCTTTCCATACTCTTTGCCACCTGTGTATCTTCTTTGGCAAGGTATCTGTTAAGGCTTTCAGCCCATTTTTTTTTTAAACTGGTTGCCCTGAAAGGTGGAGGGCGGGGGCATACCCCACTGTAGTCAGGGCTTACTCCTGACTCAACTAAGGGATCACTCCTGGCAAGTTCCAGAAACCATATGGTGTGCAGTGTCGAACCGGGTTGGATACATGCAATGTACTCTCTGTACTCTGTACCCACTGTATTCTCTAGCTCTTTCAGAGTTCCCTGTTGAGATATGGCTTGCATCAGTCTCTGGCAGGTCTTGCTTTCTTGATACTTTTCAATTTCCCATCCTGCGCCTTACTTTTTTTACCTCTCTATTCTAATCCAAATTTGTTTCCTTCCAAGGAAGAAGCAAATAAAAATGTTTGCTTATTTCAGGTTTTAGAGGTTAAAAATTGAAAAACCATCTTCCTCTTTGGCTCTTATCCAGGAGAAAAATAAAGTTTGCAAGGACCAGCTAGCTCGTGGAAGTAATAAGATGAGCATGTGAACCTTAAAGCCTTCAGAAAAGAAAACTAACTAAAGAACCAGATGGACACAAGAAATGAACCTAAATTCAGGTACTGAACCCTGACAATGCAACACAGAGTAAGAATCACTCACCTGGAAATTGGAACTCTGTGAGTGCTTGCGTTTGTGAGTTGAATCAGTGTGTGAGAACACACATACTCAGAAAGAATCTTAAATGTGCAAAATTGGTGCTGTCCTAAAATGAGTTTATTCATGTAGAAAGGGGTAACACCAAAAATTGTGAATGCAAACTACACAGCTGATATTTGAACCATGGGTAGCAACCTCATGAGTTCACTTTTGCTTTCTTATGTCTGAGGCAGTACTGAACAACACAGCACCATAAAAGTGTTTTGATTTTGATTCGTGGATCAAATATTGAGGCTTTTAGGCCAATTTTCTTTATTATAAAAATGCAAATAAATACATTTTAAACACAAAATAAATGTTGACTGATTGCTCAGGTTTCCAGCCAACAGCAGCCTGTGAGTCAAGTCTGAGGACAGTAAAACGTCATACGCACATTTGGTGTGGGGGGGTCAGCACCCTCTAACATTCCAGCATTGTTGGAACGTTAAATCTAACTTCCCTTTATAAGAAAGCATTATTTATAAAAGTAAGGATATGCTAATCTCAGTCTACCTTCATACTTCACTCCCAAGGACTGAGATATTATAAAATTGATTACTACTGATTGTAATCATCTAGACTTAGCATGGTCTTTGAAGATATGAATACATCAGAGAACACCCTTAAATAAGAAACGGCACCAAGAAAGTTATTTTCTCGTTCAAGTGTGGATCAGAATATGCATTAACAGTGATAACTTGGAACTCCAAAATAGACTGATCTTGTTTGAAGTCTGCTGCCGATTAACTATAAAAGTGTGGGCAAATAATTTAATCTGCATGTACCTGTCTTTAGCAGTAAAACAAAATCACCATCTAATACTACAGTTATCTAATCATTACATTATGTATATAAAATATTAAACACTTTACTTTGCCCCAATCAATTTCAATAACTGGTGGTAGCCCACACTACTACTGATATGTAAATTATATAACCAAGTACAAATTAATCACAAGCAAAGCAATTCCAGTCTGGAAAACAATCAGAAGGGTCGAGTCCTTTTGTGTCATTCACAATTCTACTAAAAAGGCACCAAGTTCACTCATTCAAGAGTTTGAGTGATAACCATCAGGTCATTTTCCTTAAATTTCTTACTGAGGACAATTATGAACCACAAAGAGGAACTTTAGTCACATCAGCTTCAGCCACAAATCATGTACCAACTTTGTTCACTTCAGAGATCTACAGAGAAAATATCCACAGGTCAGTATTTTTTGAGAGGGAATGCTATTTTTTGAGTGTGAAGGTCATGATTCTCAGCCTTTTTCTACACCACACATCATAATGATAAGCGTTTCTATTCATGTTAATGGCTCTTATACAGAGTTATAAAACAATCCTCAAAAACTGGCCAAGTGTCAAATACTAGTTAGTGCTAGGAATACAGTAATGAACAAAATATATATATTCTTTACCCTTTGGAGAACCGACAGGCCACTCTCTGCTCTTTGTCATCCACATTATGTAATGACCTATTTATCTAATACATATATATATGCATGTTCGTATGTTATATGCAACATATATAACTGAAATATTCCATAAAACTCCCAGAGGAGAGCGACTCAGGGAGTCTCTTGCCCATGCGCCTGGCTGTCTTCCCCAGGGCCTCCTCGGTGGGGATGGGCTCCAGCTTCCCTCCCCACCCCAGCAGAGCTCCCGGTAGCAGAAGACTTCCGGAGCCTAGCCACAGCCATGCTCAAGGCCCCTTTCCACATGTTTGGACGAGCCTCACGCATGAAGGAACCGGCAGAGGAACCCAGGTGTGTGGGACCCGGGGCTGAGACCTCCAAGCCTGTTCGGATCAGGACTGGGCCTCCTCCACCCATATTTCCCATTTCCCAGTAGCTAGGCGGTCACACCCAAGGGACTGCCTCAGCACTGTGTAATCCTGTCAATGGCCAGCATCCAGGGACTTAAAAGCAAGCTCCCAGAAGCTTATATCTTATAGCCGACTTCTCCCTCTAGGAGAACCTGGCAAACCACTGGGAGTTTCCTGCCCACATGGGAGGGCCTTGCAAGGTCCCCATGGTGTATTAATATGTCAAAACCAGTAACAAGCTTGGTCTCATTCCCCTGACCCTGAATGAGCCTCCAGTATAGCATCGTTGAAGGGACAAGTGGAGAGAAGCTTCTAAAATCTCAGGGCTTAGACGAATGGAGACATTACTAAGACCGTTTGAGAAATTTGACGATCAATGGGATGATGATGATGATGATGATTCTGTAAAACAATACTCTTAATACTCTTTCTAATCTAGTTGTGTGTTTTTACATGCTGGTTTTGACCCCTATTTTAAATTTTGATATACTAATTGGGTTACAATCCAACACTTGGAACACTTATGCTATTACTTTTTCCTACCTGCTAAAAGCCTTACTTAGCCCAACCTGAATCCTCAAGTATTAGAACATGACAGAATGGGGCCAGAGTTATAGTACAGTGGGTTGGGTGCTTGCCTTGCCTACAGCAGACCTGGGTTTGATGCCCTGCATCTCATATGATCCCCCAAGCATGGCCAGGACTTCCTGGCCAGGAGTAACCTCTGAGTATTGCTGGGTGTGACTCAAAAACAATAACAACAGCAACCCAACAAAATATTCCCCCCTGAGAAAAATTAAAAAATTGTATGCTGTACAATTTTTCTCATTCTAAGATTTTCTATTAGATATCACTTGTTCTTATGAAATGCAACCAAAAATCAACCAAAAAACTTCATGGAATTTTGATGATTGTCTTATTTGTTCTGCAAGGAAAAGTATGGCCAGATTTTTTGCCAAATCAATTCCAAAATAGGATACATCAAGCAATCCAGTTAACACCTTTTATTCTGACTAAACAACCAAAATTGCCATAAGAGAAACATTTGTATCTAGCAGTTTCTGTCACCTTAACTCTGCAAGTAAAATCTTTCCTAAAACAAAGGCAATTAACTTTCATTAATGCTAATCTCATTTATTTAGAATTCAGCATAAGAACTTTAAATGATTTTTATGCATTTATCTTTGCCGATCTAAGCAAAACGAGAAAATTAAGAGGAAACAGGAGAATTTTAAAAAAACTTTACCTTAGTTAAGAGAACAAACTGAATTAAAATCATGGAGCACAAAGCAGTCACTAGTATAAGTTCTCAGTACAAACCACTTTTATCTATTATTAAGAAAGGGTGGCAGGACTTTTTAGAAACTGTGCAACTTATTCAAAATTCCATTTGTAGGTCAATGGTTTAGAGAGCACAATTAAGTTTTGATGAGTTCATAAGTTACTTTATATTAGTAAGATTACAGTACTAACCATATGATAATTCTTTTTTTTTTTTTTTTTTTGCTTTTTGGGTCACACCCAGCGATGCTCAGGGGTTACTCCTGGCTTTGCACTCAGGAATTACTCCTGGCGGTGCTTGGGGGACCATATGGGATGCCGGGGATCGAACCCGGGTCGGCCGCGTGCAAGGCAAACGCCCTACCCGCTGTGCTATCGCTCCGGCCCCTATATGATAATTCTTAAATACTATGCACAACCTCGGAGTTTTCTATGCCAACCAGAAAATACTAGCATTCAAACTACAAGAAATGGGAACACTTTTTTCTTCCATCCAATAAAGGTCTGCTTAGAGAAGAACACATTACTTTTATTTTTCTTAATCATGACCCCCCATTAAGATCAGAGACACCAATTTTAATACATAACACTAAATCTTAAATCATTAGTTCCTGTGGCTCTCATGAGAATTCAATCCTTAAAAATTATATATATACTGGGGCTGGAGCGATAGCACAGCGGGTAGGGCGTTTGCCTTGCACGCGGCCAACCTGGGTTCAATTCCCAGCATCCCATAT
Source organism: Sorex araneus (assembly GCF_027595985.1). Taxonomy (NCBI): domain Eukaryota; kingdom Metazoa; phylum Chordata; class Mammalia; order Eulipotyphla; family Soricidae; genus Sorex; species Sorex araneus. The sequence continues at coordinate 59,278,242 of NC_073312.1, read as the reverse complement.
GGTCCCCTGAGCACCGCCAGGGATAATTCCTGAGTGCAGAGCCAGGAGTAACCCCTGTGCAGAGCCAGGTGTGACCCAAAAAGCAAAAAAAAAAAAAAAAAAACTTCAAAAAATTATATATATACATATATACTCTTATATTACATGTATACAGTCTCTGAATAAATATCATAAAACATGCACTTTCACCAAAATTCCTGCTTACTTAATCAAAATGTTTCTATTGCACTTTTCAATACATTCTAGACAGGTAAATGGGAATAAAAGAAATGGTGGTGAAAGGGAAGAAAGAAAAGGTTGAAAATGAAGACCCCGGAGGAAGAGGGTAGAAAAAGGAAAGAAGCACCAGATGGACCAGATGGTCTTTTTCCCAAAATGACATTTCACACAGGCACAGAACAATGAGGTTATCATCACTCTAAACTTATCCTTGTTCACTGACTGCAAAGATGACAGCAACATAAAATTAATGCGTAAAAATTCAATTCCTTGGAAACCAAAGTGGACATTAGCCAAAAGTGATTGTCATAAAACTTTGCCTGCTTTATAATTGCAGTCATCATCCATTGCCTTTTGAACACATTGTCTCCTTGCTGACTAAGTTATGAGATTTCCATGTCAGATGATGAATTTTTATGTCCAAAACTGAACTTAATCCTAAGAACCCCCAGGAGAACTGGTAAATACAAGGATTCCCGGTCCCACCCCAAGACCTACTGAGCCAGAATCTCCATAGAGGAATGTGACTTGTTTAACTGACAACAAATTCCAGCAGTGAGTTTTCCTCCTATCAGGCAGCATCCTACCAACCCAACGGGCTGTTCACACAGTCATTAAGGACTGATGTCTTTAAAAATCAAGTTTTGGACAGTACTGTTGGAAGGTCATTTGAAAAACATGGACTAAATTCCAACAAGGTAAAGAAAGGGCAGACTATAGTAACAGCAGCCATAATAAATGTTTATTTATGCTCAAATACTCAACCAATACGCACTGTAACTGGAGAAAGTGAAAAGCAATGCAAATTCATGGCTGTATTGTCTCATATAGTCTATGGATTAATTATATATTCCAAATCTCCACATCACTATGGGACTTAGAATTTAATCATCCACAATGTGACATGAGTCACTAGATTTGGTCTCTTGACAAATGAGAATTTGGGGTGGAGAAGGCTTAAAATAAAGGCCAACTCTTTCCTCTTTGACATTCAGAGGTGGGGAAAACAGCCACGTGAATAAGCAAAATAATTCTTTTCTAAAATTTCTCCTGGCATTTTCATTTCAGTTTTACTAAATAGAAGCTATACTCAAATAAACTTCATGTCTGCATTATACCATGATAATAAAATTTTTTAAAAAATATCAGTAATGATGGCCAAGAACTGATTCAGCAGCTGTGTTTTAAGTAATAAGAATCTCAAGTCAATTCTAAACAGTAAATTCCTCTGAGGAAAACTTTTAATGTTTTTCCTCTCTTCCTTATATTCAATCTTTCTCTTCTGGCACATTCTACTCATCATAGAGTATTGTGTACATTGGTAGCACCTCATAAATAATACAAAATAATGTGTGTAGACCTGGCCAGAAGGGATCAAGTCTTAGGCACCATTCCAAAAGTTAACTTCAACCATGTGGAAATTATGCTAAGAGCCTCAAAAGTACTGCTGAAATATACCCTTTTAGGGCGAAGGGGGACACACTATACCTGGCAGTGCTCAGGGATCACTCCTAGTGCGGCTCAGGTATTGAACACAAGTCGGCCACGTGCAAGGCAAGCTTCCTACCTGCTGTACTCTCTGCAGCCACAATTTACACTTTTATGGTGAAAACTGAATTTTTCTTTCATTTTTTTTTTTTAAATTTGGGGGGTTTGGAGGCAAACATTGTGCTCAGAGGACCTCTTTGCAATGCTGCAGATAAGAATCAGGGTTGGATAAAAATCAGGGCTTGTCTCAAGCAAGGCAAGTGCTTTAACTCTTGTACTATCTAGTCTCAATTTACCTGAACATTTTTATTTTCAAAGCAAAAAAGATCAAAATGTGGAGTAATGGAGAAATAGCATTCTGAGTGGTTTAAGTGTAGCAACTGACTGGGAATTGGTCAAAAACAATCTAATTTCTTTTTTCATTTTTTCGGCCACAAACAGCTGTGCTGAGGGCTTACTCCTTTTCTTAAGGATGGCTCTTGAAAGAGTACGGGGATCATTAGGTGTGCCTGGGATCAAACCCAGACTGGCTGCATGCAAGATAAGTACCCTACCACTGTACTATCTCTCCACCCACCCCTGCCCCCCAACAATCTAGTTTCATATTATCTTTCCTATCGGATAAAATCTCTCAAGCATAGTCATACTTGAAATTCTATATCAATTTTCAGTTTCTTATGAGGAAAGAATTGTATAGGTAACACAAGAGAAAAGACATTCAAAATTATCAGAATTGCTTTAATGTTCATGCTTACTTGGGGGTTTCTCTAGGGATGATCAAATTACATTTTTATTAGCCTGGTGATGAAACATATCGCTTTTTAAATTTTTGCTGTTTTTATTTTTGGTTTTGTTTTTTGAGCCACACTCCACTGCTCTCAGGGCTTACTTCAGGCTCTGTGCTCAGGGATCACTTCTGGCATGGTTCAGGAGACCATATATAGAGCATGCCAGGAATGAAACTGGTTCAGTCACATGGAAAGCAAGTACCCTGCCCACTGTACTATCTCCAGTCCCATCATTTCACTCTGTGACCACAGAAGAAGTATAACCAGATTATATTTAAATTCCCACTTACTCAAATAGTAGGCCAGAGATTTTTAAATGACTATAATCAATTAGACAACTCTCTAACAGCAATTTCTTCCCTTGGGTAAAACATTTTATCACGCTAAAGATTTACTGAGAACATATATAATAGTCCCTGGGAAATCAAAGTATAATAAAGAAAGAAAGACAAACCAAGCTGTGGAGTGACTCTTGGAAATTCACTGAGTCTTTCTGTCTGGTTGGGTTTTGCTGCTATTGTTGTTTGGGGCCTGGGGCTGGAGTGATAGCACAGAGGATAGGGCGTTTGCCTTTCACATGGCCGACCCATGTTCGATTCCTCCGCCCCTCTCGGAGAGCCCGGCAAGCTACCGAGAGTATTGCGCCCGCACGGCAGAGCCTGGCAAGCTACCCGTGGTGTATTCGATATGCCAAAAACCAGTAACAATAAGTCTCAGAATGAGAGACATTACTGGTGCCCGCTCGAACAAATCGATGAGCAATGGGATGACAGTGACAGTGACAGTTGTTTGGGGCCATACCTGGCTGTGTTCAGGGCTCACCCCCGCTGGGCTCAGGGGTGGGTGCAGGTGCTGGGGAACCAATTCAGGTCAGCCACAGGCCAGGCCAGCCGTCCCCACTCTCCTTCAGCTCCAGCCGTACTGTGTAAGCTCAGGCCTGTTTGGCACATAGGCCTCTCGTGTCAGTGCCACCATGGTCATTAACTAAAGAACAAGATTCGAGTTTCCAAAGAAACCCCAATTCATTGAAATCCGGCTCATAAAACTCACATTTCTAACTCTAAAACAATTTGCATTCCATGAGATGAGTAAATAAGAGAATTTAAAGGCAGTATTCTGGGATCCAACAAGAAAATTGAGAAATCCTGTAATATTTAGTATCAGTAAAAGTCACAGGAAGAAGGATAGCAAACACAAAGTTAAACAGCAATACCAAAAAAAAAAAAAACAAAAAAAACCCTAGACCACAAGGAATAGGGCTCAGCTTACACAATCATCATTTTTTAAACTGTTTGTTGGTCTTAAATTATTTCCTAATGGCTACAGACATCTTTCAATGAAACATACAGAACCGGTGTTTTTCAGAATATGGTTAGACTTTTGAAACAAGAACTGTCAAGAAAAGCACTAATGGTTGGGTCATCTGAAAATGCTCTGTGAGCTTGCGGGGGAGGGGGAATAAAGAGTGCCTATAGGGCTTCTACTTCCCTTTTCAACCTCCATCCACAATGCTGCTATAGTTATAGCAAAAGAGGACAATATAGGGAAAATGCTCAAACTAAAAAGGAAAATCTAAAGGGCTTTGCTGTCTGACAGAGGAGGAAGAAAATGCAGTCAAGAAAGGAAATCAGGGGGCTGGAGCGATAGCACAGCAGGTAGGGCGTTTGCCTTACATGCGGCCAACCCGGGTTCGATTCCCAGCATCCCATATGGTTCCCTGAGCACCGCCAGGGGTAATTCCTGAGTACAGAGCCAGGAGTAACCCCTGAGCATTGCCGGGTGTGACCCAAAAAGCAATAAAAAAAAAAAAAAGAAAATCAGGGGCTGGAGTGATAGCACAGTGGGTAGGACATTTGCCTTGCATGCAGCCGAGACCCAGGTTTGATCCCCAGCATCCTATATGGTCCCGAGCACCACCAGGTATAATTCCTGAGCGCAGAGCAAGGAGTAATCCCTGTGCACAGCAGGGAAAGAAAGGGAAATCAAAGGTTCGTAAGTGTGGGAGGAAGAAATTAGCTATTAAATCCACTGGTACATAAACAAGCACATTATTAGTTTAAATTAGAAGTTTATGTGTGAATACACACAGAGAAATGCAAGATTTAAGACAAGACTTTAGGTATTCCTAAAATCACATATTATTGTGGCTGCTTTTATAGTAACATTTCAATTACATTTAAATGCCTAGAATAAAAACTTTCTGTTGTCTGATAAATTAATGAATGAAATTTACTGCACAATTAATTTTAATTATGACCATTTCCCTAAATACTGCTAAGTCACAAACATTAAGACACACATAAGATGAATGAACTCTAATTTTCCCCCCTGATAAACACAATAATTTCACAGTGTCCAGGATCAAAACCACAAAAATTTCATAATCTCTGACAACTTACCTTTCTTAGACTTGGCTCCAATCTTCAGCTTCGATGGCCAAGCAATCTGTGTATTTGTTTCCTCCATGATCTATAAAAAAAAATGAGAGGAAAATATTGATTCAATTAAGAACTTACACTTGCAGATAAGATTTTTCTGGAAAAATAATTGTTTTCAAATCTTTAGTTTCATGTTGATATAACAAAATGATCTCATTTTGAAACAATGCAAAAAAAAAAAACCCACTTGGGGATAAGAAGATGTACCATTCTGAAACCTTAATCTGAGATATATTCTATAATGGACTGTTACTCCCATTTCCTCCCCTTGAAGTTACAGAATATGAACATAGAGACAAGACAAAAAGTCCATGAACATCTAATTAGTTCAACTTAACACCAAAACCATCAGAGATGCTTGTGCTGAAAATTCCCCAAAACAATCGCCAAGAGATTGCAACACATCAAACATGATCTTTGTAATACAAAACTATGTGGGTTAGGCCATACTAAATGAAGCTTTTTTTTTCTGGGAAATGTGCTTCAGGCACATTTGTATTTCATTAAAACTGATGAAAAGTCTCTAAATACGACATCATGTCATAAGGCTGCATTCCCATCTTCCTTCTTCTGTTCAAAATGGCCTTTTTCTTTTTTTTGCAACATAGTTCTTTCCCACTTAGAAGCAGTGAACTCTGGCCAGGAGATTTGAGACCCAAATGTGCCAAGGTGTGAGAGTGAGAGATTCAAGCACTACCCAACAAAGGAAGCTGATGAAGAAATGAGTCACCAAAAAAATGTTCAACCTTTGTTTTTCTCTATTTTAACACATGAATGACTATTTACTTTTGTCGTTTGTCACAGAAATACAAAATTCATTAAGAGCAAACAACTAAATTAACAATCCAATTAGAGCTACTGCCATTTGTTAATCCCTTTGAGTAGGGCAATATTTACTTTATGAATATGAATTTAGAGTTAATGAAAGTAAATGCAGAAGAGGATAAAACACATTAACACAGTGATTAGTAAATAGTACTGACAGATAAATAAGGAGGAGGCTTTCCCCTTTGGAACTGGCTCTGCTGGGGCCGAGCACAAGGTTAGTGGTTAACCATGTTGCCAAGCATCAGCCCTCCTTAAACCCCCTCAGCACAGCTGAACAGGGCTTCCAGCAGCTGTTTCCGGCGGCAACCCACTGGTGTATTTTGTCACCCCATGATAAGGTTTTACGAACGATGACCCAAGATTTTCAATCTGGTACCTGCACACAGGAATTCAGATTTCTGATTCTTTGGGAAAACTTGGCAAACTCAGCACCTGAAGATCCACATCACCACATGGCAGCACTTGGCGCACACTGAGGCACAGAAGCCCCTTTAATCACGACAAAAACCTCTGGGCTGTCCGCCGCTTTCTCCCCGTCTTTTATACTAAGATCTTGAGACATTTGCCATTATCAAAGTCACACTAGCATTGCTCACAGGACATTTATTATGGGGATTGCAATGTTGATTTTCTTTAGGGAAATTTTTCTATACATACCTGTTTGAGTTCAACATGGTGAGCGGGAGGACAGAGTAAAGAGATAATACAGTAATACCTTTGCCTTGCCTTGCACATGGTCCCCAGAGACCTCCAGGAGGGATTCTTGAGCAGATTCAGGAGTAAGCCCTGGGCAAGGCTGGGTATGTCTTGAATGGAACTGACCCTGGTTAGATATTGGTACTACATGGTCCCCTCAGCACTACTCAGAGTGACCCTCCCAACAGAAAAGTAACAAGTCAGTCGACCACCCACCTTCCCCAACTCTGAGTGTGTTAAAAAACATTTAAACAACAAAATACTGTCTTTCAAGGCCCTGATGCATTTTCAGTCACCTGTCTGTACAGAGCCTGAATCCTGTTTCTTCACCTGCCATCTGAGGCCATCCCTGTGTTTAGTTGACTCTGTCATGAAATGGTTTCATTTCCTGTGCTTCTACATAAAATATAGAAATATTTGCCCTCAGTCTGGCCCAGCTGCCATCTGCTCCAAGTTGCAGTTCCCTTCCACCGACCCCAACCAGAATGCCTCGCCACCTCACTGTGTTTATTTCCCTACTGACAACAGGAAATTCTCTTATTTTCTGTCTTTACTTAAAACTGCATCTTCAAAGAAAAGCAAGCTCTCTATGCTAACATGGCAAGCACAGGCAATATTTGGATTAACATCTTCACAGCTCCCGGCGAGCTTCTTTATTGCTCACACAGCGATGAAGTAACAAAGCAGAGATTAAAATCCCAGTCTGCCTGTGAAGCACCATCCTCTAATGAACATCTGAGCTGTTTTCATTGAGGTAACAGGGATTTACATCATTGTGTGTATTTCTCAGGTGTGTTTTTGCTTCCCTCCAAAAGTTGTCAAAGGCAACAGAACTGGAAAGTTGATCCATAGAAATTAGGTTTGGTGGAGGGAAGTGGGCATCCCAGTCACGGGTGTGGTGTTGAAATGAAGCATGAAAGGACCAGTAATGGTTTTGGAAGTCAAAAGACCTCAATAAAGATTTGGGTTTTTTAATCAGAGGGGGGAAAAAAACAAATGCAAACTTCACACCATGTCGACCATCATAGTGTCCATATCCTCTAGCGCCACCTATTGGAACCTCTCCCTGCTTTGTATGGCTATTGAAAATGTGCATATGCATACATGAAAAAGATGCTTCAGGATGTAAATATTTACCAAAATGTTTATCAAGAATTTTCTTAGGTGTCACAAGTGAGGGCACACAACCATGAGCAGACATAATTCCTGATGTCTGTGTCAAGTCAAGAATAAAGAATAACAAAAAAAGGCCTGACAGTGTCCAGATGTTGGCACAGTATCAATTCATAGGGTCTAGGATTCCCAGAGAAAGAGAAAGAGAGGTTAATAAAGTACTCCCCAATTAATATGCAAAATCACTTAGGTCCTAAATCCAAGTGACTCAAGGATACTCTCATTAGTCACTAAATTCAGGCAGGGGGTAGTTCCTATTGGTCACATTTATTATCCCTATTACTTCGAGTTACTATCTGCACAAATCTCTTCAATGTGACTATTATAAAATTCAGAATTTCCTCTAAATTGGTTAATATTCCTACCGAGACAAGAAAGAAAAATAAAATCTTACTGTAATAGTGTTGATGGGGGAGCAATAAGGAAATAACCTATGTGCCTTTCTTATGAATTTGGCCACTTAACCCAATAAATTATAATGGTATAGATACGTATTTATTTATAGATAAATTACATATTAAACATATACACTTTTCTTTTTTTTAAAATTTTTTTTATTGAGTCACCATGTGGAAAGTTACGAAGTTTTCAGGTTTAAGTCTCAGTTATACAATGCTCAAATACCCATCCCTTCACCAGTGCACATAGTCCACCACCAAGAATCCCAGTATAGCTCCACCCCACAGCCCCACACCCCTAACCCCCCCACGACCCTAGCCCCTCCACCATTAGCCCCCCCGCCTGTGTAACTAATAAATTTCACCTTACTTTCACTTTGATTGCATTCAAATATTTCAACAAAATTCACTATTATTGTTTGGAGAGTCTCTCCCCTAAAGTCAGACCTGCTGAAAAGGAAGCATTAGATAATTTGTTTTCCATTGCTGAGGATGAAGAGGTATGAGGTCGAGTGACCACACTTAGCGGCCTCTCGGTTTTGGTAAACATATACACTTTTCTGAAATCACAAATATAAGCTTAATTCCCTAGAAACCCCATTTTACCATCTACCAACAACTACTCCACAGAAAATTACAGGAAGATATCCCTGATGAGCAATCCCATTCACAATCATGCAAAGATCCTCAATAAATTATTAGCAAATGGAATCCAGCAATTTATCAAAAAGATCATACGCCACGACCGAAGTGGAATTCATGCCTGGAATGCAAGCATGGTTTAACATTCACAAGTCAATCAATATAATCCATCATATCAATAAAAGAAAAAGATAAAAATCATATGATCATATAAATAGATGCAGAGAAAGCACTTAACAAAATCCAGCACCCATTATTCATGATGAAAACACTAAGCATAATGGGAATCATAGGAACTTTTTTCAATATAGTCAAAGCCATCTACCACAAGTCTACAGCACGCATTATCCTCAACAGTGAAAAACTAAGAGTTTTCCCTCTTAGATCAGGGACAAGACAAGGATGCCCACTCTCACTGCTACTATTCAATACAGTACAGGAATTACTTGCTATAGCAGTTAGGTAAGAAAAAGACATTAAGGGAATTCAAATAGGAAAGGAAGAAATCAAACTCACTATTTGAAAATGACATGATACTATATTTTGAGAACCCTAAAGCCTCTACCAAGAAACAATAAACTTATCCTAGAAACAATAAACTTATATAGCAAAGTTGCAGGCTATAAAATCAATACCCCAAAGTCCATGGCTTTCCTATATGCAAATAATGAGAGAAGAAAGTGATATGAAAAAAGCAATCCCATTCACAATCATGCCTCAGAAAATCTAGTATCTCAGAATCAGCTTAACCGAGGTAAAGGACCTGTACAAAGAAAACTACGAAACGCTACTTCAAAGAAATAAAAGAGGGATGGGCAAATGATCAATGTATGACTGAAATGCAAACATGAAAGTTCATAAGTTTGTAACTGTACCTCACAGCGATTCAGTAAAAATTTTAAATAAATAAATTTCAAGTTCAAAACAAACAAAAAAAAGAAATAAAAGAGGACACCAAGGAAATGGAAATCTGCTCATGGATTAGGAGAATTAACATTGTCAAAATGGAAATACTCCCAAAGCATTATATAGATTCAATGTGATCCCTATAAGGATACCCATGACATTCTTCAAAGAAATTGATCAAACACTCCTAAAATTCAAATGGAACAACAAGCCCCCTCGGATAGCTAAAGCAATTCTGGGGGGGGGGTAGCAGGGGGAAGATGGGGTCATCACCTTCCCCAACTTCAAACTGTACTACAAAGTGGTAATAATTAAAACAGCATGGCATTGGAACAAAAACATATGCAGACCAGTGGAATAGAGTTGAACATCCTTACACATACCCTGAAATATATGAGCATACAATCTTTGATAAGGGAGCAAGAGATGCAAAGTGGAGCAAGGAAAATCTCTTTAACAAATGTGCTGGGAAAACTGGACAGATACATGCAAAAAAAAGGGGGGGTTGCTCAGACCTCTACCTAACATCATGCACAAAAGTCAGATCAAAATGGATTAAAGACCTCAACATCAGACCAGAATCCATAAGGTACACTGAAGAAAAGGTCGGCAAAACCCTCCACGACATTGAAGTTAAGGTATCTTCAAGGACAAAACACCACTGACCAAACAAGTGGCAGAAACAGAGATAAACGAATGGGATTATCTTAAACTAAGCTTCTGCACCTCAAAAGAAACTAACCAGAATACAAAGACATTTACAGAATGGGGAAAGGATATTCACCCAATACCCATCTGATAAGGAGTTAATATCAAGGATATACAAGGCACTCCTTGAACTCTACAAAAAGAAAACATCCAATCCCATCAGAAAATGAGTCAATGAAGTGAACAGAAACTTTCTCAAAGAAGAAATCCGAATGGCCAAAAGGAACATGAAAAAATGCTCTTCATCAGGCAGATGCAGGTCAAAACAACAATCAGATATCATCTCACACCACAGAGACTGGCACACATCCAAAACACCAAAAGCAACCAGTGTTGGCATGGATGTGGGAATACAGTAGAAATGACATCTGCCTTTGTATGTTTATGGCAGCACTATTTACAATAGCCAGAATCTGGAAAACACCCGAGTGCCTGAGAAGAGATGACTGGTTAAAGAAACTTTGGTACATATACACAATGGAATACTATGCAGCTGTTAGAAAAAAATGAAATCATGAAATCTGCATATAAGTGGATCAACATGGAGAATATCATGCTAAGTAAAATGAGTCAGAAAGAAAGACAGGCATAGAATGACTGCACTCATTTGTGGAATATAAAGTAACATAATAGGAGAGTAGAAATAAGAGTCAGGAGGATTGCCCCAGGCTTGGAAGTCTATCTCATGCACAAGGGGCGGGGGGGGGGGGGCGCGGAGTGAAGGTAGCTGGGATGGAGAAAGGGATCACTCAGGATAGCAGGATAGTAGATGCATGCTGAAAGTAGACTATGTACCAAACGCAAATGGCCGCTTGATACCTGCATTGCAAACCATAACACCCAAATGGAGAGAGAAAGAAGGAATGTGCCTGCCACAGAGGCAGGGGGTGGGGAGGGATGGGGGTGGAGGAAGAGATACTGGAAACATTGGTGGTGGGGAATGGGCATTAGTGGAGGGATGGGGACGTGAACATTGTTTAACTAAAATGCAATCATGAAAGTTTGTTAAGTCTGTAACTGTATCTCACTGTGATTTATTAAATTAATTACTTTTTTAAAAAGCAGGTGACTCCCCTGGGTGCTGGGAAATTACACTGATAGAGGGATGTTTGTTGGAACACTGTATAACTGAAATGCAATCATGAGCAATTTTGTAATACTCTGTTTCATGGTGATTCAATAAATTAAAATTAATTTTTAAAAGCATGCACAAAGCACGTACAAAGCCCATGGGGCCATTCCTCTGGCCCAGTTCTGTTTGGGTGATGACTGTTTAGTCCTGTGGGAATATCATTTTTCTTAAATGTGTCAGAAAATATAGTAAGTCACTGAATAAACTTCTCTGAACACGACTCCAAAAAAAAAGCAGGTGACTCCAGAATCAAGTATCAAACTTCCTCTCTACTATCATAATGAACATATTTTTTAAAAATCAAAAATGCATGGAAACCACCAAGCACACATACTTGCACCTACAGAGTGTGCTATACTATTAACTCATGTAGTGTTTATTACAAATGAACTGCTATTGGTCAGATATTATCCTAAATACTAGGGATACAGTAGCCAAAGTTTCTTTGTTCCAGGAGCTCATAATCTAATAAGGGAGAAAACAAGTTAACCCAACATTAAGTACTATGTATTAAGTATCACAAAGGAGCAGGGCAGTAAGTATACATACAGAGGGACTAATCCAGTCATACGCAGTTACGGAAACTTAACTCAAGGGAAATGCTTATTCATGCTGTGACCCACAGGAAGAAAAAAAATAGAGAAAATTTCAGGCAGATAAGTGTAGGTAGAAAGAGCTGGAAGGAAATAGGGCAGATAGCCCTCTGGGCTGCATATGAGACTTACCATGAGGTGCTTCAAGGTTCACCTCCCATGACCAGGGCAGGAACTACATCTCAAGCCTCCTCTCCCCTAAGACCACTCTGTACGTGAACCTGCTCAATATAGACTCAAAGACTTGACAGATCCCAAACCACCTGGCTATCATTAGCTACAAACTCCGAGGTGTCCAGCAGAGAAGGACAAATAGGAACAAAATAGATTTATTTTATTTTCAGATAGTCAAAATTCCCCTTAGAAGATATATCAGTGAAGCTTTCTAAGTCGAGAGTGACGCCGAGTCGAAACACACCGCAGAGACAGGACATGCTATTAACGGGCTGGCCGCAGTCAGTTATGGAATAGCAACGCATGGAGGTCTCTAGCATCTTGAGGAGGCAGGAAGGACAGTTTGCTCAAAGACTGTGGGTGGGGAGATGCGAGTACAGGAGCCTCAGGATTGTAGCTGCTTTACTGGAGGAGTCTTGCGGGGAAGAAAGGAAGAAAGGAAGGCAGTCACCTGGTAGAAGAGGGATTAAAGGATGTTCAAGGGATGCAGAGGCAGAAAGTAAAGCATCAGCTCTGTCATCAGCAAGTTCTGCTTTAAAAAGTATCCTACGAGGTCATCAAAGAGAGACTGATGGGGTCTGGAAAAGGTGAGGCAGGAAACTATGGCTAAAATCACAAAGCCACAAACCTTCTGAGAAGAAAATTACTATCTTGCATCTCAAAAAATATATAATGAGTTTCATATAAGGTTGTTTATTTTTCCAATCTTATTATAGTTTCTGCTTCCACCTTTATAAAACCAAAGTCCAAGAACTTCTGATTATGAACCTCTTTAATATAAACATTAAAGCACATTGTAACTCTTTCCTAAAAATCTTATTCCAACTCATATTTCTACATCCTGTAGATGAATGATGCAGCAGCTGACGATGTAAGGTAATGGCTGGAGTTTCTCCCAGAGGCCACAAAAAAAAAAATCCCAAAAGTTTTTGAGTTCCATACCCTTTTAGAAAAATGTCCTAGAACCTGGAAATTTCTGACATAAAGGCTTTGTTTACTTTCAAAGAAGCCAAATCTTGGAGTTGGGGACAAGAACCTGGGGATGGATAAGTGACGTAAAGGTCACTGAGCGCATGGGACGGACGGTGAGGAGACATAGTTCCTCTGAGTCTCAGTCTTCCAGTCTCAGCACACTGGAAGAGGCCGTCATTTATCAGAATGAATTCTTAACACTTAACCCCACTAAGTCCCAGGAGTTGCCGGCAATCTCACATCAGCTTCACAAAATCCACACCGGTTAACAGAGAAACAGAACAAAGAAAGGGATGTGTTTTTTTTTTTAATTTTAAATTTTTTATTGAGTTACCATGTGGAAAGTTACAAAGTTTTCAGGTTTAAATCTCAGTTATACAATGCTCGAATACCCATCCCTTCACCAGTGCACATAGTCCACCACCAAGAATCCCACCCCGCACCCTCACACCCCTAACCCCCCATGCCCCTAGCCCCCCTACCCTTGGCCCCCCCCCCGCCTGTGTAACTAATAAATTTCACTTTACTTTCACTTTGATTGCATTCAATATTTCAACAAACCTCACTATTATTGTTTGGAGAGTCTCTCCCCTAAAGTCAGACCTGCTGAAAAGGAAGCATTAGATAATTTGTTTTCCATTGCTGAGGATGAAGAGGTATGAGGTCGAGTGACCACACTTAGCGGCCTCTCCGTTTCGGGTTTCTGCATTTTAGTATTTTAGTAACTAAGTCCAGAGAGATATCTGTCAGAAGTTGCATCATTGCCAACTTGTACTTCTCAGTTACATTATATTCCACATATGAGTGCAATCTTTCTATGTCTGTCTCTTTCTTTCTGACTCATTTCACTCAACATGATACTTTCCATGTTGATCCATTTATATGCAAATTTCATGACTTCATGTTTTCTGACAGCTACATAGTATTCCATTGTGTAGATGAACCAGAGTTTCTTTAACCAGTCATCAGTTTTGGGGCACTCTGGTTTTTTCCAGATTCTGGCTATTGTAAACAGTGCTGCAATGAACATAGAAATACAGATGCCATCTCTACTATACCTTTTTGCCTCTCCGGGATATATTCCCAAGAGTGGTATTGCTGGATCAAATGGAAGCTCAATTTCTAATTTTTTGAGAATCGTCCATATTGTTTCCCAAAAGGGCTGAACCAGTCGGCATTCCCACCAGCAGTGAAGAAGAGTCCCAGAAAAGGATGTGTTTTAAACTCATGGAAGTGGAGAGAGTAAGTAATCAGTTCCAAATTTTCAACTACTAGTTGAAAGTGAAAACAGCAACAACTGTTGTCTTCTCAAGACAATTTACTTTACACAATTTCAGCTATCCAGTAAATGCCTACAAAACCTGTAAAGAGATCGATCACCTCCCAGAAATTCATGATAGACCTTAATTCTTACATCAGGGTGTTGTGCAGATATTCATTTCACATTCAAAATATAATCCAATTCAGTGATGAACTCGAACCTTCCCTCCCCCGTCCCCCGCCCCAAATAAGATGGTGATGCCTACAGCGGTAAGAAATTTGAACTTAACTTTGGGAGACAAGCTTAAAATGACTAGGGCTCCCCTGTGGAACTAAAACCATAAATACCAGGATGTCAGTTCAACTACGGAATGCCGAGGTATGCAAAGCCACAAAACCTCTGAGAACAAAATTACTATCTTCTGTCTTTAGAAAAAGAAACATTTTAAAGTGAATTGCAGTTAGGCTTTTTAAGATATAAATGCAATCTATATGTGTAGCAGCACAAGTATTTGTCCTAGTATCAATTTTACAATGTATGAATGACTTTTTAAGCCACTTATATTACAAATATGCAATTTTATAGTCCACCGATTTTATTTTCATAATGGAAAATCTGAACAAAAGCATTAAATGCATATGTCAACAACTTTCTCACTAATACTAAGGTTTTTTTTTTTCTTTTGGGTTCTGAGGCCAACACTGGCAGTACTCAGGGTTATTCCCAGCTCCCCACTCAAATTATCCCTGTGGTACTCAGGGGAACAATATGAGATGCCAGGAATCTAAACCAGGTCCACTGTGTGCAAGGCAAATGCCCCACACACTGTACTATCATTCTGGCCCCTCACATTTGCCTTTAACAAACAAGTAGTATCCCTTGATTAAAGGCAAATAAGAACGTTTTTCATGTTAGTTACCCAGTAAACATGGAATTGTACTTTCTGTTCTGATATTAGAAAAAAAGGAAAACAATAAAGAGTTAGAGAGGGGAGATAATGTTTACATAGGCTGAAATTTGGAATTGTCTTCATGACAGAAAGTTCTTTCACTGAAAAAAATCCATCACATTTTACACTGGAGCATTTTAATAATTTCATTTTCCAAAACTAACCTGCCAAAATTAGAATAACATAGGCAAGCAATATCTAATCAAAATCTGCGTGTATTTTCATCCATGATAAAAAGAATTTCCAGTCATATTTAATGTTCAAGTTATAATAGATTTTTCCATCTCCAAGGAATTCCAGATTAGCACACTATGCAGAAAGAAAATGTCTATCCAAGTTCACTATACTACACATTTTGCAGGTTTATAGCAATTATAAGATAATATCTTACAGATGATGGAAATCTTTGCCAGACCAACAACATTCTACTAATGTGCTTATTTCACCAAATTCTTCAATCCAGACATAAAGTTAAAAATCCACAGGTAAGTAATCAACATCTCAGATCAACCAAGACAAGTCTATTTATGCTGACTTTACTTAAAATACTTATTCTTGGACCTGAAAAAATATCACTGAACACTCTAACTTGGCATTTATACTTTAAACTATTGAAAATTAATCATTCAAAATGACTGCCAGCTGCGAGCCAGCTGTAGCCTGCTTCTTCAAAACACCAACTCACTTGGGTTCTATTTGACTTGCATGTATCAATAGAGAAATAAGGTCTATCCTCACGGAGGAAGCTGTTTAAAGTTACTTCACATCATAAAACACTGAAAAGTAGAGGTGGAAAAGAATGAACTTTTCACATGAGGGGGTGTCTACAAGCTGAAGATGTTTATTTTGCTCAAGTATCAGGAGGCCTCTGTTATATTTCATTTTAAACTCAAGATGTTTTTAAGATTCAAGAAGTAAACTCAAGAAGCATTTCTAGAATCACTAATTCATCAACACCAAAATCAGTCCACATATTTCTGCTTAATATTCATTCCCATGTACTCCTTACAATAATCTTGTATATAAAATAGATGAACTCTTTAAGAAGAAGGACATATGTCAAAGGGCTCAGAGACATTAAGTGGCAGAGAGGCAAAGTCCAGTTAAAGTCACATGACTTCACATAGAGAGATTACTCTACATCACTGACACAGGAAAACAACAGAAGGCACTCTAATTACAGAGATTGCTAAGGTCAACCTCCCCAACTCAGTCAATAAGTGCACTGAAGCAGAATGGCTGCTCCTCAACTGTCTCATCAACAACACAGTGACTAAGAGATGGGTTCAATCTACAGAAGTACTCCCAACCCTAGAGCCAAAAGGACAACTTGGGATGTACTTTGGTTATCACAGTGACACTGGAATTCGCTGGCCAGAGCTATTAAATGTGCAACTGCCCGGAAAGGGAAAATCAAATCCATTGTCCACTTAGGTCTGGGAAGACAGCTTGATGCACTGGAGCCCACGTTGTGCATGTAGGAGCCGCAGATTCCATTCCCAGCTCTATGCATCATTCCCCCCCAAAGCAGCTCCAGAAACAACCCCGAAGTACCAAGCCAGAAAGAGCACAACGACCATTGGCTACAGCCTCCCAGCAAAATAAAATGCCATATATATAGACAGTCCTCCCTTGAACATGGGTCCCATAAACACTGTTTTTAATCAACACAGCTTAATCACTACCAAACCCTACCCCAACAACATAAATCTACATTTTATTATCCCTGATGGTAAGTGGAAATAGACCATCTCAAATACGAATCCTACAGCCAGTTTCTTACTACTTAAGTTACAATGTATGTAACAGAGGCTCTTCCTGTCAGTGACCAATCATGTTAGTTTTTTCAAAATCTGTTGGTGATCACTCGCTGTACACCTGCAGTCAGGTCACGCATGAACAAAGCTGTGCTGACTCCTTATCTCCCAGTACTAAAAGGCAAGTGACACTTTACAATAGTGGGTTACTGAAGGAGACACTGTCCAAGACTGGAAAATGTGGCAGAGAAAGAAACAAAGGTACTGGTGCAGATGGAATTGAAAATCAGACACTAGTGCATCCCCCTTGGCTTTCTGTGGGTATGTGGTCACATGCTGCTGTGTGAGACTAAATATGCAGCCAGGGGAAGTTAACAAAGACCAACCTTGCACAAATAAAAGCATCATTTTATAAAAATAATTACAATGTCCCACGGGATGTGATGCTGGGGCAAAACTCCATGTACAAAATTTTTCACAGCTTTGAAATTACAAAGGATCAAATGCAAACATCTCGGATGGGAATCTGGCTGAGGGAAACACCACATGGCCCCCTAAGCATGACAACACCAGGCCCTGGGCACTGCCGTACTGAACCTGCAAGCACTCAACCATCAGGCTAGCACCACCAGACTAAGTATCACAGCGAGAGGTCCTGAAGACCCCTTGGGGAGTCTGACTAAAGGAAGGAATACTAGAATCGCTTTCATACTTGAGAGCGTGACAATTCTTAGAGGCTCAGAAAAGATGTGCCCTCCATTCACACTCTAAGTCACACAACAAAAAGCTCAGCATTGTTCCCAGCCTCCTGGACAAGTTGTTTTTTGGTTGGGGGGAGGGGGGGCAGTGGGTCATAACTGGCAGTACTGAAAGGTCAGGGGACCATACATGGTGCCAGAAATCAGACTGGGATCAGCTGCATGCACCCTGATCTCTGTACTCTTTCCCCAGTCCCATCTTAATAAGTTCTTACGAAAAAAAAAAAAAAAAACATGGAGATAGAGAGTCTGTACAGCCAGCAAGGCACCGGTCTTGCATGCGGCACTTCCCTGGAATAGCCCAATGGCATGAGGAATACATCTCTTTGATAATCAAGCCTGAGCTGTTTGGAGAAGAGAAACTGAGGCACCAGTGGACCCCTTCAGAAAAGAAGATGCTACAAAAGAATCTGAAGGTTGTGTGGTAAGAATCTAAAGAGACCGCAAGAGTCCACGGCTTTTCCTGTGACAGCATCCACATCAATTTAGGTGGCAGAGAACTTTAGGTCAAGAAAATGTGGAGAAAATGCGTATTACCTCCCAAAATCCATTCTTTGTTCTTTCCACTCTGGAGAAGCCCCTGTTCTCTCCTGAACATATCTCTCATTCTCTTTTTCTTTCTCTCTCTTTATCTTTTTCTTCCCTGTCATATTTCTCTATTTTTTAAATAAAATTATTTTACTTCACTAATTTGTCTCCTCCTGAAATTTTCTGAGAGGTAAGGCAATGATCCTGAAACACCTATGACAAAGTAAGGACCGATGTTCCTATAAGGAGCAATTCCTCACTCCAGCCTGAGTCTATGGCTCCCCAAGAACTCAGGTGCTATATATTTGTTTTTATTTCTTGCTTTCTGGGTCACACCCAGCGATGCACAGGGGTTACTCCTGGCTCATGCACTCAGGAACTACTCCTGGTGGTGCTCAGGGGACTATATGGGATACCGGGAATCGAACCTGGGTCAGCTGTGTGCAAGGCAAACACCCTACCTGCTGTGCTATCACTCCAGCCTCAAACTCAGGTGATTGGATCTAGAGAGATGGTACAGCAGGTAGGGTATTTGCCTTGCACACTGCTGACCAAGGTTCTACCCCCTGCACCCTATATGGTCCCCCAAGAACACCAAGAGTAATCCTGAGTGCAGATCCAGGAGAAACCCTGAGCATGGCTGGGTGTGGCCCAAAAGAACACTATTAAAAAGCTTAATTAGGCACTTCAACCCACATTTTGTTTTATTTTTTTAATAGTTTATTTTTAATTAGTGAATCAACGTGAGGGTACAGTTACAGATTTATACATTTTTGTGCTCATGTTTCTCCCTTACAAAGTTTGATAACCCATCCCTTCACCAGTGCCCATTCTCCACCACCAGTAAACCAAACATCCCTCCCCCCCTCCCCAGTCCCATCTTCCCCCACCCCACACTGCCACTATGGCAGGGTATTCCCTTTTGTTCTCTCTCTCTGATTAGGTGTTGTGGTTTGCAATAAAGGTGTTGAGTGGCCATTGTGTACAGTCTCTAGTCTATATTGGGCCCACATCATCTTTCCCCCACATGACCTCCAACCACATTTTACTTGGTGTTCCCTTCTCTGAGTTGCCCAGAATGAGAGACCAGCCTCCAAGCCATGGAGACAACCTCCTGGTACTTATTTCTACTATTCTTGGGTGTTAGTCTTATAGTCTATTAATCTATATTCCACAGATGAGTGCAATCTTTCTATGTCTGTCTCTCTCTTTCTGACTCATTTCACTTAGCATAATACTTTCCATGCTGATCCACTTATATGCAAATGTCATGACCTCATTCTTTCTAACAGCTGCATAGTATTCAATTGTATAGATGTACCAAAGTTTCTTCAACCAGTCATCTGTTCTAGGGCACTCGGGTTTTTTCCAGATTCTGGCTATTGTAAACAGTGCTGCGATAAACATATAAGTGCAGATGTCACTTCGACTATACTTTTTTGCTCCTGTGGGATATATTCCCAGCAGTGGTATTGCTGGGTCAAATGGGAGCTCAACCTCTAGTTTTTTGAGAATCATCCATACTGTTTTCCAAAAGGGCTGAACTAGTCGGCATTCCCACCAGCAGTGTATAAGGGTCCCTTTCTCCCCACATCCTCTCCAACAGCGATTGCTTTTGTTCTTAGGGATGTGTGCTAGTCTCTGTGGTGTGAGGTGGTATCTCATGGTTGTTTTGATCTGCATCTCTCTGATGATTAGTGATGCAGAGCACTTTTTCATGTGCCTTTTGGCCATTCGTATCTCTTCCTTGGTAAAGTTTCTGTTCATTTCTTCGCCCCATTTTTTGATGGGGTTGGATGTTTTCTTCTTGTAGAGTTCAACCAGTGCTTTATATACCATTGATATCAACCCCTTATCTGATGGGTATTGTGTAAATATCCTTTCCCATTCTGTAGATAGTCTTTGTATTTTGGTCACTGTATCTTTTGCGGTGCAGAAGCTTTTTAGTTTAATGTAGTCCCATTTGTTGATCTCTGTTTCTACTAGATTGCTTAGTTCCGTGTCATCTTTGAAGATACCTTTATTTTCAACATCGTGGAGGGTTTTGCCGACCTTGTCTTCAATGTACCTTATGGTTTGTGGTCTGATGTTGAGGTCTTTAATCCATTTTGATCTGACTTTTGTGCATGGTGTCAGGTCGAGTTCTAAGCCCATTCTTTTACATGTGGTTGTCCAGTTGTGCCAGCACCATTTGTTAAAGAGGCTTTCCTTGCTCCACTTCACATCTCTTGCTCCCTTATCAAAGATTAGATGATCGTACATTTGAGGTTGTGTGTACGGATATTCCACCCTGTTCCATTGGTCTTCAGCTCTGCCTTTGTTCCAGTACCATGCTGTTTTAATTGTTACCGCTTTGTAGTAGAGTTTAAGGTTGGGGAGGGTGATTTCTCCCATCATCTTTTTCCCAAGAATTGTTTTAGCTATCCGTGGGCGTTTATTGTTCCATATAAATTTCAGGATTGCTTGATCCATTTCTTTGAAGAATGCCATGGGTATCCTTATAGGGATCGTGTTAAATCTGTTTCCATTTCCTCATGTCCTCTTGTATTTCATGGAGTAGGGTTTTATAGTTTTCTTTGTAGAGGTCCTTTACTTCTTTAGTTAAGTTGATTCCAAGGTATTTGATTTTCTGGGGCACAATTGTGAACAGGATTGCTTTTTTCATGTCCCTTTCCTCTGTCTCATTGTTTGCATATAGGAAGGCCATGGATTTTTGGGTATTGATTTTATAGCCTGCGACTTTACTATACAGGTCAATTGTTTCTAAGAGTTTCTTACTAGAGCTTTTAGGCTTCTCTAGGTATAGTATCATATCGTCTGCGAATAGTGAGAGCTTGATTTCTTCCTTTCCAATCTGAATCCCCTTAATATCTTTTTCTTGCCTGATGGCTATTGCTAATACTTCCAGTACTATATTAAAGAGAAGTGGTGAGAGTGGGCATCCTTGTCTTGTCCCTGATCTTAGAGGAAAGGCCCTTTGTTTTTCTCCATTGATGATAATGCTTGCCATAGGTTCGTGGTAGATGGCTTTGACTATCTTGAGAAAAGTTCCTCCAAAACCCATTTTGGTGAGAGTTTTTATCATGAATGGGTGTTGGATCTTGTCAAATGCTTTCTCAGCATCTATTAATATGATCATATGGTTTTTATCTTTACTTTTGTTGATATGATGGATTATGTTGATTGATTTCCTGATTTCCGAATGTTAAACCATCCTTGCATCCCCAGGATGAATCCCACTTGGTCATGGTGTATGATCTTTTTGATGAGTTGTTGGATTCTATTTGCTAGTATTTTGTTGAGGATCTTTGCATCGGTGTTCATCAAGGATATTGGTCTATAGTTTTCTTTGTTAGTGGTGTCTTTGTTTGCTTTTGGTATTAGGGAGATATGTGCCTCGTAGAAACTGTTCGGAAGGGTTCCTGTCTTTTCAATTTCCTGGAAAAGCTTGAGGAGAACTGGCAGAAAGTCTTCTTTAAATGTTTGGAAGAATTCGCCAGTGAATCTGTCTGGACCTGGGCTTTTGTTTTTGGGGAGACTTTTGATTACGGTTTTGATTTCCTTGATACTTATGGGCCTATTCAGGTATTTCACGTCTTCTTGGTTCAGTCTTGGGAGATTGTAGGAGTCAAGGAATTCATCCATTTCTTTTAGGTTCTCTTGTTTCGTGACATACAGACTTTCAAAGTAGTCTCTGATGATCCTTTGAATCTCCTTGGTTTCTGTTGTGATGTCCCCCTTTTGATGATGAGCTGCACAAAGCATATAGGTAACAACAAATAATGGCAAAATACCTCAAAATGGGTCTAGAGCGAATTAGAGTTCTAGGGGATGACCACAGGAGAAACAACATAAGAATCATGGGAGTGCCGGAACCACACAGAACCAATCCCAATGAAAAAAACACCATTAAAGACATCATTGCTAAAAAATTCCCAGAGCTAGAGAATGCGGACATCCAGATACAAGGAATCCGAAGGGTGCCAGCTAAAAGGGACCCAAATAGAAAATCCCCAAGGCATATCATAGTCAGAATGATGGATGCCGTGGATAGAGACACAATACTGCAAGCAGCAAGATCAAAGAAGGAGATCATATACAAAGGAGCACCCCTTAGATTCACAGCAGACCTATCAGAAGAAACCCTTCAAGCCCGAAGACAATGGTGGGATATAGTGAAAAAACTTGATGAAATGAATGCCTCACCAAGAATACTCTACCCGGCTAAACTCTCAGTTAAACTTGAAGGAACCATACACTATTTCACGGACAAGCAACAGCTCGGGAACTTTATAGACTCAAGACCAAATTTAAAAGAAGGACTCAGAGGGCTACTATAAGATAAGGAAAAGAAACCTATAAGAACAACAAACCCTACAGAAAAATGACACAAAATCCCATGATAATAATCTCCCTTAATGTTAATGGTCTAAATGTACCAATCAAGAGGCACAGAGTGGCAAAATGGATTCGAAAACTAAACCCAACTTTCTGCTGCCTACAAGAAACACATCTGAATAGTCAGAACAAACAGACTCAAAATCAAAGGATGGAAAACAATCCTGCAAGGAAACAGCTCCCTCAAAAAAAAAAAAAAAAGCGGGGGTGGCCATACTAGTATCCGATAGCATAGATTTCAGGCTGAAAAAGATCAGAAGGGACAGCGAAGGGCATTTTCTATTCATCAAGGGATATGTACAACAGAAGAAATCACACTCTTAAACATATACGCACCTAATGAACGACCAGCTAAATACTTAAAAGAACTCCTAACAGAATTTAAGGAGGACATAACTAGCACCACGATAGTAGTTGGAGACTTCAACACTGCCTTATCACCTTTGGATAGATCAACAAGAACAACACTCAGCAAGGAAATGATGGCTCTGAAGGAAGAAATGGAGGAGAGGGGGCTGATAGACCTATACAGGGCTATACACCCCAAAAAGAAAGAATACACATTCTTTTCCAGCGCACATGGAACATTTTCCAAAATAGACCACGTTCTGGGGCACAAATTATACCTTAATAGTATCGGGAAGATAGAAATTGTATCAACTATCTTTTCAGACCATGATGCACTGAAGATCGAAGTTAATCACACACAGACGCGAAGAACCAAATCAAACACTTGGAAATTAAACAACTCACTGTTGAACAATGAGTGGGTCACGAAGGAAATTAAGGAAGAAATCAAGAGATACCTCGACACAAATGAGAATGAAGACACAAGCTACCAGAACCTATGGGACTCAGGTAAAGCTATGTTAAGGGGAAAATTTATAGCTCTGCAAGCCTTCCTCAGAAAAGAAGAAAGGGCCTATACAGATTGCTTGAATTCTCAGCTCAAGATCTTAGAAGAGGACCAGCAAAAGGAACCCAAACCAGATCGAAGGAAAGAAATAATAAAACTTAGAGCAGAAATTAATGATATGGAAACCCAAAAAACAATCCGAAAGATCAATGAAACAAAGAGCTGGTTCTTTAAGAAAATAAATAAGAGTGATAAACCGCTAGCAAGACTCACAAAGAAAGAAAGAGAGAAAACCCTAAACTGAACCACCTTTGTTTTAACTATAAGTCTCCGCTACTTTCACCAACCCCACAATTAATTGTCCTACTGACATCCTATTCCAATTTTTTTGTTCTTTTTATCTGAACTGTTCTATTGTCCCACTATTTTCTGTTGCTGAATTATTTACCTTCTGTTTAACACAAAATATAAAAACAAGTTCTATATCTCCTTAATCAGGCACAATCTTTCTCCTCACAGCTGTAACAACTTGTTGCATGATAGTTATGGTTTTGTGCTTCTTGTTGTTGTTCTTGTTTTAAATCTGGTTCCATCTCCCTTCTAGAACATACAATTCTTGAAGAATAAAGTTTATTTACTTATACTGAACTCCTGAAACCCTTCTGGGTCTATCTGACATAAGGATAGAAGGACAAGAAGGATATAGTAGAGTAAGACAGAAAGAGAATTTTGCTCCATCCCAACTCCTGGATAGGGCCTAGAAATGAGTCTAGGATTTGCAGCAAGGGAATGAAAAAGATAATCTTTGCAAATATCCTGCTTTTCCCCACCCAACTTGCCTGATCATCTTTCCTATCTTTAACCCAGAACAAAGTGCTCACACAGTCCCCTAGTTAAGAAGATATAAAAGGATGTTTTCACCTTTCCTGAGGCATTCTACTTAAGAAACTCTTTTGCCCTATAAGAAAATCCTATGTCCTAGCTTCATTAACCATCCCTTCTTTTTCTCCAATCAAGTTTCCACTGAATTGGGCCATCTTGTCTCAGGTTTTCTATTTTCAGTCTTGAGTGCCTGAGGGCAAGAACCTAAGCATGCTCTAACATAATTACTGAGATCAATTACGCCTTCTCTTTATGATCAAATAAAGTATACCTGGACATTTTATTCATAAAATGAATTGATTTTATGCAAGAGTTGCAAGCTTCTAGAATAAGGCACTCCTTTTTCTGCCCCCCTCCCCCCAGTGAAGTTCCTATTTATAGGATCTTGAAACAGCTGTATCAGGAGAGCCTGACCCAAACATCTACGAGATCCATCTACAAGGCAGACAGTCCATGCTTCTAATTCAAATACATACTACAAAGGAAAAAGCACACTGGGGCCTGAGAGATGGTACAGAGGTTAAGGTGCCTGTCTTGAATGCAGCTGACCCCGGTTCAAATTCCTGTATCCCTGTATCCCTCTCCCTCTCCCTCTACCTCTCCCTCTCTCAGCATCCCTAGGAGTGACCCCTGAATAGATTGGGCCCACATGGATTGGCTCCAGATAAATTAGCCCAAGGTAGACTGGCCCCAGATACATTAGTGCAAGACAGATTGGCCTGAGATACACTGGTCCAAGATAGATTAGATCACGATAGATTGGCCCCAGTTTGATTTGCCCAAGATAGAATGGCCCTCAGAGATGAGCCCCAGATATATTGTCCCCATTTACATTGGCCCAAGATAGATTGGCCCAAAATAGGTTGTCCCAAGATAGGAGTAAGCCCTGAGCACTGCCAGGTATAAAAACAAAAAAGAAACAAAATGAATTCATTGCTGCAAAGAAATACAGTTCTTGTTATTTTCTTAGAATGAAGTGCTCTACTCACCCATAATTCTCCTCTAACTATAGACACAAATATAACAATTATTTTACTTTACCACAAATAAATTTTAATTTAAACAATACAACAAGGAAAATCGTAACTCAAATTTGACTTTAGTATCACAGAAAATAATAGAGAGTACTAGAGAACAGCATTCTTCAGCCCTTTCACAACTGTGACTGGCACTACTCCTGCATACTGATTACACTATTTAAGGGTTCAACACCTACAGAGCAGCACAGTCCAGTCCATGGACCAGTGGTTGAGGACCACAGATGTTGACTGAAATATGATTGCAAGGTGCCTGTTCAATTAGCATACATAAAGTCAACAAACTTTCAATTTTTCAAGAAAAACTGTCAAATGGAACTGGTATTTAAAATCTCCTCATTTCTAACACCCAAGGACAGTAGATACAAGGGCCAGGAAGATTGTCCCATAGCTGGAAGCCTGCTTCATGAGTGGAGGGGAGAAGGCAGATGGAATAGAGAAGGGATCACTAAGAAAATGATGGCTGGAGGAATCAGTCGGGATGGGAGATGTGTGCCGAAAATAGATAATGGACCAAACATGATGACCTCTCAGTGTCTGTGTTGCAAGCCATAATGCCCAGAAGTAGAGCGAGAGTATGGGGAATGTTGTCTGCCATGGAGGCAGGGGGAGGGTGGGAATGGGGGGGTATACCGAGGATATTGGTGGTGGGGAATGTGCACTCACGGTGGAGGGATGGGTGTTTGATCATTGTGTGATTGTAACCCAAACATAAAAGCTTGTAACTATCTCACAGTGATTCAATAAAAATTTAAAAAATAAAATAAAATAAAATAAATCTCATTTACGGAAGTGGCAGCTCTATTTCAAAATCACTATTAACACAAACACAGTATCATCGGAACAGAACAGCAAATACAACCAGCAAACCATTCATTTGCTTTCTGTTTACCTGAGATGAATTAAAAGTAAAAGACAGAAATAGCTGGAGGGAAAGCTCAATGGGCCAGAGGGCATGCTTTGCATCAGAAGGCCAAGGTTCTAACCAAGATACCACATGGTCTCCTGGGCATCACGGGATACAACCCCCGGGAGTCACCGTGAGGAGCCCTGAGCACCAGCAAATGTGGCTCAAAAAGAGAAAGAAAGGGAATACTCAAAAGAATTGATGATGCGTCTCTTCTCCCAGCATCAGAAAACCCTGTGCTTAGGAATTTTATAACTGAATTTTTTCTCATAGGAAGAAGGAAGACAGCATTTCATCGATTAGTGCCTGACTTTGAAACTAGAGTACTTAGTAGGGAAACCCAGAGCTAAAAGTAGCTGGAAAAAATAGACAAGCCTAGTAGAGGTCATATGTGAATACACTGCACATGACAGACTTGAAAATCACTAAGCTTTTCTGTATACATTTTGAAATCATTTCTCCCAGGATACTGCCAGGGCACGGGGAGGTGGGGAGGGGAATTAATAAAATTGCTACCTTGCTAGATTTGGTAAAGCACGGCAAAAAGTATGTACTGTATTCTACATACATTTTTCCCCTGGGAAGTGTTTGTTTTGGGGCCACACCTGGCAATGCTCAGGGGTTACTCCTGACTCTGCACTTCAGAAGAATCACTTCTGGGAGCGGCAGCACAGGGCAGGGCAGCAGCAAATGCACAGAGGCCCCTCTGGAGCCCCAGGTGCCCAGTTAAGCCCCTCAGTGAGAGGGGAAATCTACTGTGTTCTCTGAAGTTCAGACCCTGCAACGGGACTCCGACTGTGAGTTCAGGATCAGCTACAATGTGTGGCCCTTCCCATCTGCAGTGAGCATCGTGGCTTCCCAAGTGGAGACCTCTCATGCAATCCCCACTTAGTCTCCCCTTCCGTAGTACACTGGATTCACATCTTGAGCTCTTACACTGAACTCTCGAATCTCAACCACATTCGGCCAACAGTCCATTCACCCCTACTCCAATCAACATACCCGCAACACTCACAACCCCAAACTAAAAGGGCCAAAGAACACGGCCCCTGCATGAGCGCAAGAGGCCCCACACAAATCACACAGGAGCACCAAAGAAAGAGGAAATATCCTTAAAGGGGAAAAAAGAGACCACCATCTACAGAGCTCCCCCAGAGTCCTCCCTGGCATTGAGAGGTGGACACTGATAGTGTCCTGAAAGGATCTACCTCCAGACCACCATGGGTATCATGGAGAAACAGCACAGATCCCCACTACGAGGAAGTGATAAAGATAGGAGCCCTGATGCCTCAACAAGGATTCAACACAGAATTCAGAGACAAAAATGGTAAGGTTGCTTAATGAGCCCAAACAAACAGTGGGAACAGACATCCAATAAAATGCAGGAGGATATGAAGAGAAACAGTGGAATGAAAAAACAATAAAATACAGGATAAAATGAGAGCAAAAATAAGAAAACTACAAACAGAAGTGTCATTAAAAAAAAATTCAGTAGATGAAATTAAAAACTCAATGAGTGCACTCAACAATACAATGACAAAAGCTGCTTGAAGATGAGCTGCAGAAAGCATCCAGGCAACAAAAGAAGATAGAAAAAGACCTCAAAGTAGCTCAAGGACAGGCAAGAGAACAAAGTGATGAATTCAAGAGAACAACATAAGAATCATAAGAGTCCCAGAGGTACAGGGAGGCAACCCCAGTGAGATACTAACAGTTAAAGACATCATTGCTAAAAGGTTCCCAGAGCTGGAGAATGTAGGCATTCAGAGTCAAGAGTCCCAGATAGTAGCAGCTAAAAGAGACCTTAATAAAGATTCCAAGACATACTCTAGATTAGAATTATGATTACCATAGAGACACAATACTGCAAGAAACAAGATCAAAGAAGGAAATTGCATACAAAGGAGTGTACCTTAGATTTACAGCAGATATATCAAATGAAACCTTCTGGGCCCAAAGACATTGGTGGGATATACTGGAAAAACTTCAGTGAAATAAAAGCCTCATCAGGAAAACTACTCAGCTAGACTCGTTCAGATTTGAAGGAACAATACACAACTCCATGGATAAACAATAGCTCAGCAACTTCATAGACTCAAAACCAACTAGAAAAGGACTGAAGGACTACTGTAGGACTGGACAAACTCCAACAAACAGATGGCACAAAATACCATGACAATAAGCTCTCTCAATGTCAATGGTCTAAATGCATTAATTAAGAGACAGAGTGGCAAAATGGATTAAAAAACTGAATCCAACATTCTGCTGCCTGCAAGAAACATCTAGACAATCAGAGCAAACAGACTCAAAGATAAAGGCAGGAAAACAATTCTTCAAGGGAACACTTGTATGGCTGGGGTGGCCATAAAAGTATCTGACAACACAGATTTCAAGCTGAAAAAGGTTAGGAGACAGACAGTGAAGGGCATTTCTTAACAATCAAGGGATATATACAACAGGAAGAAAGTACACTCCTAAACGTATATGCACCCAATAAGGAGCCAGCAAAGTAATTCAAACAACTGCTAATAGACTTCAAAGAGGACATTGATAGCAACACAAGAGAAGTTGGAAACACCAACACTGCCTTGTCACCTCTTGATAGATCTAGGAGACTAAAATTCAGCAAGAAAATACTGGATTTGTAGGGGGGGAAATGGAAGACAGAGGAATAGCAGACATATACAGGGCTTTTCATCCTCCAAAAGCCGAATATACATTCTTCTCCAGTGCACATGGAAAGTTCTCCAAGATAGACCACATGCTTGGCCACAAACCATGCCTCAGTAAAATCAAGACAGAAACTGTACCAACTATCTTTTCAGAACATGATGCAGACAGTCTCTTGCCCACATTCCTGGCTGTTTTCTCCGGGGCCCCTCGGAGGGGATGGGCTCCAGCTTCCCTCTCCACCCCGAGCAGAGCTCCCGGCGACCAAAGACCTCTGGTACCTAGCCACAGCCATGCTCAAGGCCCCTCTCCACATGTTCGGACAAGCCTCATGCATGAAGATACTGGCAGAGGAACCCAGGTGTGTATAATCCCATCAACGGCCAACATCCAGAGACTTAAAAGCAAGCTCCCAGAAGCGATATCTTGTAGCCTACTTCTCCCTCTGGGAGAAACTGTCAAGCTACTGAGAGCTTCCTGCCTACATGGGAGAGCCTCACAAGCTTCCCATGGTGTATTCATATGCCAAAGCCAGTAACAAGCTGCGTCTCATTCCCCTGACCCTGAAAGAGCCTCCAATGCAGCATCATTGGGAAGGCCGAGTACAGAGAGGCTTCTAAAATCTCAGGGATAGGACGAATGAAGAGGTTGCTGAGACCATTCAAGAAATTCGACAATCAACGGGATGATGATGATGCACTGAAAACAGAAGTTAATCACACATAGAAACAATAAAATCAAGCACTTGGAAATTAAACAGCTCACTACTGAACAACTGGTGAGTGAGAAAATCAAAGAGGAAGTTAAAAGATTCCTAGAAACAAATAAGAATAAAGACATGAGCTATCAGAACTTGTAGGACACAGCTGAAGTAATGGTAAGAGGAAAGTTTTTATCTCTGTAAGCGTTCATCAGGAAGGAAGGAAGGACCCACAGAAGTAACTTTTTTCATAGCTTAAAGTCTTAGAAAATGACCACCAAAAGGAAACCAAATCAGGCAGGAGGAAGGAGAGAGAGAGAGAGAGAGAGAGAGAGAGAGAGAGAGAGAGAGAGAGAGAGAGAGAGAGAGAGAGAGAAAGAGAGCCCTAATAAGCACAAACAAATGAAAAGGGGGACATCATAACAGAAACCAAAAAAATTCAATAAATCATCAGAGATTACTTTGAGAGTCTGTATGCCATGAAACAAGAGAACCTAGGAGAAATGGATAAATTCCTGGAATCCTATAACCTCCCAAGGCTGAACCATGAAGACTTGGAATACCTGGACAGACGTATCACCAGCCAGGAAAATGAAACAGTAATCAAAACTCTTCCCAAAAACAAAAGCCCAGGTCCAGATGGATTCACTAGTGAATTCTTCCAAACTTTTAAAGAGGACCTATTGCCAATTCTTTTCAATCTTTTCCAAGAATTTAAACAGAAACAGAAACACTCCTAACAGAGACAAATATCACCCCAATACCAAAAGCAGACAGAGATTCCACAAAAACAAGAAAATTACAAGGCAATATTCCTGATGAACACAGATGCAAAGATCCTTAACAAAATATTAGCAAATAGAATGCCAATGACTCATCAGAAGGATCATACACCATGATCAAGTAAGATTCATCTGGGGATGCAAGAATGGTTCAACACTCGCAAGTTAATTAATATAATACATCATATCAATAAAAAATAAAAACCATATGATCATATTAATAC
This sequence comes from Sorex araneus, assembly GCF_027595985.1. Lineage (NCBI taxonomy): Eukaryota > Metazoa > Chordata > Mammalia > Eulipotyphla > Soricidae > Sorex > Sorex araneus. The sequence goes on along the minus strand of NC_073312.1, from coordinate 59,247,378 downwards.
ATGCAGAGACAGCATTTGACATGTTCTAGTACCCTTTCATAATAAAGACTCTCAACAAAATGGGAGTTAGAGGAACCTTCATCAATATACTCAAAGCCATCTACCACAAGGCCACAGCAAGCATTATTCTCAAAGGGAAAAAAACTAAAAGTCTTGCCTTTAAGATCTGGAACAAGACAAGGTTGCCCACTCTCGCCACTTCTATTCAGTATAGTACAAAATTATTTGTCATAGCAGTGAGGGAAGGAAAAGATATTAAGGGCATCTAGAAAGTCAAGTTCTCACTATTTGCAGATGACATGATAGTATACTTAGAGAACCCTAAAGACTCTACCAAGAAGCTCCTAGAAACAATAGATTTGTATAGTAGAGTGGCAGGTTACAAAATCAATATCCAAAAGTCCTTGGCTTTCCTAAATGCAAGTAATTAAAGAGAAGAAAGTGATATGAAAAAATAATCCTATTTACAATTGTGCCTCAGAATATGAAGTACTTCAGTACTTGAGTAAGGAGATAAGGGATCTGTACAAAGAAAACTACAAAACATTACTTCAAAAAATAATACAGGACATGAGAAAATGGTGACACATCCCTTGCTTATGAATTGGGAGAATTACCGTTGTGAAAATAGCAATACTCCCCAAAGCATTATACAGATTCAATGTGTTCCCTATAGGACACCCATGACATTTTTCAAAGAAATACACAAAACACTCCTGAAATCCATATGGAACAATAAGCCTCCATGAGCAGCTAAAGCAATCCTTGGGGAAAAGACTGAAGGCATCTCCACCTTACCCAACTTCAAACTGTACTACAAAGAGGTAGTAATTAAAACAGCATAGTATTAAAATAAAGACAGTCCTGCAGTCTGATGGAATAGAGGTGAATATTCTGACACATATATGATCATATAATATAAATATATGATCATTTAATCTTTGATAAGGGAGCAAGAAAAGTCTCTTCAACAAGTAGTCCTCGGAAAACTGGACAGCTACATGTTAAAAATTAACTCAGATACCATGCACAAAAATCAGATAAAAATGGATTAAAGACATCAACATCTGACCAAAGTATTATTCCATAAGTATTATTCCAAAGTATTATTCCATAAGGTACATGGAATAAAACATAGGCAAAACCCTTCATGAAACTGAAGTTAAAGGCATCTTCAAAGATGAAACACCACTCACCAAGCAAGTGAAAGCAAAGATAAATAAAATAAGCTAAGAGTTTCTAGACCTCAAAAGAAACAGTGACCAAGATACAAAGACAGTCTATGGAATGGGAAAAATTATTCATCCAATAACCATCTGATAAGGGGAGTTAATATCAAAAATATACAAGTCACTGGTAGATTTTACAAGATAAAAACATTCACTTTCTCCAAGAAGAAATTTGAATGGCCAAAAGGCACAAGAAAAAATGCTCTACATCACTAATCATCAGGGAGATGCAAATCAAAACAACAATGATACATCATCTCAAACCACAGGGACTGGCCCACATTCAAAAGAACAAGAACAACCAGTGCTTGCACAGATGTAGGGAGGAAGGGACTCTCATTGTTGGTGGGAATGCTGACTGGTCCAGCCTTTTTGGAAAACAACATGGACATTCCTCAAAAAATTAGAAATTGAGCACTCATTTGACCCAGCAGTACTCCTTCCGGGAATATACCCTTGAGGCCCAAAAACACACAACAGAAACACCATCTGCAACTCTCTGTTCATTGCAGTACTATTTACGATAGTCGGAATCTCAATAGCCAGAATCTGGAAACAACCTGAGTGCCCAAGAACAGATGATCGGATTAAAAAAAACTATGGTACATCAAAAAAATGGAATACTACACAGCTATTAGGAAAAATGGTTTCATAAAATCTGTTCATAAATGGATAGACATGTAGAGTATCATGCTGAGTGAAATGATTCAGAGGGAATGAAACAGATATAGAATGACTGCATTCATGTGTGGGATATTTATTTTTTTTTGGGGGGGGTCTGAAAATTCACTTTTTTTTTTTAAACTTTTTATTAAATCACCATGTGGAAAGTTACAAAGTTCTCAGGTTTATGTCTCAGTTATACAATATTCAAACACCCATCCCTTCACCAGTGCCCAGATTCCACCACCAAAAACCCCAGTATAACCCCCGCCCCCACCCCCCACCCCCTACTGTATAACTAATGAATTTCACTTCATTTTCTCTTTACCTTGATTACATTCCATATTTCAACACACAACTCACTATAGTTGTTGGAGTTTCCACCCAAGAGAGACAGACCTACTACCAAGGAAGCATTTGATAATTAGTTTTCCATTGCTGGGAATGAAGAGATATGGAGCCCCACTGCTACAAGTACATAACTCTTTTTTTTCTCTTTTTCCTTTTCCCTTTTTTTTTTCACCCTCATCCCCCATCCCGCACCTCATAGTATGGTGTACGCCATGCCGCGTTGGCCAGCGTGGGGCTTTTGCTTAGTTCACAGTCCAGAGAGGTGGCTGCTACATTAATAACCTTCAATATTTAAACAAAAACTTACTGTTATTATTTGGAGTTTCCCCCCCAAGTCAGACCTGTTCAAAAGGAACCGTTTCACATAGCTGACAATAATGGATGTTAAGTTGCGCAGACGCGGCAGGGTCCGCGCGGTTTTGGATTTCTGTATAAAGTCCAGGGAAAATTCTACCAGAAATTGCATAGCCCAGTTTGCCGTCCCAGTGCATTGTTATTAGAAGCCGCGCTGGATGCCCGAAAGTGTTAGGTCTCTGGAATCAAAGTCTTTAGGCGCAGAGGGTCCATGTGTGGAATATTTAAAAAAAAAAAAAAGTATGAGAGTAATATCCAAGGCCAGGGAAAACAAGGGCCAGGAGGATCTGTCAATGGTTGGAAGCTACCACAAATATGCTCTGGACAGAGGGAAGCTAGGCTAGGGAAGGGATCAGTATGACGATAATAGTTGAAAGTGATTACTCTGGACAAGAAGAAATGTTGAAAGTAGACATACATTGTAACCTTTCAGTATCTGTACTGTAAACCAACATGCCCCAGAAAGGGGGGGGGGACAGGTAATGAGTAATATTTTTTTAAAACTTACATTCACAAAAAGAATTTAATTGATTCTGAAAATTTCCAAAGAAGCTATCTGGAAACTTAGATGCACATTGTTGTCACAAGGGAGACATGGGAAAGACAAACATGAGATGGATTGAGATTTTAATAACCAACAAAGGTGCAAGAAGACTCAGGAATAGTTCTGATGTTCACCTGATTCTTACAGCAACTTTTCTAAATAGTTTTGCCCGAGTGGAAACTGGCATGTTCCTAATGAAAAAAACTCTATCATGAAAAACGCACTAGGCTTTCCAAATGCTGGTTTCAAGAAGAGTCTCAATATATTCAATTTCTATCTTCTATTTAAATCTGATAAAATGGCATACAATCATCAAATGTGAACCAATCGGTAAGGTCTATTTATTACTAAGCCTTTATAACAAAGAAGAATGAAAAGAATCTTTATCAGTAAAGTTTACAAGTTGCAGTGATAGCATCTAACACAGATGACAGGAAAGGCTACCTGGAAAAGACAGGTGGGTGCACTCTAACCCGTGACTACACAGTACCTACTAAATCTGTCTGGGAAAGAGATCAGCATTCATTCATTTACAACGAGTGACTGCTAACAAATACCTGCCAGCTGTTGCATTACATGTTGGGTTATTATATATGTAATAGTGAACAGAATTCCAACAGCTTCTGCTTACAATTATGATCTACTGGGAAAAATGATCAAAAACTTAAAATATGTATGATGAAAAAACAAAAAAGAGGGAAAGAAAAACAAGAGTTAGAGGTTAAAAAAATCAATGCTGAATCAGAACAATGAAAGAAGCTGAACTTAAACTGGTGGTAGTCATTTTCAAATTTTTTATTTTTTTCTAGGCGTTGGGTAGGGGAAATCTGATTTTGGCCCACATCTGGCATTCCTCAGTGCTCACTCCTTGCCCTGCACTCAGGGATCTGTACAAGGGTTACCAGGGACTGAACCCTGGTCAGCCATGTGCCAGGAAAGCATCCTGCCCCCTGTAATATCTCTTAGGCCCCAAGAAAAATCATTTAAGCCAAGACTGAAGGATGCTAAGAACAGTCCGATAACATCGCTGGCAGAAAGTACAACTCAGCACAGAAACTAAGAGGAATCTCAGTGCACGAATGAAGGCCAAAAAATTAAGGCAGAAAGAAGAGGCAACAGGTGAAGTACAGGGGAAGTAAATGTCAATGAGCCGAGGAGATACTATGAGAGTTATGCACCAAGTGGTCACCTGAGCATCTCTGGGTGAGGTACAAAAGACCTCAAGCACCAATGGGGTGGCTTGGTGATCTCTTAAGCTGCAGGACCTGAGCAACTCTGCATCCTGGGCCCCAGACACTGAAGTGCTAACCCAGTTGTCTGAGTATCACCAAAGTGGCCCTCAAGCCTTTTGAACATCACTTGGGAAATATCTTCCCATTCCCAACCCCCAGATAGAAAAATAAACACACAGCCTGAAGAACATACTAAGGGGCTTGAAGCTTATTTCTCTGAATGCTCAAAAATAAAAAAAAAAAAGACTTAAGCTTGGAGAATTAAGAGCCTGTCTTTGTTTAAAATTCACTGAAGGGAGCCAGGATGAGAGTAGAGAGGAGTTTGGAGGGTGATACAATTGTCTGGACAAGACATGATGGGGGAACGAAGAAAGGTTAGGATGGCACACATGAAAAAAACGTAAAATCAAGTACACTAAGGATGAAGTCACTAAGACTGAGAGAGGTGGGAATTAGCAAGTTAACAAACCAAGATTCTGGTTTGAATAACAGATTAGGTGGTGGATGTGTCATTGAAATGGAAAAAACGGAAAACAAATGAGGAAACAAGAGCTAAATTTAGACAGGTTATGTTTTAAAGTCTAGGAGCAAGGAAAGTGGACTCCCATATAAGCAGATCTATCAAGCGAAGTCTGTAAGAATCTTGGGATCAGAGACAGTAAAAAGGAAGAAAAAAAAGCAGAAGTATAGATTTGACAGAATACTGAAGATATTTAAGGATCTGAGGCTTTATGAAGGGCACCAAAGAGACAAAGGTGCTTCCTACAGAGATCAAAACTATGCCTCGAAATTCAGAGACAAAGTAGAAAGACAGTTAATAAGGGGCTTAGGGTCAGGGGAAATGGGAAATTTGGGCTTACTTATCAGGAAGTTTTACTGTGGCAAGATGAAAAAGTTCTGTAGAGGATGGTTATGGCTATACAAAAATGTGAATACCCTTAATCCCAAAAATCGTACATTTAAAATGGCTAAGGTAGGGCCAGAAAGATGATACAGCCATGGCTGCAGAGAGCAAGGTCACTCCCTAGCACCAACTGGCTTGGACTATCTCTGGGTGCACCCCTGACAGCCCCAAGCACCACCAGAATGGCCTTGACTAAGGGCCTGAGCGGCACCACATTCCCTGGTCTGGCACCCTGACTGGCCAAGAATAACTAGGAGGTCCCTCAAGTCTCCTGCGCAGTGCTATGGAGAGGGGAGAAAGAGAGAAGCAAAGTCTGTGCTTTGTTACTGCAATTAAGAAACAAAACCTTATCTTTAATTCTAACATTTATGAGACAGAAAGATAATACAAGGGTTCAGGTGTTTGCCCTGCATGTCACCAAGCCTGGTTGGACCTCCAGCGTCACATATGGTCCACTGAGCACTGACACCCCTATAAAAATAAATTCTACCATTTAGACATGAGCAGAATATAGCAAGAGGTAGACAACAATGATGAAGTCATAGAAAAGAAATTTGCTTCCGTGAGAAATAAAAAGGAAAGAACTAATGTCACTGAGAAACCAAATCAGACAGAGCCTTTATAGTATCCTCTGGGTAAAAGGTAATCAGGTGTAGGCTGGAGAGCTAGCGTAGTGAGTAGGTGCTGCCTTGAGGTCTGATGCCCAGAACCCCATGAGTGCCTGAGCACTGCCAGGCGTGATCTCTGAGCAGGGTTCAGAGGTAGCCCTGAGCACAATCAGGTGTGGCCCCATGCTAGCAAACAAAAAGGTAATCAGGTATATTGTAAGAAAGTTCACTGATCCAGTCTCTATAGAAAGCAGCACAAAAATTTCTCAAAATGTTAAAATATACCTACTATGAGTTAACATTTCCCCCTCTAGATATCTATCCAGTAATGTCTCCATTATGAGACTTGTTGTTACTTTTTTTGGCATATCAGGTACGCAATGGGTAGCTTGCCAGGCTCCGCTGTGCGAGCGAAATACTCTCAGTAGCTTGCTGGGCTCTCCGAGAGGGGAAGAGGAATCGAACCCAGGTTGGCCTCATGCAAGGCAAACGCCCTACCTGCTGAGTTATTGCTCCAGCCCCACAGGATGACAGTGACAGTGACAGTTATCTATCCAAAGAACTTAAAACACTAATTCTTATTATTACAATGGGCTGGAGCAATAGCACAGCAGGTTGAGCATTTGCCTTGCACATGGCTGACCCGGGTTCGATTCCTCCATCCCTCTTAGAAAGCCCGGCAAGCTACCAAGAGTATCTTGTCCACACAGCAGAGACTGGCAACCTACCCGTGGCACATTCTATATGCAAAAACAGTAACTCAAGCAAATCGATGAGCAACAGGACGACAGTACTACAATAGTCAAGTTATGAAACAACTCAGGTACCAAGTAATAGAAACATGAGTAAAGAAAACAACATACATACACAATTGAAGAGTACTCAGCTACAGAAAAAGATGAACTTTTGCCTTTTTATTGGAATATGGATAAAACTTGAGGTCATGCTAAGCAGAACAAAGAGAAAGGCAAGTGATCTCATGTGTGAGATACAGAGAAGCTAAGGAACAAAGCCAAAGAACAAACAAACCTTTAAGATTCTGACCGCAGAGCTTCAGTTACGGAGGGCAAAGAGGGCTGTGGTAGAGAAATAGCGCTACTTTTGTGGTGGGTGTGGTTGTGGACATATATTTAGAAGAGTGAAACTGGACCCCTAAAATATATAGATGGTCTTATAAACATTACCTCAATTTAAAAAATTTTTAAACGTGGGAAAAATTTTACATAGAAAAGAAAGTTGTTTTTTTTTTCAAACACTGAGATCATGATTAACCTTGACACCTCCATTTATGTGGAAGGGTGTGTGCAGGAGGTGGAGATGAGAAGAAAAGGGGGTGGGGAGTGCTGAACTAGTAGAAAATCATGAGTAAAAACTGAGGAAGTACAGGGATGGAGGAAAAGTACACAGGGCAGGGTGCTTGCCATGACACAGCAGATCTGGATTTGATCCCTGGCACCACATATAGTACCCAAGCACTGCCAGGAGTGATCCCTCAGCAGTCAGGAGAAAGAAAGGGAGAGGGAGAGGAGGGAGAGAGGTAGAGAGGGGGAGAGGGCGAGAGAGACAGACAGACAGACAGACAGACAGAGACAGAGAGACAGACAGAGAAAGAGAGAGAGAGAGGAGAGGAAGGAAGTTAGGGGGAAGAGGGAGAAGGAGGGGGAGAGGGAGGAGGAAGAGAGAGTGAGAAAGAAGGAGAGGGAGAGGGGAGGAATATGAAGAGGGAGAGGAGGTACTGACTCTAACAAGAAGCAAAAATGAAGACAGTGGTTGGAAAGAATATGACATCAGGGAAGTAAGGCAGTACAAATAGTCTATATCAATATTTATTTGTTCCCAGTTAAGACCCCAAGTTTTAGCTAGGTTCATGGAAACACACACACATACAAGTATATGTATGTATATATATATATATATATATGTATGTATGTATACATATATTCTGCATTCTTTGACGATAGGTACCTCTATGGAGCTAACTACTTTCCAGGGAATTTGCAGATTACAGGCCTCATTATCCAGCTTGTAAATGCCTTACATCCTGCTATCCTAATTGTGATGTCTAAAGTTCAACTTGAATTATAAAGATACAGATTTACTGAGGCAATGGCAAGATACAAACCTCAAATCACTTACTGAGAAAAAGTCTTACAACATACAGCAGACAAACTACATTTTGATGTATGTAATATTCTAGAATAAAGAAAACTACTGTTCGGCGAGAAACAGAATGCCTGTCACAATAGGTAAAGGTTGGATATTTGATGGAATTTGAAGGGAAGGGTAGGAAGAAGCATTCTCAGGTGATGGGATTGTTTCTATCTTCTTAATTTAAGTTATATGGGTAGCAAATGCAAAATGCATAAATACTAATTTTAAGAACAGCAAAAGCATTACCAACATCTAGAGTTCATTATACTCTGAACACTACTATAAATACTGCAGAAGAACATTTTTCTTTAGTAGCATGAGTATTTGTGCCAAAGGGGTATTTTTGTTTCTATTTGGGGGGTAGGGGATGCATACCCCTATGGGCTACAAAAGCTACTCCAAGCCTGGTGCCAAAATGGTTACTTCTGGCAGTTCTCAGGGAGCCACGCAGTGGGGGAGAGAGAGAGCTCTTACCTTCCCAGCCTGCCCTCCAGCCCACGGAGCTACTTCCCCAAGCCCACAGAACATTCTAATTACATATTTATACAGCGCTTGGGATATTGTATTGGTCAGCAGCAGCAGCTGAAAGTTCTTTGGTTATTTTTTGTTGTTTGGGGGTCACACCCAGTGGCTCTCCAGAGCTACTCCTGGCTCTGGGTTTATGTGTTGTTCCCAGCAGAGCTCAGGGGACCATGTAGTGCTAGAGACTGAAACCAGGCCTCCTACATGTAAAATATGTAGTCAGCCCTTGAGTATCTCTCCATCCCCTACATACATTTTGTTGTTGTTGTTTTGTGTTGTGTTGTGTTGTGTTGTGTGTATGTGTTTTGGGCCACACGGAGGGGCTATCAGCAGCACAGTATTAAGGGCCTAACCTTAGCAATACTTGGGAGACCATGCAGTAATGGGGTCTGAATTTGGGACTCCTGCACGCAAAGCACAGCTATCTGTCCACTTGATCACCTCTCCAACCTGGATAATTTTTTTGTCTGGAGGTAGTACTCAGCTGTGATCAGGACTTACTCAAGATGATGCACTGAAGGATCACTTCTTCTGGCACGATGCAGAGGACCATATGCAGTGCCAGAGACTGAATCCAGGCCAGCTGCATGCATTACCTGCTCTCTTCAACCCTGGTCCTTAAATTTTAACTTAATAAAATCTCGCTGATTATTTTAAGAAAAGTTATTTCCCTTACCGTACATGCTATCAGCTTGGACTTCTGCTATACAAAATTTTTACAGTCCTTTCAAACTAAAAAAAAAATAGTTTATTAAGACTTCAGGTAAATATCTAGATACTATCTCTTCCTAGGGCTGGAGCCATAGCTCAGTGGGTAGGGTGTTTGCCTTGCATGCGGCTGACCCGGGTTCAATTCCTCCATCCCTAAGAGCTCGGCAAGCTACCGAGAGTATCTCGCCCGCATGGCAAGCTACCCGTGGTGTATTCAATATACCAAAAAACAGTAACAAAAAGTCTCACAATGGAGATGTTACTGGTGCCCACTCAAGCAAATCGATGAGCAACAGGATGACAGTGATGACAATGATCTCTTCCTAATGCCTCACTAACAAAAGAAAAGAAAATAACTAAGTGAGTTTAAGATGGTCCAAATCCATAAGGTTCTAAGTTCTTCTTTAGTTTGATCAGGCACACCAACAGTTTTAGGAACCTAGAGAATTCTAGGAAATGGAATTTTGTCTTACAATTTACTGAGTTCTGGTTTACAAACGTGTGACCAACATGAAACGAAGTTCAGTATATGTAGTCAACAAACATCAGAACTCAATTTCATCAGTAAGACTAAGTTTTCTCAAGGAAGAAAATATCAAGTTACACATGCAGTTCATGTAAACTGATATAATCCTTGGGTAGAATGTTAAAAAGGCAAATGAAGTAGTGAAAGCTTGTATGACTTGACTACTGGGATACAGGCCAGGGCAAAGGGAAATTTTGAGACTTCATTCCCAACCAGGATCAGACATAAAGGTGAGATTCAGAACACTGTGAATTCATGGATGGAAAAAAAAAATTTTTTTGAGTGGAAGTAAGTTTTAAACTTTCTCGGAATTCCCCCCCCCCCCTTTTAATAAGGTCACTTGGTAAGGATCAAAAGCTCATACAAAAAAATTCACAAAAGAAAGGATAAGGAAAAATCTTCAAATTGCTTTTGGTATAAACCAGGATACCCGACCCAATGCAATAATGCACTGACCAAAATCAGAGCATCTGAAATTTGCAGAAATTCTCTTTTTTTTTTCAATAGAAGTTAAATGATTCCGGAAATCTTTCGAAGTTTAATGTCCCATATGCATCCTGTACATTGTTAAAAAAAATCATAAAATATTCAATTCTGTGTTTACTGCCAATTTTTATTCCTATGTTCACCAAAACTATAATGTATTGTAAGCCAAGATGTGAAAGAGGGAAAAAAATATTTACTGAGCACCTGGTATATACATCAGCACTTCATAAACACATACATGATCTCCACTGCACTGGCGCAGCCTTATAGAATAGGCAGGATGTACATTTGACACTTGAAAAGAAAGTCTGGAGAGATTAAAGAGTTTGCCTAGAATCAAGCAACCTTTGAGCCAGCAGAGTCCTTGGGTCCTATTTTTGCCATTAGTTCATATCAGTATAAGTCACCTGTGACACTCCATCCCTTCATTCACCAAAGAAATGGGCTCAATCAAACATTTCAGTCACTAAAAGCTGATTTGGCCTTTTAAGAGAGAAACTGCTTATGGGTGGTCAGATTCTTTTTTGTTCAGAGTTCAATTTTACCTCACTCAAGAAGTTGGGAAAAAAAAGTACTGGCCCACTCCACCAAAAAATGAATAAAAGTTTTGTTCGAATCTGCTTTTTTGTTTGTTTTGGGCCACACCCAGTAGTGCTCAAGGCGTACTTCCAGACTTTGCACTCAGGGATCACTCCTGGCAGTGCTGAGGGCCCACCAAGGATAAAACCCAGGTCAGCTGCGGGTAAAGTAAATATCCGACCTGCTCTACTATTGCTCCTGGACCACGCATCTGATTTTTACAGAAAAAAAAACCTTCAACAGAGAAGTTAAAATAGTGTTATATTTTATAACACTAACAGATCCTACTTTATGCTGTGTTTTCATGATTATAAGGAACAAATGAGAAATAACTCTGTAAAATCCCCTCAATTGTCCCATCTTCACTAAAAATACGTCATGATAGGGCTGGAGCAATAGCACAGCAGGTAGGGTGTTTGCCTTGCTCGTGGCTGACCCAGGTTCAATTCCCAGCATCCCATATGAGCATTGCCAGGATTAATTCCTGAGTGCAGAGCCAGGAGTAACCCCTGAGCATCACTGGGTGTGACCCAAAAAGAAAAAAAAAAGTCATGATGGCAATATTATACCAACATGTCTGTAAAAAGAAAAACCAGGGAGCGGGGGGTTGAGATTACAACTCTACAGCAAATGGCTTGTGTGTTCAATATCAAAATTTCGATCCCCCATTCCACACATTTCACCCAGTCTTGAGGTCTACACAGCATCAGGAATTCCCCCATACCAAAAAACAAAAACAAACCCCCCCAAAAAAAACGTAGCAAATGAGAAACTGGACATTTAAATTTAAACATCATGCTTTACAAGTTTGTTTTTAACTGCCCAGAAGGTCAAGGAGACTGAGTAGTTTCTGCTGTATCTTGTTTATAGTATATAAAGTGCAAATTAAAATTTACAACTTAACTAAAAAATAAAATTTTAGATCAGTTAGCAATACTTTGCACCTTTCTTTCATCTCTCAAGATGCACAAAACTGAGTACTCCCCCCCATCTGAACTAAAGTAGACCTCTCTAGTTTATCATTAATCCAGAGGGTAAGGAGTTTGTCTTGCATGAACCTGACCTGGATTTAATGCCTGGCATCACATATGGTTCCCAAGTAGAGCCAGGAGTAAGCCATGGGCACTACCAATTATGACCCCCAAACCAAAAACAATTTTAAATAAAAAATAAATAAGCAAACAGAATAAACCATCACTTTCAATATATTTTCAAATGCATTGAAACAATAGATAAGACCAGTTAAATAGATAGAAATGGCTGAGATAATTTTACTGTCTTGTTTAAAATTCCTTGCAGGGAAAGAATCTCAAGGGGTAAACTAGTATATACTGGATATTCCACGAGGTATTTAGGAGAGGAAAAAGCTCAGTTAACATGTGAATGCCTATTATGAATGCCTGATGGTTTAATGCAGATTGCTTTTCAATGTGGTCTCCACAATGAGACATTGCTATGTATCTATTAGAAGGACAAACACCGGAAGGATAAACATCACAGTTTCTGAAAAGAATGTGCAGTGACAGCAATTCTGGCAAAGCACTGGTGGAAATCCAAAATTATACCTTCAATTTGCAAAATAGTTTGACTTTCTGATTGTGTAATATACATTTACCATACCAACCACTGATTCCACTCAAAAGCACTTAGCCTGAGATAAATAATATATGTACTCTTATAAACCTATTTGTAGATCCTATAGCATATTCATTTATAATATTTTAATAGATAAAATAGAAGCTTGAATGCCCATCTACTGGTAAATAAGGGGGAAAGTAGTATGCTGATATAACAAGACTACTTAAAACCATAAACTATCATATCCAACAACCAAGATCAATCTGAAAATATTTTTTCTAAGTAAAAAATAATCATGCAAAGACTAAATCTTGAGTGACTGACAGTCTTATAAAGGCAAAACTGGACAATTAATTTTGGAATCACCCAAATCCCAATTTGGGGTATGTGCTTATTTTCTATACTTTGAGTCCCTCTGCTCTCTGTCTCCTTTCATTTCCCAAATAAAAGTTTAACTTCACCAAATAAATAAATAAACTTTAAAGAGACATAGATCAATGGCTGTCAGATTTTAAGTTCATAGAAAGAAACTGTTCTTTTGATAAAACTTATATAGAGAACAGGGGACAGTATAGTGACCAGGGCACAAACCAGTGTGTGTCCAACCTGGTTTTAATTCCCAGCACACATTGTCCTCTAGAGCATGACTAGGTGTATCCCTGGAGGCCCAAAGCACTCTGACATTAGGCGGCCCTAATGGTCCCTTAGTATTGACCCAATGGCCAGAGTTGCTCCTAAGGGCCCCCTGAGCATCACTTAATATTAGTCCCCTTCACCTCAAATTAAATTTTTCAAATAACTACTAATAAAATTTTCTTTGATTTATTAATTCAACAAATACTCAGTGCATTTTTAATATAATAAAAACTACTCAAGACAATATGAAAAATGAGTTTCTGCAAAACACCTGATTTTTTTGGTGTTTTAGTTTTCAAGAACTTTCCCAACATCTGAAACAAAATATGTTTTTCATCTCATTAATAGAGATAATTGCTATAGGAACAGCTGACTTCAGTTTAATATTAAGAACTAAAGGACAATGAATTTATTTGCGTTTTAGTTAGAATTCTTATTTAATTTCCTCCTTTTTTAAAAGTAGAAAATATGAAAAGCCAAGGATTATTTCATTAAAGCATTTCTAATGGAATGACCTTATTAAAGAATAAACTTTCCAGAATAAAAAAATGAAATGGGATATTCTTTTCCATTTCACAAATGGAAGAAACTGTTCTAGATAACACAATTCATATGCAGGTAATTTTAAGGGAAAAAAATCATAAATTGTGTGCAGTCTTTTAGTTTCTAATAGGCCACTGAGACATCTCTAGTTTTAGCACAGAACACTTTCATGACCAGGGCCAACTGTCTTTTGGTCTTAAAGGACAAACAAGTAATTTCAATCTCTGATGTGTCATCTTCAGGTACTGAGTTGATGGGTAATACTCAATGCCTATGTACACATTAAAGCAATGTAGCTGCATAAGCATCTTTGTTTCAAAGGACCTCAGAGAAAACAAATGGACAGAAATTTAGAACATGATGGAATACCACACATTACAATGTTTTTAGGATTCCAAAATAGATTTCTCAAGGCCAAAAGTATTGTTCTCTATTTTTCCCTCTTTTGGGGGCAGCAGGGGAGGATTCTTTTGCCTGTACCGCAACGGTGCTCAGGGTTTAGCCCTGGCTCTCTGCTCAGGCTCACTTCTGGTGGGGCTCTGGTGTTATTCTGTAGTGCTGGGGATTGAACCTAGGTCAGCCACATGCAAGGCATGCACACCACTCACTCTAGTATCTCTCCAGCTCCCTTTCCATTTTCTTAAAAACAATATTCTAAATTTTATTTGCTTTGTTATTTCCTTTTTTAAAGCTGTATCAAAATTAAAAGTTTGAAATAATTTAATGTTCTTCCCAATGGTTAACTCTACAAAGTATCATTTTAAAATCCAAGTTATATCACATCTGAAATCAATATTAATGTAATAACCCATAATCCAATTTTTAAGTAAATGAAATTTTCCTCCCAGTACTCAATTATCCTCCAACTGACTTCAGATATTTTCCACTATGTAAGAGATTATCTAAGGTAAACCGGGGCCTTATAACCTTTACAGAATCAACATGTGCCAAGAAATGAGCGCAGAATACTTAAGCAACCCTATATATTGATTTTGTTTAACATAATAGCAATCAATTTAACAATCTCTAGAAAATTAAAAACAGATGGAAAGTCCTGTATATCATGAATCACAGCATAAAATCAAAATTTAGATCACTCTAGAATTCTTCAAATAACCAAGCTTAAAGCTTTTTTATAATCTAGGTCAGTGGCTCCCAACAACTTCCTCTCAAAATTTCATCAAGGGTGTGAGGGCAGGCTAGGGAATGCCCAATCTCTTTAAAATGCTATTTCTTGGGTGGGGTCTTCAGACATGGGTGGAGGCCCCCTGAGGCTGTGGTAGGTCTGGTGTCAGAACACTGCGTGAAACACTATCATTAACAGTATTATAATCAGGGTGCCTCAATATAAATTGGAGAAGAAAATTTAAGTTAAAATACTATACTTATAAACTCCATGAACAAAGGACATTGATTATATTGATACTGATCCTTCCAAATTTAGTAAAGACATAGAAGCAAAAAAAAGTATGAGTGGCCTCAAAAAAAAAATAGAAAAGAAAATTCCAAGTTCAGAAGTAAGCTGTTAAGTTATAAATTTAAAGAAAATAATTCAACCTTTAAAAAAAAAATGATAAGTCAGGACCCAAGAGAAAAAGCACAAGGGTTAAAGCATTTTCTTTGCATGTGATGGGGTTTGGCCCCAATCCCATCCTCCGCCCCTACCCCCCAAAAAGCCACCTGTCAATATTCCAAATCAAAACATTTTGGAAACTACATGCTATTACATTAAAAAGCATTAGAGGGGCTGGAGTGATAGCACAGCTGGTAGGGCGTTTGCCTTGTATGCGGCCAACCCGGGTTCGATTCCTCCGTCCCTCTTGGAGAGCCCGGCAAGCTACTGAAAGTATCCTGCCCACATGACAGAGCCTGGCAAGCTACCCATGGCGTATTCAATATGCCAAAAACAGTTTCAACAAGTCTCAAAATGAAGACGTTACTGGTGCCCGTTCCAGCAAATCGATGAACAACGGGACAACAGTGCTACAGTACTACAGAGGGACCAGAGAAAAGGGATAGTGCAATGGATGCTTGCTCTGCACATGGCTGACACGGGTTTAATCCCCAGCATCCCATATGGTTTCCCCAAGCTTGCCAAAAGTGATTCCTGAGTGCAGAGCCAGTAGTAACCCCTGAGCATTTCTGGGTGTAGCCTCAAAACAAACAAGATATTACAAGCATTAGAATAAAATCCAGCCATCAATGCACTACTGGTAAAATAGAAGAAATTTAACTCTACTTTTGGAAGAAACCAAATATTTTAAAAAGCTGATATGTTTCTTAAATCCTTACTTTGCAAGAAAATAATATTTGTTTTGAAATGTTGAAATATGACAATATAAGCAACATGTTTAATACATACTGTCTTATGTACAAATAAGAGGCTGGCAAGCTACCCGTGGCGTACTAGATATGCCAAAAACAGTAACAATAAGTCTCACAATGAGAGACATTATTGGTGCCTCCTCAAACAAATTAATGAGCAATGGAATGAGTGACAGTGACAGTGACAAATACATATTGTATTTTCACTGTTGAAAATACGGTGATTTTCAACCTTAGCAACACACTAAACCACCTCTCTCCCCCTTCCCATCTCCCCCCTCAGGGTGTGAAGATTGTAAAGTTCAAGAAAATGGGACCAGGGCAGGGAAGCAACCTATTTAGTGCCTTATCTGTTATAATGAATACCAAAAAACATTCCAATTTGGGGACAGTACACAACAGAATGAATGAAAATATCACCTCCCAGCTCCTTAGAGTCAGGAACAATTTCATGGGGTGGGGGGAGCATGTGCACTGGTCATTCAAGAAAAAAATTCATTCATAGGCAGAAGTAGGGACAGAGATAAAAGCATTCACATAGATGGAAAGGCATGACTAACTTAACATTTGTAGAGCAGCTAGCTGTCCCTTTGGGCAACACCATGTTACTATAAACACGGTGCTGAGGTTTTAGAAGAGGCTGGAAGATGAGGCTACTAAAGAAGACAAAGGCAATTATCGACAAGTTCCAGACCCAGTGAGAGCCGACCTCATAATAGATGTTCAGTAGATTTTTAACATTGCAAGCTTACGTAGAAACACTGCCAAGATTCTAAATCGTTACGCCTAGATGTGGTTAACCATCTGCAATATACTGAATATAGTCTTGACATCACGAGGAGATGTCATTTATTTTCATTCTTTTGGTGGGCTGTAAAACCTGATAGAAAGTATTCCCAGATCAAGGAAATTAAGGAATAAAACTTGTGGAGAACCACAGTTATTAGAACTATGATGTTTTCATACTGTGGCCAAAACCTGTTGTGGTAAAACATGTACTGGCTGGAACAAAGCAGGAATGATGATACCTGGAAAAATTACTGCATAACCAGATTAAAAACAGACCAGTGGCCTGAATCAAAATGCAAACAGTGACGATATTTCAAGAATGTTCCAAGTTAGACTATTTTTTAAATTTTGCATATTTTAAAGAAATGCTAAACAATTATCTGTTGGAAATAAAAGCACAGTTAACACAAGTGAGCAGTCTGCTGCTTATGAAAGGGGCTTGAAATTCCTGCTATGCCTTTGGTCACACAGACTGAGGGTGGGTGGATTTATTGAGCATTTGTCCCATCGGTGGGGCTCAGTTTCCAAAAGAATCGAAAACAAACTGACCCACACGAAGATGATCCAATATCCCTGGAATTTAGGAGACAACTCTGTGAATCCCAAAACTATTTCTGGCTACTCGGTCAAACTCAGGACAACTGTTTGTGTCAGCTCATCTAGGGAAAATGAATTTTTCTTTTTTGAAACTCTATGGCTATCATTAATGGGATAAACAATCCAAAATCACTTACCTTAACTATACTCCCATCTCAGAGACAAGCCAGCCTTTTAAAAACTCTCATTCAATTTACTCAAAGTAATCAAAAATTAGCTAAAAGTTAATAAGATTCTTATGTAATAATACTCTATAGTGGAATTGGCCAATTATGTTTTTGTATGTCTCTTGTATTCGTGGCTAAAACATCTTCATTAGCATGACTCAAAAGTTCTAAGATGGATAACAGGCTATCAAGGAAATCTCTCTTCAGTGGTTCTCTTCTGGATGTGTAGAGTTTCAAATTATAAAGCCTTAGGAGGAAGGAAATAATAAAACTTAGAGCAGAAATTAATGACATGGAAACCCAAAAAACAATCTGAAAGATCAATGAAACTAAGAGCTGGTTCCTTGAGATAATAAAGAAGATTGATAAACCACTAGCAAGACTCACAAGGAAAGAGAGAACCCTAATAAACAAATCAGAAATGAAAATGGGGACATCACAACAGAAAACAAAGAAATTCAAAAGATCATCAGAGATTACTTTGAAAGCCTGTATGGCATGAAACAAGAGAACCTAGAAGAAATGAATAAATGACTAGATTCTTAAAACCTCCCAAGGCCGAGCCAAGAAGATCTGGAATACCTTAATAGATCTATCACTATCAAGGAAACTGAAACAGTAATCAAAAGTCTTCCCAAAAACAAAAGCCCAGGTCCAGATGGATTCACTATCGAATTCTTTCAAACATTTAAAGAGGACCTATTGCCAGTCCTTTTCAAGCTTTTCCAGGAAACTGAAAAAATAAAGTCTCTCAAACAGTTTCTAAGAGGCACATATCACCCTAACACCAAAAGCAAACAGCCACCACAAAAAAAATAAAATTACAGGGGCTGGGACAATAGCACAGTGGGTAGGGCATTTGCCTTGCACGTAGCTGACCCAAGTTTGATTCCCAGCATCCCATGTGGTCCCCTGAGCACTGCCAAAGGTGATTCCTGAGTGCAGAGCCAAAAGTAAACCCTGTGCATCACTGGGTGTAATCCGAAAAAATAAAATAAAATAAAATAAAATAAAAATAAAAAAATTACACGCTGATATCCCTGATGAACACAGATGCAAAGATCCTCAACAAAATATTAGCAAATAGAATCCAACATCTCATTACAAAGATCATACACCACGACCAAGTGGGGTTCATCCCAGAGATGCAAGGATGGTTCAACATTCACAAGTCAATCAGTATAATCCATCATGTTAATAAAAGATAAAAAATCATATGATCATACCAATAGATATGGAGAAAGCATTTGACAAGATCCAGCACCCATGAAAACTCTCAGCAGAATGGGAATTAAAGGAACCTTCCTCAATATAGCCAAAGCCATCTACCCCAAGCCTACAGCAATCATTATCCTCAACAGGAAAAAAATAAGAGCCTTCCCTCTAAGATCAGGGACAAGACAAGGATGCCACTCTCACCACTACTATTCAATATAGTACTGGAAGTACTTGACATAGCAGTCAGGCAAGAAAAAGCATCAAGGGCATCCAAATAGGAAAGGAAGAAATCAAACTCTCAGTATTTGCAGATGACATGATACTATATTTAGAGAACCCCAAAGCCTCTACCAAGAAACTCCTAGAAACAACTGACTTGTATAGTAAAGTCATAGGCTATAAAATCAATACTCAAAAATGCACAGCTTTCCTATATGCAAATGAGAGAAGAAAATGATATATAAAAGGTAATCCCATTCACATCATGCCTCAGAAAATCAAGTACCATGGAATCAAATTAACCAAGGAGGTAAAGAACCTGAACAAAGAAAACTACAAAACACTATTTTAAGAAATGAAAGACACAAGGAAGTGGAAACACATCCCCTGCTCATGGATTGGGAGAATTAACATTGTCAAAATGGAAATACTCCCCAAAGCATTATACAGATCCAGTGCAATCCCTATAAGGGTCCCATGACATTCTTCAAAGCAACTGAGAAAACACTCCTAAAATTCATATGGAACAACAAGCCCCCATGAATAGCTAAAGCAATTTTGGGGGGAAAAATATGGGGGGCATCACCTTCCCCAACTTCAAACAGTACTACAAAACGGTAATAATTAAAACAGCATGGTATTAGAACAAAAGCAGATCCACAGACCAGTGGGATAGGGTTGAATATCCTTACACACCCTCAAGTATATGATCATATAATCTTCGATAAGGGAACAAGATATGTGAAGTGGAGCAAGGAAAGCCTCTTTAACAAATGGTGCTGGCAAAACTGGACAGGTACATGCAAAATAAATGGGCTCAGATCTCTACCTAACACCATGCAAAAAAGTCAGATCAAAATGGATTAAAGACCTTAACATTAGACTAGAATCCATAAAGTACATTGAAGAAAAGGCTGGCAAAACCCTCTACAACACTGAAACTAAAAGTATCTTCAAAGACAAAATGCCACTGACCAAGCTAAGTGGAAACAGAGATAAACAAATGGGACTGTCTCAAACTAAGACGCTTATGTACCTCAAGAGAAACAGTGACCAAAATACAAAGATAGTCTACAGAATGGGAAAGGATATTCACCCAATACCCCTCAGGTAAGGGGTTAATATACAAGGAACTGGTTGAACTCTACAAGAAGAGAACATTCGACATCATCAGAAAATGGTGCGATGAAATGAACAAACTTTACCAAAGATAAAATCCAAATAGCCAAATGACACATAAAAAAAATGCTCTTTATCACTAATCATCAGAGAGATGCAAATCAAAACAGCAATGAGATATCATCTCACACCACAGAGACTGGCACACATCCAAAAAGAACAAAAGCAACCGGTGTTGGTGTGAATGTGGGGAGAAGGGTCTCTCCTTCACTACCGGTGGTAATGCTGACTGGTTCAGCCTTTTCGAAAACAATATGGACATTTCTCAAAAAAAAAAAAAAAAAAAACTAGAAATTGAGCTCCCATTTGACCCAGCAATACTACTTCTGGGAATATATCCCAGAGAGGCAAAAAAGCACAGCAGAAATGAAATCTGCATTGTATATTTATGGCAGCACTATTTACAATAGCCTGAATCTGGAAAATATCCGAGTGCCCAAGAACTGATGACAGTTGGTCATCAGTTTGATATATCTACACAATGGAATACAATGCAGCTATTAAAAAAGATGAAGCCATGAAATCTGCATATAAGTGGGTCAACATGGAGAGTATCATGCTAAGTGAAATGAGTCAGAAAGAGCAGGACAGACATAGAATGACTGCACCCATCTGTGGAATATGAAGTAACATAATAGGAGACTAACACCTAAGGACAGTAGAGATAAAGGGCAGAAGGGTGGCCCCACAGCTTGGAAGCCAATCTCATATGCTGGGATAAAAGGCAGGGGGGATGGAGAAGAGACCAATAAGCAAATGATAGTTGGAGGGATCACTCAGGATGGTAGATGCATGCTGAAAGTAGGCCATAGATCAAACATGATGGCTGCTTAGTGCCTATGTTGCAAACCATAATACCCAAAAGGAGAGAGAAAGAGGGAATGTGCCTGCCACAGAGGCAGGGGGTGGGAAGGGATGGGGGTGCTGGGAGGGGCATTGGGAACATTGGTGGTGGAGAATGGGCACTGGAAGAGGATGGGTACTGAACATTGTTTAATTGAAATGTAATCATGAGAATTTGTAAGTCTCTAATTGTATCTCATGATGATTCATTAAAATAATTTTTTTTAATTCTAAAGCCTTGCATAAAGAGCAAACACTTGTATGAGAAAAGAGAAGAAACAGTACCGAACAAGCTCCAAACTTTGGGTTAAGTGCAATGTTTTCTTGTGCTAAACTGGAATATGTTTAACAATATGAAGATATGTTATAAAGTGTTTTTAAGTGGGAGGGGGGAAAAAAACCCGTGTGTGCGGTTACATGCTAGACTATGCTAGAAAGTAAGAATGCCAAATATCTTTCACTCAAAAATGACAGAACAAAAATGTTTAGCAAGGTAATACTGTATATCACCTTTCTTTTTAGTCGTTCTAAGTTTGGGGTCTTATCCGGAGG
Source organism: Sorex araneus (assembly GCF_027595985.1). Lineage (NCBI taxonomy): Eukaryota > Metazoa > Chordata > Mammalia > Eulipotyphla > Soricidae > Sorex > Sorex araneus. Next base: position 59,225,872 of record NC_073312.1, on the reverse strand, counting down.
TGTTCAGGACTTAGTCCTGGCTCTGAGCTGAGCGACTGATCCTGGTGGGGTGCAGGGTACCTATGTGATGCTAGGGGTCACACCTGGGTAGGTTGCATGCAAGGCAAGTGTCCTACCCACTATATATTGCTCTGGCCCCTTCATTTTATCTCCCTAAAAAACATATATAATGATTTCCAAGCTAAATATAGAAAGGCATTAAGTAACTGACCAGTTTAAATGAATAATTTTGTGATATTTCAAATAAAAACATACAGAGACCAAGGAAATAGGTCAAAGAACTAAAGTGTATGCACTGCCTATTCAGGACACTAAGTTCAATGTCCTGAGCACCAGCCCTGGAGGCTGCTCCTGCTAAATACCCAGGGAGCCCTGGGGGTTCTCAGCATTGAACTATCTGGACCTGCTGACCAAGTATCTCTAGGAGTGGCTCCCAGACACCCCTGGGAGTCTCACACCAAATAATAGTTATTGAATACCCACAACAGACATACCAAAACTCACCAACCACATGACTAGGCTTCCTGAAAGTTATTATAATCACATATACCTGCATGCATGTGCACACACCATTACTCTCATTTGCTTTACTACAAGACGATACACTCAGGCTCATGAGAGAAATGCCTGGATCTTGGGTCTTTGGCCAATCACTGTGCAAGACATAGCAACAAGGGTCTGTGAATTAGTAATCCAGCTAATCCAGTAATCGAGATTCCAGACTGCTGTAGTTCTACTCACACAATTAGTGGTGATAAACTCTCTTTTCAAGGTTCTATTTTAACTGTATTTAGAAAAATCACAGCACTTATGAGTAGACAGAACTATTATGCTCATATAATCTAGTTTAGGAATAGGAACAGCCAAAAAGTGACACTGTCTTTTCAAATAACAGATAATTAATGGTTCTCTCTACATTCCACCCTGCCATTCTGAACTGCTGAGCGTAAAACTTCAGTAGGTTTTCTGTCCCAATTCACTACTGAATATGGAAAGACACTCTGCCTAGTTTCTTAAAATTTATTATCAGAGAACTAGTAAGTAATTAACACAATCTTTTAATCATATTAGAAAATGATTAAGGAAAAGCTGTAGTCTTGCCATTCCACTAGAAAACTAAACCAAAACTTACCTTGAATCACAACCACAACTCAAGACAACAGATAGAAAAGCTGAAGACTTAAGACATAATACTTAATTTACTTAGCATATTAGTGATACAGCAGGAGCTGAGTTGTGGAGCACTGGGTCACTTTAAATCTCCACCCACGGAACAGGTAGCCAATCAGAACGGAGACTGGGATGGCCAGGGGAAGGATCTTTCAGTAGATAAAAGGAATCTCCCCCCCCACTCCTCCCTCCCTCCTCGACCCTGACTCCTATCCCACTCCCTTCATCTACCCTCCCCCACTCTCCCCTACCTCCTTCTCCTCTCTACCCTATCCCCACCCCCCTTGGTCTCCCCTCCCCGGGACTGACTCCTCTCTCAGGTAGGGCTGTGTGCCCAGGGACATGGCCCAGTACAGGCAGGCTGCACTGGCCCAGATAGAAGCAGACCACAGTCGGGGCTCAGAGCGCAGGAAAGTTCAGGTTCAGGAAGGGTTCAGACACCCAGGTTGTGGCAAGATGCTGAGCACAGGTGTCTCACCCAGGAGCACATAGACATGGCCAGAGCCCAGGAAAGCCAGGACCGGACAACAGGAACTACTGAGGCACAGTTGGGAGGCCCACAGATAAGGGTCACAGGGATCTCACCCATGCACATGTGGCCGGGGCCAGACTGGGGGAAGCATACACTGAATAGAGAGGCACAGGGACAGGACCTGGCCATCCTTTCACAGGAACGGAGTCGACTGGAAGGCCAGACAGAGAATTCTTTCACAGGGCAGAGCAGCGTCAGAAACAGGACTTGTGACATTGTTCATGGGTAAAGGAGAGGCCTGAACATCTGGAGAGGGACCCGGCCCCATCTACTTCATTTGCAGAATTTAATCTACTGAGTTCTGTGTGCAAATCTTTCATACAAGTCTCAAGAACCCACCAACACAAGCAAATCCACTTCTGTGCTAATATTAGTAAATCCGCATTTCACTCTGATAGTTGGAGGTGTCTTTAAAAGTACATACTGGGGCTGGAGCAATAGCACAGCGTTTGCCTTGCACGCGGCCAACCCAGGTTCGATTCCCAGCATTCCATATGGTCCCCTGAGCACCACCAGGAGTAATTCCTGAGTGCAAAACCAGGAAGTAACCCCTGTACCCCTGTGCATTGCTGGGTGTGACCCAAAAAGCAAAAAAAAAAAAAAAAGTACATACTAATGAAACAAAAGCATTGAAGGAAAAACACAAAATTTCAGAAGAATTATGATAGAGGAACAATATGGCCAATGGCAGGGCTGCAACAGACAATGTCTTACTGTAGGATACAAACAGACATTATCTTGGGTTGAGAATGTGTCCCTTTGCCTCCCTCAAACAAAGAAAGCACATCTACGTAGGATTCACTTTGTCAATAAGCAAAAACATTGTTTAGTTTTTCAAGGTAGAAGCACAGAAATCCCTGTGCTAAAATCTGCAAGCAATTTTCCCAGGGATTCCTCACAGAGTCAAGTCTGGGAATCAGAGCGTCCCGCAGAACACTTGTGCACTGGGTCTTTTCTCAGAGTCTCTCCACACAGGCTGGTGGCCTGGGGCCAGACAAGAGAGAAATAGACAACCCACCTCACTGGGCCACAGAAGCACATGCTGAAGGCCAACATCCCCCGGAGAGAAAAAGCTGGCCGCACTCCAACTCCCAGATAAATGGGCAGTTAAGGTCACAGAGCTTTGAGCCTGGTCACACTCATTTTAGCCTGGAAAGTGTTCAAGGCAGGCATCCCTCATCGCCTACCAGAGTACTTTTGTGAGCTGGGGGTGGGGTCAAGAGGGAGCCCGTTAGTTTTTGGTCTCTAGAAAGCATAATTCAACAGACTAACAAGCTTTGTCTTGAACTATTGTGCTTCTTGTAAATTTGCAAGGCCTGAACTGCAGTTGCTTCCATTCATTCCTGCTGACCCATTTCTTCATCTTGACTTATTTTTAACTAGGGGACTTTGAGGCTGTTTTCTTAAAGCTTAAAGGAGTTTAAAGGGCCTAGGTTTTAATGAGGAAAAATATATAAACTAAGGGAATCAAATGACTAGAATGTACTGTAAGTAATGAACGCAATAATAAATAAGCCTGATTTTTGTACAGTGACATTTCAATAAAACCTGCACTGGGCTAGTAACACAAGAGAGCTTAAGGTCTGAAATTAGAACCCCAACAAAATGCACCATGGATGTTATGCAGGACCCAGGTAGCACAGGGTCATCCAAGTTAGAATTCAAGCTGCTCACACAGTGTGAACAACCAAAAGCTTGCAAGGCATCACTATTAAGGCTTGGGGAACAGTAACATGAGCCCCATTATCAAGGCCTCCTGAATACTTTTTCTCTTCACCACTTCTTTGAAGAGTCCAAAAGGGCTGGAGGGACAGTACAATGGGTAGGGCACTTGCCTTGCCTGTAGCCAATCCAGGTTCAATCCCCAGCAGCCCACATGGTCCTCTGGGCACTGCCAGGAGTGATCCCTGAGCACAGAGCTAAGAGTAACTCTTGAACACCACTGAGTGTAGCCCCAACATGGAGGGGATGGTGGAAGGAAACCAAAAATTATGGTTACTTTCAGTATCAGCAATTCAGTTTCACATAAAACATTCCACTCTAAGAATCAATCCACAGTCAATCCCGCCTACATGGCCAGTTAGATTCACAGCTCAGGGAATGGAGAACAACATGATCGAAGAGATTCTCTTCAGTTCTTTTTTCAAATCTCATCTAGGAATTTGGGCACATCGGCAAACCTATTATGTAAGCAGCTGTCAAATAGGTAATGAACTATTAGCATCCTCTTGCTGCAGGTATGACAGATATTTTAGAATCAGTATGATGAGATTTCCTTAGAAAGTCATCTTCTGACTTCTAAGGGGTCATCTCATATTTCTACCAACACAACATCCCTCAGACAATGTCTCTCTTTTTCCCACTTTCATCTTCTTATGGAGATTGGAGAGCATTTGTAGGGACATAGGGTGATTTGTTGGTATCTAGGCGGGTTTGCCCCCTCTTCTTAAGTGTGAGGGATATGTGTGGATGGTGGTCTCGGGAGTTCTTCCAAAACTCTCCTCAGAAAGTTGGAGCCACAGGGTTTTCCAGTTACCAATCTTAGCTGCAGAAGCCAGTCACTGGGTAATAGAAAAAAAGTGTGCAATGGAGCAGAATACCGGAGAGAAATGAAAAGCAGAAAGAAAGAACAGAAACAAAATGTTCCAAAGTCATCATGATTAGTAGAGACCAGTGTAACAAGTGGCTATTGACAGAGGATGCAGGGATTTTGCAACATGTAGAAGCATTCAGTACAATTATTCTAGTGGCTAAAAGATCTGAGTGTATAAGAAAGACAAAGACTAAATATGGCATTATCCATATCAGAACCTTTGAAGACCATGAGATATCTGTAAATGAACTAAGTGACAGCAAAGTGCCTAGGACACCAGGATGCTGTACATACCACAGAGTAAAACTCTGTAAGATAAACGCCTTTAATGGGTTTGGATTCAAAGGCTTCTAGAGCAAATGAGGGGGGTGGCTTTCAAGTGGGGAGCACAGAAAATGTTGACAAATCAGAATAATACTGACTCACTGGCGTCATGTTATGCAGTGTGATACATAGGAAAACACAGCTCAGAGTGGACAGTTGCCATAATATTTTTTGTATGTGTTGCGAGCATCTAACACTGTCCAATACCACCTGCTTCTGGAGCAGATGAGAACTGTGACCATGCCCTAATGCAGGTCAGGGTCTACACCCAGTGCTGCACTCAGAGACGTTCCAATGGCTGCTAAACAAGCAAAATGGGTCTTTTTTTAAAATGCAGCTGATTGTGCCAAGTTTATTTCAGTAAACTTTTCAAATTAAAATGAAACATGAAAGCACTTTACCACCACCACCACCTCCCCAACAACAATAACAAAAAACCTCTCAGTCATATCTCAAAAGTTTGGGGGAAAGTGTAATTTCTGGAAAATGCACTGATGAATGCAGTATACACTGAAGAGTTTACAGGATTGTATGCGTCAATTGTGGCTCTACTCATCAACTTTGTTCTGTAATTTAATCAACTTTAAACATCAGAGAGAGGGCAGTTGGAGGAAACTTCAGCTAGTTTCATACTTACAGAACTGTGTTTCTCCCCCATGATTATTTACTTACATATACTTTTTGAGTGGAGGAGAAAGTTTGCCTTGAACTCCGTTCATGTGTGGTGGCAGGTCACCCAGTGGTGTTCTGGGGCTACTCTAAGCTTGCTGCTTGGAGGACTGTGAAGTGCCAGGGTTTGAAGTGCCAGGGTTTGAAGATGAGCATCCCATACGCAAAACATGCACTCCAGCCCTCTGAGTCATCTCCCCAGCCCTCCTACAAGCCTTAAGCACATTTTCTTGCACTGACAAAGGGTTGTCCCTTATACTCCTACAACAAGAAAATTAGGTCTAAGAGGACCAAAATAGTTCTATCTTAGGAAAGTGATGTTTTCAAAGTACTAATAAGTCAAAGGACATTACTGTAACATGGTTTTGGGAAGGTGAAAAATCATCTTGGGAAAAAAAAATCACTCCTTCAGTCTTTCATAGTATAGCTAGCATGATTCATTCCTCTGGATTTCAGATAACTGGTATTTTATAGTTTTAAAATATACTTCCTAAAATATATATATACTTCCTATAATAATGAATTATCCTTAAGCTCATTCAAATTTCTGACCTTAGCTGATAGCCAACAGTTTTTTTATTTTCTTTGACAGTCATGCTATTTCCTAAAACAATATAATTTCAATGCTTCGTAAACTAAATTTCTTGAAGCAAAGGTTTGCATCCTCTCCTTTTAATGGTTATTACATGAAAATATTCAATGTTTAAGGCTACTTTTTTAATACAGAATTTTCCTATTTTTAATGGGAAAATGAAGTGATCTTGAGGATTACCAAATTAGATGCAGTAAATCTAGTATTTATCAAAAAGAAAAAAAAGAACACAAACTAGTTTACAGAGTTAATGACAAAAAGTGAGTGTGTGTGTGTGTGTGTGTGTGTGTGTGTGTACATAAATGAGGGCTGTGGGGAGAAAGTGCAAGATGAGGGAAGAAGATATATCCATCATAGAGTCAATGACTCCTCCAAACTCTGGAGAATCACTAGGGAGGACTTGTCAATGAGTATATACTGATGTTGCAGGAAGAAAGGGAGAAAAGAAGGGAAAGAGAAAAATAAATAGCTAGTTCCCTAATAGAGATAAACTTATAAAAATTAACACTTGCTGCTGTACTTAAATACTGGCAGCATTTAAACACTCTTAAAGAGGTTAAGGGATTTTAAAAAAACAAAACAAAACAAAAACCTTTTTAAATTCAGAAACAGGCAAGAGAGTCCATCTTTCTTCGCAGAGCTGCACTATCTGTTATGTATTTCACAAGAAAATCCCTTAATGGCCTTTAAAAAAAAGAAAAGTTGCTTCTCTCCTATTATTACCACAAGTTTCCTAAGAGGTTCTATGCGGGTCTTACTCAAAATGTCCTAAACACATGAAGCTAAATACAGAAGGCTATTAACAAGGAGAGGGTAGGGACCAGAGAGACAGAGAGAGAGAGAGAGAGAGTACTGCAGGGAAGGAGTTTGCCTTACATGCAACCAAGTAGGGTTTAATCCTTGGCATCACATATAGTCCCTGAGCCCTGCCACAGAGCACAGAGCCAGGTGTAAGCCCTGAGCACAGAGTCAGAAGTTAAGCCAGAGCACAGTTGGGTTTGATTCCCTTCCCCCCCCAAGAAAAAAGAGCTTATGTTTGCAAAGAGAATCCATATTTAGAGGAGTTGACCTAGCCTCATTTCTATACAATAATATCCACAGATAATGAAGAAGCCTGCAAGACTCCAAGCATTTCTGGAAAGATATGTAAAGTCATACCTCACAGAAAAATAGGGAAAAGCTAATTCTATTAGTGTGTTATAGAAAACGTTTTCCCCAGATAAATAGGTTCCTCATTCCTATCAAAGGTGCATTTCATTATTGCACATTTTTATTCTTGTCCCAATGACACATACATATTCAGTTTGGGAAAGCTGAAAATTCTATCCATCAACATATTGCTCCAGCGAGATTGAAAAAATTAAATGCAGCTGCCTCTTAAACTTGTAGCCGTGATAATTAGGTAATTAGTCTGTATTCCCCATCTAATAGTGAATGGCGCCTTAGTGAACTTAGGAAAAGTTGGTCTGCAAAAGCAGTCAAAACAAGCCAAGCAAAGATAAGTAAATAGACAGACCTAGAGTTAAAATACATATATATTTATTTTTTAAAACTCTTTGCACATTGAATCAGTATTCCAAATAAACATTTTTTGTGAGTTTCATTCACATTACTCCAAAAGCAAAGAACTATGTATGACTGTGAGTGAGAATTCGAATCATCTGTTTATAAGGAGGAGAAAGCCACAAAAAATAATCAGTACCTACTCGGAAATAAAATCCCATAGTCAAAAAAGGAGAGAAATAAATGAAAGGCCAGAACTCTAAGCAAGAAGAAGTTGTTTTCTTTCTACACTTTCTATTCACCTTTGAGGCAGTTCCCATGATTTGGTCTCTAATGGTTGACAACTCACCCTTCAAAGTTAAGTCAACGAGCTGCCTAGGGAAGAAACAAACTTCACGACCGCCTCAGAGTGCATCGGGGTTACTGGCACAATTTGTATTCCAACTTCAAGCAATAATGGAGTTAGTTTACTGCCTTTTGAGCCAGGATCACAAAACTCCAATTGAGAAACCAGCCAGGAGATGCTCAGGCAACGTCCTCTATGTTTGTTGAAGTCTGCCTAGCAACAACTGGCAACTTCTGAAAGCACGTTCACTCCAGAAAAATAAATACCTGCCCAAATGCCAATATGGTTCTAATTGTGTATCTTTCCCCTTTAATAGTCAGCATCAGCTTCCCTACCTTGAACTCCTGTAAAACAAATCGGGTGGTGGAGGAGCAGCACGGGGAAGGAGGGCAGGGAGAGTTCCTCTTCCACTAAAAGCAAACACTCTCTTTAAAACACAGAAGAAAGCGTTGGGTCTGTTCTGTGGACAAAATCCTGTGAGTGAACCCTGTCACCATGAAAAAATGACATTCAAAAATAATTTGACGCTGGCTAAGAAAAAATATATAGGCATATTAAAGATGCTTTTGCACATTTGCGAAACTGTCAAAATAATGGAAGGAGAAAATCTATACATTGCCATTAACTTTTGACCAAGAGAATGAAGGAGAACTATGCCAGACATTTTAAATTCCTTTACATGGAAGGCTTCTCTCCCCCCCACCCCCACCCTTTTATAAGACTGCCCTTCCTGGCAATATTAGCAAGTTAAATTTAATTATATCTTCAAAGCTGAAGAATATTTAAACGTCAAAGAAGAGCCTTGTTTTTATCGCATTTTTCCAATCACGCTAATGTGGCCCTGGATACACATCTCTAAGGAGTCTTAAAGGGAGTCAGCTGTGGAATGCCACACGCCTGCATGAAACACACATGGCGCTAAACAGAAAACAGGCTCTCTGCACATGGGCAGCTGGAGGCCCTTTTTGGGGTGGGGGGGGCGGGGGTTTGAGGAGCTAGGGCCACACCCAGTGATGCTCAGGGCTTACTCTTGGCTCTGCGCTCAGGGATCACTCCTAACGGAGCTTGGGACCATATGTGGTACTGGGGATCAAACCCAGGTCAGCCATGTGCAAGGCATTTAAATGCCCTACCTACTGTAATATTACTCTGGGTCTCTGGGGGGAAGGAAGGTTTATTTCTGGGAGAAAAGGGGGGGGGAGAGAAAGCACATGCACATGCTCAGTATTGTTTTCATTTGTTTTTTTGTTTTGTGGCACACCCAACAGTGCTCAAGGATTACTCCTGGGTCTGCACAACTGCCCTACATGCCCCTGAAGACATTTTGGAAATTTAACTCAAGAGTTCTTGGTGACTTCCTTACACAACCTCCTTTTGGTCTCAGGTAACGAAATCAGCGCAAGGTGTACTGCTTGCAAACTTGGTCAACTAAGTAGAGTTCTCGGGGGCAATTATATAGCACAGCAGGTAGAGCATTTGCCATGCACATGGCCAACCCAGGTTCGATTCCTCTGCCCCTCTCAGAGAGCCCGGCAAGCTACTGAGAGTATCCTGCCCACATGGCAGAGCCTGGCAAACTACTGTGGCATATTCGATATGCCAAAGACAGTAACTAGAAGTCTCACAATGGAGACGTTACTGGTGTCTACTCAAGCAAATCGATGAAAAACGGGATGACAGTGCTACAGTGCTAAAGAAAGAACCAAGCTGCAGGGTTTCATAGAGAAAAAGAGCAGCATTTTTTAAAAGAAGTCATGCTATTCTTGGAAATATTAGTAAAAATAAAAACTAGTACCAAGGGGCTGGGAGATGGTTCAGTGATTACAATTCATACCTCACATGTGCCTCACCAGCATTCGTTTAATTCCTGGCGCCACATGGTGCCCTGAGCATTGCCAATTGCCGCCCTGGAGGCCCCAGCACCGCCAGGAAGGCCTGGATATCACCAGCACTGCAGGCCACGAGCACCGAGGAATCCTCCAGGCCCTTGGCCTGAACCCCTGCTCAATTTTTCAGTCAATTCCTAACTATACAGTACTGAGTCATTTCAGGTCATTTTGTTAACAAGGGCTATGAATTCTCAGAGCTTGACCACGCTGCCATTTAAGATTTGCACTAAAAGTGCAAAAATTATCTGGATCTACCAAGTTCAGCCAAGCTCAAATTTGCGAGTAACTGGAAGACTTCTCTGATGGACAGACGGTAATAAAAGATTAGGGAAAAAAACTGCTTCAGGAAAAATCCTGGGGAGCTCAACAAAAGCAGATGCAATTTCTAACTCAAGGAGGTTGCTTCAAATCTCCAAGCAGAGTCAAGGCACTGGGACACAAGTAGCAGCCACGCAAGGGAGAGCACCACCCCCATTTAGAGTGCCACTGTCACAAAGTCCAGAGGCTCAGCGACCAAACTCCAGACATCTGATCTAATTTTTATTTTTTAAAAAACAAGAAATGTAACTCGTCTTCAAATAGTGATTAGTTGACTCTTTTCTTTTTTAAGTTTTAGGGCCACAAATGCTGGTGCTCAGCGCTTACTTCAGGCCAGGATCTGGGCTCAGGAATCACTCCTAATGGTGCTCAGGGGACCATATGAGATGCTGGGAATCAAACCCTAGTCGTCCATATGCAAGGCAAATGCCCTACTACTGTACTATCGCTCACGCCCTAAACAGCGATTAGTTGAGAAAGCCAAAAGCACTTCATACACTGGTACCCTCAAGGGGAGAGTCCTGGTGTACAAGTCTCACTAGCAAACATCACAGTACAGCCATTAAGGTACAAGCATCACAGAGCTGAATGGTTGATATGTGCAGGAGCGCATGGGTCCTTGGATGACTTGTCCAATTAAATGATAGGTTGCTTAGTCAAACACATTTTTCTTCCAGATCACAGGCTCCATAGAAAATGATGAGACATTTCAGTGGAATATAAGGGTGAATGCAAGCCCCAGGCATGAAGGCAAGATTTTGCAAATATTCTCAAGTCACCAGGAACTCATTACAGAAAAAAATTCCATAAGGTTCCAGGAATAATGCCAGCCTAGAGCTCATGTCTCTGAAACAACTTCTCTGCCCTATTAGAGTCACTCTTCTCCATCCTTTACAGATTCCATAAACATTCCAGGGAAGACAGCTGTCCTACATGTGACCATGCACTGTTCTGGCCCGCTCTGGTGTTGCACAACAGAAGGCAGTTCAGTGAGCAGCTGCTGCTCATCTTCACGCAGCCAAGAAGTTCAGAGTCTTCCCCCTGACAAACACAGACACCTCCTGCTACTTTCCGGGCATTTGACACCTACCGACTATTCAGAAATTCTAAAACAGGGTTTAGAGTGATGGGAAACCACTCATTTCAATGCAGTGCTAGTCCAGAACAGCCCTGGCTATTCCACATATACTTTATTTTTTAATATTCTTTTATTTATTTTTAAATCACCTTGAGATACTGTTACAAAACTTTCATGTTTGAGTTTCAGTCACACAATGATCAAACACCCCTCCCTCCACCAGTGCACATTCTCCACCAATGTCCCCAGTATACCCCCATTTCCGTCCCTCCCCTTGTCTCCATGGCAGACAATCTCCCCCACACTCCCTCTCTATTTGGGGGCATTATGGTTTGCAATACAGATTATCATGTTTGGTCCTTTATCTACTTTCAGCACACATCTCCCATCCCAGACAATTCCTCCAACCATCATCGTCTTAGTGATCTCATCTCTATTCCAGCTGCCTTCTCCCCCATCTCATGAGACAGTCTTCCAACTATGGGGCAATATTCCTGGCCCTTATGTCTTTGGGTCCTTGGGTGTCAGTCTCATATTATGTTATTTTATATTCCACAAATGAGTGCAGTCCTTCTATGTCTGTCCCTATCTTTCTGACTCATTTCACTTAGGGTCCATATTTACTTTAAATGTGTCAATTACAATTTCAAAATTTGTCTTTCCTGCACAAAACTCTTTTTAAAATTTCTCTATAAACATGTGGCTATATTGAGATCAAAACATTCAGATGAGTTGCTATTTCATGGCAAGACTAATGCAGCAGGTAACTCCAAAGGGCGGGAGGCCATGTTTGATGCCTGAGACATCAAATGCCCCATTGTCTCAGCACCACCAAGGGTGCCCCTTCCCCAAGAAAACAAAAATTAAGTGACTGTACGTAATACCATGATATTACACGTAAAACAAGTAAAAGTGCTTACATTTTGTCATGCATATTTTGGCACAATAAAAAGAAATCCCTTAAAGCAAGAGTCTTTCCATATCGTCACATAATTAAACGTGTGAACAACTTATTCATTTGGAAAGGTAGAAGAATTGATTTTGCAAGTGAGAAGCTTCAAATGATTATCAGGATTTAAAATCACACATGACTAGTCTCCCTGAACCTAATCAATACTTGCCTGGTCCATGACATGAAGTAACGTTTCCTGTCAGCTGATGTCACTGCTTGGAACTTTTCAGTAAAAGCTTCCTTTCAAGGAAGTCAAAAATGAACCTAGATGCCACCAAATCATCCACAGGAAGACAAACATGTTTCTGTGAATTTGCAATAAGTCCCAGAAAAATTCCAACATCAAGAAAAGGCATGACAGCAAAACCACAATCCAAGTGTTGCCCTGATATAAAAGGCAAACAAACCCGGAGTCTGTCCAGGCCAGAGCAGATAATGCATAACAGCTGGCACATGACAGAGTGTCCCTAAATCATTTCCTGGGGATCGACTGTTGAGATTGGGTTAAACCCCTAGAATGACCCCTCACCCCCCACTTTGGTTGTGTTCAAAAAGATATCATCGGCCATGATCCAGAGGACTCACAAACGAATCTCAGAACTGAGCAGATCACTGCAGACTTTGCACAAGGCCCATTTCACCGGGATGCCTCAGACAAAAGCAGGCGTCGGCCCTCCACCTGCCACCTATGAATCCTGGTGGCCACAAACCTCCAGAGCCCAATGAAAAACCCAGGTACGTGGGACCAGTGACTGCAAACTCCAGGCCTCACAGGATCGGGGACGGCCACTCCTTCCCGTCTCCCTGCCCCCATGGGGTCCTGGCTGTCATGCCCACAAACTGCCTCTGGGTGCCTTTTAAGCTCATTAAGGGCCATGATCCAGCAACTCACAAATGAATCTTGGAATCAGGCAGCTCACTGTAGAGACGTCTCTGAACCCCAATTATTTAAAATTTTAGAATTCCAGGAGCACATGGCTGCTTTTGTGGCCACACAACATCTCATGCTATTCATAACAAACAATACTAAATAAATTACCTAGCATCTGCCTGTGGGGCGGGCTTGAATGGTGGTGGGAAAATCCGAAATAATGGTGGTGGTAAGGTGTAATGGTGGTGGATTGGTGTTGAAATGTTAAATGTAATCAACTATGGTGAAGAACTTTATGAAAATTTTTTTTTTTAAAAAAAAGACATCATCTACCAAGCCTCTATAATGGCATCATACATGAAATGAGAGGCTTCATTAGTTCTGCTGAGCCTGGGCTCTAAGGAATGTATTACTGTCTGGGAAAACTTGCAAAAGAATTCCAATAAAGACAATTAAAAGAAAATGCAATCTATCCTCAGAGAATAAGCTTTCTTAAATATGTTGGTCTTAATAGCAGGGTAAAGAACTGCTTTAGAAAGCTGAAATGAATACTTAACTCTGCATCAATCCAAAGCAAAATAATTAAAATGTAGCTGTATTCTCTTTTTTTTTAATTGGAGATCTCTGGGTTAGAGAGATACAGTGGGTAAGGTGCTTGCTTTGCACGTGGACAACCCAAGTTCGATCTCTGACATCACATATGGTCTCCAGATACAGTGGGTGTAGTGTTTGCTTTGCACTTGGCCAACCCAGGTTTGTTCTCTGACACCACACATGGTCTCCCAAGCACCACAACGAGTGAACCCTGCACAGAGTCAGGAGGAAACAGACTTTGAGTGCAAGTAGATGTGGTCCAAAAACCAAAACCAAAACATTAAAGTGCTTTTTTTTGAAGAGGCCTTTTGACCTTGATATGTTCATCCATTCAATAAAATATTTCCTGTCTTAGTCCCTCCATGTTTCTTTCATAGATGTTCGAGCGGGCACCAGTAACGTCTTTCATCGGGAGACTTATTGTTACTGTCTTTGGCATATCCAATACGCCACGGGTAGCTTGCCAGACTCGTGCCGGGCTCTCCGAGAGGGGAAGAGGAATCGAACACGGGTCGGCCACGTGAAAGGCAAATGCTCTACCGATGTGCTATCACTGAGGCCCTTCATAGATGTTATAATCATTAAATCTTTTTTATTTCTTTGCATTTTGCCTATACTCTCTATTTCTACATGCACATTAATGGCAGAGCTTAAGTGCAAATTGTTCAACACTGTATTCCTAAGGCTCAGTATCTGGCACATAATAGATTAAATTGTTTTTCATGAGTAAATTCATTTAAATATAGACATATAATGAACAACTCAATTCTGTGGTTGCAACAACTCAATTTTCAGCAAATGTCTAACAACTGCCTATGTAAACTTTTCTTGGTCTCCAAGATTATAATTTTTTTATTTTATTAATGAATTAATGTGAGACAAAGTTACAGACTTATAGGTTTTCATGCTTATGTTTCAGTCATACAATGATCGAGTGCCCATTCCTCCACCAGTGCCCATTTTCTACCACCAATGGTCCCAGCATCCCTCCCACCACCCCCACCCTGTCCCATTCACCCCACCCTGCCTCTGTGGCAGGGCATTCCCATTTGCTTACTCTCTCTTTTTGGGTGTTGTGGTTTGCTACAGAGGTATTAAGTAGGCATCTTGTTCAGTCTATAGTCTATTTTCAGCCTGTATCTCCCATCCCTAGTGGGCCCCTTTAGCACCCTTTGCTTGGTGATCCCCTCTCTATCAGAGCTGCTTCTTCACCTAGCATGTGAGGTCAGCTTCCAAGCTGTGGAGTACTCCTCTTGATACTTATCCAAGATTATAAAATTTAAAAAGGAGGAAAAGAGACTAATTTCTAGTGAAGTAACTTAAGGAATACTAAAATTTTATATGTAAAGTAGCAACATGGATAGCTTTATTCAATATTAATAAAAACTACACATTTCATGAAAGCTCTCTCTGCCTCCAGATCAACATCTTGGCTCAAGCACTCTACAATAACTGATTTCTTCAGAACACCTTTCAGAACCAGCATGGGAAATGAAACAAACATGTGAAAACTATTAGCATGAAATAAAGGTAAGTATATGATGAGAACCCAAAGCGAGAACTAAATTTCAAGATATTTCACATCTGACTTATTTTCTGAGACTGCTGAACTTGCTGTAGGTTGCATTGACCAGGAAGAAATAGATAATAATTTTTAAATATTTTCTTGTGTTTAATGAAAATTTTACCACTTCCTTAGGAAAACGAAAGCCATGGCATATTTAAGTACCTCATAAAACGTACATGAGGAATATGTTCTCTGAATGACCTGCTTTGACTCATGTGGGACACCTCTGATAGGGACTTTACCTCTGAACACTAATCCTATGCTCCCCTTTTGAGCATGACAACAGACTTAGATGAGAAGTTCTCAGTGCTGGGATCACCTTCCTCTTCTTTCTTCACTTTTTTCTCACAGGTTCCACAACAACCAGCTATTAATACACAGGTCCCACAACCTCACTTCCTCATTACCTCCAGACCACCTTCCTTCCCCTAGCCCCCTGCAGAAGCTGATGTGAGAGAAGAGGCTCTTTGCAAAAAAGGAACTGTCAAGTCTATGAACTCTGGGTGGCTACCTATCCATGCCTCTGTGGCAGTGAGATGCTGGTTTATATCTCAGAAGTGCCAAAACCAAGGGAACAGGAACCTAAAACAGCAAGGAAAGTGAGTCAAATACACAAGACATTCTTTCCCTACACACACTTTCAATCATCACATATCCACACCAACATCTGAAAAATACACATTTCGCATCTGAAATTTTCTAACCTTTTCTTTTTAATAAACTTTTTTTAAGTGACTGTAAAATATATCTTAAGTAATGTTAAGTTGAATAAAAACACTTCTAGCTTATAGGCAATTTTCCATGAGCCACCTCACCATTGCTGGAATACAAGTGATTCCTAACTAATCACTATTTCTAGCCCTAATCTCACTCCTGAGCTATTAAGGCAACATCTCATCCCCATGACTTCTAAAGTAACATTTTTCATCAAAAAAGTTTTTCTGGGCTTGAGCCAGAAAAGTACAGCGGGTAGAGTTTGCCTTGCACGTGGCCGACCCAGGTTCGATTCCCAGCATCCCATATAATCTCCTGACTACTGCCAGGAGAAATTCCTGAGTGCATTAGCCAGGAGTAACCCCTGTGCATCACCGGGTGTGACCCAAAAAGAAAACAAAATCAAAACAAAAAACCACAGCTTTTCTGCTAGAAGCTGCTGTGTGTCCTTTTCAATTAGAATCCTTGAAGTCACCAATAAATCTAAGTAAAATAGTTTTACTTAAGATAATGTAAGGAGAGTCAGAAAAAAGAGGAAGGTAGAGATGTGATGCACACAGAAATAAAGCCCACCCTTAATTCTTCAGGTTCATCTTCCTTCTCCTGGGTGCTACCAATATATTTTATCCTGCTTCTTTTATTTCCTCTCCTTTATCCCCCTGTGCTCCCTTAGGCTCCCAGAATTTTTTCACCTTACTACTTAACTAAGGTTCTATTTAAGTATCTTCTCTGGCCCTCTCTGGCACGTGATGTCTGAACCCATTTAATTGTTGGTTACACCACAGAAACGTACAGTGATCTCCAAATATATTTGCTCTCACAGTCAGCACTTATGCATCTTTTGTCTTAGTTTGCTACAGAAGCTCCAACAATGGCCTGAGAACATTACTCAACTAAAGCTTTCACAAACAAGATGTGTGTGTCGCAGGGCCTAGAATAGCAGGCCAATAGGCTGTAGCCTTGGAGAACTTTCATCACCTCACAGCAAAAGGCAATGAAGCCGCAAGTTGAAAGCAAAATGTGTGTGAGGACGGAAGACAATGCACATCCACCAAAATGGCAAATTCTTGTGGTTGAGACAGAAACATTCCTTAATTAAGCCGCAGAGAGAACTGGCAGCTCCTGAATCAAGATGTTGCCTGGATTTTCTTTTTAATCCAGTTCTGCCAAACAAAACAAAAAGGTTGCATCCAAAATGAAAACTTTGTTTACCCTGGTAATTCTCTGTCAGGAGTAAACTGCATCCAGCCCCAGTATATCAATCTCTGATAATTTTCATTTCATAACAAAGATGAGTATCAGGATTTATAAGAGTGGAAAAAAATATTCTAGTTCATGACACTGAACAGCATTAGGAGGACCTCAAGGTGGGGGGAAAAACACCCTTACCTAGAAGTGAAAACATTTCCACTTTAAAATGCCTGAGTACGTATTTTCCATTAAACAAATAATAAGCACAACCATTTTTTTTAATAAGAAACTAAAAAGGAGTGTGCTTAGAAGACATAATCACTCAACTCTAATGTGGGAAGACTAGCCAACAATGTCAAATTATGTGTTTTCCCAAAGAACTGAAAGGAGTGTGTGTCATTCTAAAACAGTGAAAGCCTCTTCTCAGCCTTGGAGATGAAGGAGTCTCTGAAGAATCAGGTCATCTCAAACAACAAACCAATGAGCTTCAATTTCAACTTAGTTAACATTGCTCAAATTTCAACTAACACTAGCCTACTAGTACTTCCCAAGTGTAGTAAGAGACCTGAGGTTCCGGTAACAAGTAACTTGCCCAAGATGTCACAGTTGGTGACTTCACTGGGAAACAAACTCCTGAGCCCTAGTCTCATGTTCTTCTGTAATAATTTCTGCAGTAATACTGAAATCTGTTTCATGCAATGATGAATTTTAAATGAGGACAAGGTAAGAATTTGGGGAATGAGAAGAGAGAGAGAAATCATGTAAATAAAGAAATGCATACAGTCACTTCTGAAGGAGTCACATTCTAAACAAACACCCAGCTTCAGGTCTGAGAAAGGCAAAGGTTTTGTATGTGAGTTTGTTTGTTGCTTGGGGGAGTGGGGGTGTTGACTGGTGGGTGTGGAGTCACATTCCTTGCATGTGCAAGTTCTACAGTTCCAACACTACTGGACGCCCAGAAACACCAGGTGTGGCCCTGGCAGACCCCAGCACCAGCCCATGTACTGAACCACCACCAAGCCCAACACTGCCAGGACTGGCCCTCAGGCCCTGAGCAGCACTGTGGAGTGGCTCTCTCAAAAGAAGAAAATTAACTAAAAGACGGGTTCCCCAGACCCTGTCTGACTTGTGTCTTCCTTTATAAACCCCCAACACAGCTTTATCTGTATTAGGGGCGGGGGCAGCACAAAAAAGTAGCACCTTATTGCTTTGATCGGTGTTAAGTAACACTTTTTAACTTCCTGGAGTTTTCCAAACATGAAAAAGAAAAGACAAGATTTTTCACTTTTCCCAAAAGAGTGTACAGATTTGTAAAGAGATGTAAATTGTCAGAGTAGTGAAAGTACTGTGAATTGTTTCTTTCCCAGCACCAACAACTATTAGTTGTAAGTCTTGAACTAATCATTTAAATTCACTTGGCTTATTTGACTAGTAACACATTAAATTAGAAAGTTGCTAAGATCCATTTCTGTCCTAGAATATTACGATTCTTAAATTTATACTAAAAATTTCTTTAATAAATAGCCTTAGATTTATACTAAGCATCAACCATACAGAGTAATCAATATGTTAGGCCCATAGATCCTTGAGTTGCTCAAGAGTTCAGAAACTATTTGAACTATCTACTCAACTCAAAAGAACAGGGCAAGAGTCCAAGAATATTCTCCTTTGATAAAATCCAAATTAAATGATGAAGATGTGCAAATATTTGAAGAAATGGAAAATGTTGCTATAGGCTGCACTGTCCCATAATAGTCACAAAATGGTTGGACTTTTAATAAAACAACACTTGGATGAGAAAAAGACTTTGAAAGAAGATATGCTTTTACTTTCATTAAAGTTAGAAGGGATCATCTACAAAGAAAACTACAAAACGCTACTCCATGAAATCAAAGAGGACATGAGGAAATGGAAACATATACCCTGCTCATGGATAGGGAGAATCAATGTTGTCAAAATGGCAATACTCCCCAAAGCATTATACAGATTCAATGCGATCCCTATAAGGATACCCATGACATTCTTCAAAGAAATGGATCAATCAATCCTAAATTTCATATGGAACAACAAACGTCCAAGGATTGCTAAAACAATTCTTGGGAAAAAGACGATGGGAGGCATCACCCTCCCCAACCTCAAACTTTACTACAAAGCGGTAACAATTAAAACAGCATGGTACTGGAACAAAGGCAGAGCCGTAGACCAATGGAACAGGGTGGAATATCCCTACACACAACCCCAAATGTATGATCATCTAATCTTTGATAAGGGAGCAAGAGATGTGAAGTGGAGTAAGGAAAGTCTCTTTAACAAATGGTGCTGGCACAACTGGACAACCACATGCAAAAAAATGGGCTTAGACCTTGACCTGACACCATGCACAAAAGTCAGATCAAAATGGATTAAAGACCTCAACATCAGACCACAAACCATAAGGTACATTGAAGACAAGGTCGGCAAAACCCTCCATGATATTGAAGATAAAGGTATCTTCAAAGGTGACACGGAACTAAGCAATCTAGTAAAAACAGAGTTAAACAAATGGGACTGCATTAAACTAAAAAGCTTCTGCACTGCAAAAGATACAGTGACCAGAATACAAAGACTATCCACAGAATGGGAAAGGATATTTACACAATACCCATCAGATAAGGGGTTGATATCAAGGGTATATAAAGCACTGGTTGAACTCTACAAGAAGAAAACATCCAACCCCATCAAAAAATGGGGCGAAGAAATGAACAGAAACTTTACCAAGGAAGAGATACGAATGGCCAAAAGGCACATGAAAAAGTGCTCTACATCACTAATCAGAGAGATGCAGATCAAAACAACCACGAGATACCACCTCACACCACAGAGACTAGCACACATCCAAAAGAACAAAAGCAACCGCTGTTGGAGAGGATGTGGGGAGAAAGGGACCCTTCTACACTGCGGTGGGAATGCCAACTGGTTCAGCCCTTCTGGAAAACAATATGGACGACTCTCAAAAAATTAGAGGTTGAGCTCCCATTTGACCCAGCCATACCACTGCTGGGAATATATACAGAGAGGCAAAAAAGTGTAATCGAAACGACATCTGCACATGTATGTTCATCACAGCACTGTTTACAATAGCCAGAATCTGGAAAAAACCAGAATGCCCTAGAACGGATGACTGGCTGAAGAAACTTTGGTACATCTATACAATGGAATACTATGCAGCTGTTAGAAAAAAGGAGGTCATGAATTTTGTATTTAAGTGGATCAGCATGAAAAGTTTCATGCTAAGTGAAATGAGTCAGAAAGAGAGAGACAGAAATAGAAAGATTGCACTCATCTGTGGAATATAGAATAACAGAGTGGGAGACTAACACCCAAGAATTGTAGAAATAAGTACCAGGAGGTTGACTCCATGGCTTGGAGGCTGGCCTCACATTCTGGGGAAAGGGCAACTCAGAGAAGGGATCACCAACTATAATGTAGTCGAAGGCCATGTGGGGGAAGGGAGTTGCGGGCTGAATGAGGGCTAGAGACTGAGCACAGTGGCCACTCAACACCTTTATTGCAAACCACAACAGCTAATTAGAGAGAGAGAACAGAAGGGAATGCCCTGCCACAGTGGCAGGATGGGGTGGGGGAAGATGGGATTGGGGAGGGTGGGAGGGATGCTGGGTTTACTGGTGGTGGAGAATGGGCACTGGTGAAGAGATGGGTTCCCGAACTTTGTATGAGGGAAGCATAAGCACAAAAGTGTATAAATCTTTTACTGTACCCTCACGGTGATTCACTAATTAAAAATAAATAAATTTTTTTAAAAAAGTTAGAAGTGATCACTACTTGGAAGTGACATTAGTAATGCTACTGAGATTGGATTAACAGCAAAAGGAGACAAAGTTAATCTGCAAGAAAAGAGGTTGTAGTGAAAAACTTGTTCTGAATGCCAGGGAAAAATATGTAGCTTTGTCTAGGAGGAAATGGAGTAACTAAGGACATTCTGAGCATGAACAGAAAATGAGAACAAGTATCTTATTTTGTTTAATAAGCATTCAATTTAATAATGATAAAATAAGGAGCTAATTACCAGGTCAATTAATAACCACATTATATGAAATAAAATTATTCCTACTAATTACTATTAAACTGAATTAACTGTTATAACTAATTGGCTGTCATCCCATTGCTCATCGATTTGCTCGAGTGGGCACCAGTAAGGTCTCCACTGTGAGACTTGTTGTTACTGTTTTTGGTATATAGAAAATGCCATGGGTAGCTTGCCAGGCTCTGTCATTTGGGTGAGATACTCTTGGTAGCTTGCCAGGCTCTCTGAGAGAGGCAGAGGAATTGAACCAGGATCGGCCGTGTGCAAGGCGAATGCCCTACCTGCTGCGCTATCGCTTCAGCCCTAGAACAATATAATATAGACTTATAGCACTGGATCTTATTGAGTCTGCTACTTGCAGGATAAAGTAATTGGCAAATTTTCAAGCCACACTTCTGTAGACTTTCTCCTTTTTAAATGAAGATAATTGTACTTGGGTTTACTTGATAGTAATTACTTGGCAATACCAGTATATAATACTTGGGTATGGGAAGGAGAGTGAGAACTTAGGTTAATATCACATTAACTTGTTAATGGACTGGAGCGATAGCACAGTGGGTAGGGTGTTTGCCTTGCACGTGGCTTACCCAGGTTCGATTCCTCCACCTCTCTCCGACAGCCCGGTAAGCTACCGAGAGTATCCTGCCCCTGTGGTGTATTCAATATGCCAAGAACAGTAACGGGTCTCACAATGGAGACATTACCAGTGCCCACTCAAGCAAATTGATGAACAACGGGACTACAGTGCTATATTATAAGTTATATTATTATATGGACTTTATATTTTACTAATATGATTTATTGATGAATAAATAGAGCCGATAATTCAAGTGCCATATGCAATGTCACAAGTATTAAATTTAATAATCTTTATTTTGTTTAATGTATCACACTATTTATATATACATATATATAATGCATATCCCCTGTCCCTGGAATCTTTTACATTCTCACCCCCATCATGAAGCTCACTGTGGAAATACACACTTAAGAACTTCTCTGCAGGGCTGGAGCAACAGCACAGCGGGTAGGCATTTGCCTTTCAAACGGCCAACCTGGGCTCAGGGGCTCGATTCCCAGCATCCCATATGATCTCCTGAGCATGGCCAGGGGTAATTCCTGAGTGCAGAGCCAGGAGTAACCCCTTTGCGTCACCGGGTGTGACCAAAAAAGAAAAAAAAAAACTTATTTGCAGACTGTTAGCATTCCTTGTCAGAATACAAATCTTGGTCAGTTTGGAAGGGAGCTGGGGGTGGGGAGGGAATTTCCAAGCAATTTATGATTAATTCTGTAGACCACATTTTCATCAAGAAAAAATATTTGATCAAATAATATTGTGCAATGCTACAAATTCACAGGAAGGACTCCGCATAAGCCTACAAATTTGTTTTTTCTGTTTGAAGGAATTTACTAAATCCATAAACTGAGCATTCTGCAGGATCTAAAAAGTTGGGCAGCAGCAAAAAAAAAAAGGCTTTTTTTTTTAACAAACAGCACTCTCAAAGTTAACTTATCATGGGACTTTTTTTTCCTTATGGGACTATTTAAAACCATATTAACACAATGAAGAATTAGTATTTCACAACATTTTCTTATAAATCTTATCACAGAACACTTAGTCCTAAGAGAATGAAACAAGTGATATATCACACACACACACACACACACACACACACACACTTTCCCTCTTCTAGGAATTAGAGACCAACAAAAACTATTTTCTCTGCACCTGCCCATATTCCCCCACTCAGTGGTTCCCAACAGTGGCTACACCGAGGTAACATTTTTACCAAGTCACTTCCAATAGTGTGGGGTGCTCAGGCCCAGAGTGCTCAGAGGCCAGATGAACTAAACAGTCCTTAGGAAATCATCCAGTGCAAGAGACTGAATTTAGGGCTTCATAGAAGCCAGGCATGTGTTCTATTGTTTGAGTGTATTCCTGGCCCTCCTGGGCAGCTTATGATAGTTACTTGAGGGGTCATGTAGTATCAGTGATTTCACCGGAAGCTCAGATGCAAAACACTCTTTAAGCTACTTCCTTGGCCTACCCACTTTTTGTTTGGGGACCACAAGTGGTGGTGCTCAGAGAATATCCAATGCCATGGATGGAACCCAATATCCTGCAGGCAAAGCCTGTGCTTTAGTCCACTAAGCTCACTTTGCTGGCCCTCCGCCACAACAGTTTTTAAAAGAATAGAGTCCAAGCTTAATTTGAGAAAAAATTCATTATAATATCTAATTTTCCAAAGGGCTGCAGGCAGGCACAAATCAAGGAGAGTTAAGAACATAGTGCCAGATTAAGATTTTTACTATCACTAAGATAGTAGAAGATTTGGGGAAATGGACAAGGGAACGTGAATTCCAGTTTGTTATCCAACTAGACAATCTGCCCTGAAAATTTCAGATTTGGCTACATTTATCCTAGAGATAATACTAGATCAAACAGTCTGGGCCTTCTAACAGTAGTTGTTCACTACAATAGTACTTTAACTTCTAGTATTTTGAACTGGAGCCGATGATTTCCTTTTTAAAATGTCTAGTTTTACACAAGTAGAACTAAATTATTTTATTATTTGTCAAATTTGAGTCACTGGTATCTATTTGCAAAAGTGATCATTTGCTTTTCATGAAACAAACACTGAACTGTAAAGCCAAAACTTTTCACTGTCTCTCATGGAAAATTTTTTTTCAACTTTTTATTAGTGAATTACCGTGAGGTACAGTGACAGACTTACAAACTGTCATGCTTGTGTTTCAGTCATACAATGATCAAGTACCCATCCCTCCACCAGTGCCCATTTTCCACCACCAATGGTCCCAGCATCCCTCCCACCACCCCCACTCCCCTCTGTGGCAGGGCATTCCCTTTTGCTCTTTTGGGTGTTGTGTTTTGCAACAGAGGTATTAAGTGGCCATCATGTCTATAGTCTACTTTCAGCCCGCATCTTCCATCCCAAGCGGGCCTTCCTAGCACCCTTTACTTGGCGATCCCTTCTCTATCTGAGCTGCGTTTTCCCCCAGCATGTGAAGCTGGCTTCTAAACTGAGGAGTAATCCTCCTGGTATTTATCTCTACTATTCTTGGGTGTTAGTCTCCTATTCTGTTACTTTATATTCCACAAATGAGTGCAATCCATGGAAAATATATTTTTAACTATGTATCAGAAGATTCAAGATTGAAACAATTCCAATTACTTATTTTCAGCCAGTATTTGGTCCAAAACACAATGAAAGCATTACAATATCTAAAAATTCATGTTCAAAGCATAAAAGTTGATATTCATGGGAATGCACTATCATCCAGGAAAATAGTGATAAGAAAAAAAAATGAACATCCCTAAGCTCACAATTCATAAAAAACCACTGCTGTGAAACAAACTGTATCGCAAAATGTTTGTCTTGCATATAAACTGAGGAAGCTCATCATAGTTTCATGGGGAAGGTGTTAATACTCAGGGCTTTCTTCTTGCTCTGTGCTCAGGCATCCATATGCAATGTCAGGAACTGAGTAAGGTCAGCTCTCTGCAAGGATTAAGTGCCTTACCCACTGTACTATACTGCCAATCCAACAGTTTTAACATATAGAATGACACTAAAATGAAATAGTACTCACAACGAAGAGGAATATACTAGCACAACTCTACTCCAGTTAAGTACAATTATTACGAGTTCCTCTGTATTAATACCTACCTCACAATGTACTGGTTGAAACCAAGAAAAAGTTACATTCTTCAAACCTACCAAGGAAAATACCAGAAGTTCTCAAACAGCACTCCTATTGATTTAACACATGAACTTGTACCATTGTCTTAGGAAATTCCATAGAAAAATAAAACAGGAAGAAGTTGTTTCTAAAAAAATAAACTATAACCGTCCAAACTAAGTTTAAAGTATTCTTCTTCATGGGGGATTAAGGTTTCCCAGGAACTCCAAAGTAAACAAGCACAGGGGAATTGAGAGAATTTCAAAAAAGGAATTGATGAACTCAAGAAATAAAACTGAGAAGGAAACACAGATGTCTTTATATTTTTGCCTGCAATAGGTTTCATCCAAGGCTAAATTTCTTCTTATAATCTTCTGTCTATCCTCACCTTAACTATAAGGAGCAGAAAAGTTGAATGACTAATAAATGAAAGTAATAATAGTACTAAAATCGGTAAATGCTAACAAAGCAAAGAGCCAGTTACATACACAGTTAAAACACTTTGACTTCACCTAAGAATAAAAGTGGCTAATGAATCTATTTCTCACCAATTAAAGGGACAGGAAGAAGAAATTTTCAAGAATAAATTTATGCCTTAAGAAATAAAAAACTACCAAAACACTAGTTTGAGACAGGCTACTACTAATGAACATACCAAATGAGAAAGCAATATTCAGGATGTGCAATAATTTAACTCAATGATCAAGTTACTTGAAAAAAAACATGGAGTAACAACATGTTCTCCTTAACTACTCTTAAAGAAAATAGACCACGTTTTATGCTGTACTAAGACCTCTGCATGTTGGCCTGCTACAAACTTCCCACTAAAAGTATAATATTGACTAAAACAATATTAGTGCCAATGGTCATGGAGGAAGAGAAAGTTCTTGAGTGTGAAGTAAGAGGCCAACACAAAAATCTTTTAGAAAATAAGGCCAGCACTTCTTTTTTCCACCCACTTATTTCGAGCAATGACACTTATTAATCCTTGACTAACACTGGCAACCAAGTAGCAAAAAGAAACAAACTCAGAGTAAGAATTCCATTATGCAGTGCATATATGAACACATATTTTATGGGTGTACATGTATGAGTGAATACAGAGAGATGATGATTCATCATACACTTGTAATAATGAGTTTTTCATACTTTAAAATGGCACAGAAGTATACCTCCCACACATGTAATTTAAGTGACAGGTTTTAGAAAGTCTTATGTAAACAACATTGTTTCTACAACCCAAATGACCAATTCGTTAAGAATAGTTCATATAAATACACAAATTGATATACGAACCAGCTGTAAGAAACAATGAAATTGTGCCATCTATGACAACTGGGGGTGGGGGGATTATGCAAAGCAGAACAAGAAAGAGAAAAGTGCTAATAATTTCACTCCTGCAGGAAATCAAAGAAATAGGACAAGATAAAAACAAAACAAAACAAAAAAACAGGACAAGATAAAAAGCTCTCCAAAGCTCAGCCTACATTTAGACCATAGAACTTAGGGCTGTGGGCCCTTACTGAATTTTAGTGTGGTCCAGAATTATAAGGCCTCAGAGTTCCTCGGCTATAGGAGAAGAGAAGACAGCAAGGACACCAGTACCACAGGTGTGAAAAACACCAACCACAGAGGTACAAGCTCCAGACTGTGCTTCCCTTCTGGTTTGCTTCTGTCTGGCTCCACGCTCCTTCTGTAGATAGGTTTCTCCTAACAATCATAGTTTCTCCCTTATAATTCAGGTTTTTCTGATACTAACCCTGAGGTCTGGCTTCTTTCTGCCCATCCTATGCCATGATTTTTCTCATTTTTCTCCTCACTGCACTTGGTATCTTGATTTCCCATGATCTTAGAACTAATCTTGTTCAATAAGTCTTCAGAAACAGGTTCCTCATACAGGTTCATCACTGCTGGAGCCCAACGCTCAGTCTGTCATTGGGGGACTGAAAAATACTGGAAACATGGTTATAAACAAATAAGTTGTTGCAATAATGTAATAATCGATAGGACAATTACCTTGTATGCTGCTGACCTCAGTTTGATTCCTTGCACCCATATAGTCCCCCAAGCCCCAACAAGAGTGATCCCTAGCACCCCAAAAGCAGGGTCCTGACGAGGGACTGGATGGACCCGGAGCAAACCATGAGCTACCCTGGCATCAAAATGGGCCAGGCCAAAAGCGCCATAATACTTAATCATAAGTTAAGAGCATGGTCATGGGCAAATTCTGTCATGATCTGAAAAGTAACAGCTGGATTAGGACCCTGCTAGAGTTCGGAAAGATTAATCTGGCCTGAGCACTGTAGTCTGGAATCTACCGCAAGATGTGCCCAGGAGAGCCACCCTACAAGCTTAAAGTATCTCTTACTGTATCCATACAAAATGACTAATATTAAGAAGCAGGATTAAGATGAGTCCAATAAATAGTTATTGGACTAAGGAAAGGAGAAAAACCCCTAGGTAGTATTTGGCCCTGGAGCAGATCTCCTGGCTGCAGATTATCAGAAAGGGCTTTGATATGTTGGTTGTGCTACCAGATCTAGGTGTGGTTGCTGCTTGGGAGGGGGAGCTGAGAGAGACCAAGACTGCGAGTGCGGAGAGACTAGCACGGGGGACAGGAGGAGATGGAAATGGGGAGTTTAGTGAGACTGGAACAGGCGCATGGGGAGAAAAGAATAAATAACTGATCACCAACCAGCCTGGCCCTCATTTCTTCCTTCATCTGCCCATGGCATCGGCCGTTCCGGGTGGGGAAGCGGCTCCAGACTACCAAACACAGGCGGCGAGAAACAGCCATGGCCTTCTTATTCATTACATGAATACACAGATCGCACTGTCTCTGTGAATAACAGATTGTGGGGATCATCAGAAAAGTACGCAGAGAGCAATAAGATAAAAGACAAAAGTCTTGGTTTGGGAAGAATAAAGATAGGAGAAGTGGTTGGATATGTTAAAAATAATTAATGCCGGGGCTGGAGTGATAGCACAGCGGGTAGGGCGTTTGCCTTGCACGCGGCCGACCCGGGTTCGAATCCCAGCATCCCATATGGTCCCCCGAGCACCGCCAGGAGTAATTCCTGAGTGCATGAGCCAGGAGTGACCCCTGTGCATCGCTGGGTGTGACCCAAAAAAGCAAAAAATAATAATAATAATAATTAATGCCAAAGAATTTTCTGACAGACTGGATGTAGAATATGAAATAAAGTTTATAAAAGATAATTGGACAACATTTCCTCTCCCTGCACCTGCATTCCAATTACTAAAGATTAAAAAAAAAATTTATTTTTTTTGCTATTTGGGTCACACCCAGTGATGCACAGGGGTTACTCCTGGCTCTGCACTCAGGAATTACTCCTGGTGGTACTCAGGGGACCATATGGGATGCTGGGAATCGAACCAGGGTCGGCCGCGTGCAAGGCAAATCCCCTACCCACTGTGCTATTGCTCCAGCCCAAGGATTAAAATCTTGAACCAAAAAAAAAAAGTTATCTATGAGTGAAGAGCTAGGACTAAGCCCTAAGTACCACTAAGTGTGGCCCAGCCAAATATGATGCCCTCTCAGTGTCTGTGCTGCAAGCCATAATGCCAAAAAGTAGAGAGAGAGTATGGGAAATATTGTCTGCCATGGAGGCAGGGGGAGGGTAGAAAAGGGGGGATATAACTGGGGATATTGATGGTGGGGAATGTGCACTGGTGGAGGGATGGGTGTTTGATCATTGTGTGATTGTGACCCAAACATGAAAGCCTGTAACTATCTCGCAGTGATTCAATAAAATTAAAAAAATAAAAAATAAGTGTGGCCCAAAAGACCAGAGGGGAAAAAAAGCTTGACTTCTCTGCTTCACTGTAAAAGCAATGCAGAAAAAACACATAGAAAACAAATTGTAAAGTACTTAAATTTAGATGCACTATTTACAGACAAAAGTATGTGTAGGATTACATAGCTTCAGGTGGTTTAGGTTTATTGGGTTACTCCCGTCACAGTGCTCCCATTCCTCTGTGTTTATTTGTAGCTTCTTTCTTAGTGTTCTGTTGACTTGTAAATAATGTTTTTCTCTTCTCCTTGAGTCCTTTGCATAGTTTATTCAGAGCAAGTCCTTTTTGTGTGGACAAAGAAAGACATTTAATTGGCTTTGAATGTTATATTAATTCCCGGGCATCTGCTTTCTTGACTGTAGCCTTGGTTGCCCTCAGTTCCTAGCCCTCTAAAAATCAGGGTCCCAACGAGGGACGAGACGGACCCAGGGCAAGCGGTAAGTTATGTGCTACCCTGGCATCGAGATGGGCCTGGCCAAAGTGCCTCATTCTTAACTAAAAGAGTCTGATCATGGACAAGTGCTGTCATGATCTTAAAGTAATGACAAGACTAGGACCCTGCTAGGGATAGGAAAGACTAATCTGGCCTGAGCACTGTAGTCTGAGATTGAGATGACCCCAGGAGAGCAATTCTAAAAGTTTAATGCATCTCTTGCTATGCCCATACAAAATAATATTATGAATGCTCATATGTTTGTTGGACAGGAAAGGAGAAACACAACCATGGGATTTCATCATTGATGGGTCCTGCTGAAAGAGTATCTGTCCTAGAGAATAGGTGTTCTGCTATTGTTATTGAACCTTTTATGCTTGAATTGTTACATTGTAGATTCCAGGCTCCAGCCCAGCCTAGTGTTTGGGATGTAGATTTCAGGTGCTGCCTAGTTTGTAATTGACAATGTAGATTTCATGTGGCAGCCCAGCCCAGTCTTTGGTATGTAAATCAAAGTGCTTTTCAGCCCAAGGAAGGCTTTGGTTTTGGTTTTATATCTTCTTTCCGGAGGCCTAGATTACTGGTCTGCAGATACAAGAGAATAATGTTGCCTCAATGTTCTTCCTGTCAGATCTTTTGGTGCCTTTGGTAACTGTCAATGTATTGCACCATGAGCTAAAAGGGGTTCCGAGAGAGAGACATGGGGAAGGAGAGACTAGAGCGGGTAGTAGAGTAAATCCGGAGAGAGGATGGAACTGGGAGTGAAGGAGATGGAAGTTTAAAGATTGAATAAACAGTAGCAAGTCAGCAACCAGCTGGGTCCTCGTCCTTCCTTCACCTTTTTCTTGACCACCAGCAGTCCTGGCCGTCCTGTTCCAGTCCTCGGTGAGCCTTAGTTTTTTAGAAGTATGGTAAAAATTGATATACTTATATATGTTTTACATATATACAAATACACATTTATAACACACTTAGATACAACATCAACTTTTACCATACTTTTTCTTTTTGTCCATAGAAAAAAGAATTATATGAATTATAAAGAGTATATCTTATTTTCAATAATATTAGAACTTAGGAAAACATTATGCTAAATAAAATAAGTCAGGAGAACAACTAATACTTATTTCATTTATACATGGAGTTGTAAAGAAATAAAGAAAGTAACTAGGTAAAACAAAATAAAAACAAAGAGCTGGAGATGGAGTCTGTGGCAGAGCACTTGTCTTGCAAGTATAAGGCCTGAGTTCAACTTCCAACCTCCCAAGAGGAAAAAAAAATAACAGGTCAAAAAAAAAAAGTCCTTGGTACTGGAGAGATCATTTTGCTTGCCCTGGGTTCATCCCTGGCTCTCCATATGGTCCCCTGAGCACCACCAAAGTGAACCCTGAGCACCTCTGGGTATATCTCAAAACAGGAACAAAAAAATCAAAAACAAAAACAGAATCCTTGGATTCTAGCAACAGAACTGTGATGACCAGAGAAGAGAGAAGTGGTAGATGGGAGAAAGGGTTGGAGTGGTCCAACAAACTGATGGTCCTTTGATGTGGGCATGGTAAGATTTCATATATTTAAAGAACCGTGAACCTGTTCTCCTGTTCTGCTAAAACACATATTGATCTAACTTACATTACTTCAATAAAAATTAAAAAGGATGCTTTACATCTAGTCACTGAATTGTCCTTTCAATGTACACAATAACTGGTCCTGAGTCCAGTCATACTTAGCAAAGCCTTGTGGCTCTAGAGAGAACCTCCAGACAGCACAGCTCACTCAGGAGGGCAAGATTACTTTTGGTTTAGATTTTATTAGCAATAATCAAATTCAGAAGACGGACCCTGCAATGTCTAGCTGTCATCGACCAACTGCCAAACCCTGAAATCCAACAAAAAGTTCCAAGATTTTTCAGATTATTACCTAGAAAAAAAGATGACATCCAGCTTGAAAACTTACTGTTCTTCTAGGAGTCATTTTAAATCAGTAAAGCTCAGACTTTATTTGTTTTTAAATTATAAACAGCAGAGAATTCATTTGCATCATATTAGCAGGCACTCCCGGAACTCCACTGATGGTTCTCCCCCCTTGGAGACCTGATGCTAGCAGTCCATAATGAACAAAGAAAACCGTAAGGGAGTTCTGACTACTAAGCCATGAAATTCTGTCAAGAGTGATACTTTCAAACAAATTCCTATTCTGCCCACCTAAATTGTTACACAGTCTTTAGTGAAATGTCAGGTTCCAACCCAGAGCTCAGACATCTGCTAGCTTAAAATCAAGAGTGCTTAGTTTACAGTATGTACCTAGCTAACAAAGACAATGGAGATATATGCACACACTTATATACACACAAACATATATAATATAATGTACATGGAGCATATATACACTCACTGAGAGAAACTGACTTATTCTGTCTACCTCAAAATGTTTGCCGTTGTACTACTAAAATTCAATAGTTGATGAGAAGCAAACCTGATAATGTCTTAAATTTCCTACAAAATATATTACATGATCTATAAATCACCACGTTTCATGTACCCGCAGACTTTTGCAGCCATCGTGATCTACTTTTTAAAATTTTGGTTTGGGGGCCATGGCCAGCAGTGCTCAGAGCTTGCTTCTGGCTCTGCTCAAGAATCATTCTTGACAGGGCTCTGGGGACCCTATGGGGTGCCAAGGATCAAGCCCGGGTTGCGGCATGCAAGGCAATGCTCTACCCATCCTACTGTTGCTCCAGCCCTGATCTGCATTAATCCAACAGATGATGGTGGCTGTTTATCTTGAATTTAAAAGTAACAGATGTTCATTGCAAAAAGGCATGAAAATGTGGTTAAAAAAAAAACCAAACTAGTATCACTGATACAGTCTCTGATACTATTTTGGCCTAATTCTTATTCTGATCATTTTCTTAATTACACATATATAACATATAACTCAGACAATATGCCATTTATCCTGAGTTATTCACATTTAAATAATTTACCAACTCATTAAACATTAACAAAAAAGCATTTTTAATGGGTACATAGCAATATAAAGTTCAGATACCTTAAACAATACAGTTTTAGGAAATTTCATTGGGGGTAGGGGTGTGCGGAAAAGTGTAAGCAGTGCTCAGGAGGTCTGAAGGACCCCCCTGGTGCCAGCAAGGGCCCAGACTGTGGTGCTGCTCATGCCACTCTGGCAGTGCTAGAGGCCTCCAGGGGCACAACTAGGGATGCTCAGGGAGCCTCCTGGGATGCACTAGGTGGTACTTGGTAGACAACACATTGTCAGAAACAGAAGTTGGGTGAGTTGTATACTAGGCATGCACTCTGACCACGTGCTATCTCCCAGCTCTGGTAATTGCTAATTTTAATACTACAAATACTGTCACTGTCATCCCGTTGCTCATTGATTTGTTTGAGCGGGCACCAGTAACGTCTCTCATTGTGAGACTTGTTACTGTTTTTCGGCATATCGAATACACCACAGGTAGCTTGCCAGGCTCTGCTGTGCGGGCGCAATACTCTCAGTAGCTTGCTGGGCTCTCCGAGAGGGGCGGAGGAATCTAACACTGGACGGCTGCATGAAAGGCAAACACCCTACCGCTGTGCTATCGATGATGAATTTCCTTATGAATAATCTTTGTAAGTGTCTGATAACATTCTATGTATATGCAAGGTTGAATTTGTGTTATGCATCCTTAGACTTAAAAAATTTGAAGCATATGCTAATAAAAGACAGCAACATAAATAGACTACCAGTGCAAATGCAAACAAAGCTCCTGTGACTTAATTATTTGGGGTTTTGTTGCTGTTGTTGTTTGGTTTTTGATTTTTTAGACTTCACCTGGCAGTGCTCAGGGCTGACTCCAGGTTCTGCATTCAAGGATCACTCTTGTGGTGGTGCTTAGGGGAACATAGGGGGTGTCAGGGATTGAAACAGGGTGGGTCACATGCAAGGCAAGCGCCCTCCTGGCTGTACTATATCTATAGCCCCAAGGCGCCCGTGATTTGTAACAATTCTCATCTAATCCTACCTCAAAAATAGTAAATGCTGCTTTTCATCCACACAAAAATTTACATTTGCATATTAGCGTTTATAACTTTTAGGTTTATCTGTGCAATGTAAAACTGCTCTGAAATCTTATTAATAATAAATATGGGATTTGTACTTCAATATTTTTCAATTAAGAGAAATTACAACCACTAAAGAAATTAAGAAATTTAATCCATTCAGGTAGAGCACTTTTATAGTAGTCTTTTAAATTAAGGCCAATTAATCACTAAACTGAACCTTTGTAGGTCTATTCTATCTAATCTAATACTAATTACACAGGATTAGTATTTAGACTGCAATAATAATTAGTGATGCAATTACATCACTATCCAATCAAATCTTGTCTTCTGAACCTACTTTGAAAGACGATTTCACAAAGTCAGTTTGATTTTCCACATGATCTAATTAGATAGTTTAATCAATAACAAACTTTCACCAGACAGTGACTTAATGTTAATCTTTTAAAATCATAGTAGCGGGGCCAAGAGATAGTACAGCCATTAGGGCACATGCATGCGCCTGACCTAGGTTTGAGTCTCAGCACCACATGGTCCCCCAAGGCACTGCCAGGTGCATGCTAGAGGTCCCCAGCATCACCAGGGAAGCTAAGGACCTGAGCAGCCTAGAATCCTTGGAAGGCCTAGCTGGCCTAGAATGGCTAGTGAGATCCCTAGATCTCCTGAGCACTGCCTGGGAACAACCCCTCCCACACCCCAAATCATAGTGGCAATGAGAATAATTCTCTGTAGCACTGTAGCACCATCATCCCATTGTTTATCGATTTGCTCAAGCAAATTCCCTGACACACACACAAAAATTTTTTAAATATAAATGACATCTGCTGATTCTATGGAGGGCAACTAGTATGACTTAAAGCAGTTGTGCAAAATGACTGCTAAACTAAAAGCTAACTACACAGCAATATGACAAGATTCCACAATGCAATGTGCTTAGACTTCTCAAGTCCAAAGGAAACTTATAAAACTTAGAAGACTAGTAGAATAGATTATGAGCAGACATTTACAGTCCTTTTTTGTTTTGATGACTCACACCCAGCAGTGCTCAGAACTTACACCTAGCTCTGTGCTCACAGATTACTCCTGGTGGGACTCAGGGATCCACACATGGGATGCCGGGGGTTGAGCCAGGGTTGGCAGTTACAAGGCAAGCACCCTACCCGCTGTAGTACTTCTCCAGCCCAACAGTCTCTTTCTTATTAATTCTTTTCAACTTTCTAGATGACCAAGCAATGTTAGCCAGTTGTTTCTTTATCCTAAGTCTTTTAAGTGTGAGTTGTCCTTAGTCAAAAATATTAAAGAAACACGATCATGAATTTCACTGGAACTCATTCTCAGGGTTCTAACACTTTAGGGGAATAATAACTCTGAGTCCCTGAATGTCAGCGTAAGGCCTAACAGTCCATTATAACCTTTAAGGTTGGATCTAATCCTTCCATGCTTCAGTCTTCTCGCCATATCTTGAGAACCATGACATCAAACACATTATACACATACCCCTATTTAACATCTGAATCGTGAACCATGAAATACAAATATATAAAACTACTTAAACAAATATATTAAAGCCTTAATATAGCCTACTTTTATTTCATTCAAATTTTGCCCTAAAATGTTTGTGCATGAAGACCAGTGTTAGAGAAAGTATATCAGACTAGAGTTCATTGAATTTGTTTCTAAATGAAACCAAAAGTTTCATCTATTTTCAAACTCATGATTGGTAGACAAAGTAGAAGCAGTTTTGTAATATCTGCCTTCTTCTGCAATTAGAAGATTCACATAGTCCCCATCAACAATCCCCAATGCCCAATGTTGAGATACAGAGCAAGCCAAATAGTTCTCCCAAAAGTTTTCCTAAAGGGATTATTTATGACTTTCCTGTCTCTAAACAAAAGTAATCTATTTGCCTAAAATGGATGAGCTTGATAATAACAATACACCAGATAAGCCACCAAACAGAAACTTATCTCAGTCTTAGTATTCGCTCTTGTGAAGTCATTGTTTACGGGTCATTTTCCAAATTAACATATTTTAGTACATAAAACACTTACATTTAAAATATGTGTTGCTTAAGGGGATTCAGATTGGAAAGGAAGAAATCAAGCTCTCACTATTTGCAGACGATATGATACTATACCTACAGAAACCTAAAAGCTCTAGTAAGAAACTCTTAGAAACAATTGACCTATACAGTAAAGTCGCAGGCTATAAAATCAATACCCAAAAATCCATGGCCTTCCTATATGCAAACAATGAGACAGAGGAAAGGGACATGAAAAAAGCAATCCCGTTCACAATTGTGCCCCAGAAAATCAAATACCTTGGAATCAGCTTAACTAAAGAAGTAAAGGACCTCTACAAAGAAAACTATAAAACGCTACTCCATGAAATAAAAGAGGACATGAGGAAATGGAAACATATCCCCTGCTCATGGATAGGGAAAATAAACATTGTCAAAATGGCAATACTCCCCAAAGCATTATACAGATTTAACTCGATCCCTATAGGGATACCCATGGCATTCTTCAAAGAAACGGAGCAAGCAATCCTGAAATTTATATGGAACAATAAATGCCCACGGATAGCTAAAACAATTCTTGGGAAAAAGATGATGGGAGGCATCACCCTCCCCAACCTTAAACTCGACTACAAAGTGGTAACAATTAAAACAGCATGATACTGGAACAAAAGCAGAACTGCAGACCAATGGAACAGGGTGGAATATCCCCACACACAACCTCAAAGGTATGATCATCTAATCTTTGATAAAGGTACAAGAGATGTGAAGTGGAGCAAGGAAAGTCTCTTTAACAAATGGTGCTGGTACAACTGGACAACCACATGCAAAAAAATGGGCTTAGAACTCGACCCGACACCATGCACAAAAGTCAGATCAAAATGGATTAAAGACCTCAAAACATCAGACCACAAACCATAAGGTACATTGAAGACAAGGTCGGCAAAACCCTCCACGATATTGAAGATAAAGGTATCTTCAAAGATGGCACGGAACTAAGCAATCTAGTAAAAACAGAGATCAACAAATGGGACTACATTAAACTAAAAAGCTTCTGCACTGCAAAAGATACAGTGACCAGAATACAAAGACTATCTACAGAATGGGAAAGGATATTTACACAATACCCATCAGATAAGGGGTTGATATCAAGGGTATATAAAGCACTGGTTGAACTCTACAAGAAGAAAACATCCAACCCCATCAAAAAATGGGGCGAAGAAATGAACCGAAACTTTTCCAAGGAAGAAATACGAATGGCCAAAAGGCACATGAAAAAGTGCTCTGCATCACTAATCATCAGAGAGATGCAGATCAAAACAACCATGAGATACCACCTCACACCACAGAGGCTAGCACACATCCAAGAGAACAAAAGCAACCGCTGTTGGAGAGGGTGTGGGGAGAAAGGGACCCTTCTACACTGCTGGTGGGAATGCCGACTAGTTCAGCCCTTTTGGAAAACAGTATGGACGATTCTCAAAAAACTAGAGGTTGAGCTCCCATTTGACCCAGCAATACCACTGCTGGGAATATATCCCATAGGAGCAAAAAAGTATAGTCGAAACGACATCTGCACTTATATGTTCATCGCAGCACTGTTTACAATAGCCAGAATCTGGAAAAAACCCGAGTGCCCTAGAACAGATGACTGGTTGAAGAAACTTTGGTACATCTATACAATGGAATACTATGCAGCTGTTAGAAAGAATGAGGTCATGACGTTTGCATATAAGTGGATCAACATGGAAAGTATGCTAAGTGAAATGAGTCAGAAAGAGAGAGACATAGAAAGATTGCACTCATCTGTGGAATATAGAATAATAGACTATAAGACTAACACCCAAGAATAGTAGAAATAAGTACCAGGAGGTTGTCTCCATGGCTTGGAGGCTGGTCTCTCATTCTGGGCAACTCAGAGAAGGGAACACCAAGTAAAATGTGGTTAGAGGTCATGTGTGGGAAAGATGATGCGGGCCGAATATAGACTAGAGACTGAACACAATGGCCACTCAACACCTTTATTGCAAACCACAACACCTAATCAGAGAGAGAGAACAAAAGGGAATACCCTGCCATAGTGGCAGTGTGGGGTAGGGAGAGACGGGACTGGGGAGGGGGGGAGGGATGTTGGGTTTACTGGTGGTGGAGAATGGGCACTGGTGAAGGGATGGGTTATCAAACTTTGTAAGGGAGAAACATGAGCACAAAAATGTATAAATCTGTAACTGTACCCTCACGTTGATTCACTAATTAAAAATAAACTATTAATTAAAAAAAATAAAAAATAAATAAATAAAATATGTGTTGCGTGTTTGGTTGAGAAATAATGTGTATAATTAAGTGCAATGAAAAACATGGCCTTCATCAATCATAACACTTGACTTGTTTGGCCATTGGGAATCAAGATTCCTAAAACATTTTTGCTTAAATGTGTCACATTAGTAAAACAATCACTATACCCATCTCCACCTAACGCACTGGAACACATTTTCCCCTCCAAGATCTGGCCATAATCATTTCACAAGAGGAAAAATAAAGAACTGATTAAAAGGAAATAAGACAGACAGTGAGTAAGTCATGAACAACTGCCCAAAGAACTGTAAAAATCTGGCCAGATCGCTTCCATGTGTTCCAACTGAAGTTGCCGTGAAAGATGGACAAAGAACTAGAGAAAACATTTGATAATGTTTATCTATCCCCCTTCCTTTTTCTGAGTATGGTTAGAGTCAAGGAAAAAAAAAAAACTACTGTTAACTAAAGAACGTGTGAAATTTTAACAGAAAACATTCAAGATGTATCCACAATAAGTTGTCTACTTTGTGATCCCATCTATTAAAATGCACTTCAGTAGACTGGCAAGATAGTACAGCAGGTAAGGCACTTGCCATGCACTCAACCAATGCTGTTTAATCACCAATACCCCAGTCCACGAGGAGAGAACCCTGAATGAAGAGCCAAGAGTAAACTCTGAGCCCAGCCGGCTATGGTCCAACAGCATCAAAAAAAAAGGCGCTTCGTACACATTGAACACTGGACGAGTATGCAAACAACATTTCTCTCTCAAAGATAAGATGACAAATTAGAATTGTTCTCTTGTCAAAATGTATGTTATTGTGACTTATTATAATAAAAGATATCAAGGCAGATAAAATCTTCATGTAAAACAATATGAGAACATTTCTGGATTTTCTAATTCTAACTTTTCTACAGAATATTTTCCTTCATTAAGAGGTGTTACAGGGTTTGAACGGTCTCTCCCAAAAGTTCCTAACCTCATATCTCAGGACATTTTGTTTGCAAACATGGTCATTGAGGAGGTCATTAGTAAGATAATCCCTTTAGGGTGATCTTAATTCCAGCATGATTGGTATATTTAGAGTTTCTTTTGGTATCCAAATTTCCTAACACTGAAAATGTCACATGAAGATAAAGGTAAATGTCAGGATGTTTCTACCAGCCAAAAAGTGTCAAAGATGCAAGCAAGTCACGAGAAGCTGGCAAGAGTCATGAACATTTCTCTTTTCAAGACATTTAAAAGGAACCAATCTCAAAGGTCCTTTGATTTTGGATTTCTACAAGAAATCCAAACTCCAGAACTATGAGAGGACCAATTTTTGTAGTTTAATCACCCCATTTGTGATATATTGTTACAACAGCCCAAACTACCACAAAAGATTTCAAAGCCTATCCACAGAGATGCTACACTTTGACAATATACAATCTCGACACCACTGGTATACAGATTCATATGTTCATTTGTGTGGTAAATAATATGATCTCTTGGACATGGTGAAAATTCATGGTTTGACCATAGATGTGCCTTAAGGAACAGCAGAGATACTTTATAGACAAAATCTTGGTCTCAGACGGTATGGGATGGCACCATGCATTAAGCATGAATACTCTCCACAGAAGTAAAATAAAGGCCAGAAAGGTTTTTTTGTTGTTGTTTCTTTTTGGGTCACACCTGACAATGCACAGGAGTTACTCCTGGCTCTGCGCTCAGGAATTACTCCTGGCAATGCTCGGAGGACTATATGTGATGTTGGGAATTAAACACAGGTCGGCCACGTGCAAGGCAAACGCCCTACCCGCTGTGCTATCACTCCAGCCCCAGAAAGGTAGCTGAACCACCTGAGGGCTTGCTTTGCTTGCAAGAGAGCCAGGTTTGAACCAATCACCATATAGTCTCCCAAGCACAGAGCTGGGAGTAGCTCCCAAGCTGCACCAGGGGTGGCTCAAAATAAAAGCAAAACAAATTTTTAAAACTAAAACAAATTTGTGCTTTAAGACACTATATTGGTGTGCTTCTCTGCTCTGTTAGTCTTTTACCCTAATAGACTTTCAAAGAAGATAACACTTTAAAACACATATGGCGTAACAGTAAAAACCAGAGAGAAAGAATTAATACTATTGGAGAAACGCAACCACAAACTGAGCAACTAGTATGAGGACTTCAAATTTAAGACAACATGGCTGATGGCCTTAGCAGTTATTAAACTAGCACTTCAAACATTTTGTGGAAATCTACCCTTTTTCACTCTTAGATATATCTATTTTTTTTAATTTCAGTTAAAAATTTTATGGAGAATGAATAACTTACTGTAATTATATTAATATGATTTCATATACATATTGATGGTATAAATAAAGGAAATACGAAAGACTCATAATCTGGGTAAGGTATCCTTCCAGACTTAAATGCTTTTTGGGGAACGTGCACATTGGATGGTGCTCAGAGGTCACTTCTGTTGGTATTCAGGGAACTATGCAGACGTCTGCATGCAAAGCATCCACTCAGCCCAGCAATCTTTACAGTCCAAACCACAGATGCTTCTAACATAATAAAAGTCAAATTTTAAACTCAGCATATAAGAGATTTTGTTTTTGGATACATATCCCAGAGTTTTAAAAAAAATAACTAACAATAAGCAGACAGTCTTGAGATTCTTATGCATGATTCTGGGAGAAATTATTTTTTCAAAGACGCCAATGACTAGCAACTTGACTCATTATTTTTGCTCTTAGATATTTCTGAAAATAGCATTATGTGAACTGGAATACATGTGACCGTAAGGATATTCCTGGAAGGCAAGTCAATACTTGTCCCTATGTTCTACTGCAGATGAACCATACTATTTAGTTCTTTCTGCTGAAAACACTGGCAATTGCTCTGGAAACTTGGACGGCTTGTCTTTTGTTAAGTTAAAGGATTTTTTCACAGGGTAATGATCCAACAAATGGACACTTGTCTATCAGGAAGACACTTTCTGCTGAACTGAGGAAAATGAGAAAGTCAAAACTCTACCCCCACTTCGTTATGCAGTGACCACATAAAGCTGCAACCAAGAATGGAATCTATAATTTCAACTTACAGCATGTGGGAAGCACAGGCTCCTGAATTCAAACATATGTTTCCATTTACACTGCTGGAATGTATATATGGCTCCACAAAGAGTGATAAATATTAGCAAATCTTCTAAGAATGAAGGTTCTTTATGATCATATACCCTGTGTTTTGATTTTGCTTTCAAAATGTGAATCACACAGAGCTGGAGTCTGCTTTCTTCATCTATCTGCAAGCTAAAGAGGAATGAAAAACATATTCTTCCATAAACTATCTATCTGCACCATTACAACTGACCCAAGACAAATCTGTGTTCTCTGCTTTTTGTCTTTTTCTTCTGCTGGTGGCAAGCCTGCCCTAGGTAAAGCATTCCGAAATGCCCAGAACTGAATAAAAGGTGGATATTAACTAATATCAGACAATGCCAATTCTTGGGCTTCAAGAAAAGCACATAAATTTCAGCAGTATAAACCAAAAGCAGAAATGGAAAACGTCAGTCTGATAAATTCTATTTAGCCAGCAATGCATTTTTAAATTTTTTTAACTCAATTTGGAGCAGAGGGATTGGGCCACACCTTTCAGTGCTCAGGGTTTACTTTTGGCTCTGCACTCAGGGGCCACTCTGAGACAGAGCTCAAAGAACCATACAGGATTCTGGAAGTTGAACCCAGGTCAGTCATGTGCAAGGCAAGTGTCGACCTACTGTATAATCTCCCTAGTTCTTTAAACTCAAATTTCTTTAAGAGGTTCCCATACAAAGAAGGTATTAGGATTATACACCTCATTTTACATGCCATGAACCAGCTGATGTTAGGAGAATGCCATATATATTCTCCTGACTCTGAACCGTCTTATCACCTTATGTTTTTTTTTTTTATCTAAAACGTCTTTCCAGCTCATCCAAGACTATTCCTTCTTCACGGAGATAATTTCTCTTTGAAAAACCTTCAGAAATACTTTCCTTTCACTGATTCAAGCACTTACCTTCTAGAGCCCTAAACTTCAGGGCTATTTTGATCTCTGCAGTGTATAGGGCAGAGTATACAGTAAATAAATATAATCACAACAAAGAACAGCTATGAAAATAATTATTTTTAATAATCTTGAAAGGCAATACCTGTGAATGATGAAGGCTAACCTGCCCAAAAAATAGATCCACTAGAAGAGAAGAGGCTTATAAAATCCATGTCTGGTTATACATAGATCTTTTCCAAAAGACTCAATAAGCCCAAATAGCAGTATTTAACTTCATGTAGTTTCTGGTTTATTTTTACTCTTCCCTTCCTTTAAAATCTGAGTTTTTATTTCAACACACACTCTTGTGGATACCAACAAGAACACAGACACACTACAATCTAATAAACAAAAGAAGAATGTGGGGCAGAGTGATAGTATAGTGAGACATTTGCCTTGCACATGGCTGACCTAGGTTTGATCCCCAGCATCCCATATGGTCCTCTGGTGACCGCCAGGAGTCTGAGTGCAGAGCCAGGAGTAGCCCCTGAGCATCACCGGATGTGAGGGAGGGATGGAGGAAGGAAGGAAGGGAGGGAGGGAGGGAGGGAGGGAGGGAGGGAGGGAAAGATGTGAACTGAACCAACCTCTTTAAAAGAACAGGTACATTCCCTTATACAGAACAATTTGAAAAAAACGTTGATTAGAATTAATCAACTGTTGCTCATAGTCTGCAAATGGTTCCACTACCATTTTCTACTGCTATATTCCACTGATCAGTGGGCCTCCCTGAAGGCCAGAACTTCCTGAAGGTCAAGGAGAGGATGCAGAAGGGTGACCAATCATGAGCAAGTTGGTCTAAAGGTACACTTTTGCGGATCATAGTAGCATGGCACGGGCTTATCAGAAATGACATTAATAAGAAATGAGGGCAGCTGACAAGGACTGCCCTCCACCTCTCAAACCACCAGGTATGTATTTGGAAAAATAGGAAAACTGGGCTGGTCATATATGAAGGTGATTAGTATGGCATTTTGCTGGCTTCTGCACAAGAAATTGAAACAGCATCCTTCACTACCTCCATCAGAAGTGTCATCATGCAAGCCCCAGAAGGATCCTTCTTAGAAAAATTAAGTCTGAAACTACAGCTCACTGGCTCTTTCCCCTTAATACATCTATCTGTCACTGTCACTGTCATCCCGTTGCTCATCGATTTGTTCGAGCGGGCACCAGTAACGTCTCTCATTGAGAGACTTATTGTTACTGTTTATGGCAATATCCAATACGCACGGTAGCTTGCCAGGCTCTGCCACTCGGGCTGGATACTCTCGGTAGCTTGCCAGGCTCTTGGAGAGGGGTGGAGGAATCTAACACGGGTTGGCCGCATGAAAGGCGAACGCCCAACCGCTGTCTTATTTAAAACAGCAACCCTGGATATGAAAAAGAAGCTTCTGGGTGACAGTTCTCAATAATCAAGAAAAGTGTTAAAAGCAACTTACCTTTTGAAAAAAGTCTTCCCCACTTTTTCCTTTTCCTTCAGCAGCAGCTGTAAATTAAAAAAAAAAAGTTTACATTTAAAATTGTTTCTTTTTTCAACTTTTAAGTATTTGGCAAACTTATCAGGTATGAGAAAACAAAAGTAAATAAAATACCGAAGCTCAACACCAGCTAATAAGCCTCCACTCTTACGTAAAAGTGTTAAGAGAATAAAGCACACATTCAATTTTCTATCTTTAGATTTCACATTGCTTTTTTCTGAAGGGGAAAAAAAAAACACCAAAAATCTTCACATAGGATATATATGTTATTGAGACACTTCACAGCGGTATCTGATTACAAAAGTGGAAGGCAACAGATACATAATGCCAACAAGGTGATCTCATTCTTTCAAAGCTAAAGATCCATCTGAACAAATCCAACTACCAGAGTAATCAGCCACAGGGCACTAAGCACTTTCTATCCATCACCACTTTGGGGCACAAAGCTGCTTCTTCAACTGCTGGCTCACTACCCCACAGGGCCCACAAGCAGTGGTGCTATAGGTTACAATGATTATACAATCTACTGGGACTTCAGTTGGCTCTACCTACTAAATTTCAATCCACTAATTTTTCACTCAGGAGATATTTGGGAAAATGGTGACTTTGGTGAAACAATCACTTTTATATCTAAGTGGCATTCTATAGAAAACAGGGTAAACCCTATAGGTACGAAAGTCCTCTAAGTACAAAAGTTTATAGTAACTATGAAAAAACTTTTTTTTTTTTTGCTTTTTTTAGGGTCACACCCGGTGACGCACAGGGGATACTCCTGGCTTATGCACTCAGGAATTAATCCTGGCAGTGCTCAGGGGACCATATGGGATGCTGGGAATCAAACCCAGGGTCAGCCGAATGCAAGGCAAATGCCTTACCCACTGTGCTATCACTCTAGCCCCTGAAAAACTTTTTACTAAAAGGAGACCAGTGACAAAAAGTTAAAATTGCCTTACATGCAGTTGCCTCAAATTACAATTTTCAGAAGACAAACACCAAAAGATTGCACTGACAGGTATAAGGTGAAACAGTGGCTAGCTGACTCTGAGGACAAAAGAAAAATATTAAACTAGAAATCCTGGAAATTGAAGTTTTAAAGATCACCAGGGTACCCCCAAACTCCTGCAGGAAATCTGCCAGAGAGCACTGTAAGCCACATAGACTGACTGGGGTGGGCAGTAGTGGCGTTTCTCATGGGGCCCCAGGGGTATATACCTGAGCTTAAAATTATTAAAGACCACAAAACTGTGGTAAGTCATTGTTAAGTAGAAAATTCAGAATGCAAAGAAATTTTCTCTTCATTTCTATAAAGAACGAGTATTAAAATTTAAAATCTATTTCACCAAATTTAATTTCA
The DNA here is from genome assembly GCF_027595985.1 of Sorex araneus. Taxonomy (NCBI): domain Eukaryota; kingdom Metazoa; phylum Chordata; class Mammalia; order Eulipotyphla; family Soricidae; genus Sorex; species Sorex araneus. The sequence continues at coordinate 59,181,663 of NC_073312.1, read as the reverse complement.
CAGTTAAATATAAGACATTTTAAAATGTAAAACCATTTTGTATGATTAGCAGTTTTACCATCATCTTTATAATAAAAAAAAAAATAGAGCCAAGTATATTTTTCTGTGATTCCCAAGGACAGTTTGAGGACATCTATTGAAATAAGAGCTAAGGGGCTGGAGCAATAGCACAGCGGGTAGGGTGTTTGCCTTGCATACGGTCGACCCGGGTTCAATTCCCAGCATCCCATATGGTCCCCTGAGCACCGCCAGGAGTAATTCCTGAACACAGAGCCAGGAGCAACCCCTGTGCATCACTGGGTGTGACCCAAAAAAAAGCAGAAAAGAAAGAAGAGCTAAAAGAAATTAAGACATTCAATTTTTCTATAATTTAACAAAATATAAAATAAAATAATATATGGGTAAGTTGAATAATGCGCCCTCAATGAATTTAAGTATATGTTACCTTACATGGGCAAGAGGCATTTCATAGAATAATCCCAAAATGAGATTGCCTGAATTTTCCAGGTGAATTCAATGAAATCGCACAGGCTGTCCTTGTAAGAAGAAACAAGGTCAAAATTCAAGAAGTTAAGGAGTCTGTGGCAGCAGAGAAAGAGAAGGTCGTGCAAACACAGAAGCAGCAGGTGAAAGAGGTGTAAAATCTAGAGATGCTACCTAGTGACTCTGAAGATGAAGGAAGGCACCAAAGCAAGAAACCAAGGCAGGCAGCTGGTCTCCAGTAGCTGGACATCTCTACCCTACGAGCACAGGGAAATACATTTCAGACTTTTGACCTGAAACACTCTAAGATGGTGCATTTCTGTTTGGAAGCCAGTAGCTTATTACAGAAAGGAAAGGAAGCCGACACAGAATGACAAACCATCTCAGTTTCATTTTGCACAAAGACCACATCTCAGTAGCCCAAACTGAGCACAGACATTAAGGTGAGTCACATCTCAACACACAGGTTTATGGACTTAATGCTGCAAATGACTGGCAGCATTAAGTACATAAACCTCTAACTTAAATATACAGCATTAAGTACATAACCCTCTAACTAATACGCCAATATTAATACAAAAAAATAGGGTTCAGAAAAATAGTACAGGGGGTTAGGTGCTTGTTTTACATGCGACAGAACCTGAATTCAGTAACTGGACCCCTAAGCCCTACCAGAAGCAACCTTTGAGCACAGAGCCAGCAGAAAGTCCTGAGAAGCACCAGGTGTGGCCCCAAACTTCAAAAACAAAAAGTAATAAAAAGTTTAAAACCCATAAAGAAAAAAATTGAACAAAAATATCCAAAACTTATTCTTTCCAAATAAACTTGTAAATGGAGGTGATTCCAGTTGGTGGAACCGCACAAGCAAGATAAAAGGCCAGTGACCAAAAGTGCCTTGGGGCACTTTTTTTATACCACCCTTCGGCTATCCAGCTTTGAAGATAAAAACAGTATAGAGGGGCCCCACTAGATGGCCATGAAAAATGCATACCACAGCAGAAAGATCTGGAAAAAATTCTAACACTGAGAAAATTCTTCTTGGAAAACAATGCTCAGAATCAAGAATATTTTCAAAGGTCTATCTAACAAAGCAGATAATTACCCTTCACCCACAGCAAACAACTTGGAATTTATCAGCCTAAATTTCATGATAAGACCACATTTTAATCACAGAAATTTTCCTTAGAACACTTATCTTTGCTCATGACAAATTCATTACACCACAACCTTGAAATGCCCCTCCATTTTTAAGTCCAGCTAAACAAACTTCAGAGAATGGTCTTTCTAAATAATTAAGAAATGGGATAACTTACTTATTTAGAGCCAAACTAAAAATAATTCTGCTCCAGAAAAAAAAAAATGTAGGCTGAATCAGAAACCTGCACCTTTAGCAATCTGAGGATTGATTCCAGGGGAAAAAGGAGGCAGAGAGCAGGAAATGCCAAACTCAGTGGCGACCAAAGCCCTTGGCCTTTTTCATTCCCGATGAAAAAGAAACTCCGAGTCAGAGGCTTACTTTACCCCTAAATCCTGAGAGGTATCCATTTCCCAAATGTCACAAGTGTCCTAGATCACTGTCACAGGTCCAAACCATTCTTGGCTCAAACACTGACAATTCCAGGTAGTGTCATCATATTCCCAATATGCTGGCTTCCCTGCAGGACCTTTGCCGGGGAAGGGCTCAGAGGGCTTAAGGCCAAACTTCACATGTGAGAGCCTCAGGTTCAATTCCCAGACCCTGATGGTCTGTGAAGCACTGTGCCAAAGCTCCCGAGTGCCACTGGGGTATCCTAAAAAGAGAAAAGGAAAAGGAAAAAAAGCGGCCCCTGACTTTTACTGACCCTGCACAAGCAAAGCTGTCAACATTATAAAGTCCAATCAAGGGGAAACAATATTTCACCAAAATATTCTCCCTCCTCAAATGCTAATCCTTGTGGGGTCAAATCTGAAAGGTCAGTCCTCAAGTTTATTCTCAATTCCATAGTATGAAATATAACCCCCTACTGAAGAAGTTAGTGCCAGGGAAAGGGAGGATGAAGAATTTTCCTGTCTCAATATTAACTGAGGAACTTAAAAGATATCCATTTTTCAGGCCAGAAAAGAAGGCATGCTCAGCCAATTACTCCATTTAAGTCCTGTGCTGATGAGCCCAGACAGACATACTCATTCAACTATCCTCATTCAACTACTGCAATGGGAGGTTTTGAACACATGAGCCAATTGATGAGATAAAAATCAAAATTATAATCAAAATTAAAATTCAGTCCTACTGGCAATTTACCCAGCTAGCTCTTCACAGTCACAACTCTATCCAGGCTAAGTTTAGTATTTATCAGTCCTCATTCTGGACAATGCACCAAGACACTTGCACTCCTATGCTCACTGCAGCACAATTCACAACAGCTAAGATCTGGAAACAACCCAAGGGTCCAAGTTCAGATGAATGGATAAGGAAACTGTGGTACATATACACAACGGAATGCTACTCGACTATAAGGTGAAATCAAGCAATTTATCAAAAGATCCCTGGACCCAAAGCACACTGTGCTGAGTAAAGTTAGACAAGAGAGGTGCATATCCCAGAATGATCTCTCTCCTGGGTGGGATGAGAAACATAAGGGAACAACGAATAGCCAAAGGCAACAGAAAATGAGAACTGGCTTACAGAACAGACCAGAGCAGGGAGGGAGGGAGTGAGGGAGGTGAGGGGATACTCCGGTGAGGATGTGGTGTCGGAACATCATATGCAAGTAACTGTACCATTAACAGTTTTGTAAATCATGGTGCCTCAAATAAAAACTTTTATAATAAGAAAAATGATTCACTGTTCTTAGCATGGCTCTAAGTTAGTCTTAGAAACAATGGGTACTACTATAGAGACCATTTGAGATTAATTAGAAAAAATATATATGAGATGTGATACTATCTATCTTGATGCAAACGGTCTCGTTTACAACTGTGTTTGGAAAGAGAATTGATACCAGTAAAATAAACAATGCACACGTGATATCATGGCATTCCTGAACTCTGAATGTGCTGTAACAGTTGTACTGAATCTTCACCCTTTTATATGCTGATAAAAAGCCAGTCTTTTATTATAAGAACACATATATAATGATTTACCAGGCTTTTTTTTTTTTTTGGTCTTTACGGTTTCTGCCTGACATTCCAAAATTTAATTATTTTTATTGTAAAAACCCTGAATTATTCCTGCCAACAAAAGCAATTGTCTTTGTTTGCATGACCCAGAACTCTAGGACTAAATTGCTTCAATACTACTGAAACATGGCTGTCTGATTATGCAGGTAAAGCATTTCATATTTTTAAGCTGAACAATTCACTTCATGTTTATTATAATTTCACAAATGCTTTGCCATATTCTATTTCATATTTTTGCTTCACAAGAAATATGGGATAGCCAAAGCCATAGCCAATAAAAACAGCGCAAGTTGAAACAGGTGTAAACTATTATAGTCCCCCCAACTACAGGGTAAGCCTAGCTAATTACTAAATTAAAGAGGGAAAAGCTAGATTTTAAATTCTTCATAGGGCATATGGAAACTTCTGTTTAAATTTCCTTTTCATCCTAAAATGCTTTTCCATTATAACACCTCATGTTTTATGGTGCCAAAGCTGAAAAACACAAAGACTATGTATATCAGACTTAAAACATAATCGAAATATATTTAAACACCCTTGGTAGGCAATTTTCTTTGCTTTCATGGCATTTGAACAAGAAAAATCAAGTTTAAATTGTGCAAACTAAGAAGCTTCTGAACTTCAAAAGAAACAGTGACTAAAATTCAGAGAGTCCACAGAATGGGAAAGAACATTTACACAATACCCATCTGATAAGGGATTAATATCCAGGATATACAATACACAAGTAGAATGTACAAGAAAAAAAACCTCCAACCCCATCATAAAATGGGGGAAAGAAATGGACAGAAACTTCCTCAAAAAATAAATACAAATGGTTAAAAGGCACATGAAAAAGTGCTCCACATCGCTAACCATCAAGGAGATGCAAATCAAAACAATGAGATGTCATCTCACACCACAGAGACTGGCACACATTCAAAAGAACAAAAGCAAACAGTGCTGGCATGGATGTGGGGAAAAAGGGACCTTCTTTCACTGTTGGTGGGAATGCCAACTGGCCCAGCCTTTCTAGAAAATATGGACATTCCTTCAAATATTGAGCTTCCATATGACCCTGCAATACCACTTCTAGAAATATATCCCGAGGATGCAAAAAAGCACAGTACTGTACCTATGTACTGTACCTATGTACCTACATATCTATGTACCTATAACATCTGTACCTATGTGTTCACTGCAGCACTGTTCACAATAGCCAAAATCTGGAAACATCCCAAGTGCCCTAGAACAGATGACTGGTTAAAGAAACTTTGGTATATCTATCTACACAGTGGAATACTATGCAGCTGTTAGGAGAGATTTAGTTATGAAATTTGCTTATAAGTGGATAGACAAGAAAAGTACCAAGCTAAGTGAAATGAGTCAGAAAGAGAGGGACAGACATAGAAGGACTGGACTCATCTGTGGAGTATAGAATAACATCACATGAGACTGACACCCAAGGACAGAAGACACAAGGGTCAGGAAGACTGCTCCATTGTTGGAAGCCTGCCTCGTGGGCAGAGGGGAGAAGGCAGCTGGAACAGAGAAGCGATCACTAAGAAAATGATGGTTGGAGGGATTGGCTGAGATGGAAAATGTATGCTTAAAGCAGATAAAGGACCAAACATGATGACCTCTCAGTATCTGTATTGCAAACCATAATGCCCCAAAGTAGAGAGAGAGTATGGGGAAAATTGTCTGCCATGGAGGCAGGGGTGGGTTGGAAAGGAGGGGTATACTGGGGTCATTGGTGGTGGGGAATGTGCACTGGTGAAAGGATGGGTGTTTAATCACTGTGTGATTGTAACTCAAACATGATATCTTGTAACTGTATCTCACAGTGATTTAATAAAATAAAAAAGTTTAAATCAGGAAAATATAACAGAATTATTTATATCTGTAAAAATTAAGGGCATTCTTTCCTTTAAAAAATAAAATTAACTATATTATACTTGTAACTGAGATGTTTCTAGTATCTTCAGGTCATCTGATCACTGTCATCCCGTTGCTCATTGATTTGTTCGAGCAGGCACCAGTAAAGTCTCCCATTGAGAGACTTACTGTTACTGTTTTTGGCATATCCAATATGCACGGGTAGCTCTGCCGCGGGGGCTTGATACTCTCGGTAGCTTGCCGGGCTCTCCGAGAGGGGCTGATAAGCAGGTAAGTATCCTGATTCTCTCACAAAATTATTTTACTAAAAATTTAAAACATTAATTTATTGAATTAGTTTAATCTACATGCTGATTCAGTTATACTATGTATTTTATTCTGTTTAGTACAATTTTTAGAAAGCTGCCTTACTCGTCAATTCTATTGAAAAATTAATTCTTAAAAAACCATAAATTATGCAGTTTCAATTTTCTCCCAGAGAATTATTTTATGTTCATGAATGATAGTTAGCACTAACTGGCTTTGCAAAAGTCTGAGAACTGACTGAAGAACTAAAAACATTAATTCTATCTTTAAGTCTTTCATTCTTGATCAAAAACAAGTACCAAAGCCAAATTTTTAAAAACCTATGTTCAAATTATTGTAGAAAATGGTGATATCAAAATGTCATATACCACCATAAATGCCACACTTTTCAGACCTCACCTAAAACTCCCTGCTTCCTTCAAGTTCAGTAAATAAATCAAGTTCCTCTAATGTAAACAAACAAAAATCTTTAAGAGATCGTAAAGGCATTAAGGCACTTGCCAATCCCAAGTATCACATATGGTCCCTCAAGCACCACCAGCATCAATCCCTTGATCCCTTGAGCATAGAGCCAGGAGTAATCTCTGAGAACCATCAGGTGTGTATGTGGGGGGTGGAGAGGGGAACACACACAGGCCTACTGAGAAAAATCAATATAGAAGTCAAATTTTATTTAAAGGTTAAATACAATTCTAAGCAGACTATAAGACAAGATTTACAAAAAGATCTGTTTTGTATAGTTGTGTGCATATACACTGACAATTTCTATGCTAGAAAGAGTAAGACTTAAAAGGCTAACATCAATATATTAGTGTTAGTCAACTGGTGAGGTTAAAAGATCATTTATTTGTTATATTGTTCAGCACACATTTTCCCCAGAAAAGACCAACCCATTTTTCAACTGAAAACAAAAGAACAAGTAAAAACCACTGGAAATTGTTCTCCTTTCCTTTTTATCTGCAAATGAACCATGATTTTTTTCATTACTGGTTTATCATAGTATCATTTTCAGCCTGTAATATAGAAGCAATCTGGCAAAAGTTTAAAATTTAAGTATGGACAAAGAGATAGCATGACTAATGCAATTATCAAATATGGGTAAGGAAAATTTGATAAAATCATACCAAATAAAGAATATCACAGGCTTTTAATTAACCTCGAACTTTTACTGTTAAAACACTGTACAGCTCTCAGCAAAGATGTTTTGACAACATCTGCCTGCAGTAAAGGCTCCACAAACGGAAATACTCAATACTAAAAAATACCCCTGTGATTCACATCTGAATAGCTAGCTAAAAGGGGGGAAGAAGTGTATGTATACATTTCTACTTATAGGCACATTTTAGAAGACCACTATTAAATTACATGAAAAAAACTGCATTATTAATTTACAACATCCTAAAGTTGGTACTGACTAGACTATAAAAGAGAAGAGGTGGGTGACTGAACAAAAGCATGAGCCATGAAGTAAAAACTACACCAATAATCTAAAACATCCTTGGAGGCTGTTTTCTAAACAAACAATTTCTAAACAATTTACTAAACCTTTTTCATGCTATACATTTAAAAATGAGGACTGCAGGGGCTGGAGCGATAGCACAGCGGGTAGGGAGTTTGCCTTACACGCGGTCGACCCGGGTTCGATTCCCAGCATCCCATATGGTCCCTTGAGCACCGCCAGGAGTGATTCCTGAGTGCATGAGCCAGGAGTAACCCCTGTGCATCGCCAGGTGTGACCCAAAAAGCAAATAAATAAAAAAAAAAAAAATGAGGACTGCAAGGCATTTTTTCTTTTTCACACATTTCTCAAAACAGTAAAGTTCTGCTGATATTCCAGAATATCAGCAGATATTAGAGAAAATCTTGAAGGTGTGCCACACCAGGGCACAGAAGCAGCCTTGAGCAAAGACCAGCTTTTCTCTCAAATCTACAGGCTCGTAACTTCAAAAAGCATCTATGCACTCATTAGGTGCATATATATTTAGGAGTGTAAGTTCTTCCTGCTGTACAGATCCTTTGATCAATAAGAAATGACCTTCACTGTCTCTTGTGACCTTCTTCAGTCTGAAATCAATGTAGTCTGATACCAGAATGGCCATCCCACCTTTTTTATTGGAGGTATTTTCCTGTAGAATTATTTTCCAGCCTTTGACTCTGAGTCTGTGTTTGCTATGACTGTTCAGATGTGTTTCTTGCAGACAGCAGAATGTTGGGTTCAATTTTCTGATCTATCCTGGCACTCTGTCTTTTAATTGGTGTGTTTAGTCCATTGATGTTGAGAGAGATTATTGTTATTTTGTCCTATCTTTCTGCCGATGTTTGGTGTATGCTTCCATATGACCCTGCAATCCACTTCTGGGAATATATCTCGAGGATGCAAAAAAGCACAGTAGATATGACATCTGTACCTATATGTTCATTGCAGCACTGTTCATAATAGCCAAAATCTGGAAACATCCCAAGTGCCCTAGAACAGAAACTTTGGTACATCTACACAGTGGTTAAAGAAACTTTGGTACATCTACACAGTGGAATACTATGCAACTGTTAGGAGTGATGAAGTCATAAAATTTGTTTATAAATGGATAGACATGGAGAGTATCATGCTAAGTGAAATGAGTCAGAAAGAGAGGGACAGACATAGAAGGACTGGACTCATTTGTGGAGTATAGAATAACATCACATGAGGCTGACACCCAAGGACAGTAGATAGATACAAGGGCCAGGAGGATTGCCCCATAGCTGGAAGCCTGCCTCATAAGAAGAGGGGAGAAGGCAGCTGGAATAGAGAAGGGATCACTAAGAAAATGATGGCTGGTGGAATCGGTTGGGATGGGAGATGTGTGCTGAAAGTAGATAGTGGACCAAACATGATAACCTCTCAGTATCTGTATTTCAAGCCATGATGTCCAAAAGTAGAGACAGAGTATGGGGAATATTGTCTGCCATGGAGGCAGGGGCAGGGTGGGAAAGGGGGGTGTATACTGGGGATATTGGTGGTGGGGAATATGCACTGGTGGAGGGATGGGTGTTTAATCACTGTGTGATTGTAACCCAAACACGAAAGCTTGTAACTATCTCACGGTGATTCAATAAAATTTTTTAAAAATTAAAAATTAAAAAATAAGCATCTGTGGCTGTCAAATATTGGAAAACAAATATACACAAAAATCTGAGAATGACTAAATTACATTAGTCATTGCCTCAAGCAACATAACTTGAACTATTCAAGCAAGTCTAGCTAAGAGTTTATTTAGTCTTCAATTCTTTGGCCTGATAATGAAGACTTCCTTGTGTAGTAATGACTAACAAACATCAACAAATTCCCAGCCCAACCGATTAACAGAAACTTTGGTCCTCCTTAATATCCTGCTTTCAGGCCCTATTTCTTACATAAGCATCCCCGGAGGTAACACTCTGGTCTGGGGTCAGGAATACTAACTGACAGCTCTGAGTATATGTATGTAATACACTTTGTTAATTAATATGCTTCTGTTTTATCAGAAGTTGGCCTTCATATGGTTCACAGAGAGCTATAGTGATAATTTTATAGAGCTATACTGTCCTGGAGAACAGCTACTAGTGACTACTTGAGCACTTAACCTGTGGTGAATCTGAATCCAGATGTCTCCAAGTGCAAATTACACATTGCATGGCAAAGACTTAGTATGAGAAAAGTGTTTTTTAAGACCATATGCTGAAATGATACAATTTTATATATTGGATTAAAACCATTATTAAAATTAATCTCATCTGTTTTGTTTTACTCTCTCATGCAGTTATAAAGCCTTAAATTACACTTGTGTCTCACATTACATTTCCATTGTGCAGTACTATTATGGAGGATAATAATTTACTTTGTCGTTATCCAAAGAGAAATAAAAATGATTCAAGCAGAAAGCATAGTTACAGGTCACAAGACTAAAAACAAAAAAATATTTCCAAACAGAAGGAATTGGCTGCTTGAAATCAAAGCTGTATCTGACTTATGCTCCTGAAACCATTTTTGAGGAAGGGAAGAAGGATTGGCTAGTACTTCTTAGGGCAGTAGGAGGGTTAAAACTTAGAATAACACAAATAAAATAAAAAACATTAATAACCATTTCCTTAATATCCAGCTTTGGACCAAGTCAAAACCATGAAACTATTTAAAAGTTTATGAGGATGGTTATTTAATGGAATGAATGTTATACTTCTTTTGTATTTGTAATAACATGGCAATGAGGCAAGTCAACTTGTTTTAAATAAGAACCAAATGTGTTCCAGGCACATTTAAAGTTCAAGTTATATGGTGAAATCTACAAAGCCGTCTGTTTTTGCCTTCTCTCCTCCAAAATGGGTATGGTGGGGTGGGAGCCCAGGGACACAAAAATGTGGGTTTTTAATCAGGGCTACTCCAATTAATCTTAATGCTAAAAGACTCATTTATTGATTCATTTATATAAAAATTATTTAACACCTGTGGCTTGTAGGAAGGAGATCAAAGTTGTGAAATCAGAGATACCATAAGGTTCCCCTCTACTTTTGCAACTTAATGATATAACTGCAAGTTGGTGACCGAGTCTCCCTGGCTGATTTTACCTCTAGAATATGGAAATAAGCACTCTATAAACAGTTAATAAATGGAAGTCATCAATCTTGACCTCAGAGAACATCTTATTCAACTGTATCATCTTTGAAGAATAAAAATGACAACACTCTAAGTGACTGACCATTACAGATAATAAAAACTCAAATAATGAACATGGCAGAAAGCTTTTGAATTACTAATGTGGAAAAGGACTCAACACAAGGTTATGGGGAAAGTGAATTCTTGGACAAAGAGTATGCTGTGAAACCCTGTATCTGTAAAATACTTGGGTTTCATTCTTATCTGCCTGAGAGCACACAAAATTGCACCTGTTCTGTTATGTCAGCAAAGGGAAGGGGAACCTCCAATCACTGGGGGTGTGAAAATTTCAAGCTGACTCACACTGACTGTTTACCAAAAAGTATCAGCCTGCAGAGCAGTGTTTAGAAATAGGAGGCGTTTTCTATTGACACAGGATGGAACAGTGGTGCAGACATTTCAAGTCGAGAGCACCTCAGCTCACTAAAGAAATGTTCCAGCCTTTATGCTAATATCCCCTGTTGAGCAATACCAGAACTGTTTTTCACTAGATGAACATATAAACTGTGACTATATCACTGTCCATTTCTATGCTATATGACTTAGATTCACTAAATGGTCATGAAAAATACTTGTTTAGAATTAAAATTTGATCCAGTTATTCCACATGTTCAGTTCTTTTCTGTTGCTGTTTTGGGGCCACACCCAGCAATGCTCAGGAGCTCTGCACCCAGAAATTACTTCTGGCAGTGCTTGGGAGACAATATGGAATGCCAGGGAGTGAAGCCGGGTCGGCCGCAGACAAGGTAAATGCCCTACCTGCTGTACTATTACTTTGGGCCCCCACATATCCAGTTCTAATGAATAGTACAATTCAAATCCACAGATGAGGCAATTCTGCATTGGAGACTACAGTGTGATGAGATGGCCACGCAGCAGTTGTTCGTCTTGAAATCACTGGCAACCAAGGTTCTCTCCTTTGTTGATAGAGATTAGGCAACAAATCACACCAAAGCAGAAGTTTAGTGCCTCACTCTAAAAGAATATGCGGCTGGAAAGTCAATGAAAATGACAAGGAAAAAGAAGATGAGAGGAAGAAAGGGTAACAGGGTAACAAGAGAAGGAACAAAAGGAAAGAGTTAAAAAAAGGGGGGAGGGGGCAAAGAGTAGTACAAAGGTTAAGGTGCTCATTATGGAGCTTGCCTTACATGCAATTGACCCAGGTTCAATCCTTGGCATCTCATATGGTCCCTCAATCAATCCAAAAAGTGATTCCTGAGCAGAGAGTCAGGAGTAAGTCCTGAGCACTGGCTGGGTGCAGTCCCAAAATAAAAAATAAAATTAAAATTAAAGGAGGCTAAGGAGGAAGGAAAGTAGAAAGAACAGAGGACAAAAAAAAGGAGACTAATGGAAGAAGCTCAAGGAGACAATGGAAGAGGAGGGTGGGAGATGGCTGCAAGACGGAGGCGAAGGAGCACAGAAGACAGAGAAAGGAACATAAGGAAGGCTTGGGTGGGCAACAGGGGAAGGCAAGGGGAAAGACATTTTTAACAATCTTGTAAATGAAAAGTATAACAAAATAACACAATTCTATCCAAGACTGGGAAAGATTTTAAATTCTCCCAAAAAAGAGAACAAGACAACATAAGAAGGAAAGATTATTTTCAAAAATCAAGCCAAGAGTCAAAAAAACTAACTGAAGTTCCAGAGAGAAAACATAATCTCTGAAATAGATAGGGAATATCAAGAGAAATAAGATAAAATATTTCCAGAGTTAGTTCCCCAACTCCTGGCAGGAGCAGCAGTTGTATACTACCAGGTAAGGAACTAAGCCAAGAAATGAAAGACACTTTCTTGAACATAAGAAGTGGGAAATTAAGTACAGGAAAAGGGGGGAGAGAAAATTCTCAGGATGGAAGCAAAAAAATTTTATATCTTGGATATTAGAGAAGTTCCAAGATGACAGCTGTGCAGCTAGCTACCCCAGAAGGCAGACGGTTGGGGATAAAGCAACACAACAAGCTTCAGGTTTAACTAACATCTTGACCATGTAGGAAATTCTACTGAAGTTTATAGAGGGTGTAGAAAGAATTTGTGATAGATATATTTTTTTAATTAAGTTTAGAAAAGAAAGTGCTGGTGGAAGGAAAACTAGCACGTATTAACTCTGGAGAAAACAAAATTCTAACCAAAAAGGGGAAGGAAATCTTTTAACTCCTTGGGATTTATCAGGGAGCAACAACACACATAAAGTGAATACTAAATACCGATTTAATCAATACTTTTAATTTGGCTATATTAAGCTAGAAGAGAGCAGGAAGGGAGAAAACTAAATCCTTTCTACTACACAATAGTATAAGGAAAAAGTCTGAAAATGGAGAAATAAAAATTGATTTATAAGTGGTAAAAACACAAGAAGAAATGGCTCAAAAAGTGTAAGGAACTAAAGAAGCCTTCCTAACAATTTTTAAACTATATGCAAGCATCATTTGATAATTTTGATCTACAAGCTAACTTTGGTAACTGGTCATGAGAAAAGTAAAGATAATGTTCTTTCATGATTTGTTGAGATAAATATTTCTGCTTAACTTTTTTCTTGACTTCACAATATTTATTAACATTAAGTTCACAGTAACATTTCATATTAAGAGATTCTGGCTCAAAAAAGATTCTGGCTCATGTAGGTGACAGCCATACTTCAGAGATTCCCATCCAGACCTCCACAAGGCCAACATCTCCATTTCCCAGTGCAAGCAAAAGTTATGTTACACTAAACTGGAAGGAGTACAACAACAGTGTATCTAAGAAATCAATGTATATCCCATTAGTTTCAAGCTCCTTTATGACAAAAACCTGAAACACAAAGTAAGCACAGATGCTGTTGGGTAAATGACACTGACATATATGCAAAGCAGAGTTGTCACAACCCTCCAATCTGTAAAAACAAAACAAAAACCCTAAACATCTGCAAATCACAATAAAGCAAAGCACAAGAAAACGAGGTAGGCCTGCAACATAAATATCAGACTATGAAACAACAGAAAGAAGCTGTCAGAGGCTATGGTGCCGCCAGCAGGTCAACCTGTACCTGCAGGGCGAGTGTATCAGGCCAGCATGTCAATCTGTACCTGCAGAAAGAGTGCATCCGCAGCCTGATGGTGCCTTCAGGCTTCCAGCTACCCCCAAATTGCTACTGTGCCTTTGGCCAGATCCCAACAACTTGGGGAAAAAAGTTTACCAAAAAATTAAACGGCCAAAAGTTAGGTGTGTGGGCCACACCCACAAACCACCTCTGGTTCAGCTACACAAGCTCATTTATTGGCCTTATTTCAGAGACCCATAAATCTCAAAAGAGATTAAAAGCTGCAGTTAATCTTGGACTTGCACATGGCTGAACAGACGTGAAAGCACTGGCAGTCACCCCCACAAACCAACTTCAGCGCCATGTAAAATCTATGTAAAATCTACTACCAGCCTTGCTTCAGAGACCCAAAAATAAATCTTGAAAGAGATCAAAAGCTGCAGTTAATCTCAGACTTTTACTCCCCACGCATGTAAATGTTACATGCGTGGGGAGTAAAAGTGAACAGATCAGAGTAAATCACAGGGGGTGGGGAGTTTTGACTGATACCCACCCCCAAGCAGAGCCCCTAGCAGCCACTTGCTTCCACAATCCCAAATTGCTGCCATACCCCAGCCTGACTCCACCATCTGAGGACAGACCTCACCAAAATACAATCTGCTGAAAATTCGGGTATGCGTGCTTTGTGACTGAAATCTCCAGGCCTTCTCAGGGTCGGGATGGGCTACCTCCCCTCCACCTCCCTGTACTTCAGGAAGCCTCAGCAGTCACATCCACACCTGAAAGCAGCCACCCAACTGAAAAGCTACTCCAGCCTTACAGTCCTGATAAAAGTACTGAATGCCCTGAACAAACACCATGACCTCTTGGCACCTGTATTGCAAACCACAATGCACAAACACCATTGAAACAGTGAGCAAAAAGGGGAGGCTGGGGGTGGTGGTGGTTGGTAATTGGGGAATGGTGGTGGGAAACAGGGGACATTGATGGTGGAAGATGTACACTGGTGGAAGGATAGGTGCTGGATCATTGTCTGACTGAAACCCAATTATGAACAGCTTTGTAATGGTCTATCTCATGAATATTCAATTAAAAAAAATTTAAGCAATGTGGGGTTCATGCCCAGTTCAATCAGCTAAATCAGTGGCTGAATAAATAGCAATACTCCTACATTTATAAAAGAAAAAAACTGCTGTTTTATCAATATAAACCTCAGGAAAGCAGTGGCAAAGCTCAAAGGTTCCACTGTACAGCTTTCCCCAGTGAAGTAGTACTATCAGGAAAGAATAGTGGCATAAAGATTGTACCTAAATATACATGATAACCTTTCAGTACTTGTATGCAACTCATAATGCCCAAAAGAAAGAAGAAAGAGAAAAAAGCAAAGTGTCTGCTATAGAGGCAGACTGAAGGTAAGGGGTTGAAGGAAGGAAACTGGGGACATTGGTGGTGGAAAATGTACACTGGTCGGGGCTGGAGCAATAGCACAGCGGGTAGGGCATTTGCCTTGCACATGGCCAGCCCGGGTCCAATTCCCAGCACCCCAGATGGTCCCCTGAGCACCGCCAGGAATAATTCCTGAGTTCAGAGCCAGGAGTAACCCCTGTACATCTCAGGGTGTGACCCAAAAAGAAAAAAAAAAGGTACGCTGGTAAAGGAACGGGTGTTGGAACATTGTACAACTGAAACCCAATCATGAACAGCTTTGTAACTGTGTACCTCAAAGTGATTTAATCTTTTTTTTTACCTTTTTAGGTCACTCCCAGTGATGGTCAGGGGTTATTCCTGGCTCTGCACTTAGGAATTACTCCTGCCGGTTCTTTGAGGATCATATAGGATGGCAAGGATTGAACCAGTGTTGACCACAGCACAACCCACTGTGCTATCAATACAGCCCCAGTTATTTAATTAAAAAAAAGATTTTTTTAAGAGTGTTACTCTCAGATCTTTATATCAGATGAACAGCAGAAAAAAACAAAACCAACAACAGCAACAACGAAACAAAGATTCTATGCTAAGTGAATGTCTACCTGTTCACTCGTCTATTGATTTCCCTTTTGAGTTTACAAATTACACACCCAATAGAAGTTATTAGCCACCAGCTCCTAGTAACTACTATGGAAGATTGCCCTTTTCACTTGTAGAAAGATTCAACTTCTTTTTGTCTCTTTGTTTGGGGGTTTTCTTTGGTTATTGTTTTGGGCCATCCACCGTGATGCTTAGGGATGACTCCTGGCTCTGTGCTCAGGAATCAATCCTGGCAGTGCTAAGAAGACCATATGAGATGCTTGGGATTAAACCAACATCGGCATGCAAGACAAGCACTGCATCTCCTGTACTACCTCTTCAGCCCAAAAGACATAACTTCTTTCTTCTTTTAATGTTGAGCAATATTCTCTTATTTTGCCCACAAAACTAACCTGAGAAAAACCATATGGACAATTAATGCAGATGATCTTTCCATAACCCTTTCAATTTAATTAATTTAACTGAAATTTAACTCAACAAGTTTAACTATCATGAAAATCAACTTCCTGGGCCAGTATATCAGTAGGCAGTGCCTTTGTCTTGTATGCAGTCAACCTTGGCTCAATCCCCACCATCCCATATAGACTCGGAGCCTCATCAGGACTGATTGCCCCCTGAGCACAGAGTCAAAAATAAACCCTGAGAACAGCCAGGGTTTGGCTCAAAGTTTAAAAATTCAAAACCAATAAAATTATTTTTCTTTGACTGCTTCAACCATCTCAAACGAGCTGGATCTGCTTAAGCAAATACAGCAACTACACAAAGTTTAGATAACTTTAGATAACAGTCAAACCATGCCACCTTGAAGATATGCTGGAAAAAAGGGGTCCTCAAGAAGAAATTATATTCACAGGTCTCGACCCTTAGACCATACTGAATCTTAATCTTTGTGAGAGTCCAGGAATCTACCTTTTTATAAACATACTAGATAATTCACATACAAACAGTTAAGTCTCAAGCACTGTGATATAGCCAGAATCCTATGGCAAAATCTATGCCTTTCATTTTAAAATTCCATCAAGTTGGGTATCATTAATCCCTACCAGCAACCCACTGCTGTCCACATTCCACCTTAACTCTGGGACTAGAGAATATGCAGCCACTCTCAGGATTCAAATGCAGGTAAAGGGTTTCTGCTGAAGATAGCTGATTATATGTATTAAGGTCTTAACCAGTTCTCTGAATGTTTAGCATAATTCATTACAGACTCCAGAGGCTGCTTTCAGGACTATCAAAAAGGACAGTAGAAGCAGCCACTGATTTATATTTAGTTATTAAAACTTCATCCCTTTCCAAACTTGCTCCACTCAAGACCTCTTGAAAAAAGATTGCGCCCCATTCTACTGCATTAGAAGGGTCTAAAGTGGCAAGGTAATCAGCAGGTGTCATTTGTCCTGAAACATTTGTTTTCTCCACTTAAGAGGATCACGTCTGTGATCCATGTTTCTATAGAGTATAGATACACAAAGACCCTGAAGCTTAAGAAGGTCAAGTTACCAATCAAGGCAAATTTGACCTATAAAACCAACATTTCCTATTTCCATAGCTAGCTGCACAATTCAGCTTTATGTAAAATGTGGCCTTGCATAATCAAGTTATTCCAGATCAAGGCACCCTCATTCAGAAAGTCTAGGAAAACATTACAAGTAGCTCAATTTTAAATTCAGCAGCGGTCTGTCACTGATAAATCACAAGCCTATGTTTTATAAATTGGGCAGATACACTGCTCTCCAGACATTAAATATGGTAGACGTTTTGAAAACTATGTCATCAATTCTCATCTCTCAAAAGAATTATTTGTTTTTGGAAAGCTGATCAAAATCTAACATCTGATTACAATTTATATCACTTAAAGTTCTTGGTTTGTTAACATGAATTCATTTTTCATCAGTAGGCAGAAAACCACCTTTAAATGTGGTTTTCATCTTAAACAATGCTTGAAGAGTAATTTTAAGGTAATAGTCTTTGGCCTTGGATAAAAGGTATAGCAGATACAATTATCTCAACCCCTTTAATAAAATATGTGCATATATTTATGATGCAAGCACGGTGGTCATATTCCAAGGAATAACTTAACTCTTAATGCCAGAATTATAACTTTGGTTAAGGAGTCAAATTTTATCTGGACTAAAATGTATTGCTGTAACAGAGTAGGACCTATATGTATTTGATTTTCTAGAGGAACTCTTGTTGCAGCTGCTTTTTACAATATCTATTCACATGTATTTATCCGAATATTTAAATGATTTTTAAATTAGATCAAGGTTTTACAGTTTATATAATTATATGATAACTCTAAGTTGTATATATACAATAAAAATGAGAATGTACTGCTTGTACAGCATTTGGGGGCTGGGGGCATTATTTGACCTAACAGAAGGAACAAATATAACCCTATGTACTTGATCCAATAATTCTCTTTCTAAGACTCTGCACCCTACAATATAATCCAAACCATGTAAGAGAAAATACTGTTTGCACAAGTAGCACATTTTAGTAAGATTCTAGTAAAGCAAAAACATTAGAAGAGCAATGAAAATTAAGAAAATAGAGGGACACATTTTAACACTTTAATGTCTTTTGGAAAGATGGTTTGATGATTTGCAAATCTGCTGAATAGGGGAAAATATAATTAAATTTTAGGTTCTAAAATTATTTGTGCAATATGACAATGATTCTTTAATTTTTTTAATTTTTTTATTAGTTTATTTTTAATTAGAGAGTCATCGTGACGTTACAGTTACAGATCCATACATCTTTGTGCTCATGTTTCCCCCATACAAAGTTCGATAACCCATCCCTTCACCAGTGCCCATTCTCCACCACCAGTAAACCAAACATCCCTCCCCCCCTCCCCAGTCCCGTCTCCCCCCACCCCACCCTGCCACTATGGCAGGGTATTCCCTTTTGTTCTCTGTCTCTGATTAGGTGTTGTGGTTTGCAATAAAGGTGTTGAGTGGCCATTGTGTTCAGTCTCTAGTCTGTATTCGGCCCACATCACCCTTCCCCCACATGACCTCCAATCACATTTTACTTGGTGGTCCCTTCCCTGAGTTACCCAGAATGAGAGACCAGCCTCCAAACCATGGAGACAAACTCCTGGTACTTATTTCTACTATTCTTGGGCGTTAGTCTTATAGTCTATTATTCTATATTCCACAGATGAGTGCAATCTTTCTATGTCTGTCTCTCTCTTTCTGACTCATTTCACTTAGCATGATACTTTCCATGCTGATCCACTTATATGCAAATGCCATGACCTCATTTTTTCTAACAGCTGCATAGTATTCCATTGTATAGATGTACCAAAGTTTCTTTAACCAGTCATCTGTTCTAGGGCACTCGGGTTTTTTCCAGATTCTGGCTATTGTAAACAGTGCTGCGATAAACATATAAGTGCAGATGTCACTTCGACTATACTTTTTGGGTTTTCTGGGATATATTCCCAGCAGTGGTATTGCTGGGTCAAATGGGAGCTCAACCTCTAGTTTTTTGAGAATCGTCCATACTGTTTTCCAAAAGGGCTGAACTAGTCGGCATTCCCACCAGCAGTGTAGAAGGGTCCCTTTCTCCCCACATCCTCTCCAACAGCGGTTGCTTTTGTTCTTTTGGATGTGTGCTAGTCTCTGGTGTGAGGTGGTATCTCATGGTTGTTTTGATCTGCATCTCTGATGATTAGTGATGTAGAGCACTTTTTCATGTGCCTTTTGGCCATTCGTATCTCTTCCTTGGTAAAGTTTCTGTTCATTTCTTCGCCCCATTTTTTGATGGGGTTGGATGTTTTCTTCTTGTAGAGTTCAACCAGTGCTTTATATACCATTGATATTAACCCCTTATCTGATGGGTATTGTGTAAATATCCTTTCCCATTCTGTAGATAGTCTTTGTATTCTGGTCACTGTATCTTTTGCAGTGCAAAAGCTTTTTAGTTTAATGTAGTCCCATTTGTTGATCTCTGTTTTTACTAGATTGTTTAGTTCCGTGTCATCTTTGAAGATACCTTTATCTTCAATATCGTAGAGGGTTTTGCCGACCTTGTCTTCAATGTACCTTATGGTTTGTGGTCTGATGTTGAGGTCTTTAATCCATTTTGATCTGACTTTTGTGCATGGTGTCAGGTCGAGTTCTAAGCCCATTTTTTTGCATGTGGTTGTCCAGTTGTGCCAGCACCATTTGTTAAAGAGGCTTTCCTTGCTCCATCCTCCCCAACCTTAAACTCTACTACAAAGCGATAACAATTAAAACAGCATGGTACTGGAACAAAGGCAGAGCTGCAGACCAATGGAACAGGGTGGAATATCCCCACACACAACCTCAAATGTATGATCATCTAATCTTTGATAAAGGAGCAAGAGATGACAATGATTCTTTAATAGAGACAAAAGCTAATGATATTTATGAGAATGTCAAAATGTATAATAGGAAATAGTATGCTGACATGTTATATCATAATCACATATACTATTTGCCAGATTTTCTTAGGATATAGCTAGAGTATTCTTCAAATGACCCCAAAATTTACAGACATACATACATAAAAGTAAAAACCATAAGTTTTTACCATGTCTAACATTTTCCAGGCTAACTATCTGAGACTATATGGACCCTAAGAATTTATATTTATTCAGATATCTAAATAAACTCAATAAAGAAAAGTTCAATCTCCAAAAGATATTTCATGACTAACAAAGTCAAAATGAATGTGCAAAACATTACATCTTGCCAAATTCTTCAAATTTCTACCTAAACTAGAATGGCTTGCCTTCTGGTAGACGTTGCCAAGTTTCACCCACCATGCCTTTAGAGATAAATGCAATCTCCCAATTCTCTGGCCATGAGTCCATAGAAAGTCTCCCATGTACAATGAGTGAGCTTAACTGTACTGACTCAGAGGCAATAAAAGGAACTCTACAGCTGTGGGGCTTCCAAATAAGCACCTTTTACAAGCATAATCTCTAGCCAACAAAAATTATTTTGAAAAATGGAGTGCTATGTTAACAGTCCTGTTACACAGCAAGGTCTAGGAATCAACTTCCAAAGTAGCACTGCTGCTGCATGCACCAAGAGATGGAAGCCTCTTTCTCTCACAGGAAGATAATGAGTGCAAAGCCTGGGGCAAAAAGTTCACAACCAGAGGCAAGAGATAGGACAGGGGCAGAAGTGCTTGCTTTGCATGCAGCCTACCCCAGTTAGATTTCCAGCACTGCAAAGGCCCTAAGCATCACTGGGTATATCCCTAGGCAGTCCTCAAACAGTGCCCAGTGGAGATACAATGGCCCAGATAATCTGAGACAACGTAGGGCCTCAACAGCATCAGAACTTCAGCACTTACCCCACTAAACTGCCAGCACAGTTGACCAAGAACTGCCAGAAGCAGCCCAGGCACCCCCAGCAAAAAAATTAAAAAGTTGATTGGTCATATTCTAGGAAATAGATTTTATAGATTCAAAAATAATAACACATACTTCCTCTTGAGAAATGCTGCTAAGCACTGCTTTAAATGTGGTTAGCCAACCTGGAAACTTGGTGACACAAGCTAGAGACAGAACCAGGCACAAGAAGATTCAGAAAACTGCATTTGCTGCTACTCCCCCCAGAGTAGCTGGTGTCTGCAGGGAGAAAGTGCACATTACCCCAGAGGGCACTTGGGCCATGCTGAAAAAAGTCCTGCTGTTATTCAGGGTCCTAGTACCTGACTATTTTCTGGCAGCCTCTTTAAATTCCTCCACTAGTTAAGCTTAATTTCTATACTCTTAACCACACAGCAACAGATAAAGTGCATCTGTCCTGATCCAGCCCCCCCCCCCGCAAAAAAAAAAAAATCAGTCACATGCACATAGTACTGAATCCTTCCTGGCATGGCTGGCTTTACCTATCAACAGCACCTAAAGCACTGGAAAAGCATGTGGCACCTACGAGAGCAAGACATCAAGCAGAAGTGGAGCTGAAAACCGTAGAGCCAGGTTTGACAAATGAACAAGTACCTCCAGAAACTGGGAAGATCTCTGAAGGAAAGAAGAAATGCATAATCAAAATATGACTGAAAAAAATTAGTCATGTTCTAAATCAGGGCCAGAAGACTCTATAGTCAGGTTCTAAAAATCAAAATCCCTTCGTCTTTTCTTTTTTTGGGGGGGAGGGGGCGTGGAGGGGGTGGAGAGTGGGAAGAGGCGCACACCCAGAAGTGTTCAGGGCTTACTCCTGGCCTGGTTCAGGGGTGCCCAGGATTTAGCCAAGGTCAGTCACATGCAAGGTAAGCGCCTTACTCACTGTACTACCTCAGCACAACCCTCCCCCCCTTCTCACTTTTAAAGTAAAATATTTCCCCCTGATTCCGAAAGATGGGCATATGGTAATCATAGAAACATCTGAAAAATCTCATGTTATTGTTGTGAATCACTTGTCATATATTTGCATTTTTCTGTTTTTGATTTTCAATCATATCCAGCAATGTTCAGGGATCACTCCTGGCAGTGTTCAGAGGAATCTATACAGGAAGCTAGGTGATATCTGCTATACAGAGTCCAGCCCAGTGTTTTTGCTACTGATGTATAATAAAGAGCCTATTAAAAAAATTGGCATATGCATGCAATGGGATACTAAACAGCTGTAGGAAGATGAAATCTTCTCAAACAACAAGAATGAAACTTGAGGGCATCATTTAAGCAAAGTCAGTCAGAAGAAGTACAAATACCAGGTATCTCTAATATTTGTGGTATGGGAGAAACAAGATTATATACAGTTCCAAATGATGACAAACTATTGGCCATGAATTACAAAACTCATATTACCAAAGTGGGAGGCTGTGGGGAATAAAGAGGCTGTCTAGAAGTAAAGTAAGGAGGAGGGTCTTGCATGGTATAGTTACTTACCACTTAGTTGTGGTAAGTAACTTTTGACATCTAAACAATGAAATTTAGGTCTAGAGAAGTAATACAGGGGACAGGCATTTGTCTTGCAAAATGCCAACCCCAATTTAATTCCAGGTACCACATATAGTCCCCAAGTACTGCCAGGAATGATCCCTGAGCAAAGAACCAGAAATAACCCTGAGCACTACTGGGAATGGCCCCAAACCACCCCCTTCTAAAGAGAGAAAGAGAATTAATTAACACTGCTGTAAGTAACCATGGTGCCTAAACTATATGTATGTAAATAAATGAATGTAAATAAAGGGGATCAAGAATAATGGAAATGAAGTTCAATGCTCAGGTACATGGAGTCACTAACCAGAAAAAAAAAATTGGGAGCACTTTCAGTAGGTGAAACTGTTTTGTTCTTAGGGGGTGTTAGTTGGGGAGCCACACCCAGCGGTGCTCAGGAATCACTCCTGGCAGTGCTTAAAGATAAACGCAGTGCTGGGGATCAAACCCAGGTCAGCTATGTGCAAGACAACTAACTGCCCTACCTGCTGTACTATCCCTCCAGCCCCAAATTAGTTTATTTCCTAAGTCACTTTCTTCCGAATAAGAAGGAAATATAGCCACTTCCCAAGTGTTCCTTCTTATCCCAAAATCCAAGTTTAATTATCACAGCCTCCCTCGATGCAAACTACATTTTTGGCATTAACTAGAACTGAAAGCACCAAAACTATGTCAGAAAAAAAAAAAACTTCAGAGAATCTCTGTAGCAGGGGGAGATCTGTTTTTCAACAGATTTCCTTACAATGCGTCATCCCATAGATAGAGCACTCCAGGATGAGAGCCAACACCCGGCAGACACAACTCTGTAGCACAGGCAGGAGGTTTCCATCCACTCCGTTTAGAGATGTCATGAGTCCTCCTCACAGCCAAGGGCAGACCGAGCCGAGTGAGGGCATGGACCCAACACCCAGCATCTTTGTTAGCACTACACTGGTTCTGAAAATCATGTGTCAACAATGGATTTCTCCATAGCAAAATAAAATACAAAACAACAGCCCCAACTCCTCTAAAGAGTTTTTTGCTCCTAAATAAAGTCACAATAAACTCAGTAATAACACAATCATATCCCACTGGACTGATGGTTGCTTGTCATTAACTCCATATGAATGGATGAAACTGTACATAATTCTGGAAGTAACTGCAAATGGCTGACGTTATGAACAAAAGCTGTATGTGAGGTAGTAAGAGTTCATTATTAGTTCCATCACGTCCAAGCTGAATGATTTCAAACAAGGTGACTCAACCTCCCCCGCCTGTTTCCTCTCACTTGAACTGAAGGGAAATAGCTCTTTCTCACTTTATTTGGGAGGGTGGTGAGGGGAGAGGGGGTGAGTTTCTGGTTCGGGGATTGAAGAGCCCCAGAGCACATCTGTAACAACTATTTGAGAGTAATAATGCAGAGGAGGGTCCCAGGAGTCTCTGATAGGGGGAAAACACACAGCAAAGCCAATGAAGAAGAGGCTTAGTCATGTAGGAACGGCCCTGCAGCCGCCGGGTCAACCATAGGGAGACCTCTCAGGACTGTGCAGAATGCTCAGAGGTGGGCACCCGCCAATCCTGGGTGAAGGCAGTCTCTGCAGTGAGGAAGCTCCTTTGGCTCTGAGTGCCCTTGGAAAGGAGTCAGAGGAACTGGGAGTGAAGAGCAGGAAGAAACAACACTAAGAAAGCCAAGGCTCCCAGGAAAATCCTCAGCACTGGGCCAACTGAGGCGGATGGTCCCCTGTCCTGTGCATCCATCCTACAGGGGCTGTGAGAATCAAATGAGCTCCTCCACTCAAGGCCACTGAGTGGACAAAGTTACAAGTCAGCAGTTGTTATAGATGGAAAGGAGTACCAGAATCATAAAAATGCTCTTACCACCTGGGGACAGAATAGTGCCAGACAGGCCAGACAGATAGCAGCTCAGAAAGTCACACAGGGAAGGAAGAAACTCTCCCTCTCCCTCCCTCTCCCTCCCTCTCCCTCCCTCTCCCTCTACCCCACCCCCAATGTCTCTCTTTGTTCTGTCACTGAGAGCAGAAGAAGATGCTCATCTTATTAGGCTTGAGAGAGAAGTGAAAGTAATTAAGCCAGAAGAAGCAACTTCTCCAATCAACTGGCCATCACTAACATTATTTCTTCCCTCTCCAACAATGAAGTGACTGATACACATGAGGACACAAGGCCCAGGCTGAGAAGATGCCCTTGGCCCACTGGCACCTCCACCCCAACAGCTGAAACATGTTTACCGTCAGTCAGCTGGATCTGTTCCCAAACATGTCTGTGAAATATATAATCCTAAAAAATATGAACATTGTCAACCAGCCCCCCACCCCACATCAGAGAAAAGTCCTTGCTCTATAACAGCTAAATGCATATTTTAGAGGGGAAGTAAACATAAGATTTGTATTTTTATAATTCCCTAATTTATCCAGGCTTATTTTGCTTTAGTCACATTGGAGACACACTCCTATTATACCCAATCACTTCTCAAATAACTTCTCTACTTACATGTGGGTTGGCCACTGGGTCTATTCAAAAGTAACCTCTCAATTTCTGTGAGAAAGTCTCTGGAGGGGACAGAAGATGCAAAATACTGATTCTTCTTCTCTCCACTTATTAATAAATAACATGAACTGCCTCCCATAATATACAGGAAAGACGAACAATCCTATCTGTTCCTATTAACCTTAAACCTATTCCCAGATTACTCAAAAGCTTGGAGCTAAATAAGAATCCAGCCCATAGAGGGAAATCAAGTTTCTTGGCCAGGCAAAATCTATCAATATTAATCTGAAATCTTATCAGACAACCTAAAATTGCTACATGATATAACTTTGAATCATATCTAGACAAAAATGCTTGTAACCCAGAGGAGAAAAACTGGCAGATTATAGTAGTTCAAAGCTCTCAAGCCTATAAATATAAAAGTTTTATCAAGTTCTTTTCACAAATTCATGGCATGAGCCTAAAGTAAAACTATTCATTAATATAAATTGCTCAAAAATATAATGCTTTTCCAAGGAATTTCAGTTCACTTGTGAACCTTACACTTGAGCTTTTATAAAAATCCCTGCATTGAACTCTCCATGACATTGAAGCTAAAAGCATCTTTAAGGATAAAACAGCACTGACCATGCAAGTGGGAGCAAACATAAACAAATGGGACTACATCAAACTAAGAAGCTTCTGCACTTGAAAAGAAACAGTGACCAAAATACAGAAAGATCCCACAGAATGGAAAAGAAAATTTACCAAATACCCATCTGATAAGGGATTAATATCCAGGGTATACAAGACACTAGTAGAATTGTATAAGAAAAGAACCTCCAACCCCATCGAAAAATGGGGAGAAGAAATGAGAAGTTTCCTCAAAAAAGAAATACAAATGGCCAAAACACACATGAAAAAATGCTCCACATCACTAGTCATCAGGGAGATGCAAATCAAGACAACAATGAGATATCATCTCACACCACAGAGACTGGCACACATTCAAAAGAACAAAAGCAAACAGTGCTGGCATGGATGTGGGGAAAAAGGGATGCTCTTTCATTGTTGGTGGGAATGCCGACTGGTCCAGACTTTCTGGAAAACAATATGGGCATTCCTTCAAATACTGAGCTTCCATGACCCCACAATACCACTTCTAGAAATATATCCCGAGGACGCAAAAGAGCACAGTAGAAATGACATCTGTACCTATATGTTCATTGCAGCACTGTTCACAATAGCCAAAATCTGGAAACAACCCAAGTGCCCTAGAACAGATGACTGGTTAAAGAAACTCTGGTACATCTACACAATGGAACACTATGCAGCTGTTAGGAGAGATGAAGTCATGAAATTTGCTTATAAATGAATTGACATGGAGAGTATCATGCTAAGTGAAATGAGTCAGAAAGAGAGGGACAGACATAGAGGGACTGTACTCATTTGTGGAATACAGAATAACATCACATGAGGCTGACACCCAAGGACAGTAGATACAAGAGCCAGGAGGATTGCCCCCTAGTCAGAAGACTGCTTCATGAGCAGAGGGGAGAAGGCAGATGGAATAGAGAAGGGATCACTAAGAAAATGATGGCTGGCGGAATCGGTTGGGATGGGAGATGTGTGCTGAAAGTAGATTAACGGACCAAACATGATGACCTCTCAGTGTCTGTGTTGCAAGCCATAATGCCCAAAAGTAGAGAGAAAGTATGGGGAATATTGTCTGCCATGGAGGCAGGGGGGGGAGGGGTAATCCCGGGGATATTGGTGGTGGGGAATGTGCACTGGTGGAGGGATGGGTGTTTGATCATTGTGTGACTGTAATCCAACATGAAAGCTTGTAACTATCTCACAGTGATTCAATAAAATTTTTTTTAAAAATCCCTGCACTGCAATTATCTGCATCTATATATTTATATATTTCAAGCACGGACTTGAAATCCTACATATGAAAATTGTTTTTCCCTGAAACTTCTGGGCACTAGAACCTAAAAAGTGAAGAGATATGATTTATGCTTGCTATACTGCTTGAGGATAAATTCAATTCTACTCAACAGGGGAGGAAAATCCTCTGGAAAATAAGAAAAAAAATAGAGAGCTAAATTCTAAAGATGTGTTAAGGATAGATTAAATAATGAAACATGTTAAAGTTAGACGAACATACATAAATAAGCAAAGAAAGGGAAAGACCAAAAAGTACCTAAATGTTGAGGCATTAAATATGCAAGAGACCTGCACTACTAAATATTCATGGCACACAAATTATACATGACGCATGGTATTTAGTATTCATAAGGTCTTAATTAGGTCACCAGGCATATCTGCTCTCTTCCTCTAAACATGACACACCAAGAAAATGCAGAGCTTTCAGCAAGTTACCCAACAGCTCCTTACCTCTCTCAGAACAAGTGGCAAACTCCACCAGAGAACTGATTTCCAATGAACGATGCTGACTGAGTCCCAAAGTCATCCTTAGTGACATCAACTTATCCCAACTCACAAAATATTTTTAAATATGTGAGGCTCTGAGTTTTTATCCCTGACACTGTATGCCCCCCCACCTAGAAGCACCTGGTGTGTTCCTGGGATTGGGATGCCTCTTCCCACACACACACCAGCACACACACACATACACACACGCCCACACACATACAAAACCACCCAGTCACGAGAAAACAGCACTGTTCACAGATGGCTGAGTACACAGAGCATAACCTCACCATCCCAAAGAACTGGGTATGACCCCTGTGAAAATAAAATAAAATTCAAGTGTAGGAAATAAAAATTAGTATTAGAAGCATTCTTGTGTTTTAAGTGTAGTATACCAATCCAGACCAAAGGTTATATGTATGTTGATACTGAGTAACAAGCTCTCTAAGAGTAGTTAATTATCACATGGGGAGAATGGTATCTCCACTTATTTTATAAAAAAAAATGAGTAAGTACTGGAAAAGATTAACCATAGCTAATTCTTTACAACCTGGATTTTAAAATGAGCACACAAAGCATTGTGTCATAGTCCCGCACCAGAGTAGAACACAATCTCCACACATGCCTGACATTACAATTCAAAACAAAACCTAAAAAACCTCCAAAAGCAAAAGAGAAAATCAGAAGCCTACATACTAACGTATTAGTCCAGTTTTGTAAATATCAGCAATTAATTATTGATCTGATTCACAGAGCATTGAGTCAACTAAATTCTACTTTCCATACTCTAACTTTTGTTCTCACTATTTAGTTCTCATTACTTTCAATTCTCATTACTACTAGCTAAGTGTAACTGCAAATTGGGGGTCCAAAATGAAGGATATTAACTACACAGATTAAACTGTATTTGTGCAATCACTAATTTCATTTACCAAGATTTTATTGCCAGAGTAACAGATGCAACTTAGAATCATTAAAGTATTTTAACGTATCTATAATCCATCTCACTAGATTTATTCCACAGACACTCAAAACTCCACAAATTTTTTCAAAAACTATTTTACTTTGTCAATCTATGCTAAAACACTTAAATTGATAACTCATCCCAATTTTGTATAAAAGTTTCCCAGTTTCACATTCTCAGTCCCATGTCTTCAGAAAAATGCTTTTTTTCTACATGAACTAAACCAACTGTCATTTTATATTCAAAATAAATGAAGGGCCAGAGAGATAATACAGTGGAAAAGGGGCTTGCAGAGAAAGAGAGAGAGAGAGAGGGGGGGGGGAAGGGATGGAGGGGAAGAGAGAAAGCATACACAAGCACAGAGGTAACCGTCTGAGTGCATGTGGGAGCCCTGAGTTTGATCCCCAAGTGCCACCAAGAGCACACCTCTTCCTCCACCTCTGCCACCAACTCCCCAGCACTACTGGGTGCACACCCTGCCCCACAGAAAAAGAAATGTATACATCTCCAAAAACTAAATAGAACAAAAGCCATGTAAACTCATGAGCCTCACTGCTTAGTGAAAGAGAAATTAACCACAAGGAGAAAGTCCAGCATCACAGTAACAACCATCCTTTTTTTTTTTTTTTAATTTTCACACATTTTATTCAGAAGTTTCAAACTTAAAAATGCAGGCATTTTCCCCTAAAACTACTCATTCCTGCCATTCCCCAACACAGACTCACCATCACACTTCACCACGCTTACTCACTCTTGCAAAACAAGTGTGGGTCAAGCCCCCAACTATTTGGTAATACAAATAAATTACAAGTTACACAAAAGAATCTTAATTACTTCCTTCTCACAAACAGACTATGAATGAAAGACTAAGGGGCAAACAGGTGACCTTCATCCAGCATTCATACTTTGCTAACAGTCTTTTTTTCTTCTAAGACATTATAAAACCCAAAGCAGTTTGTTTCACTTACGAATATAACTCTGATACTCCATTTTTCTTTTCTGAATGGCTAAGCTGGGCCACTTTTCCCTTTCTAAGGTAGATCTTGACCATCTCAAGACTGGAAGAAGTCAATCTCTGACTTCTGGTGTTCTATGACAGGCAAAGTTATCACACAGGTGCAAATGACGCATTCAGAACCATCGAAACTTTAAAAAGCAATAATGCATTAAAATGGAGCCTCCACATCTCTCTGACGTAGCAAAATTCCTCAAAAGAGGGTGGCAGTTATAAGAGAAGGCACTTTGTGCTAATGTCTAGGGCCTCTCGGGCACAAGCACCAGAGCAGAGGCCTGGGCAACCCTGTAGGGGGAGCGGAGTACCCTCCAGACAGGCATCTGCAAAGAAAACCTCTGCAATTGTGATGCCAAGGCAAGGTGGTTAATTAAGTAGTAGGGAAAAGATAAATACTGAGAGAGGTGACAACAGACAGCTGCATCATGTGCTGAGGAGTAAGCTGCACTTTGTGGTGGCCTGGGTCCTGTCCCCCTTCCAAGGGAGTCCTAGAAACTTTGGAGGAGGAGGAGCACGAGGAGGAGCACCTTGACCACGAGGTTCCAGGCCTCCCATGTGCCAGGAATGAACAGAGTTCCTGCGGCGTCACATGTGGCCACTGCTGGTTCACTGCGACATCTTAGGGATTTTTCTGGTACAGTCATGATGAAAAAGTGAGGGTGTTTCACCAGTTCTGAGGCTCTGTGGAGATGCCCAATAGCTCTGGGCCTTCTAAGAGCAACAGCAGATCAAGTTTGTCACCCCCTTCCCTCATCACTCAGAGAAGCTACACCACAATGCGGTTTTATAAACAGGAGCACTGATATTGTGGAAACTCCCTCTCTCACAGTTTACCATGAAACAAAAGACTGGCCCTCACTCCACCAAGCGCCATCCCATCATCCCATCTAATTCCAATCAACATCAAAAAATAGCACTGAGAACATATGGTAAGATCAACTTTAGATAAAAATGTAAAGCAAGTGAGAAGGTTAATTTCTCCCCTTTTCGATTTTGAATATGTAAGATTAAAAAAGAAATTTTAAAAACAGAATCAAACAAATATGAGAGACCCATTTCCCACCACTACTGCCATGTAAGTTCAGCTACCGGTCCTGTTCCAGAGATTTATAATAAATCTTGAAAGATCAACTAGTCACAAAATTTCCTGGATGACATCCCCAGCTGAGACCTCCAGAGCAATCTCGGAATTAGGGGAAAGGGAGAGCAGAGGCCAGCTCCCACCCAAACAAAGCCCCAGCAGCCGCACCTACATCCCGAAGTCACTGCCTTGCTGCTGGCCAGGCTGCCTAATATTCTCCATTTTCAGAGCAAGCAGCTGCACTCGCAGCCATGAGATCCCTCCAAACTCCACAACACTGACATCCCAGTAATAGCACACCACATCAAATGGGACATAGTCGAGGTTGTTTGGCTTCTAGGCTAACAGAAACATTAACACAGAAGGTGTGGACTTGTAATAGCAGCTTAGTAAACTCTCAGACAAGGACTTAATGTCCCCATAGTGAAATACAACAATTTCCATGGATTTTCTTCTACGGAAATATGTTTTGATCATTCTGTTAGCCAGTTAGTGGTAACAAGCAGTATAAAATAAGTCACTATTGGCTTGCTATGGGGGCAGGCTTGAGGGGTGGCTGGGAAAACAGAGACACTGGTGGAGGGAGGGTGACAGTGGTGGTGGGACTGTTGTTCGAATACTGAATGCCTGTAACATCATTTTGAACAACTTTGTAAACCACTGTGTTTAAATAAAGTGTGTGTGGGGGGAATAACCATAAATAAGAAAAAATAGCTTCAAAATTTGGTTTATATTGTGAAGATGCTATTTTACCTGATGGGAAAAACACTTTCAACACAGCAGAATGAAGAACTCTTATGAAAAGGTATAAGACATGTAAACATGACAGTTTCTTGCCAACTTTCAGAGTAAAGATATTCAACAAAACTCCACAAAACAGTTATGATTACAACTCTAACACTGGTTATGAATAAAATAATGAATAAAGGAATCTAAAAGCAATAAACTGGGATCCTTGATAAAGACCAAGAAGCACAAAGACAGTTTCCCTAAACAAGTATCAAGATCAAAATACAAGAAACAAATTAAAAATGCAGATGGCTGAGAAAACGATAGAGCCCCAAAGGTGAAGCAGAGAAAAAGAGTGCAGAGCAAGATGAGTTCGAAATAAAGGAGAAAATTATGAAGTCAAGTCCTATATTTAAATTTTGATTTGGTTTCCAGGTAGCGTACATGCCCAGCTGTGGGCCCAGACCTGCAGTGCTGGCCACAGAACACTGGCCCTGCACAGGGCAGGCGCAGGTCCTCATGAGTCCGGCCCGAACTATTGTTGCAGAAGACGCAGGGCACTAGGCTACAGTATGGGGAACAATGGTGATGGCCAAAAGAACATACTGAGCTTATTTTCATAATTGCTTTTTATAACCTGAACATACACAATTTGTATTTGTGTAACATACCTCAAAGTTGAGGGAATCAGAATACTCGAAGACCAGTTCAGAAGTTTTTATAAAAAACGGTTTGGCCACAACACCCAAAAGGAGAGAGAGAGAACAAATTGGAATACCCTGCCACAGAGGCAGGGTGGGGTGGGGGGGATGGGATCGGGGGGTGGGAGAGATACTGGGTTCATTGGTGGTGGAGAATGGACACTGGTGGAGGGATGGGCTCTCGAACATTGCATGAGGGAAAAACAAGCACGAAAAAGGTGTGAATCTGTAACTGTACCCTCACTGTGACTCACTAAAACAAAAAAAATGAATAAATAAAAAAATAAATTTAAAAAAAAACGGTTTGGTATGAGTGGAAAAGTTTGGTTTGAAAGGAGAGAGAAGCGAGAGGGAAGAAGGGGAAGGTGAGGAGGGAGGGGAGGGAGGGGAGGAGTGGAGGGGAATACAGAAAGCCAGTGGAATTAGTTATCTCAGACCAATAGTACTGAGCTTAAGTTGCTTTGAATATACAGCTAGATGAGCCAGGTTCTATCCCCAGCATTCCATGTGGTCCCTAGAGATTCCTAAGTGATCCCCAAGCACAGAAGTAAGCCCTGAGTACTACAAGGTATGGCTCCCTAATGCGCCCCCCCCAAAAAAAATTATAGGAACCTGCCTTCCTCATCACCAACCCTGGTTTGATCCCCAGTACTGCATATGGTTTCCTGATTACCACCAGGAGTGATCCCTGAAGCACAGAATCATAAACAATCCCTGAGCACAACCTGATGATCCCCCAAAACTCCCGAAATAATTAAAACAAAAGCTTATTTGAATTTTTCCCTTTATTTAAGCAATGTGGTTTCCAAAGCCGTTCCCAACAGTTGTTACAGGCATTCAATGTAACATCAATCCCACTACGCGTGACCTTTCCTGCAGCACTATCCCCATTTTCCTAACCATGCCCCTCGCCTGCTCACTTAACAGGCACAAAATAATGTATTTGATATTGGTTGTTACAACTTATTGGCTAATGGAATGATCCCCTCCAAAAAAATCCTGCAGTAAAAGAAAAGTTGTGGAAACGTATCTCATCATGAGGTCACTAAGTCCTTGCTTGAGGGTTTACTAAACTGCTATTTGCAAGTTGAGCCTATGTGTTACTGTTTTCTGAGGGCAAATGGGTTCTCTGTCACTTCCCCATCTAATTTTGGTGTGCTCCTACTGGGTTCTCAGTATTGTAGAATTTGAAAGAGTCACAAGGCCACAAAAACAGCCAAGCACTTCAGAAACTCTGGGATACTTAACTGGGCCTTTGTTGAGATATGGGTGTGGCTGCCACTGGCTTCCATAGTATTGGGGGAAAGGAGTGGGAAGCTGCCCACCCCTATTCCGAGAAGACCCCCAGAGTTTTCAGCCTGAAAACTGGTGTACCTGGAATTTCCGTCAGTTTTGTGTCTGCAGAGATGTGTCATGAGGCAGTAGGGTTGAGCCCATGGCATGGATGCAGCTGTGGGTGTGGGTGTGGCTGCCAGGGCTTCGGCACGGAAGGGATTCGGTCTACCCTACTCCCAAGGGCATCCCAGAATTTCCAGCCCAGAGACCAGTGTGCCTGTGAATTACTGAAGCTTAGCTTGCATTCTCTTCCAAGATTTAATCATGAGTTTGTAGCGCTAGGTACGTCAAGTGTGTAAAGCTAGGTTTGTCAAGTTTATAAGGTCTCATGAGGTAGCACTTCAAAGTTGCCACTTCAAATTATCCGATATCTTAAAAGGTGCCACCATGATTTGAGTGCCTCCCCCTTTCCCACGTGCAGGGGAACAGCTGATGCTGACTTGCAGCGAGTGGCAGGTGAGAGATGAAGAGAACTTCCTACACCTGTAAGAGAGAAGCAGGGGTGGGGGGCCTCCTCTGGCTTCTCTCAGATGGAAGGGAAGGGTAAACAGGTCCCAGTTCCCTTGCTGGCCTCTCTGCATTTATGTCAGCAGTGGCTCATCTCCTTCCAATGTCTACTGACCCATACACAGGAGGCGAAGCAGGACCTAGAAAAGGTGAGCTCAAGCAATATTAAGATTTGCAGCTATCGGGAGGCAACCATTTTCACTATGCTTAGTTAGGCAGGAATGCGAGCTACTATGTTAGAAAACTTTTCAACAGTCAGAGTCAAAAAAGAAAAAGTTCCTACATTACTCTATCAAGAGGAAAAACAGATAAACAGAAATAATACGTTCTCCCAAGTTTTCTCTCAGAGAAGTTACTGGAAAATTTGGACACCAGACAAGCAGATTGCAGAAGGCACCAACACAAAAATTAAGAGATTATTTGAAGTTTCAGGAACAAATTAACACTTTGGAAAGTTATAAGTGAAGAGGGAAAATAATCAAAACCAAAAAAAAAATGATGCTACTGAAACGAACATAGGAAAATAGAATTAGGGAATTGGGATCACAAATCAATATTTCTTTTAAAGATCAAGTTCTATTGTCCTTTTACTAGCTGCTCTTTATATCTTCCATATCCATTAGAGCAATTTGGATTTTTGAGTTTTTATTCTGACTATATAGAATAACTTTTGTAATCTTTTTGGTGGAAAAGTTTTTTACTTTTTCAAAAACAACTATAGCTAAACTTCTTTTTAACCTCCCATTAAGGAATAATATTTAAGTAAGAAACATTCCATGTGTATGTAGTAAGAATCTAAATGTGACTTTTTTTTAAATGTAAAAATCATATGACTCCAGCTAAAATAGTTGCCAGTTCAGAAATTTTTTTTCACTTAGAACAAAATACTTCAAATAATCATTTAGAATCATTCCCTCTATGCTTCCAACTGTTATTACAAAGAATTTAGGGTTTTAAGAGCAAAGTTTATATAAAATGACTATGGTTTCAGGTACGTATATTTTTAAAACACAAAGCAGCTTCAGAAGAATTGCAGAGTACTAGCAGAGATCCAGAAAGCATTGCAATGTAGCCAAAACCTTTGGATAAATAACATCTGGCATGAGCGGTTTGCTATACTTGAGTTTCTCAACTTCCTCTCTGGAGAAACTTAAGTCCCTTTGGCCTCTCTCTGGTTTCCTTAAAAATGTTTCTGGAAACAGATACTTTACCATCTTCCATCTTCTCTTTCTGGCAAAGCACCAATAGGAACTAGTAAGCTGGAAGTAGCAGACAGGCTGCAGACTGCAGCTTCCACCAAGGTCCACCTGAGCCTCATTTCCCCATTTTCCTACTCTGCAGACATTCTGGTAAAAGCAAGTGGCATTTGCCACAGACTGATGTGGGTTCTAGTCTCAGACTCTGTTTACTAGCTGTGTGCCACTAAATCTCTGGGCCTCAATATCCATTACAGGCACTAGAACCAGACCCTGTCTGTCAGTGCTAGCCCCAAAGAAGGAGAGATCTCTGGAGAGCTTCCAGCAGGCAGAGGCTCATACAGGTGGGGTCTGCAGAGACAAAGGGGATCACTCCTCTGGTCACCCCAAAGCAGTACTCCAGCAGGATGGAAAACCCCCCCATAAATGATAAGTGCCCAGAAAACCCCCATCACTGACCATCACAACCACAGAGCCAGCTGAGAGCTGCACAGCATGGACACCAAACTCCTCCGATGTTTTCTCTATTCCACAGGGCTCCTCTGTCCCTGCAAACCTGACTGTTCTCACTGTTTCTCTCAGCTACCCCTCTAACAGGCTATAGTTTTGCTCTTCTCTTCATCCACATGTATTCAATAGAACAACTATGTAGAAACCCCATACAGAAAAACAAGGCACCTCCCTGTCCTTCTCTAGGTCAAGCCACCTGGACTAGCTTATTTACTATTTGCTTCCACTCTCTAACAATAAAACCAGAACTGAAATCTGGCTAAGTAAGAAAATAAGATTCAGAATGATGTCACCTGAAACTATGTCTGAGTGTATACTGTAAAAAAGTGTGATTACTGTACACTGGATACACATACTGGTCTTTTGTAGCACAGTCCCCAATATACAACACAACTAAAATATTATTTGAGAAGGCAGAGAATAAACAAGAATTCTCTAAACAAAAGATAAGGATGGAAAGAAGTAAATGACTAACAATCCAAGTTTGGAGCTGGAGCATTATTACAGAGAGTGCGTGCTTGCCTTGCAATGCAGCCAACCTGGGTTCAATCCCCAGCACCTCAAGGAGGTCCCCTGCACCCAGCAAAGAGTGGTCTCTGAGCATACAGTCGGAGAAAGCCCTGAGCACGGTTGGAAATCACCCAAGAACAAACAAAAAATTACAAAAAGCTAAAATTCCAAGGTAGAGGAATTAGCCACATGAGGACAGTGGCTATATTGGACATCTGTGCTATAATAGCATGACTGCTGCCAGTGCATGAACGATATATTCCCAGGGAGCAAAAAAAGGTAACACAGAACATACAGAAGGTGATACAGAAATCGAGAGTAAGCAGTTTAAATAAATTCATAGTTCCTTCAAAGAATAGCTGTGGATATATGCAATAAAAACCTTTGTTGCTTTTCTAGTAACTTTAATTTTCTCATAATTTATATTAAATATTAAGAAAGTATTTGGTAAAAACTGCCAGTCCATGGGAAAACTGACATTTGAAATACAGATCCTACAGGGCAGGATTGTTCCTGAAAGACTCCGTGCACACAGCCTGCTTTGACCTCCATGAAGGGCACAAATTTATGGAAAGTATAAATATAGTTAATTAGGGGCTTGGCAACATTAAACCAAATTCAGTCTCTCTTCTAAGGTGTGAAATAGAGCCCACATAAGGTGAGAAAACCAAACAAGTGTCCTCAAATAACCTACCCAAAGTGCACACCCCAAACATCGTAAATGCACTTATTCCGAAGAACTCAACAAGCACTGAAATATTACAATGAAAACTTGACATGAGAATATTTGAAAATCACCCAAAAATGGAACTATTTACAAACAAGTAACCTCTTATCATGAAGCTGAATCAACAATGACAAGCCAATGCTTCACTGTCCCAAAATCCTAACATTAGGTAGATACAAGTTTCAATAAAGACACCCATTTAAAAAAAATAAATAAAACACTGAACTGGAAAGACAGTACAGGAGTTAAGGCACTTGCCTGGCATGCTGCCAAGTCTGATTTTATCTGAAGTGCAGTCACCTATAGCCTCCCTCCTGCCAACAACAGTCAGGTATGATCCCTGAACTCACAGTTTGAGCACTGTCAAGTGTGGCCCAAACACAAGCTGCCCCCACCCAAAAAAAAAAAATCACACAAGAAGAATCATCTGACTTATTTTAAATCTGATTGCACTAGTAGCTGAGGCATTTTAGCAATCAAGGTTAAGTCTCCAGGAGTTTGTTTTTTTCTGAGAAAATACTGTTGACTTCTCAGGGTTAGAATAAGCAAAATCAAGTACTTGATAATAAAGGTAGGCTGACCACTTTCAAAAAACTATGCAATGGTAGATCTCAAAAAGTCATCCAGGATCCTTGGAGACTCTTAATACCCATTTTCACAGTTGCCTTTTTCATTCTTATTTTCTTCCCAAGTATATAGAAGTATATATTATAGGGGCTGGAGCAACAGTACAGCAGGTGGGGCATTTGCCTTACACGCGGCCAACCTGGGTTCGATCCCCAGCATCCCATATGGTCCCCTGAGCATCACCAGGAGTAATTCGTGAGTGCAAAGCCAGGAGTAACTCCTGTGCATCGCTGGGTGTGACCCAAAAAAAAAAAGTATGTAATTAGAGATCTTCAAATGCTTAATAAAGAGAGACAGGGCAACAGACTAATGTGGAAGTGAGCATGAGACTCCAACCAACTTCCAGCACACCAAATACTAAGAAATTTCTAAATGTCAACTTCTGATAGTCCATGTCAATTAAATATAGCACTGTAGCACTGTTGTCCCATTGTTCATCGATTTGCTCTAGCGGGCACCAGTAACATCTCCATGTGAGATTTGTTGTTACTGTTTTTGGCATATCAAATACTTCACGGGTAGCTTGCCAGGCTTTGCCGTGCAGGTGGGATACTCTCGGTAGCTTGCCGGGATCTCTGAGAAGGGCGGAGAAATTGAACCCAGGTCAGTCACGCACAAGGCAAATGCCCTACTCGCTGTGCTATCGCTCCAGCCCATCAATTAAGTATAGCCCACATAAATCTAGACTCATTAAGGGACTCAGTTTTAAAAACACAAAATGGATTCTGAGACCCAAGGGTTTAGTAACTCCATTTGAAGCAAACAAGGCTATGTGGGCTTCTTTGTGCTAAAAAGTCTGTTTATATATATCATTTATAAATTTGTATTTTATACAAAGAGAATGTTTATAGGATGCTTTCTTTTTGTCTTATATATATATGTATATATATACATATTCACACACACAAATATATGTCTAAAAGAAATCTGTTTTCTGGCAACCACATGTCCCAGGTTTTCCAGGACAGTCTTAACATCAAATATGTTTCCAATTTTTCCAATCAACCACAAAAATGTTCCTTATATTTCAACATTTTTGTGTTCAAATGCATCTCCAAATCTGGTTCTCACATCCAAGAATAATCATAAAACATCCTCTTATTGTGTTCCCTGTAATTATATTTAAAATACTTCAACACAGTTCACGCAACAAATGCCTGTTGGTTGAAGCTGACCTTCACCCAGGAGTTGTTGGTTTCTGCAGTCGATACACACAGGAGTGTTTTGTTAGCATCTACTCTACTGCATACAGAACGAAGTACAGTTCACTGAAAACAGAATGATTCTGTCAAACACCGGACATTAGCAAAATGGCTGTTAACTCTCTTCTCAGGTGGAATTATGATACTTTCAAAATGTCAGCTGAAAGTGCATGCCTTGCATGCAGCTAACCCCAGATTTATCCTTCTCATTACATGTAGCACCCAAGTACTGACAGGAGTGATCCTTGAAGCAGAGCCAGGAGTAAGCCCTGAGTAGGGCTTCCTGAGGCCAAATGAACTGAAGCACCCAAAATTCAAGCCTTATCAAGGTCACCAGTTAGAGCTAAAACCTCAAACAATTCAAAATCTAAATACAAGTTACCTTTTCTTCCCTTTCATTAATTTAATTTAATGAATAATTATTAAAAGAACCAATCTTTTTCCCTAATCCCCCATGTATCATGATGCTGAAGAATATCTAATGAATGGAAAATGCTCTCCTTGTTTTACACACAGTGCCCCATGTAGGGAACCACCTGCACATCACAAGGCGCTTTTTCCCTCTGGATATCTTTTTCCCTCACACTTCCCAAAACCACAATTAATTCTTATTGATACTTGCCCCTCTAGCTTTTTTCCCTACAAATTTAATAATAGATAGAAATATGGAAGTACACATGTTGGAGAGGAATGTTTATTTTCAGTTTTATCCACATAGGGCTTATTACTTTTCATGAAAGGCAGTCTAACAATTTCACATTATCAGCAATAATTTCACATTAGATTAATAATGAAATCCCTTAGAAATACTGTATTTCTAGCCACTCTTCAAGACCATATGTAGAAACAATGCACTGATCCGATCAATTCAACAACTAATCATATATGTCTTCATATTTAGAAGACCCAATGAAATGATTAAAAAAGACATACCAATATACATCTCTGAATTTATAGTACTCCACTTAGAACTAGTCAGCTCTGAATTTGGTCAGAATATCTTTCAAAAAAAAAAACTCTTAGTCAAAAAAGAATTGTGTAAAAAAGGAGTCAAGAGAGATAGTATAGTGAATAAAGTGCTTGCCTTGAATGTTCAACTCCTGGTACCCTGTATGGTTGCCCAGATCCAGTCGGGGGTGATTCCTGATTATAGAGCAAAGAGTAAGTCCTGAGCAGAGAGCTGTCGCGCGCCGCTTCGTCCAGCGAAGAAACACGCAACTCGGAGATCCTTTTGGCTGCGATTTATTTAGGAACTTTCTCATGCGTTAGAGAAGAAATCAGGAACGGGGACGTGGAGTAAGGAGGAAAAGGGGACGCATGAGGGAGAACCCACTAGCTAGGTGACCTCCCCCCTTATATACCTCTCGCTGCCTGCTTATGCCCACGTGTCCGCATCTGATAGGTTAGTCACAGCTTATGGGCGTGGCAAGACATCCTGTTTCCTTATTAGGAGTTGTTTTCGAAGCACACAGGTGTTGATTACAAAGAGCGCTACAAAGCATGGTCCCATGGTGGCTCTCCACAGTTCCCCCTTCTTTGTTTTAGAACAGCAAGTCTGCGTAGCGACCTCGGCCCCCTTGGCCTTACCCGTCATTGGGAGCCCTCTCGCTTGTAGGTCCCTGTCTTAGGTTGGTCCAAGGGTCAGGTGGGTATAATGCACCCTTTCAAACTCCTCAACTACAGGAGGTCCCCTGCAGTTAAGGGCTCTCAGCTGCACAATACCTTTGCTACATCCAGCTAGACCTGATTGTTCTAAGCGAGATTATTGATTCGAAGTTGCAAGCCAAAGCTTGGGGGATTGCTGTGCCACCAGGGCCGGGATACCTGCAAATATCACGCCTTTGTAAATAGTTGTACTTGCTGCATTTTATATAGACACCAGGCAAAAAACCAAAGCAGCGAGAAGCAATAAGGATAGTACTACTCCCACCTCCACCCACTCTTTGATAAAATAGAGGGGACTTCTACTCAGGTCTTATTAAGGTGGGAACGGAAGGGATTAGAGCAGGCCAAGTTGTAGCAATGGCCCAAAAAGCTGCTTCTTCAGCTCGTATCAACACAGAAACCAGGCTGAGCAGGAGCACCAGTTTCCACCTCTTGGTCTACTGGAGGTGCGGTCTTCCGTGTCAGACGTTCAGGAATCCACACTGGTTCTGCCCTGTCCTGTGGAAAAACACAAACAGAACCCCTGGCCCAGGTTAACACGGGGTCCGGGCCATGCCATTCACCAGAAAGGATATCTTTCCATTTAACATATCCTTGGCACACAGGAAACTTTGAAGAATGTCTGTCTGCAGAGGAGGTGCCCTTATCATCAATGATCAAAAAATTTAAAGTAAAAAGTGCAATAGAGATTCTTTCTCGAGGGGGCCGTCCCAGGCCAACTCCCCCTTTTTGTTTTATTAGGCATGCTTTAAGGGTGGAATGAGCACGCTCAACAATGCCCTGTCCTTGTGGGTTATACGGGAGGCCGTGAGATAAAGAGACTCCCATCTGGGCACAAAATGTGGTGAATTTAGCAGAGGTGTATGCCGGACCATTATCTGTTTTCAGTTGGGCTGGGATTCCCCAGGCTGCCCATGCTTCAAGGCAATGAGAGATAACATTTGTGGACCGCTCCCCAGAAAGGGGAGTGGCATGAATGATACCGGAGCACGTGTCCACAGATACATGGAGATATTTGAGCCTGCCGAATTCCGAGAAATGTGTAACATCCATTTGCCAAATGCGTAAAGGCACAAGACCACGAGGGTTTATGCCCATGGAGGGGGCAGGAAGAAAAGGGACACAGTGTGGACAATGTAAAACAATTGCCCGAGCTTCGGCTCGAGGGATTTGAAATCTATGTTGAAGGGTCCGAGAAGAAACATGGAAACGTTCATGAAAATTTTTTGCTAATTGTAAAGGAGACTGAATAACAAAACAAGATGGTCTAGTGAGTGCATCAACACAAGCATTGCCTTCTGCTAAGGGACCCGGAAGGTCTGTATGAGAGCGGATATGTGTGACAAAAAATGGTTTTTCACGGGTCCAAAGAATTTGCTGTAAAGCAGATAACAAGGAGGCTATCGAGCTGGAGGCCTTTATGGGTCCTGCTACCTCGAGTGAGCAAAGAGCATTTACAACGTATCGTGAATCAGATATCAAATTGAAAGCAAAGGGGCAATGCTCAAACACTGTCAAGACAATGCGGAGTTCCACAACTTGAGGAGACGTAGTTGGAAATTGCATACGAATAGGATCTTGACCCTCTATCATATAAGCCCCCCAGCCTGTACTTGAACCATCAGTATAAATGTTTGGAACATCCCGAAGGGATACATAAGAGGTGACTTTGGGGAAAATTACCGGATGGGTTTTAAAGAAGGTCATTAGTGGATGTTTGGGATAATGATTATCAATAACATTGGGAAAAGAAAATCGGAGAATCGCCCAATCATCATGTAAGTTACACAAAGAAACTATTTGAGTGGAATTATAGGGGGTAATAAGAGCATCTGGAAGTTTTCCAAAGTATTGCAAGCAGTCCTGAATACCAATCATAGCCAAACGGGCTACAGCTGCAGGGTATAATTCCACGGCTTTTGCTGGAGAGACCCTAGGATGAATCCACAGAAGGGGTCCCTCCTGCCATAGGACTGCAGTAGGTTGCCCATAAGTTGAAAGCACACAAAGTAAAATAGGAAACTCAGGCTGCACGCGTGTATTGCCAGCAGCAGTAAGAGCTTGCTCAATTTTGCAAAGGGCTTCTCTAGCTTCGGGTGTGATAGTCCGTGGGGAAGAAAGAGAAGGATCACCTTGAAGCATATTGAATAAAGGTTTTAAGTCATAGTTAGGTAATTTAAGGTATCCCCTTATCCAATTAATGTCTCCCAACAAACGTTGGAAATCATTAAGCGTGTGTAAGTGGTCAAGCCGAAGCGTAATTTTTTGGGGATGTACTGCTTTGGGGGTTATCTTAGCGCCTAGATATTGGACAACTGTTCCTTTCTGAATTTTTTCAGGGGCAATAATTAAATTGGCACTTTGTAAGAGCGAGGTTAATTTGAGTAGGGCATTATTAAGAGCGTTTTCGGATTTTGCTGCCAGCAGGATATCATCCATATAATGCACACATTGTACTTTCGGGAAACACTTTCGCAAAGGAGCTATGATGGAACCTACGTATAGCTGGCAAAGAGTGGGACTATTTGTCATCCCTTGTGGGAGGACTACCCACTCATATCGCTTATCTGGTTGCTCATGGTTCTTAGAGGGTAATGTAAACGCAAAACGGGGAATATCCTGTGGATGTAACGGGATAGAGAAAAAGCAATCTTGTATGTCAATGGCAATTACATGCCAATCTTTTGGTAAAGTGGTTAATAAAGGCAGGCCACGTTGTACAGGCCCCATCACGCGCATTTGAGCATTAACAGCTCGAAGATCATGCAACAAACGCCATTTACCGGATTTCTTTCTAACTACGAAAATAGGAGTATTCCAAGGGGATACAGAAGGACGTAAGTGTCCAGCTGACAATTGTTGATTAACTAAGGCTTCAGCTGCATCTAATTTTTCAGAGGACAAAGGCCACTGTGGAACCCACACCGGGTCCTCTGTTAACCATGTTAGGGGGATGATTTCCACAGCGGCCCCTATAATAAATTTTGGTCAGCAGAAACAGCAATAGGGCGCGAAGAAGTGCAAAGCCTAACTCCCATCTTAGCCAGAACATCTCGTCCCCAAAGGGAAAAGGGCAAATTGAGTATAAAGGGCTGGAAGCTATCCTGGTGTCCCTCGTCGTCCTTCCAGGTGAGGTGACGTGCGCTTACTTCTGGGGTACTGAGGTACCCCAGGCCCTGCAACTGCTGAGCAGAAGCCTGTGTGGGCCAGGCAGAAGGCCAATCCTTAGTGGCTATTATGCTACGGTCTGCTCCAGTGTCAAGGAGTCCCATGATCCTTTTTCCTTCTACTATTAATTGCATCATGGGTCTGGTATGCATACCTAATGCAAGAAAAGCTCCCTCAATTTGTTCCTGATTTAAAGCCCTTTTACCATTGCATGTCTGTCCACCCACGGCGGGAAGGAGAATAACCTGGGCAACAGGGTCCCCTGGGCTGATAGCAGTAATCCCACGGGGAGACTCAATCAGGGCTCTAACACTTTCAGAATGGTTGGGATCAATTATACCAGGATATACACACAAGCCTTTCAAAACTGCTTCAGGGGAGCCTATTAGCAATCCTATAACTTCATTCGGTAAAGGGGCTAGTTTCCCTAACTCTAAAATCTGTACTCCCATTCTCGGAGTGAGGACCATGGGATTGACGGCTTGTAGGGTCACAGCGGGGGAGGCCTTAGAGGCTCCCCCGAGTCCCTGGGATGTTGCAGAGATGGCCATTCCTCGGAAACTTGCGCCGCCCCATATATTTGAGGGCCCTGGGGACTTGGGC
The DNA here is from genome assembly GCF_027595985.1 of Sorex araneus. Lineage (NCBI taxonomy): Eukaryota > Metazoa > Chordata > Mammalia > Eulipotyphla > Soricidae > Sorex > Sorex araneus. The sequence continues at coordinate 59,137,757 of NC_073312.1, read as the reverse complement.
CCCGTAAGCCGTTTTTTGAATCCCTTCTTATATTGCTTTGAGATATCCTATGGCCGTGGACATCTCTCACTGACCTACACTCACTTGCCCAACGTCTTCCCTTTTTACACTTAGGGCAAAGTCTGGGTCTAGATCCTACAACTTGGTTATTGACAGGACACTGTCTCCTCAGGTGCCCTGTCCTTCCACACGTATAGCAGGTTACAGCGAGTCCCGTAACTTTCTTGGTAATATCCATGACAGCCGCAGCTAAGCCTGTGGCGGTTAGGGGACCCCCTATTTCTCGGCATATTTTCATCCAATACTCCAGTCCCAGACTCTTATAGGGGGCGATAGCCTTGCGACACTCAGCAGTGCATTGTTCAAATACCAACTGCTTTATGAGAGGCATCGCAGTGTCCGAATCTCCAAAGATTTTTCCGGCAGCCTCGACTACACGGGCAACAAATTCGGAAAACGGTTCCAGGGGCCCTTGAACTATTTTAGTAAGGTTGCCTCGGACTTCCCCTCTGTTGGGTAGAGCTTTCCACGCTTTCAATCCTATTTGGTTCACCTGCGTATAAACTTCTGGGGGGTACCCGGTCTGCTGATTGGCGAATCTGCCAAGTCCTAACAACATGTCCCTATCCCAGACTGCTCGTGCCCCTCCTTGGGCTAGATTGGTTGCTGCTTGCTCATTTGCAAATTCCATTAAGAAGGTGCGCCAGTCCAAGTATTGTCCAGGCGTCAACACCGCTCTAGCCACCTGTTGCCAATCATTTGGGGTCATACAATATCTGAATAAGCCTTCTATTTGAGTTATAGTAAATGTGGCGTTGGCTCCATAAGTCTTTACTGATTCTGCCAAGGTCTTAATTATTTTAAAATCTAGGGGCTCATGATATCGCTGTTGATTATTATCTTCAAAAACTGGGTAAGTTAACTGTAGCTCTCGCCTAACTTCTGCCCAGAGCCCGGGTTTTGCAAAAGAAAGTCCGCCTTCCGCTTTGTTAAGATAAGGGGGCGGGTCATCCTCAGAGCCCTTTAGTGGTAAGTATCGGTCACTATCATATGTCGCAGCTTCCTCTTCAATAGGGGGGTCAGAATCCCCGTTAGCCCGTCCCTGCTGAAATTGACGTAGCGAGGGATAAAGAGACGGACGGGTCATGGATGGTTCTTGGGGCCTTCCTTTCTTTTTTGGGGCGCGTCCCTCCATCAGCGGGGTTCCCCTAGAGGCCTCGCTTTCCACGTCCGAACCCTCCTCTAGCTCAGAGGCTACAATGCCATGACGGCTGCCTCTGTCCTTCTTTGTGTTTCCTAACACTACTTGTCCTGATTGTACGGCCTTATCGCACTTCTGATCCTTAAAGTAAGCATAGAAAGCAAAAATGAAAAGACAAAGGGAAAGACAAACAAACATCCAACCAACAAACGAAACATACACATCCATGGATATTATTGTCCTGACTCACCACAGGAACTTGATCGTCATGACTTCTCGTGAACCTTAGTCCTGACTTACCACAGGAACCTCATCGTCGCGACTTCTCGTGAACCTTAGTCCTGACTTACCACAGGAACCTGATCGTCACGATTTCTCGTGAACCTTAGTCCTGAATAAATCGCAGCAAGTTCTGAATCCACCGGGGGGGTACTGGAGGTCGGGTTCCCCGTACGGGCCACCAGCTGTCGCGCGCCGCTTCGTCCAGCGAAGAAATACGCAACTCGGAGATCCTTTTTTTTTTTTTTTTAATTTATTTATTTTTAATTAGAGAATCACCGTGAGGGTACAGTTACAGATTTATACACTTTTGTGCTTATACTTCCCTCATACAAAGTTTGGGAACCCATCCCTTCACCAGTGCCCATTCTCCACCACCCGTAAACCCAGTGTCCCTCCCACCCTCCCCAATCCCATCTCCCCCCCACCCCACCCTGCCACTGTGGCAAGGCATTCCCTTCTGTTTTCTCTCTCTAATTAGCTGTTGTGGTTTGCAATAAAGGTGTTGAGTGGCCGCTGTGCTCAGTCTCTAGCCCTCATTCAGCCCGCAACTCCCTTCCCCCACATGGCCTTCGACTACAATGTAGTTGGTGATCGCTTCTCTGAGTTGACCTTTCCCCGGAACGTGAGGCCAGCCTCGAAGCCATGGAGTCAACCTCCTGGTACTTATTTCTACAGTTCTTGGGTGTTAGTCTCCCACTCTGTTATTCTATATACCATAGATGAGTGCAATCTTTCTATGTCTGTCTCTCTCTTTCTGACTCGGAGATCCTTTTGGCTGCGATTTATTTAGGAAGTTTCTCATGCGTTAGAGAAGAAATCAGGAACGGGGACGTGGAGTAAGAAGGAAAAGGGGACGCATGAGGGAGACCCCACTAGCTAGGTGACCTCCCCCCTTATATACCTCTCGCTGCCTGCTTATGCCCACGTGTCCGCATCTGATAGGTTAGTCACAGCTTATGGGCGTGGCAAGACATCCTGTTTCCTTATTAGGAGTTGTTTTCGAAGCACACAGGTGTTGATTACAAAGAGCGCTACAAAGCATGGTCCCATGGTGGCTCTCCACAGAGAGCAAGGAATAAGCCTAGGCACAGCTGGGAGTGGCGCCCAAACTTTAAACAAGAAGAATTCTTACCATGTAGGAATGAAGCAGAATTAAGAAAATCTGGAATTCAGATTCAGAATTTAAATTGATGACTAAAATTTCTGGATGCTTAGCAATGAACATACAGGTAAAGAAATAAGCAATTAGTGAAGCATTTATCTTGGCTGATTATTGAAAATGACCAAAATCAGGCAAACACTCTCCTGCAAGGAAGAAAAAACTATAGTGGCAATATTTTTACAAACCCAAAATGGAAATGTCATTTCACAAAGGTGATCAAGATGCTACTTTATCGATTTCATTTTACACAAAGCAAGAGAATCTGGAAGACTCTGGAAGAATCAAAACTACAGTGTACATTTGCCCCTCTTTAAGCTGTATTAATGCTAAATTAGCATTTGGCATACTAATTCCAGGTTAAATGGGTTCAGATATCAGAACTACACACAGTTCTGGTTTAAGTTAAGTTTCCTATTTACACATAACTTCCCTAACCTTTAAGTTTCCTAACTGTATTCGTGCAAATGAAGCACAAACTCTAAGTTCCACTGGCTCGAACACGTTATGGTTAGAAAGTTCAGGGAAAGAAAAACATACAAAGCCAAAGTAAGAGGCTGTTCTGAAGCTGAAAAAGAAGTCTTGGGGCTGGAGCAATAGCACAGCGGGTAGGGCGTTTGCCTTGCACGCGGCCGACCTGGGTTCTAATCCCAGCATCCCATATGGTCCCCTGAGCACCGCCAGGGGTAATTCCTGAGTGAAGAGCCAGGAGTAACCCCTGTGCATCGCCGGGTGTGACCCAAACCCCCCCCCCAAAAAAAAAAAAAGAAGTCTTTTACAAAAATGGGATCAACTGAAGTAACTGCATCTGTTCTGAATAGCTCTACTTCAACCTCTTTCCGCAGCAGCGTCAGCTCCAGTCAGTCACCTTGGCTGCTCCTGCCATCGCCTCCAGCCTCTCAAGCTCAGAGTTCATCAGGAGGGTTGTCCAATTTGGTGAACCTCTCTGTCTACCAGAGCCAAACCTACCAGAACAGCAAGCCAGGAAAAGCACATGTGGGCATCACGCTACAGCATGTAGCATGTTACAAGGCGAGTTAGAAGACAACCAGAGCCAAAGATAATTTGTCTAACCCTGACATCAGAATAGACACTGTGCCTATTTTTAAGTAAAATTTCCTGCCTAGGTGCTCTGAGTTCCCCAGAACCTAGAAGTACATAGATATTATCCTATTGGTGTCTCTGGCTGGCTCAAGGCACTTATTCACTGATTACTACAATTCATCGAGAAATCATCTTAAGCTACAATTCTCAAAGCCCTAAATCTGAAAAATGTTCATAAAAAATAAATATTTATTCCCAAAAAGATTCCTAACATTCCATCCAAATTACAGTATAAACTCAGGATGTTCAATATAAATGACATGAACACATATTCCTTGTGGTGAGAGTAAATGCCCCAAGGAGGAAAATGCGGCACTGTGTGCATTGCCAGGAAATGGTAGATGCTGAGTCAACCATGTCCCAGTAAACAGAACTGGTCTTATAAGCAGTACTCTGCACTCTACATGTAATTTACTTAGCTTGATGTGCAGGTTTTCCCCCTTACAGTGTAACTGGAAAAACACAGCGCTTATACCACACAATTTCCGAAGCTACCCAGGTTCATTTCCTTACCTGTGCTATCTGGAGAAAGAAAATAAGAATGTAAGAATGTAAACTGAGAAGCCTCAAGCATAACCTAAGAAGTAGAATGTCTTGGTCCTTTTTTTGCGAACACGTTTCTAACTTAGAAACATGACAGGAAAAGCAAGAGAGAAGCCCTACACCTGGCTGGAACCCACAGCCCAGCAAGCTCTGGGGCAAAAATTTCTCTTCCTTGGCTACATGCAGTTTCACGTCGTCCTTACAAAAAAACATTTGGATGTGATTCTAACCTTCTGTCTTATAATAATCCACTGGGTTCCGAGAAGGGGAGGAGTTAGAGGAAATGGTAGAAAGCAGCAGGAGCAGTGGGGGAAATGCGAAGTCCAAGACTAACAGAGAACACAAAAACCAATCCTTACCTAAAAAAAGCCCTGGCTGAAATTTTCAGATTGAGAAACCTCCTGCCCTAGAGTGGATATAGTGTGCTGATGTGGGCAATCTCTACACAAGTTTCTCTTCTATTCTGTTTTTTCTGGCCAGCAAACTTTCTTCCTTTCCTTTTATCCTTGCCAGAGGGATTTCTCAGTTTAAACGTTGGGGTGAAGAGATAACCCACTGGAACGTTGAAATAAAGTGCTATCGAATACCATATTAGCTTAAGACAGTCCTTGGAACAAAGTTATCCCGGCTTTAGGCCGTGATGATACTCTGGAGGGGAATTCCTCTGGAAAGGAACACATCAAATGTTGAGTGCTCAGGGCATTCCCCAGCTAAAACCTTCTCGATCCAAGTCCTGGAGTTCTGTTTGGCACCTGCCACTCTGGTCTGGCTCCTGAAAATATCAGGAAAGGTCACCAGGGAGCCAGAGTATGGGAGAAAGCAGGGTAACTTGAGCAGTGAATGTATTTCCAGGTAATTCTCCAGAGTTTTTGTATCTTCTCATCTGGGAGCAAAAAGTCACAAAATATGTGGCTTAAATTCACATGGCGAAAAAGATGCTGGGATTAGAATATCACCGAGACAAAATTCCTAATCCAGAAGATATTAACTCAATTTTAGTTTACTTTTTAGAGTTCCTCCCAGTCAGTATCAATATCACATAATTTTTCTTGGTATTCTCTAAATACACCAGACCCTCCTGAACATTCATGCTTTTATACGTGAAAGTACCTCTGCCTGAATGTCCTTAAAATAAGCTGGTGCTGGGAAATGTACACTGGTGGGGGGATGAGTGCTGGCTGACTGTATGACTGAAACCCAACCATGCACAGCTTTGTAAGGGCCAATTTCACAGTGATTCAGTAACATCTTGGGGAGGACGGAAATCGGAAGACATTTTCTCTGAAGCAACCTTTTAAATACAAGTTATTTAAACCTCAATTTAAAACTGTCACTACCTATGTTAAGACTTAGACAATCTAGTTATTGCACTTCAGCAACAGCTTTTCTGGAAAAATCATTTAAAAATTATGTATAATGATTTTGTTATAATGCTGTTCAAGTTATAGAAAACTGACCACATAGACTTTGAAATTTCAAAAGGCCGGCTCCAATATTTAAGGAATACTAACTGTAAGAGCTAAAACTAGGGTCTTCTGCTGAGTGGCAGAAAGCTTCCTACTTATTTTTTAAGTCATTTATTGAATCACCATTAATTACAATGTTATAAAGTTAAAACAGAAAAAGAAATGGAAGACAAAGTTGCAAAGTTATTCATGATTAAGTTCTGAGGTAAGACTTTGGAGCACCCTTCCATTCACTAATGTCCCCAATACCCCTCCTGTCCCCAGCCTGCGTCTCTGGCAATCACTCTTTCACTTTAGGCACTGTGGTTTTTTCAATACTGTTACTGATAGGACACCATGTATATCACTTTATCTCCCTACAAAACCCAGTCCTCGTCCAAAGTCACCACTTCCCTCTATCACTGTCATAGAAGTCCCTTCCCTGATCTATCCCCTCTCCCTCACAGTGGCAAACTCTCTACTAAGAACTCACGCCCTATTAAGGGACACTTTTAAACTTTTTAATTTAAAAATTTTAATTACCCAAACCATAGAGCACTCAAGTGAAATGTGCCAACTACAGAGGAAAGTCAAATCACTTTCTATTACCCACTCTTAAAAGAATTTAAAAATATCATTTGAGGGGCTGGAGCAATAGCAGCGGGTAGGGCATTTTCCTTGCACACAGCGGACCCAGGTTTGATTTCCAGTATCCCATATGGTCCCCTGAGCACCACCAGGAGTAATTCCTGAGTGCAGAGCCAGGAGTAACCCTGCATCTCCGGGTGTGACCCAAAAAGGAAAAAAAAAAAATCATTTGAGGGCTTGTGATAAACAGATCTGCACTAAAACTGCAGTCTGTCTGGGGAACTTTTTGGAAATAGGTAACCATTAAAGAAAACCGGAAGTTTATACCCTTAAGCAAAATAATAGACTTTAAGTTAACCGGTACATTTAGAAAGAGTTCCATCTGCTAAAAATTTCTGCCATGTCTAATTACGAGACACAAGAGACATGGTCTAGTCCAAGACATCATCATGAGCACTGATGACAATGCTGCACGGTCTCCAGAGACTTAGAGACAACAGCCAGACCGCATCAGTTTTCTACCCTTTGTTCAGACTTTCAACTGTGCTGCATGTTGATAATGCCAGCATGGTTGGCCAAAGTATCCCTTTTCTAAGCTTTTTAAGTGCCACTAGGAGCCGGCTGTAGACTGAAACACCGGGTAAGCAAAAGCACACATACATGTTCCGAGTAAGTGCCTCTTTCATAAATCCATGGAGAGGGAAGGACAGATAGTCAACAGGACAGGCAAAGGACGCACAGGACAGCAGCCTGGAAGAATGACTATGCCAAGAGACACCACAGCCCGTTAATCACTTCTCACAACAGCCAGAATCTCAAAGGCATGGATGGAGACTACTGAAACAAGACTTTTATGCTTGGGTAATGAACTGACCTATGAAATAAGAGAATGTGTTAAGAGTCACTTTTTCCACCAAAGCTATTGATAGAAACCATGCTACCAGCTGGACCAGGAAGCTCCATTCCTGATGTTTCTAGTCACTTCTTGTTAAGACTAGAGTAAACAATTCTATGGTGAATTTCTTCCTTGGAAATAAGTGTTTCACATTTTGTGCTGCAAGGGTATTATAAAACGTAACTTGGTGCCTAGCTGAAAGGGAAAATTATATCTCTAAACACACCAGAGATTCAATGAAATGACAGATATGTTACAAACTCTTCTACATTTAAGGAATCTTTTTTTTTAACTACCTTACAATTTCATTCACATCCATTTTGACAACCGAAACTCTTTAATTTTTAAAAAGTCTAGTGGGTGCCAAAGCTACAGCTCAGCAACAGAGTACATATGTGGCATGTGTAAACTGAGTCCAATCCCAGGACAGGATGACTCCCCAGGCACATCCACGTATAGACTAGAGGTTCCTAGCCACCACCCATATAGTCCTGGTGAATCCCTCATCCGCTGGGCCTGAGCAGCACATTACCAAGCACTAGCGAGGTGCGGGGGTGAGAGGGGGGCATCACACCTGGCTATGTTCAGGGGTTATTTCTGACTCTGCACTCAGTAATCACTCCTGGTAATGCTCGAGGGGCCATATGGGATGCCAGGAATCAAACCTGGGTCGGCTTCATGCAAGGTAAATGCCCTACCCACTATACTACTGCTCCAGCCCTGGCCCAAGCATTCTTAGGAATAGTACCCTAGCATTGCTCGGGGGACCCTTCCCCACAAAGAAATAGCCAAGCCGTCAGTATTCATGTATTTATTCGCTCATTCTTTGTCTTTTAGTAAGTTTGCTCTGTATTCTACAGCATTTTAAAAGTTAAGGGATACAGTTCTGCCCTCCAAATATCTCACTGGCGGGGGGGGGGGGGGGACTATTATTTCCTATTGTTATAACTTCCATGGGCTGGAGCGATAGCACAGCCGTAGGGCATTCGCCTTTCACAAGGCTGGCCAGTGTTCGATTCCTCCGCCCCTCTCAGAGAGCCCAGCAAGCTATGGAGAGTATTGCGTCTACATGGCAGAGCCTGGCAAGCTACCCGTGGTATATTGGATATGCCAAAAACAGTAACAATAAGTCTCACAATGAGAGACGTTACTGGTGCCCGCTCGAACAAATCAATGAGCAATGTGATGACAGTCACAGTGATAATTACCACAATTTTAATATTATCTAACTGTTCTGGAGGTTAGAAATTCAAGTTGTATCTTTCAGGATGAAACTTTGGTGCTGGCAAGCATATGTTCCTTCTGAATACTCTAGGAAGAACAAATTCCTTGTCTTTTTAAATTAATTACTAGAAACAACCCAAATTCCTTGACAGTTTCTTCTTCCATTTTTAAAATGTTACTGCTTCAACCTCTGCTTCCACAAATCTCATTATCACCCAACCTCTGCTTCCACCAGTCTTATCTCATCTTTTACTGTGACCTTTGTTCTTATTAGTATGATGGGCACAATTCAACTTTGCACAAGATACTGATAGAAATAAAACCATTATTAGACTTCTCAAAAACTCTATTCTACATTCTTCAAACACTTTCTCTGAATTTTCCTCTTCACAAAATTACTAAAATGCTTGGTTACCTGCCTGCTAAACCACATCACAGCACCAAGTGAAGACTAACGTGGAAGAAAGGAGATATTAGGGTCTTAACTTTAGAAGACAGGTGAACATCAGAACAAGGAATACTAATTCAATGGAGAGTACCCTGATGTACAAAATAGAGACTCAAAACACCAAGAGAGTTAGTATTTGAGAAGACTTATAAGTGTACTAAGAATTTCAGAAGCACTTAAAATTAAACATTAGATGTTCTACAATATGCTCAATATAAGCCAATGTTTAAAGTACAAAAGCACAAAGTCACTGGAAAAAAAATAAGATAATAAATCTGAAACCAAGAGTTAACAGTGGCAGTTTTTCAAGTCCATGTTCTCTCTTGAACACATACCTAGCTTGTCTGTATGGGTTTTTTTGCTTATTTCCGCTCTGGAGAAGCCTGTGTTCTCTCTGGAACATACACTTCTCCCTTTCCCCTCACATCTTTCTAAATAACTTTCAATAAAAATTTTCTTGTTTCACAAAAAAAAAAAAAAGAAGTTAACAGTTGTATAATCAAAAGATACTGGGGTTGAAATAAAGATATTTTTTCACCCTTTTTACATTTTTTCAGTAATGAGCACATGTTATCTTTACACCCTGAAACATAGGCTAAAATATGATTTCTAATGATTTTTTAGTTATTAGTATAGACTGCAGCTCTCTGAAACTATTCAATAAATGAAAATAACTCCCTCGTCTGTAAGACCAAAGTTTATTAACTATTCCATTTTATGAAAGATCTTTCCTAGGACGGAGAAGGTAACACAGACATTAGAGCACATGCCTTACATGCACATGGCCAGGATGGATCCCCAGCACTACCTGTTCTCCCCAGTATTATCAGGTGTGGCCCAAAGGTCTCTGAGTACCCCTGGGGTGGTCCTGATAGCCCCCAGCAACAGAAAACCCTAGCACTGAACCACTAGCCAGGCTAGCTGAGGAAAGCTGGGTACAGCACCTGGGCTACTCGGATTCTGACTTGGAAAGCACCCCCAAATAAAAGTACTGTCTCTAATGTTACATGCCTCTCAACTTCCAAAAAATAATAGCCTGGAATTCACATTTTAATCACTGACCATCTGTAAAATTTTAAATTTTAAAATTCCCTGTTCTTTAATAAGGTTATAATGCAGCCAGAGAGATAGTAAGGCACTTGCCTTGCACGCAGACAGCCCCAGTATAGTCCCTAGCACCGCAGAAGGTTCCCCAAGCACTAACAAAGAATTCCTGAATACAGCCAGGACTAAACTTTGTGTACTGTCGGGTGTGACCCCTAAGAAAGACCCAAAATTTTGAAAAATTTTAAATAAGGTTATAATCATAATTATACACATATGTATACAAATTTTAATTAAATGTCTTTAAATCATAAAATCAATTGAGAGAAGATGCAAGGAAGGAAACCTAGATAGGCTTAATATTAGTATTTTCACTCCTCCAAAAGATAACAAAATCCCACCTTTTTTCCTGGAAAAGTTCATCATATTTGAATAGTTCTCTATGCATAGATGACAGACACTAAATATATAATGCATTTACTTACATGTGTCTTATTCCTTTCACTCTACAAAAAGAAAAGGGTAAAAAAAAAAAACAGAAACCAGATAGAAGGGAGTAAAAAATAAAATGAAAAAAAATAGTTTGCCTTGGAAATTAATTGGATCAGCCTTACAATGCAACCTCCCTTCTAAAAACGCTTTATTCCTTCTTTCATATTAGTCAAACTTCCATATTAGCAAAAACTTTCAAGGGTTTTCAGAATATTAATCAATTGTACCGACTTTCTGAAGCACAGTGAGCCCTACTTAGTTAAGGTGCACTGTGTTTCCACTACGATAGGAGCCTGTGGGCCCTGAAAGGGCAGTGGGTGACCTGGAGGGCGGCCGCGCTCTTCTGTTAGGAGGATGGGGGTGGTCTGCTGTCTCACCCAGAGCTCTGGCCTCTTTCCTAAACCTCCCAAGCAAAGGCTGCACGAAGGGGGAGCATGTTGGCAAACAAACTGACTGGCTGTCCTGAGGTCAGGTTAAAAAGAGCCAGGAGTAAATCCAGAGCACCACCAGCTGTGGCAAAAAAAAAAAAAAAAGGTTTTCTCACCCTGTATTCCAGGATCTTTGAATTCCTGCATTCTTTGCCAGCAATCCTCTACAGATAAGAACCCAGCCCTGTCTTGTTCACCCTGGGCTACAGTTCCATGAACATAACAGGCACAAACTAAGTAACCATTGATTCATTTAGGTTCTTCACACGTGCCTACCAGCTAAAATTCTATACATTAAGCATAAGGGCTAATATAATTCTAAACATGAAACGTCTCTTCACAACAATTTTTTAATGGTATACTTTTTGAAATGGAGAACAGAAACTATCAGAATTCATGGAGTGCCCACGATATGAGTCAGTGGCTGGAAAATATTTAAAGATTTGACTTGAAATAAATGCTTCTGTGGCCAGAGATAATACAGTAGGTAAGGCACTTGCCTGCATGCAGCTGACCAGAGTTAAATTCCCGGCACCCCATGGTCCCCCAGGTCCCACCAGGAGTGATCACTGAGCACAGAGCCAGAATAAGCCATGAGCACAGCCGAGTCTGGCTTAGAAAACAAAACAAAACTTTAAATATGAATGTTTCTGCAATAGCTAAGTTGATACATAAAGTAAATCAGGTAAGAAAAAAAAGCTAGTATAAAATGTGGGCAATATCTCAATTCTTAAATAATTCCTCTTTATTACCATCTGATGTAAGGGTGAATGTGTATGTGAGCGAGTGAGCAAGTGAGCTCACTTCAAATATGAAAGGGCAAAATTATACCTCAAATATTTTATCACAGCACTCCTGAAACTTTTGCCATTTGGAACTGTTTCTAGCTTAAGAAATTTTTTAATGACTCCAGATATGTAATTATATAAAATATTTGTAAGAATCAAATATTTACTAATAACAAAAGAATTTCAGGGTGGGGGAGGGTTGGGGGCCCTGGGCCACATCCCGTGATGCTCAGGGCTTCTCCTGGCTCTTTCGGGATCATATGCAGTAACAGGGATTCAACCCAGGTTGGCCATGTTCGAGGCAAGCACCTTACTCGCTATATAATCTCTCCAATCCCCTCATAAATTTATTTTTAAAAAGTGTTGTTTCAGGGGCTGGAGTGATAGTACAGCGGGTAGGGCGTTTGCCTTGCACGCGGCTGATGCGGGTTCGATTCCCAGCAACACATATGGTCCCCTGAGCACGGCCAGGGGTAATTCCTGAGTGCAGAGCCAAGAGTGACCCCTGAGCATCTCTGGGTGTGACCCAAAAAAAAAAGCAAAAAAAAAAGTGTTGTTTCAAACATATCCTCTTTGGGGAACACATAAGCTAACATTTATAGCAGGTTTCAATTATTCTGGAAACTACATTCATTTGTATCACTTGTAGACCTGTTGATCTTCCATTTGCTCGAGCAGGCGCCAGTAACATCTCCATGTCTCCATGTGTCCCTGTCGCGAGCTAGTGCAGCCCAATGATACCTGCTCGCTCCAGGAACAGGAAAAGCCTCAAATCGTTCATTCAGAGATTTGACGAAGAAATCTGACCATCTAGTTGGTGGGCAGCCACGAGGTCTTCTGACATCCCATGGAATCCAGTCGGTAACAGCTCTAGTCCAGCGGTCGTCTCTGAATCACATTGCATGACCGGCCCATCTGATTTTTGATGCCTTGGCAAATGAGACAGCATCCCTGATTTTTGACTGTCGACGGAAGTCAGAACTCCGGATTCCTTCTCTCACTTGAGTGAGACATGATATTCCCAGCATAGCTCTTTCGATTCCTCTTTAGGATGCCCTAATAGCGTTCTCATCCTGTTTGCGTAGGGCCCAGGTCTCTGAGGCATATGTTAGTGCAGGAAGAACGGTGGAATCGAAAAGATGTGCCCGGAGTCGGAGGTTCTTCATTCTCTTAACCACCTCTTCGACGCTTTTGAATGCATTCCATGCTGCTCTCTTCCTCCTGCTCAGTTCTGGCACCAAGTCGTTCCTCATGTTGATTTCTCAACCTAGGTACACATAGCTGCTGCATTCAGAGATGTTCATTCCATTGAGAGCAAATGGAACTTCCGGGACCAGTTCGTTTTTCATGAACATCATCTTGTTGAGATTCAGCTGCAAACTGACCTTTCCACACTCATGGTCGAAGTCGGTCAGCATTTGTGCTGCTTGGCTAATGTTTGGTGTTATGAGAACGATGTCATCAGCAAGTGAAGGTGGTGTAATTGCCGACCGTCTATCTTCACTCCCATTCCTTCCCATTCCAGTTGTCGCATGATGTTCTCAAGGGCGGCACTGAAGAGTTTCGGTGAAATGGTATCACCCTGTACTTTCAAGTACTGTCTGTACTTTCAACGCACGGACACTGGCATCTGGAAACTACATTACTCCATAAATTATTCTAACTAATCAGAGCTATTTGTATCTACATTTACTAAAATGACAAAGAATTTGCATTTATTTGGGTGTTTGGTTTTGGTGTCTGGGCCAAACCCAACAGTGTTTAGGGGTCACTCCTGGTGGGCTCAGGGGATCATATGGGGACCATATGGAGTACCAGGTATGGAACCTGTGTCAGCCATGTACATACAAGGCAAGCACCCTACCAACTGTACTATCACTCCAGTCCTAGGATTTTCATTTTTTAATATATCAGTAGGCCATCTCTACAGACGTGTTGAGAGTAATAACTGACAGCCAGGGGATGGGCAAGGAGAGTGACTTTATATTTATCAAAGAGTAAACAGGCAGAACACAGGGTACAGTCATGGATGTAGATTGGAGTTTACTGTCCCTACCTGAGGATCAACTACCTCGTAAGTATAAGGGGAAATTGCTGCATGCCCCATTCTTTTGCAATAATTGACATTTCCCTCAGACACATGGAGAACCCCGCTGATTCACATGGTAAGTGAACATTTTTGCCTCAGGAGTGAAATCCATGTTCTCATTTCTGGACTTGATATGCTGCCATAGCAAATAACTGAAAGCAAAGCACTCTGTGAGACTTTGCTTCAAAATTGCTCAAATTTTAAAACAACTCACAAAGAAAATATTGAAAATAAGCCACACTTACTATGCAATGTGTAGATTATATTGCAAATATATATTAGAACAAAAGGATTTTTCAACTGTAGTCAACTTAAATATGCCAATTTTAAATTTTCTCAAACTTCAGTCACAGAGTTATCACAAAATAGCACAGCTTTGTCCTACTTGAAAACCAAAAGGCAACATGCAAATACAATGTGGCACAATAGTCTACCACTAGTTAAACACATGAATACAGTGTGGCACAATAGTCTACCACTAGTTAAACACATGAATACAGTGTGGCACAATAGTCTACCACTAGTTAAACACATGAATACAATGTGGCACAATAGTCTACCACTAGTTAAACACAGGCCTCTGGGAATTCAAGTACGAAACCTGTTTCTTATAACACCAGGAAAATTTCTGTTAACTTCTTTCAAAAAATTTCAGTAACTCCACATCACATCACTAAGAATGTTAATACATAAAAATCCAATCCAAAAAAATCGTGTTTTCTGTCATTAACAGATGAAACTGCAAAATACTTATTGATCTTGAATTTAAAGTTTTATCCAATTCAGAATACAAACAACCCATATAATAGATGCATTTAATATTAATTTTTAAATACACAAACATGAGTGTGTTGATTTTTTTCAGTTTCAATTTCATGAGTGATGGGGATTTTTCTTCCACTTTAAAGTCCTTCAGATAAGTCTATCAAGTCTTTCCAAACATAAATAATTTTCTGGTCCCAACTAAAAGAATAAAGTCTGGGTGTTTTTATGAAACTAAACACATTATGTTAATAACAATGCTGAAGCAGTTCTGAGAATCTTAATTGAAATTTTAATAGAAATAGCTTACTCCCAGCTCTAAACCATACTCCAAAGGGCCTGAGCAGCCTGGATTGGATCCCCGGCACCACACAGGGTCCCCAAGCTGGCAAGAATGATCCTTGGGGCAGAGTCGGGAGAAAACTGAGCAACTCCAGGTGTGGTCCTTAGAGAAAACTACACCAAAATAGTGTATGGAGTAAAGATGAGTACACAGTTCCATGGAATAGAATACAAAGTAGCAAAATAGCTTATAACAAAGCAGCCAGATATGCCAGGAGTGTTCAATAAGTCAGGTTGTAAAAAGTAGACAGTCCTGTACAAAGTTATAAAACTAGACAACTAATACATGGCCATCAAAAATTTAAAATGGCCTCAAGACTTACAAATAAGACCTAAAAGCAGCAACTACAGATGACAGAAAGAAAACTTTTCAACATCAGCCTTTGAAATGACTTTGTAGAAAAGTTAAAGGAAACTCAAGAAAAAATAAAGAAATGGGACTACACCAAATTAAAAGCTTCTATAGTGCAAGAAATCACTGAAATAATCAAAAGTGTGCCTATAAGATTCACAACTCATACCTTAAATGTGTGATTAAAATCCAAAAATATACATATTTTTTAATTCTCATAACTAGGAACAAAAAAAGATTAAAAATGGGAGGATCTATACTGACTCTTCTCCAAGACATACAGATGTTCAAACACCAGCTGAAAAGTTGTTCACTTATTAAGTAAATGCTAATCAAAACCAGAATGAGATATAACATCCCTGTGAAAACAGATCCAAACAAGTAAACAACAACAACAACAAAACAAGGAATAAGTGTTGGCAAATACAGAGAAAAGAAAATCCTCTGCTGTTGATAGAATTGTAAATGGAAAGAGACATTATGGAAAGCAGAATATAAATTCCTCAAAAAGTAGAGACCGACAAGATGATACAGATATAAGATATTAATTTGAAGAAATATACTCACCCTGGGCTGGAGTGGGAACACAGCGGTTGGGCGTTTGCCTTTCACGCGGCCCACCCGTGTTCAATTCCTCCGCCCCTCTCGGAGAGCCCGGCAAGCTACCTAGAGTATGGAGGCCGTACGGCAGAGCCTGGCAAGCTACCTGTGCGTATTGGATATGCCAAAAACAGTAACAATAAGTCTCTCAATGAGAGACGTTACTGGTGCCCGCTCGAGCAAATCGATGAGCAACAGGATGACAGTGACAGTGACAGTGATACTCACCCCTATGTTCATTGCCACATTAATCGTAAGAGCCAAGATGTAGATATAACCTAAATAACCAGTGAGATATAAGGGGACAGTGAAGCTATAGTATTAATACACAATGGGACATTACTTTTTTTTTAAGAAATTAAAACTTTCCTTTTGTATCACCATGAATAGACCTAAAGCAGTGGTTTTCAATCAACAACCTAAACACCAGTACTAGTTCTCAGTCAGTAAAAGAGGTTGAAATCCACTGCCCTAAAAGGTAATATGTTAAAATAAGACACAGAGAGAACAATTTTGGAGTAGAGGACGGTCAAAACCCTAGAAAGCCTCTATATCAGGAGTTTGCAGAACAGAGTACCAGGCAGTAGGAAGCTACAAAGGGAACGAGGCCCACAGCTCACCTAAGCATGGCATGGCTCTTCCCACTCCCAACAGATAGATGGGAAAAAACTAACAATTAAGGTGAGGTTAGTGAGAATACTGGAAAGATTTTTCCCTCATTAAGAGTTCAAATAAACCCCAGACTAAGTGCTGTGGTCCTAAGACATGAAAGGGTAACTTTACAAGTGAAGAAGAGCACTTTCCTTGAAAGCCTTTGATTTCCTGTTTCATTAGGTGTGGGAGGACAACTACGAAAATATCTAGCAAGATTCTTCAATTCTTCACAATAAGAATTATAAACTGACAACAAAGAATTCACAGTTTACCTCACACAAGTCACAGCACCTAAAATGTATAATGTCTAGCACCCAAAAATTAGTAGGCATTGAAGTCCATAACGAGAAAAGTAAAATCACTAAGAACTGTCACAAATTAGAATTACCAAACAAGAAGATTTTGTCTTGTTTTGTTTTTTGGGGGGCCACACCTGGTGGTTCTCTGGGCTAACTCCTGGTTCTGTGCTCAGGAATCACTCCTGGTGGGCTTAGGGGCCTGTGTAAGAGGTCAGGAACTAAACCAACCTGGGTCACTGACATGCAAGGTAAGTTTCCTACCCACTATATACTATCACTCCAGCCTCACAAAGAATAGTATTTTTAAAAATTGTTCCTGCCTGTTTAAATAGCTCAAGAAAAATTTAAAAGATCCTAACTTAACTTCTAGAGATTAAAATTTATGCCTGGTATGAAATACACACTGGATAAGATTAATAACTCATGTTTTAGAAGGAAAAAAAGATTAGAAGATTTAAAGTTCTAGTAATAGAGATAATCTAAAGTCAAACAGTGATTTAAATTCTGGGGAAAAAAATGAATAGAGCACCAGGGAGCTATGGAACAACTCCAATCAATCTAGTACACACTCCTTTTCCCAAAGGAGGAAAAATGGCAGGGGAAGACTGTATAATGATTGAAATCGCCTAAATCTAATTAAAAATAACTGTAGCACTTTCGTCCCATTGTTCATCAATTTGCTCGAGCGGGCACCAGTAACATCTCCATTGTGAGACTTGTTGCTACTGTTTTTGACTATTAACCTATAAATTCTAAAAAGTTCAATGAATTCCAAAGCACACGAAACAGAAGTAACAATAATATCATCAAGCCGCTTAATCAGTGCTAGAGAGAAAAATAAAACACATTTGTAGACTGACAAATAAAAGTCAATCTCTTGTCAGAAATTAGGCAAGCCAGGGGCCAGAGTGATAGTACAGGAGGGAGGGCATTTGCCTTGCACCTGGCCAACCCTGGTTCGATCCTCAACATCCCATATGTTCCCCAAGCTGGCCAGGAGTGATCCCTGGGCACAGAGCCATGGATCATACCCTGAGACTGCTGGGTATGGCCCAAAAACCAAAAGAAAAAAAAAACTATGAAAGCCAGAAAAAGTAACTATCATACGAAAGAAAAAAGAGCTATAACCTGATTTGCCCATTAATCTCAAAGGATGAAGACAGTAAGGAATGTTAAACAGCTAGAGGAAAGTTAAAGGAAATTCTTCTGACAACGGGAGGAAAGTTAACCAGGATCATCTCAGCAGCTTGAGCATCTCTAAGCATGTAATATTCACAGAACCCAGGAAAGAGGACATGGACACTGAGGAGGACTGTTTTGACATATGATGAAATCGTTCAGGAAGCTATCCAATACCCCAAAAAAGCAAGAAAAATCATGTAAACAAAAAAAAATAAGGAGAATCGTCCATATTGTTTTCCAAAAGGGCTGAACCAGTCTGCATTCCCACCAGCAGTGAAGGAGAGTCCCTTTCTCCCCACATCCGCGCCAACACCATTTGCTTTTGCTTTTTTGGATGTGGGCCAGTCTCTGTGGTGTGAGATGATATCTCATTGTTGTTTTGATCTGCATCTCCCTGATGATTAGTGATGTGGAGGGAGCATTTTCTCATGTGCTTCTGAGCCATTTGGATTTCTTCCTTTAGAAAGTTTCTGTTCTATCACCTCACTTTTTGATCGGGTTGGCAGTTTTCTTCTTGTGGAGTTCAACCAGTGCCTCCCATTTGACCCAGCAATACCACTCCTGGTAATATATCCCAGAGAGGCAAAAAGGTATAGTAGAAATGACATCTGCATTTGTATGTTCATTGCAGCACTGTTTACAATACCCAAAATCTGGAAAAAACCGGAGTGCCCAAAAACAGATGAATAGTTAAAGAAACTTTGGTACATCTACACGATGGAATACTATGCAGCTTTTAGAAAAGATGAAGTCATGAAATTTACATATAAATGGATCAACATGCAAAGTATCATGTTAAATGAAATGAGTCAGAAAGAAAGAGACAGACATAGAAAGATCACACTCATATGTGGAATACAAAGTAGCAGAATGGGAGACTAACACCCAAGAGTAGTAGAGATAAGAACCAGGAGGTCTGCCCCACAGCTTGGAAACTGGCCTCACATGCTGGGGGAAAATGCAGCTAAGATAGGGAAGGGAACACCTAGTAGAGAATGTTGGGAGGACACACTCGGGTTGAAAGCTGCATGCCGAAAGTAGACTATAGACCGAACATGATGGCCACTCTATTGCAAACTACGACATCCAACAGGAGAGAGAACAAAAGGGAATGTCCTGCCACAGAGACAGGGTGGGGTGGTGGGAGGGATAATGGGAACATTGGTGGAAGAGAATGGGCACTGGTGGAGGGATGTAAATAAAATGCAAAGATGAAAGTTCGTAAGTTTGTAACTGTACCTCACAGTAATTCACTAATAAAAAAAAAAATTTTTAATGGAAACAGTACAGGGATTAAGGCATGTGCCTTCCATGCAGTCGACCTGCACTCAATCCCCAACATCACATATCCCCAGAACAGTCAGGAGTGTTTGACCAGAGACATTAGTTCGCTCTAAGCACCACTGGGTGTAACCCAAAAGCACAGGTGCCAAAAAATAAAATAAAATAAATGGAGACAGTAGAAGAGGAAACATACATTTCATGATAGACTCAGTACCTGTATTGCAAACCATAATGCCCATAAGGAGAGAGTAAGAGGTAAACTGTCTGCCATAGAAGCAGGGGGAAGGGATTGAGAGAGAGAGGAAAGAATACTGGGAACATTGGTGGTGGAAAATGTGCACTGGTAAAGGGATGGGTGTTCAATCATTGTATGACTGAAACTCAAACATGAACGCTTTGTAACTGTATCTCACGGTGAATCCATTTAAAATTTTTTTTTCGTGTGGCACCTTCCCTGCTGCACCATCACAACCTAGGAAGCGTTCACAGCACCCGTGCTCACTCACATTCACTCTTACACTTTTCCAAATATAACAATTTTACTTCAAAAAATATCTAAGTAGGAATCTTCAGACTTTGGAATCTGGGACATCATTTTTTACCCTGCAGATTTATCATTTAAGATAGTTTTCTTCTTAACTAATCCAACTAACAAGATTCTGCTGCAAACACTGTGTAATATCATAAATCTTTCTCTTAAAAACTTGTAAGAAATTTCTAAAAATATGCTATATATATAAAGAAAAAAAAAGATTCCTAGGCCAGAGAATAGCATGGAGGCTAAGGCATTTGCTTGGATTGAATCTGGTACCACATGTGGTCCTCGAACATGAAGCCAGCTATGGCCACTAAACACAAAAGTCAGGTGTGGCTCAGAAAACAAAAGGGGCCTGAGAGAGTACAGTGGCTTGCCTTGAATGTGCGCGACCGGATTCAATCCTAGGCATCCCACAGGGTTCCCCGAGCCTGCCAGGAGTGATCCCTGAGTGCAGAGCCAGGAGGAAGCCCTGAGCACAGCCCAGTGTGGCCAAACTACATCCCTACCTGCCTGTATCAAGTGCTCTCTGATTACTCTTAATTACTCAACTTACTCTTAATTTCAATGAAAAAGTTTAGAACTAGAGGGGCTGATATGATGCCAACTTAACTGTCAATATGCTGTGATATTTCATATCACAAAGAAAGATAAAGTTCCTTTCCCCTTCACGCCTATCATCAAGTTGCAAAACTGGTTGAAATTACTGTCCATCAAGAATTACAGGAAATCTAACAGTGTCTTGAAAGAAATGTTTCAATTGAATGATGAAATATTTTAATATTTGCTTTGGCATCAGTGATACTACTTCAGAATTTTAGAAGCCACAAATTAGTAAAATTAATCCTTCTGCCTGCATGTACACACTCGTGCTGAGGAAAACAAAGAGGCAGTATCAAGAATTCACACTTAGCAATAAGAAACATTTTGAACACAGCCTAGTAGAACTTTTACCCCAAGTTAATAACTGACATGACATTAACCAGCCCCCTGGAATTTCTAACTAGAAGCTGCATGGTCCTACAAACAGGCTTTCTCCTTTTGTGATTTATAAATCACCTTAAATAACCACAAGCAAATAAATGGAAGACAATTTTTAAATGTACAATTATGAAGTTTCTACCTAAATGGAACCAAGCTGAAAATAACACTTAGGATTCTTGGTGAGAGCACCAAAGTTCGAGAAACAAAGACCATTTTCGGAACTGATCCCCTTTACTGATAATAACAGTGGTAAAATATTCCACTTAACTCGGCTCCAATGCAAGGTAGAAAAATCAGGGCTTTGAAGTCACTATATTTGTTCACCAAGATCATCCATTTCCATTTAATGATTAAGACATGATTTAACAGAAGCCAGCCCCATTTGGCCATAGTTTGAGTTCCAGAGATGCCAAGTCAACCTTTAGTTTTACACGAATGACCTCACTGACCCACATTTTCAAGTCTTTACTGAAACTTCCCTTACCAAGGGCTGCTAATCATTATCATGAGAAGAAATGTGAACACTGATTTAGTCATTGAAAATTAAACTGAATTCTCATACAGGAATCTCATTACCTAAGCTTCAGTTTCGCTTTTTTTGAACTTTATATTCAGATAAGAAAATATTCCTATTTTATATTGGTGTTTTTAGGACTCAGGCCAGAACTACTGATCACTATTTTTTAACTACTAACTCGATGGACATCTTCATCCTAATACTACACAAAAAAAATGCTGGTCAAGAGTAATGAATTCAACCAGTAGATACAGTAACTATGACGAGTTGCAACTTTTGCGCTATAATTCATGCCCTAGGACAATCCACCCCAGAAAGAAATTAGCTGTCTCTTCAGCTGTAGGACAGAATTCTGAAATTCATGGGGTTGTTAAAACAATAGTAGGAAGATGAATTAATTGTATCAGAAATATGAATAAAAATATAAAAAAAAACTCAAAAATGTATTCTTCAAGTAACCTGAGGTCTAATCAATTTTAAAATAATGATCTTTCTCCCCCCACTACATGTCACTAATGGCTGCTTTATTTCAGAAATATTAATATTAATATGCATAAGCCAAAAAAAGGTATATGTAGTAGAAATTTTTTAGATTACATGTTTATAATAGTTAATGGTTTAAATGATAATATTTATAGAATTTTTTTATTTTGGGGGGAGTGGAGGGGCTCACACCCAGCAGGGCTCAGGAGTTACTCCTGGCTCTGCACTCAGGAATCATTCCTGGCAGGCTCTTGGGGACCATATCAGATGCTAGGGATAAATATGGTCAGCCATGTGCAAAATAAAAATAAAAATCTTTATAATGCAGGTCACTTTATCCTCAAATACTGCACTATAATTATCATATGAGATGCGAACTTTCAAACTCAGCACACTCCTCTAAATCTCTTATTTTTGTACTTTATGACAAAATTTGTAGAACACTAACTCAGAAATAACACAGAAAAATTTGGTATACAAATGAGCATTTATTCAAAAGAACAAAAGCAACCAATGCTGGCGTGGATGTGGAGAAAAAGGGACGCTCCTTCACTGTTAGTGGGAATGCTGACTGGTCTAACCTTTTTGGAAAACAATATGGACAGTCCTTCAAAAACTAGAAATTGAGCTTCCATATGACCCCGCAATACCACTTCTGGGAATATATCCCGAAGACTAAAATGAAATGAGTCAGAAAGAGAGGGACAGACAGAGGAACTGCACTCATTTGTGGAGTGTGGGGTAGCATCACATGAGGCTGACACTCAAGGACGGTAGATACAATGGCCAGGGGGATTGCCCTATAGCTGGAAGACTGCTTCATGAGTGGAGGGGAGAAGGCAGATGGAATAGAGAAGGGATCACTAAGAAAATGATGGCTGGAGGAACAGTTGGGATGGGAGATTCATGCCGAAAGTAGATAATGGACCCAACATGATGACTTCTCAGTGTCTGTGTTGCTATAATGCTTAAAGTAGAGAGAGAGTACGGGGAATATTGTCTGCCTTAGAGGCAGGGGGAGGGTGGGAAAGGAGGGGTATACCCGGGATATTGGTGGTGAGGAATGTGCACTGGTGTAGGGATGGGTGTTTGATCATTGTGAGATTGTAACCCAAACAAGAAAGCTTGTAACTATCTCATGGTGATTAAATAAAATTTTAAAAATTAAAAAAAAAACGAGCATTTAGATGACCATTAATTCAGAACATTAAATTCTAAACTACACATAGTGACCTGTGCATTAGACATCTATGTACATTTGTATTAGTTTGTAATAGCAAATATTATAAAATGCCATAAACTTTAATAGCTTTTAAAAACTACTTTATGAACTTAAAATTCTTGAAGTCCGAGGGTCAAAACAGGTTTTACAGGGTTAAAAATCAAGGTGTTCCTTGGGTAGCATTCCTGTGGAAGCTCTCTGTGGACCATTCCCTTTCCCTATCCAGCTTCTAAATGTGCTATCTGCACTCCTTGGCTCATGCAAACCAACAGCGAAGCATCTCTCATACTGAGTCACTCTGACTAACTCCCTTGCCTCCCTCTTACATGCCTCGCCCTTAAGCAAACAATGGGATCACCTGGATATCCAGGAGACGCCTCTAATTTAAGTCAGCTGATTACCAACCTTAGTCAGTTGTAACAATTCCACCTGTAACCCTAATTACCCCTGGCCAGAGTGAGAGAGTCACAGGCTCCATGGAGAACATAACCTTTAGGAGACTTTATTCTACCAATTTAAGCATTTATTAATGAGAGAACTGACTTATAGTACAAAGATAAACAAGTTTTGAAAAGACAATGTAATGATAACAAAAAAATACATTAATTCAGTGGGAAGGAATATGGAGATAAACATAAAAACAATTAAAAACAAAAAGAAAATGAACAATTAAAAATTTTAAATGTTTGAACAGGAGAAAACTTAAAACAAATCAAAATAAAAACTACAGCTACCTAAAGCCACATATTGTTAAAGTAATGACTCTACATATGTAAAACTCATCTTGAGGGAAATGCCTCTATTAGAAAATGCCGCTGGAATGAGGTAATTATTAACTAAAATTTCAGAGACCCAACAATCCTGTTGGATAAAGAAGTCCTAGTCACTGAAACTTCTGGTGAAACTCAGACCCAGAGAAATATTAGTTTTCTAATGCCAATTGGCTAGGTAAAATTAGGAAGCCAGCCTTTTTTTAAACTTAATTCTTTGATTCTGGTTAAAATATCATATAAGATGGTACAGAGAATAATTATATTCAATAAAGTGTTTAAGAAATGAGAGACACATAATTGCACTCTGAAAATATCAACTGCAAATATTTTTATAATTATAAAAGCCCAGCAGCTTAAATTAGTCTCATACTTAGCTATTTGGAAATATCACCTTTATAAAATACCCTATTCCTCAACGTGATTCTACATCTGAAACACCACACCATATTTATCTCGTTTAAATTACTGAGAGCTTACATGTACGCCAGGCAAGTCCTGGCTGAAAAGAAAGAGCCACAAACAACAGCAACAAAATACGTTATTCTTAAGCTCTTTATTGATAGTGTTTAATTGTGTTAAAAGAAAATTAATATAGCACATGTCAGAAAGAGGCTAATTTACTATTATTACAAGGATATAAAAGATGATCACTTTTATATAAAAGAAAGAGCATTCTCAACGCTACTTGAAAACAAAGAGTACAGGTGCCTTATCCAGTCACATATACAGTCAGTCCCTAAGTACCTTCAGGTGTGGTCCCAACCTACCCCCTCCAAAAAGAGGGGGGGAAATCATGTGTAATGCTGGATTGATGACAAGATAACTGATACTAAAACTTGGGGCTGGAGCAATAGCACAGCGGGTAGGGTGTTTGCCTTGCAAGCAGCCGACCCAGGCTCAATTCCCAGCATCCTATATGGTCCCCCGAGAACAGCCAGGAGTAATTCCTGAGTGCATGAGACAGGAGTAACCCCTGTGCATCGCCGGGTGTGACCCAAAAAGCAAAAAATTAAGAACACAAATAAGCATATTTTAACTATTTTTTAATTGCAGTACTGTGATTTACGATGCTAATAATGGTTCACATATACCTAATTCCAGTATCACACCCATTACGAGTATACCCACCCACCCTTCAAGGTCCTTCCCTTTTGATTTTGTTTTTTAATTCTGTTTTGGGGCTACACCCAGCAGTACTCGGGGTTTACTCCTGGCTCTAAACTCAGGAATCATTCCTGCCAGTGCTCCGGGGGACTATATGGGGTGCTAGGGATTGAGCCGAGGTTGAATACGCACAAGGCAAATGCCCTACTCACTGTACTATCTCTCCAGCTGTCCCTCCTTTAGGAAGAGTATTAGTTAATAATTATGACAACCATTCTAAATGGTATACTCACGTGGAACAATTAAGTAAATGAAGAGTGGGCTGTAGAAACCAAATTTCTCACTGCTCAAACAGGAGCTTACAGTCAAGCAAAGGACTCCAAGACAAAGTAACACATTGGAATGGAACAATCAATATGAAATCAAGTTTAGCTTAATATGTAAATGACGACAGGTACTATGCATCGATACAAAACCTACTTCCTTGCTCTAACAACTTACAAGATTTAGAAGCACCACATCTCTGAAGCAATGTGAACACCTGGGTTTCTAGTATCATTTTCAAATCAAAGAAATTACGGGGGTTGTTTGGAGAAAAGGCTGGTTCTCAGGCTATAGCTGGTGATATAAAAGATGAGTATGACACCTGTAGAGGGAAGGTGACACTAATAGTGGGATTGGTAATAGAAAATTGTATGTCTAAAACCCAACTATCACTAACTTTGTAAATCAAGGTGGTTTCACTGTATCACTGTCATCCCATTGCTCATCGATTTGCTCAAGCGGGTGCCAGTAATGTCTCCATTTATCCCTGCCGCATTCAGGGTCAGAGGAATGGGGCCCATTATTGTTACTGTTTTTGGCATATCGAATACGCCACAGGTAGCTTGCCAGGCTCTGCCATGCGAAATTCTGCATCGCTCTCTTCCGGGAGCTTTGCTTTATAGTCTCTGGATCTTGGCTGTTGATGAGATTACATGGTGGGGGCGGGGGACTTCCAGGCTACTGGAAAACTGGGGCTCTGTTGGAAGGGGCTCTGTTGGAAGAGGCTCAGTCCCAATCTGCAGGCTTGGAGATCTCAGCCACGGGTCCCACATCACATACCTGGGTTCCTCTGACAGTTCCATCACGCATGAGACTCGTCCGAGCATGTGGAGAGTGACCTTGAGCATGGCTGCAGCTGGGTTCTGGAGGTTTTGGGCTGCAGGGGCTCTACTTGGGATGGGGGAGGGAAACTCAACCTGTGCCCCTTCGATGGGGCCCCGGTGAAGACAGCCTGGTATGGGGCTGTCTTCAGCACCTGTCCAAGGTCCTTTAATGAAATATTTTTTTTTTTAAATGAGCATGTTGGAGCGCTAGGAAGTAAGTACTCAAAGGGAAATGTACAAAGATGGGAAAGTATGTCAAAGAAACCCCAGGCCAAAGAAAAGAGCAGTGTTCAAAGCTAGGACTGCAAATCAAAGTATCCAAATCAAGATATCCACTGCCCCAAATAATCTAAACAAATAATTGAAGAAAGAAATAAAAGGGAGGACTGGTGATTTGTACATGCCAGGCTCTGTGTTCTATCCATAGCACCTCCAGTATATTCTGTCCCCAAGCACTGATGGGAGAGGTCCCCCAAAAAAGAAAGAAAAAAGGGGGACAGAATGGCCAACACACCACAAAGAGAATTTCAAATGTTATGCAGATGCTCTCCCCTGGGTAAGTAGAGCAGAACTCTCAAGAGCACACAGGAACCTCCTTTCTAAGGGTCCAAAGAGAACAATTATTATTTCCTTCTTTCTCCTAGGAAAAGAGGGAAAATTATTCAGAAACATGTTATGATGAAGAAAACTGACACACATTATGCCAGCCAAATTATCAGGAATATCACCTATGGTAATAGTCATATTGAAAACGTGATATGCCACAATACGAACAGTACTTTTAGGGCCTTGGGAAAATGGTAGCAGGAAGCAGACACTGGTGAAGGGTGAGGTGGTGGAGTATTGTACGCATGAAACCCTCTCATGAACAGCAGTATAAATCACAGTGCCTCAAATTACAACATAAAATTAAAATAACAGTAGTTCAACTTGTGGTCACCTCCCCAAAACACACAACCCCATCAAAGGACAAGAAAAACATCAGATGAATCCCAAGTGAATGGCATTGTACAAAATACCTAACTTGCATTCCTCAAAATTGCCAGAAGTATTCAAAAATGGTAGATATAAAATATCTATTCAAAAAAGATAGATATAAAACTCTATCTATCTATCTATCTATCGATCAGGAGGAGGCAAAATAAAATGGGAAATAGTATCTGAAACAGAAAAATGATATTAGGTAAAAACTAAGAAGACCTAGGTAAAGTGCACAAATTTGGGTTTTTAACATTGTTATTGATTCATTAATTGTGCAAAAGTATGAAACTAAGATGTTATTAAAAGAAACCAGTGTGCAATATACAAGAACTTGACTATCTATAAACTTTAATAAATCTAAAACCCTAAAATAAATACTTTATTCTGAAAAAATTATTATAGTGACTTAGACATTCTTAACATAAACCGATTCCTCCATTATTTCTCTAGGGATCAATTTAACAAAGTACACCTGAAAACCTCATTCACTCCCCAAATACTGAAAATTAAATAAAATCTGATACATTTACAAAAGAGGAGGGCATTGTGTTCTTTTTTTAAAGCCTGTCCGTAATTTTTCTAAGTACAAACATCCCCCAGATAGCAAAACTGAAACTCTAATATTGATTTTTTAAAAGCATTTGAAACCGCTGATAACAGGATAACAAGACAAATGAAAAGAACACTCTCTTTAGGTAAAACTACAGCACCTTGGTTTTTAACTTGGTTTTTCCTATTAACTCGAGAGCAAGCCCCTACCAAACTTTTCAGAGCCGATTCCTACAGAACTGGTCATCACCAGGCTTAGAGGAAGTGATGTCCTACACAAATCACCTAACAGAGAAAGAGCAACAAGTCTGCCCCTCACACTCTGCCCTGCAAACTGGAAACAGGTGGCATTTTATTCAGGCCATGACTTTTTTTTAACTTGAAATAAATTCAAGTTCCAACCTTTTTATTTAGGCAGTGGGAAGATGTGGCCACATCGGGCCTGCATTCCTACCAGTCAGTAAATGGCACAGAGCAGAAGCGGCCCTTCAGGCTGGCGAGAGCCTCTCCCATTGCCTTAGTCACCAACACTCCTATTTTTAGTTTTACAGCTGCCTCACTGGTTACTTCCAGCTCTGCAAGCTCCGAGTTTATACCCTTCAACAAATTTGGAGACACAGCAAGAATATCCATGAGCTAACACCAAAGCATTTTTATTTCATCATCTACAAGTACTCTGAATTATAGACAGTAATGGTCAACCTACTGAAAATGCCCCAAATTGCACTGACTTACTTCACTGTGACTAGGAAGGAACCTGTGATTTAGAATGACTATGGACGAGGTCTGGCTGGGCCCACAGAAATCCCTGCTGGGCTTCTGAAAGGACACTGGAGCTCTTCCATTTACCACAGCACTAGTCACAATAACCCAGATCTGGAGACAACCCAAGTGTCCGAATACAGACGAGCAGATAAAGAAACAGAGATATAATGATATAGTGGAATACTGTTCAGCAACAAGTAAAAACAAAACCATGCCATGTGCTGCTACAAAGATGCAAGTGGAGGGCGCCATGCTGAGAAAGGTCAGCCAGATGGAGAGGGGCAGACACAGAACACTCGCTCTCTCATAGGTGGGGTATTAAGAAACACAGTAAGGAAATAACAAATGGTCAAAGACAAAAGAACATAGAACTGCACTACAGAACTGAGCTGACCAAAAGCAGAATGTGAGGGGAGAGACAGTGGCAGGAGACCCTGAGACAATAGTAAAGGGAAGTGGTAGGGTGTTTGCCTTGCATGCAGCCAACCCGGGTTTGATTCCCAGCATGGTCCCTCGAGCACCGCTAGGAGTGATTCCTGAGTGCATGAACCAGGAGTAACCCATGTGCATCGCTAGGTGTGACCCAAAAAAAAGCAAAAAAAAGAGACCAGGACTCTGAACACTTGTGCAAGCATCTCTTAAAGAGGCAGCCCAAGTTGCTGCTTCCTAGACTGCTAACCTTTCGGAGGCTTTAAAACATCTCTGGAACATGAGCACATCACTTCAAATGCAATGAGAGAGAAAATAGTATTCATGAAAACCCAACCCAAAGAGATGCTTAATCTTTGAGAGTAATTTGGTAACATTCCCGGGAAGACAGTGAACTCCACCAGGGAGATGAAATAAGTTTTCCAGGGACAGTTAAATGGGTGGGTGGGACTGTTACATTAGAGAGCATGCAGATTTGGGCAGCTGTGAAACTTGAAGAAAGAGGCTCTGGCCAGCAGAGGGCTAACTTCTCCATCCTTCCCTAATACAGTGCCACACTTCTCCAGGCAACGTGGGTTCACTGCTAATGACTGATGAACACGAGAAATTCATGAGCTTAAATGTAGCTCTCATTAATCTTGACCATGCCATTCCCATTATGGATGTCCAAAAATTGTAAAGAAAATATATGAAGTCAAACCACATCAAATTTTTTATAACTATTGAAATCCAAGAGACATATCAATTATTTGGATACAATTATGTGAATGTTTCTTGCAGCAAATTTAAACTATCAAGAAATAATAAAATAGGCTTATATCAAGCCTTATACTTTCATATCAATGAAGGAATCACAAAACATTCAGACATTCATGGCATGGTGATGTATATCATAAGAACCAATCAAAATTAAGTTGTTTTTCTCTAACTTTTAATAAAAATTATTTTTATAATTGGGCTAAAGAGACAATACAGGGGTAAGGGCACTTGCCTTGCGTGTAGCCAACTAGGGGTTGATCCTCATTATCACAAATGGGCACAGCCAGAAATGATCCCTGAGTACAGAGCCAGGAATAGGCCCTAAACCCCACAGGCTGTGGCCCAAAAAACAATAAACATACATACATACATGTGTATCACAGTATCACTGTCATCCCATTGTTCATCAATTTACTCGAGCGGGCACCACTAATGTCTCTATTACACTCAGCCCTGAGACTTTAGCAGCCTCTCCTTAATCATCTTCCCCAACAACTGGAGGCTCTTTCAGGGTCAGGAGAATGAGACCTATCGTTACTGTTTTTTGCATATCGAATATGCCACACGTAGCTTGCCAGGTTCTGCCGTGTACATACATATGCACATATATACATATATGTTAGATACGTATACACACAATTGAAATATATAAAGTACAAATGTACATAATTTTTAAATCATTCAACAATGGCCTACTATAGTAAGTAGCATCATAGCCATTTATTACTTTAACAGTAAAACAAATGTCACTCATAAAATACTTGCAGCTCATAAGGATATTTTGAATGAATTGGTTTTTTGAATGAATATTTTCATGATTAATTACCTTGAAATTTGGTTCTGAACAATGTGCATCAATCAACTAGCAAGTATGCATTTATTTGCTTATCAGTAAGGGGGAGCAGGACCCAAACCTGCTCATGCTCAGGGCTTACCTGGCTCTGAGCTCAGGAATCACTCTCGGCTGGCTAAGAGGACCATATTGGATACCGGGGATAGAACCTGTATTGGTCATGTACAAGGCAATGCCCTACCTGCTACATTCTAGCTCCAGCCTTTTTATTTGCTTATCATTTGTTTATCATTTACTTGGTGCCAGAACTGCACAGGAGGAAGAGAGCAGCGTAGAACGCCTTCAAGAGCATGGAAGAAGTGGTTAAGAGGACAAAGGACCTCTGACTCCGGGCACATCTTTTGAATTCCACCATTCTTCCTGCACTAACATATGCCTCAGAGCCCTGGGCCCTACGAAAACAGGACGAGAACACTATTGGGGTATCCCAAAGAGGAATGAGGAAAGAGCTATGCTAGGAGTATCACGTCTCACTCAAGTGAGAGAAGGAATCCGGAGTTCTGACCTCCATCGATGGTCAAGAATCAGGGACGCTGTCTTGTTTGCCAAGACATCAAAAATCAGATGGGCTGGACACGTAATGCGAAATCAGAGATGACCACTGGACTAGAGCTGTTACCGACTGGATTCCACAGGATGTCAAAAGACCGCATGGCCGCCCACCAACGAGATGGTCTGACTTCTTCGTCAAAACCCTGAATGAACAGTTTGAGGCTCTTCCTGTTCCTGGAGTGAGCAGATATCATTGCATACACTAGCATGCAACAGGGACAAATGGAGACATTACTGGTGCCCGCTCGAGCAAATCGAAGATCAACGGGAAGACAAGTGATGCAAGTGATCATTTATAAATTGTCCCTAATTGAGAAATACTAGCAAATCCCTAGGTTAGAAAAGGCAATACTGCCTACTCCTTCAGAATCTTCACTACAGCCATATCAATTTCAAGAATACACATACACGCCCAACTGAGCCCCCGATAGTCGAAAACCTCCAGAACTCAAGCACTGCCATGCTCATGGCCACTCTCCACAGGCTTGGACAGTCTCATCCATGAGTGAATCTACTGAAAAAATGCAAGTATGTGGGACTTGTGACTAAAATCTCCAGGCTCGCACAGAGTCGGGAATGGGTGACCTCATTTTATCTCCCTGTACTCCCAGTAGCCTGGCAGTCACTCCCATGAACTGCCTCTGGTGCCACATAGCTCGTTAAGGGCCATGATCCAGAGACTCACAAATAAATCTTTCAGAAGAGAGAAACACATGAGCAACACACTAAAGAAATTACCTCTGGACCCCAAAGTCACCATCTAGTTATTAAAAATTTTTTTTAATTGACCTCAGCTGTATCACTGTATTTAAAACTTTAGAATTCCTGGAGTGCATGGCTACAATCATTGGTAATCTCTTATACAAGGGCCTACTGGCTCCAGGGTGAGAGACAACAATATTCACACACTTTCCTCAAAGGAAACTTTATTGGATGATTTTAGCAAATTATTCATAACAAGCAATACAAAATAAATTATTTAGGTTTGGGGGTCAGGGTGGAAACTTTGAAATATGGTGGTGGGTAGGTGTAATGGTGGTGGGACTGGTGTTAAAATATTAACTGTAACAAATTATTGACCATCTTTTAAAAATAAAATAAAAACAAAAAAGAACATACATGATATTACTGGATAACTGACAATCTAGAATAAAATAAGCTTCCTGCAATAACTTATAAGTATTTATTAGCTTAATATGTTCTCATCACCTGAAAGAGCTATAGCTGTATTAAGAAAATAGATCTCACTAAAAACAACCAAACACACAAAACACTAAAACTATAAAGCACAAAATTAAGCACAAATCCATCCAAATGCAGGCCTCACTAAATAGAGACAATCCACTGTATAATTTCTTGAAATAGCTACATCACATGATACATGCAATTATGGCTTACTTTTAGAGTTAATACAATGCATTGTTCCAATACAGTGAGCTTACATTTATAATAGCACAGTGGGTAGGGCGTTTGCCTTGCACACGGCTGTCATGGTTTCAATTCCTCTGTCTCTCTCAGAGAGGCTGGCAAGTTACCAAGAGTATCCCGCCCGCAAGGCAGAGCCTGACAAGCTACCTGTGGCGTACTGGATGTGCCAAAAACAGTAACAAGTCTCACAATGGAGACATTACTGGTGCCCTCTCAAGCAAATCGATGAACAAGGGCAGTGCAGTATCAAACTATTCATTTTAGATTGTGGTAAAATATATATAACATGCTATTCACTTTATCTTTTTATCTTAATTTTATTGAATCACCGTGAGATCGTTACAAGCTTTCATGTTTGGGTTACAATCACACAATGATCAAACACCCATCCCTCCACCAGTGCACATTCCCCACCACCATATCCCTGGTATACCCCCCTTTTCCACCTTCCCCCTGCCTCCATGGCAGACAATATTCCCCATACCCTTTCTCTACTTTTGGGCATTATGGCTTGTAACACAGACACTGAGAGGTCATCATGTTTGGTCCATTATCTACTTTCAGCACACATCTCCCATCCTGACTGATTCCTCCAGCCATCATTTTCTTTTCTATTCCATCTGCCTATTCTCTATTCCTTCTGCCTTATCCCCTCTGCTTTGAAACAGGCTTATCCCTCTTAACCACTTTCACTAAACAATCAAAGACATAAAATTTCTTACATTTGGGGCTAGAGAAGTAGCACGGCAGATGCTGCCTTGCCTGCGGCCTGCCTTGCCTATGGCAGACAGGGGCTCAATCCCAGGCATCACTAAGGTCCCCAAGCCTTCCAGAAGAAATCTCTGCACACAACACTGGGTATGGTCAAAAAATTTTTTAAAATAGAAAAATAAAAATTTAATCACTTTATCTCTACAACTTTTTCATCTTTTCTATCTGAAACCCTACCCCTTAAACAATAACATTTGACTTACCCTTTTTCCTATTCCCTGGAAACTCAACTAACTACTCGGGATACCTCACAAGAGAATTAATTAAATTAAATATTTGTCCTTTAATAATACTGCAAAATGAAAAACAAAAAAATATAAGTTCCTCATTTTATGAGAAATTCCTTGAAAGTCAAGGAACCATTTGTAACAAAAACCACAGAAGTTATTTTCTCTGAAAATTAATGTCTAATGACATACTTTCCTTGTATCTTTAAAATTAAGGTAAGAAAAAGATTTTCCATTCTGTGATGGAAAAAATAAGAAATTCCAATTCGAATAATAATAGATAGAATGAGTAATATAGAGGCTTCTCTTCTGCTATGGTTAACTGGAAGAGCAAGAACATATTTTTTTCAGCCTGCTTAGGGAATTAATAATTAGTGAATTAGCAAAAAATTGACAAATTCATTATCAGGTCATGAGATATGGTCAAGAAGATGCAGGCAGCAACCGAAGCGTTTTGCATGGGAATATGTGTGGCCTTGGGGGTGGGAAAAGAGACACGTCTGAAGGACTCAAGTCATGTTCTTGTCAATCTCTCAACTAGGAGCTGAATTACACTATACTGAATAAATATATTCAACCACAACCAAGTATGTGCAAAAAACAGCCAGTGAAACATTGCTGCATGCTCATAGGAATGACTAAAATGAAAAAAGATTAACAGCTCCTATTATGGAAAAAAAGTTACCAGAAAACTCCTTTTATAAACACAAGAGGGAAGGCTGCTAGAGCCATTTTGGAAAATGAAGTAGCAATATCTACTAAAACTAAACATATGTTTATCATATATCATCTTCAAGGAAAAATTAGTTCACCAAAGGACATGAACAACAGTCAAAAATGTTGACTGTTCATAATAGCCAAAAATAACACAAATTACATCAGTAAAAAAAAATTGTGGAATGCTTATATATATAATTATTTTTTCTTGCTTTTTGGGTCACACCTGGCAATGCACAGGGATTACTCCTGGCTCTGCACTCAGGAATCACCCCTGGTTGTGCTCAGAGGACCATACGGGATGCTGGGAATCGAACCGGGGTCAGCCTCATGTAAGGCAAATGCCCTACCTGCTGTACTATTGCTCCAGCCCCTATAATATATTTTTAATATATATACATGTATACATATATATATAATACTCCAAAGGAAAAAAGGAACAAATGGTTTGGGAAAAAATCAGGACCAGAATGACAGCACAGTTGACAGGGCATTTGCCTTGTACATGGCCAATCCTGGTTTGAGCCCTGGCATCACATATGGTCCCCTGAAACCTGGGCAAAAGTATTCACTATAGCTTTGGATATAACAGTCAAAACAACACAAGTATCTTCAACAGCTAACCAGAAAAAACAGTATTTGATAAACCATACATTATATGATTTCATTTAAATGACATGCCAGAGTGGCAAATTCACACAAAGTGGATTAATGGTTACCAAAGGATGAGAGAGAAAGAAATGAAGAGTGTCTACTAATCAAAAAGGCATAATTTTTATGGTAATAAAAATGCTTTTAAATTACACAGTGATGATGGATACACACTCTTACACAACTGTATCACTGTATCACTGTCATCCCATTGCTCATCGATTTGCTCAAACGGGCACCAGTATCGTCTCCATTGTGAGACTTGTTGTTACTGTTTTTGGCATATCGAATACACCACTGGTAGCTTGCCAGGCTCTTCGGGGGGGGGGGGGCGAGATACTCTCAGTAGCTTGCTGGGCTCTCCGAGAGGGACGGAGGAATCAAAACCAGGTCGCCGTGTGCAAGGCAAACGCCCTGCCCACTGTGGTATCACTCCAGCCCAATTATAGAACAAACCAATAAAATTATTAACATATTAAAAAGGTAAATTTCATGAAATTTTAATTTGTGCCTCAAAGCTCTTATAAAAAAACAACATTGGAAGACTTTTTTATAAAGGTACATAAAAACTTCAATAATCAGGAAAAAATAAAAACCTCACTTCACAGTAACTATGTAAAAAGATTCCCAAATAAATTGTTCTTATCATCTTCACAATGACTATTTAAAATAAAAATGTATCATACTGTGGAGTTTATAACATAGAAAAACATATATGGCAACTACATCATAAAGATGTATTTGGTCATTAGATGATGATGGTAAATAAATCCACATGGCTGCAATGCCCTGACATGAAGTTGTACAATATCTAAGTAGAGAAAGCTATTTGATCATTAAAAGTCTTTTGAAATATTTAGCCCAAAAGAAGATTGGAGAGAAGGGGGAGAGAGCAGCAGTGGGGGTGCAAAATATTCCACCATATACTTGTCCAAATCCACTAAAATGCACACCTCTAAGAGCACCAAGAAAAAGTCCTACTGTAGATTTCAGGTGACTCTGACTCTTTGATGTAGTTTTAGCAACTGGGACAAATGAAATGCACAACTGTGGTGGGAAATCAAAGTCATATTATCCACGTGTGGGGACAAGAAATATACAGGAAATCTTTGTGTCTCCTGCCCACGTTTTTGTAAATCTAAAACTATACTAGAAATGTTTTTTTTTTAACTTGAGGACAAAACAGAAATAAAATTGTAAAATATATACCTAAATCTAACACCACCAATCATTATATAAGATTTTTGGAGAGCTAAACATTCCGCTTAAAAGGCAAGCACTGACAAGAGTGAAAAGAATTATGAAATGTTGAGGACAACAGCTAAATTTATTGTATATTACATAGCTGCACATATATTAAGGGTTTTGGTAAAAGGTAAAACTCAGAAAGATAAACTGAGATTTCTTTGAAATACAGGTGATAAAATTACATGCCAGAGTCAGAGACGACCATCCAGAGGATGGCCATCCCCATCAGAAGAAACGGGCATAAAGGAACACTAACAGTATCTCCCGTCTTGACTATTGTTAATGATAAATAATAAATTATTATTTATTCTACTATATTTTTTTATGGACTGGAGCAACAGCACAGCAGGTAGGGCATTTGCCTGGCATGAGGCCAACCTAGGTTCGATTCCTTCATCCCTCTCAGAGAGGCTGGCAAGCTGACAAGAGTATCCCGCCCACATGACAGAGCCTGGCAAGCTACCCGTGGTGTATTCAACATGCCAAAAACAGTAACAACAAGTCTCACAGTGGAGACGTTACTGGGGCTCGCTGAGCAAATCGATGAGCAACAGGATGACTGTGACAGTGACCCTGAGGCCAGCGAGACAAGAGTGTGGGCAGGGTGCTTGTCCTTCACCAGCCTAGGTGCAAGAGGAGAGGAGTAAGCCCTGAGCACCACCAAATATGTGCCCCAAAAATTTTTTTTAAAAAAAGTTACCCTTACCTGATGAATACATATTTTTATAGCTAATAATTATAGGCTTAAAAATGTTAGAATGGAAACACTTATAATTTTAAAAAGCACATGGATTTGGAAAGGAGAAGGGAGTGTTAAACACTGAACAATCCTATCCGCAAAACAGTTCAAGATCACAAAATTTCTAATTCATAAACAAAATAAATCACATAATGTCCTTTATCTTCTAAACATGAATTTTTACTTCTTGAAATGAATAATAAAATCTTGCCAAAGACTTAAGAATCCTTTTCCAAAAAGCATCAGGTCCCTCATTACTTCAAAAATGTCATTACTTCAAAAACTTGATTGTCTGATATTTAATACTATTATAAGATCTTTTAAATGACATAGGTTGATTCAATTTTGGTTACTAGAACACTGAACAACTTCATAACACAACTGCATGACTGTCAGGGGGCTAGGGATACAGCTCAGTGGAAAGCGATTACCTTACCAGCACCACCACCCCACCCACCCCCGACACACACACACACACACACACACACACACACTATCTTTGTATCATACAGCTTCTTTTGTTTTCTTAGTTTGAAATTACCATGAAAATCACTGACCAGGCCACCTTAACCGTCTTCAATTATCCTAGACTGCCCAATATAAATAGGTATATAATTTCTGCCACGCAGAGACCAAACTTTCAGACTCCACAGCAGTAATGAAAATGCATGACACTTTTAGTGGCTTTCTTCCCTCATCAAATCCAAATTCCCTCCTAAGTTTAAGCAAGCCAGGTGCTTTCTCCCAGTCACTGAGGTAGCAAAACACGGACATCCTGGGTACGGCACGGACCGACTTCATGCAACACTTCTTCGTCCACATTTCTAACCACTGAATTCAAAGTGTCCCTTTACTGATGACACAATAAACTGGGACTTATACCTTGGGGCAGTGGAAAAACTGGTCATCTGAAAAACATCTGTTTCGCATCTCCAGAAAATTCAATTCCAATATGTAATTTTGATCATTTTTTTCTCATGCTGGATGAGAGTGGGTTTGTTTCTGATTCTGCCTTTCCCATCCAGTAGGTCTCCAGTGGACTCTGGCATTGCTACAGATTGAACAGACTCCAATTCTTGACAAAGTAAAGATCTGATTAATATTTATGCAGCAGAGGGTGCAAGGACCCAGACCTGCTTTCTAAATCCAATTGCTTCATCAGCATAGCCCCCCTTAATTTTTCTACTTGCAGAAACAAAGTTCTTTTTGTTTTGTTTGTTCAGGGGCCACACCCGCAGTGCTCAAACACTACTCCCAGCTCAGTGCAGAGAGGCAGTTCCTAGTGGTATTTGGGGGAAAGCTGGGCCTTCCACATGCAAAGCACGGACACAATTCATCTCACTATCCACCCAGCCCCAGAAATTTTTACAGAATGCTTAATACTAAGAAATGTTAAACTACTAAGGACTAATTATATATTACAGCAACATGAACATATCTTCATTTATGGCCTAATAGAGAAATAATGTTGCCTGGCTTTCAAATTAGCTTCTTACATTTTTTTTATGATGACACCGTAATTTACAGGAGCATTCCCACCACCAGTGTCAACTTCACTCCACCATATTTTTTTTAGAGCTGCTATAATTAAATACCACAAATGAGAATTCCTGGTATAACAGAAATAAACTGTCTAATGGTTCTGGAAACTAGAAATCAAAAATCAAAGATTCTGAAGAAAGGGTTTCTTCTCAGTGTGGTGAGGAAAGTATTTCCAGGCCTTTTTCTAGGACTTGTAGAAAGCTTTCTCTGTGTCTTCTTCACATTGTTTTACTTTTAGGCTTGTTTCTTGGGTCCAAATTCACCTCTTGGTCTAAGGGCAGCAACTATAGGGTCTACCCTAATTAACTGGATTAGTTCTGATAAAGACCTTATTTTCCCAAACAAGTTTACATTCTGAGATATGGGGGTTTACAAATACAATGTATGAATTTTAAGTAGACACAGTAATTCAATTTAGAATTGAACTTCAATTTATAATTCTATGTACACCATAAAGACAGAGATGGCATATGTGTGTATGTACATGTATATATGGACTGGAGCGATAGCACAGCAGGTAGGGTGTTTGCCCTGCACACAGCTGACCCAGGTTCAATTCCTCCATCCCTCTCGGAGAGCCCAACAAGCTACCGAGAGTATCCCACCCATACAGCAGAGTCTGGCAACCTACCCGTGGCATATTTGATATGCCAAAAACAGTAACAAGTCTCACAATGGAGACGTTACTGGTGCCCGCTCGAGCAAATTGATGAACAATGGGATGACAGTGCTACAGTGCTACATGTATATACACACATATGTATGCATAGAATGTCTACCATTCTTATCAATTATCAAGAAAATTTAATTGCACTGGACAGTGTTTTACATGCCATTTTGAAAGTATCTTATTTCTCTTTTAATGCATATTTGTAACTCAGTACAGAAGCATTTCTATTTTTCTTTCTAAATGCTTTAATACAGATCATGCATATATATGTATCTAAGCTTCAATGTTAAACCGAAGTACAGTAAGTCAAGTAGACTAAAATAAACATTCAAAATGAGGTGTACTTTCCAATGGAGGTAAAGATTATCAGGTAACTAAAAGGAATGTGCAATCCAGCAATAATTTAATTTGGTAGCTGAGCCAAACTATGATAGTCCACTTTAAAAAGATGGAAACCTGAGAAAGTGATACTGTTATAATTGTTAACTATGGAATGCAACAACATTCCTTTAAAACTTCAAGTGACATAAATCCATTGTGTGTTATTTATTTTTTAAAGAAAAGTCTACTCAGCACATTGGGATTTGAGAGCTTGAAAATAACTGAATCTTTTTTTCTGTTATGTCTCTGTTAATACCAAATGTAAATGCTCTTACACGGTTTTAGTTACTGCAAATTCTGCCTTTTTTGCAGACTTATTTTTATGTAACTCTCAGAAAGAAGTACTCATGGTTCAGTTTTCAGTGGGTGAATACTTTCGTCCTTGTGAAAAATAGGAATCTTTTTAAGCCATTAAAACCAGGGGTTTCCAAACTTATTTGGCCTATCGCCACCGCTTTAGGGGGCAGAAAAAATCACTCAGCACCCGCTGGAAACCTACCTTCTTTAAGACAAGTGCCCTGCAATTGCACCAGAGGCTTTTGTAACTGCCCCTGGATGGGTCCAGCACCTCACCCTTCACCCCACCCCAGACAGTGTGACCACCCACTCTGGGATACTTTGGTTTAAGCCACCGATGAAAGATAACCAGTTATGACAGTGCCTTTTCTCTTTTCTTTCAATACTTTATTTTTAAAAGCTCTTCCTGTTTCTATACATTAACCTGATGCAAATCTTTCCTATCACAGAAAAAATCAAATGACAG
Source organism: Sorex araneus (assembly GCF_027595985.1). Classification (NCBI taxonomy): domain Eukaryota; kingdom Metazoa; phylum Chordata; class Mammalia; order Eulipotyphla; family Soricidae; genus Sorex; species Sorex araneus. The sequence goes on along the minus strand of NC_073312.1, from coordinate 59,097,761 downwards.
CCCACAGGTATATGTCGTTTCCATTTCCAATAGTAAAATCACATAACTTAAGGGGCTAGGGTGTGGCTTAAGTGTGAGAGCACAGGTCTTGCACGTACAAGAGGTGTTATCTATATGCACTGTTATGCAAAAGATAGCTGCAAACTATATCCACTAAGCCATGCACTTTATCCTTCTGTTCCTAGTTTCTGGTACTAATAACTCTTTTTTTTATTATACCTATTTTAGGTACCTCAAATATATGGAACCATGCAAAATCTGTCCCTTTGTAACTGGCTTGAACTTGTAACTAAACTCATCACACTCCCTTCTGGGATATAGCATTTTGCTAAGAAAATTATTGGTAATCTCACGGGACTATCCTCATACATGAATTGTTTTTCTGTTGCTGCTTTCAAGAGTCTCTCTTTTTTGGTTTTCCATTTGTCTGACTTTTGGTTTTGAGGTCACACCCAGCAAAACCAGGGGTTATTGGCTCACTGTTCAGGGGCTGTTTGCAGCTGTGTGGGGGACCGTGTGGTGCCAGGGATAAGACCCAGCACACCATGGTGCCCTTTTAACTCTCCCCCAGTCCTCTCTGTTTTTAGTAGCTGACTACCTGATTAAAATGTTGCTTTGTGTGAACTTATTTTTGGTTCATCCATCATGGAATCCACTAAGCTTTATGCTTATGAATGTCCATTTTCTTCACTAGAATCTGGAAGATTCTTCACATTATTCTTTCAAACACAGTCTACTTATCTCGAGATTATCTTCTGGGAAACCCATGTTGTACATATTTGTCAGCTTGATGTTACTCATAAGTCCCTAACACATTTTTCTCTTCTTTTTAAAATTTTTATTTTCATGTATCCAGATTGGCCGGACATGCGATTTGGAGATGACCGCTGTACTAGAGCTGTTACCGACTGGATTCCCCAGACGTCAAAAAAACACCTGGCTGCTCACCTACAAGATGGTCAGACTTCTCTGTCAAGATCCTAAATGAATGGTTTGAGGCTCTTCGTGTTCCTGGAGGGAGCAGACACCATTGGGCTACACTAGCATGCAACAGGGACAAATGGAGACATCACTGGAGCCCGCTCGAGTAAATCGATGAAGAATGGGATGACAAGTGGTACAAGTGATGTATCCAGTTTAATTACTTCAAATGACTTCTCTTTAAGTTCACTGATTTTTACAACTGCTTACTGAAGTTTAAAATTTTGGTAAAATTTGCAAAATTTGATAACTGATAAGAATGGTTCTAGTTGTATACAAATAAATTACAATATTTTGTAAAATTTGCAATAATTTCATTAACTTTTGCAAAAGTCAGGTGAAAGCGAAGCCCAACACTCTTGGAGACTCCTTACGCACCCCCCCACCAAAAAAAATTATGGCAGGGAAGACATAGGTTCTACCATTTTATTTCCATTCCAAGAGAAAAGCATTACATCTGTGCTCTTCTCTCATTTCCAACTTTGCCAATTTGGAAGACTGACATAGACTAAATGAAACCATTATTTTTCTTTTTCCCCATTCCAATGTAGTTGACCTCTGAATATCTTCCGGCATACTTAGCTGGTGCTTTGAACTGCATATCATTGCTGAGCTGTGAAATTTTCAATATGGCTATGAGAAACTTAGGCTCCTGAATTTCTGTTGGGTTTTTTAATAGTTTTCCTCTTTTATGATTTTATGCATGAACAATGCAATGTTCATGCATTGCTTTCCTTATTTAAGTTATATATCACTTTCCTCCCAGTATCTATGGACAGTATTTAGCACTAAGTTCCTTCCCAATTTTCCAATTAGAGGGATTTAAGTTTTCTCATTCATGACACTTTAGTCTTACTTTTTCTCTCTGGAATCTTCTATAGTAATGTATGTTCTCTCTGTCACAAGCTAAGATGTCTTTGTTCTCAGTCGCCCCAGATGTTCAGACTATGTCCCCTATTCATCAGAATTCCAAGTCAGGTGAAACTGACACATATCTCTCAGGGAGCCCCCTCCACAAAAAAATCTAGAGTGGAAGACATAGGTTCTACCACTTTATTTCCATTCCATGGAATAAGCATCACATTTGGGCTTTTCTTTCATTGCAGCTTTGCCAATTTGAGAAGGAGACTGGTGTACACTAACTAAATGAAACCACTTTTCTTACCCATTTCAGTATATGGCCCTCTGTATATTTTCCAGAAGCTTCATCTAGGTTTTTTTGAACTGTGTATTATTGCTACACTTGTATTTCTGTAGTGAAATAGGGTCTGGGACTTCCTACTACACCAAAATACTGAATACACACTGGTTTATTTCTATAATCTCATAACAAACTAAACAGAAACATAGAGAACAGTAGCCATCAAGAATTTCCAATATATTGAGCTATATATACCTCTTTGCCTAAAAAAAAGTATTTACAGTAAAGCTTTTCTTGGACTTAGAACAAGGTAATAAAATTCTTAATTTTTTTTACAGTCATGTTTTTGTTTATCCTGTCTCTCCCTGTGAAATACTTTACACATCCACTCCTAAACTCCCTTTCTGATATATTTCTTGCATAGGAAGCATATAAATACAGAATATTGTATCACAGTCTTATTAACCAGAGGTCCCAAATTTATTTGGCCTACCATCCCCTTTTTGGGAAAGAAATCACTCAGCACATGCCTAGAAATCTACCTTCTTTAAGAGAATAAAAAGTGGCTGCCCCAACTTGCACACTAGACCACAACCTCCCCACCCCCTGCCCCCAGCACATCACAACACGGTCCCCCAGAGAGTGACAGCACTCACTTTGGAATTCACTGCTAAACACCATCTCACTCCTACACCTGATCTCTGATTTCAGCCAGACAAACTGTAAACAGCTCTGAGCAGGTACCAATCACTTCTATGCAGAGTGTCTCATTCTCAAGTGTACACTGGAAATACTTCTGACTTCCTGCTCTGAGAGGCAACTGGGTATGAGCAGGGGTTATCAGGCGTCACATGTAGGTTAACTGAGAAAAGCAAAGGAAGTAATTCTTATCAAAGAAGACAGAAGCTGACAGATAAATGCTTTTTCCTTCTAGTCCTTTAGGTGGATGATGTAGGAATACAACTGTCATAACCAGACTGCCGCAGAACTAACAACTTAATCATACTTCATTGCATTATTTTCGCCTTTTCTTGCCTATTTGACTTTCCTTATTCTCTCATTTCCTCTCCTTAACAGCATTTCTCAAATAATTAGTTATCTTATGGAGAGGGGCTGGTAGCCCCAGGCTATAATACATATTAAGTAAGAGGAACCTAACTCTATAGGATCCCCTAGACTTTTCTGTTAATAAGTACAAGTGGGTTTCTTCCCTCTCCACAAACTATCTTCTTCCTAACAGTAAAAGGTCACTTTTACTAGTGCAATTAAATCCATGACCTCAAGATTTTTTAAATGCATATAACAAATTCCCACAATGAAAGAGAATTTTCACTAACTTGAAAGCTAATAATGTATGCAAAACTTCTATCAAGTTCATTATATAAACCATTCATATAATGGTTTGTTGCTCAAACGTAGTAGTTTTCACTTGCTCAAGCAAAGTCCATAGGTAATGCATCTCAGATGTTCATTTACTGAGAGTAATCCTCTGTTAAAGCAATCCTCTGTTAAAGTGAAATAAACTGCTATCTATATTTATTATATTGCAGAGCCCTGAAAAAAGCAAAAACTCTTTCTTGTTCTATCCAATCTTAAATTTTGTTTCCCATATAAATTTTTTTTAATTTCTCACATTAAACAGTTCATTCATAGATTCTCCAATAAAAACTAAGCTAAGCATATATTTTTATTTTCAATAATTATAACCAAGCAATTAAAACAATAAAGTGTTGCTCAATATTGACTTTAAATAGTACTTCACAGCAAAAATTCAAAGTATAATAGAGACCAGTTCAAAGTATAGATAATTTTAGTGGCCTTTGGTGCAAGACTAGTGTGTTCTCAATAATTAATGAGCAACTAAAACAATACTGAGAATACATAAAATTTGAATATGCATATGCCTTTCTGAGAATTTTATTCAAATAAAGACTGTTACTTTTCACAATTTCTCTCCAGTGGTTTAAATCAGGGCTTTTTACACTTTTTCTACACACAACTCCTTTTTGCCCAAGGAAGTTTAGCATGACCCCTCGTATATAAAGTAGGTATACAAATCATCTGCTGATAGTAAATCATAAATTCAGTTTAAAACAAATTTTTGCAAACCCCATGCTCAGTAGCCTAGCCCACAGATTAAGAAGCTACGGTTTAGGGCTGGAGCGATAGTACAGCGGGTAAGGGTAAGCCTTGTAAGTGGCCAACCTGGGTTCAATCCCTGGCATTCCATATGGTCCTCCAAGCACTGCCAGGAGTGATTCCTGAGTACAGAGCCAGAAGTAACCGAGGAGGAGGAGGAGGAGGAGGACGAGGAGGAGGAGGAGGAGGAGAAGGGGAAGAAGAGGAAGAAGGGGAAGAGGAGGAAGAGGAGGAAGAGGAAGAGGAAGAGGAAGAAGAAGAAGAAGAGGAGGAGGAAGAGGAGGAGGAGGAGGAGGAAGAAGAAGAAGAAGGAGGAGGAGGAGGAGGAAGAGGAGGAGGAAGAAGAAGAAGGAGGAGGAGGAGGAGGAAGAGGAGGAGGAGGAAGAAAGAAGCAGCAGCAGAAGATAGGGTTTAGATGACAGGTATAAATCCCAGCATATGAAGACTGAAAACATTGGCAGAGGAGGGGAAATGTGACAAAAAGATGCTATTCAAAGATATGAGCACATGCGCTCTTGTGTTCATCTTAAACCGTAAATTATCTGTAAGTCTTAGCTAGGATTTACTATGATATTCTTTCTCAGCTACTACAGGAAAAAATTTAGTCAACACTTGGCTCACAAGATATAGGGCCCTACTAACCTGAAGGTCAGAGCAGACACCAAAGCAGAGCTCATGGCAAGCTCTTCTGTGAGTCTCTTGAAAGCCAAGATACTCCAAGTTCCCTCACTCCACAAACCTCCCATTTGCTGGGAACATGCGGATGCTGGTACAGATCAAGATAAATTCCTATTCACATCCATAGAGCTGTCAGCCTCCAACACCATATGCTCGGTTACTAATGGATGGCATGCTGTAAAAAAGATGTGGAAAACCAGAGCTGGAAAGTATTTTGGGGAGGGGCTACAAGCCAAAACTCCGAGATGTTAAATGACTTGTCCCTGGTGACAGCATCAGTGGCAAAACTTGGTCACGCAATGGAGACACCAGACTCCCAGTCACCCAATTTGAGATGACTTAAGTTCCCATATCCCAAAAGAGTCTAGTGAGGATCCTAGTGAATGAACAAGGTAACACAAAAGGAATTTTAGGAATGAAAAATCTCTTATCTGAGATACTTTAAACTTTACATTTAAAACGAGCATCTGGAAATGTATTACTATGTAAAAGAAACAAATCTAGGGGGCTGGAGTGATAGTACAGCAGGTAGGGTATTTGCCTTGCATGTGGCCAACACAGGTTCAATCCCCAATATTCCACATGGTCTTTCAAGCCTGTCAGGAGTGTTCCCTGAGACAAGAGACAGGAAGAAGCCCTGAGCATAGTCAGGTGTGTGGCTCCCCACCCCACAAAATAAACCTTGTATTTTCAACAATATTGAAGAGAGTCTCTTGCCCGCACGCCTAGCTGTCTTCCCCAGAGCCCCTCGGAGGGGATGGGCTCCAGCTTCCCTCCCCACCCCAAGCAGAGCTCCCAGTGGCCGAAGAACACCGGAACCTAGCTACAGCCATGCTGGAGGCCCCTCTCCACACGTTCGGACGGGCCTCACGCATGAAGGAACCGGCAGAGGAACCCAGGTGTGTGTACCCATCAACAGCCAACATCCAGAGACTTAAAAGTGAGCTCCCAGAAGCCTACTTATATTTTGTAGCCTACTTCTCCCTCTGGGAGAAATTGGCAAGCTTTTGAGAGTTTCCTGCCCACATGGGACAGCCTTGCAAGCTTCGCATGATGTATTCATATGCTAAATCCAGTAACAAGCTGGATCCCATTCCCTTGACCCCAAAAGAGCCTTCAGTGCAACATCGTTGGGAGGGCCGAGTCGAGACAGACTTCTAAAATCTCAGGGAAAGGACGAATTGAGAGGTTACTGAGCCCACTCAAGAAATTGATGATTAACGGAATTTCATGATCCTGATTGTGATTGAAATATACTAGTCAACTAAGTTGAATATGCTGATATACTGATAATTATATTGATAACTTTCAAGGTGGAAAACAAATCCATATCAGACACCTGATTTGAATTACTTGGACCCAAAACAATAGTATTGGTGGTTGGGCATTTGTCTTTCACACAGTCAATCCGATTTCGACAGTTCCCTGAGCGCTACCATGAGTAATTCCTGAGTGTGGAGCCAGGAGTAACCCCTGAGCAGGAGATGTGGCCCAAAACCACAAATTATAAAAAAAAAAGACACAAATTACTCAAATTTCAATCAGTTAAATTTTGTATATCCTTATCAAAAAACTTCACACTAATGTACTCACTTAATATTGCAATATTCTACAGTGCCCCTGGACTGATGGTAAAAAAAGATCATCTTGTGTAAAGAGAATTCCTCTGCCTCACTAATGATGTAAGATGCTGGTGTTTCTTAAGGCCAAACACATTCCCCAGCCTTAGAGTTTGATTCCATGAAATCAGCGCCAGGTCCCCCACCCAAAATGAGGCAGTTTTCAGTCCAGCTCCACCATGGGCCGTTCATACTGTAAACATGGTGGTGCTATTTTCACAGGACTGAACCAGAAACTGGAGATGAATTTGAAACATATAGGCCAGGAACACACAGGCCAACTATGAGCCAACTTTATAAACATGATCATACAATCTTTTTTTTTCCCTCCAGTTTTTGGTCCACACTCAGCAATACTCAAAGGTTACTCCTGGCTCTGGGCTTAGAAATCACTCCTGACACTGCTCAGGGGGCCATATGGGATGCCAGGAATTGAACGCGAGTTAGCTGTGTGCAAAGCAAATGCCCACATCCATTGTACTATCTCTCTGGCCCCTAATATTTTTTATAGTTTTTAATTTTTGCAAAAACCCTAGGGATGCAAAAAGTCTATTCATGTGGTGGCCAGAATGGAACCCAGATTAGCCTCATGCAAGACAAGCACCCTACCCAATGTACTATCTCTCCAGTCAGTCCCACATCATCCTATAATCCTTACCATAATCCTAGGAAAAATACTTATCATCCCCATTTTACAAAGGAGGAAACAGAAAACTCTGGAATCAGAGTTTCCAGAGACAGCAGTTTGGAACAGCTGCACTCTCACTGAGAATTCAAACCTTCCTCCCTGCGCACCCCCACACTTCCTCTATACTTATGGAGAAAAATGGGAAACCATGAAAACTATCCTGAGATACAGTTTTCATCCTCGATTCAGATTTGAAACCTGCATACTGTATAAAAGTTTAAATCAGTCTTTCCTAAAGTGGCTGCACCACATAGGGCAGGGGGCTTGGCGGGGTAGAGGCACTCTCCAGAGTCCAGTCTCAAGTGCTTCCAGCTCAGGGGGTAACTGCAGTTTTTGTTTTCTGCAAAGTTATCAGTAAGCCAAATAAATGTGAGAACTCTGTTTTAGATGCTACAACAACCTAAGAGAACTAGAGTCTAGCTCCACTTAAAACCGAAAAAAAACAAAGAAAAGGCCTCCATGTTTAAAGAGTTTACAGTTTTGCTTATAGAACACATACTACAACGAATGGCATGTGTACTTGCGAGAGGTATTCTGTGAGAGGCTAAGCACAGGCAGAAAGCACCAGAATCTCTCACACATACTAAGTGCTGTTTTCAAAAGTATCATCTCCCGCCAGAGATGGTTCAACGGGATGAGCACCCACTTTGCATACGAGAGTCCCAGGTCCAAGCCCTGTGAGCACATGGGTCCCTAAGCAGCACACCAGAAGTTACCTCTGAGCCAGAACTGAAACAAAACAAAACAATCTGAATCACTGTCATTTTGAGTCCCAGGGACATAGTACAGTTAAGGCTCTTGCCTCATGATGCAGCCGACCGTGGTTCAATCCATGGCACCACATGGTCCCCCAAGCACCACCAAGTGCAGTCTTGGAGGGCCCCAGCACCACTAGCATGACTTGGGCATTCGTGGCACTGCAAGATTTGAGCAGCACTGCATCCAATAGTGAGGCCCCCAGTGGAATTCTGGAGCAACACTTGGGAGGTACCCCCCCAAAAAAAAAAACAATGTTTCCAGGGCTGGAGAATCATTCAGAAGGCAGGGTACTTGCCTTGCATGCTATTAATCCTGGTTGAATCCCCAGCACCCCATGTGGTCCCTGGAGCCCCACCAAGTGTGATCCCTGAGAGCAGAGCCAAGAGTAAATACTAAGCAAAGCCAGGTATAGCACCGCCCCCCCGAAAAAAGATGTTTTGAAAAATCTGTTTCACTACTTTTTTACTTTCTACAACAAAAATTTGCTTTTAACTTACTTCATAATATATTAATTGGTGTCTATTTCATCTAACTTAACAGTACTCTATAGAAATAAGCGTATTTGAGCTTACTGTGCAATAAAAAAAAACTTTCATTTCCATAGGAGTACACATATGCTCTTCCCCTCAAGTGCCTTACAACAAGCAACTCTACAACACTGCAAGTTATAAATTATATTCTCTAGACTAAAATACTTCAAGATGTAAAAGTACCAGCTTCAAAACTAAAGCAAATTAAAGAAAGAAAAGAATCTGGATCATCTTAGTCTATATTTGATTTTCACGATTCTTTCCTAAGTCAGGTTTCTATCACCACACTTAAGCCTAAAAAAAAAAACAAAAAACACACACAGTTTCTAAGAAGGTCCTAGAAGTTTGCCATTTTACACAATATCTCCATGTTATTTTATGCGATTTTTTAATACTTTATTATTTTTAAGGTAACATATTTTTAAGGCTACAATCATGTTTGTTTTGGTGTACAAAGTTATCCCCAACATCAAGTGTCAAAAACCCTCCAATACTCTTCCCTCTCACTCTCAACACTTCTTCACACACCCACCTGGTAACTTCAATTGCATTATTAGTCCAATGGTCTGTTTTCAATGGAGACTGTCCATTTCTTTGCTGTCCTTTTATATATGTCATATAAGTAAGATCATGCTGCATTTGTACCTCTCCATCTGACTAATTTTGCTTAATATGACACCCTGGATTCCATCAAAATTGAGCAAAATTTAAGGTTTTATCATTTTTTATAACTGAGTAGTATTCCATTGAGTACATAGATGTTTCTTAATCCACTCATCTGTTTTTGGACATCTGTATTGCTTCCAGACCTCTGTTACTATAAATAGCACTGCAAAGAACACAGGTGTGCATAGACCTTTTCAAATTGGTGTTTCGTGTTCTTGGGATAGGTACCAAGGAGCAGAATCATTGGGTTACATGGCAGTTCAATTTTTACTTTTTTGAGAAGTCTCCATACTATTTTCCACAGAGACTGAACCAGACAAGAGTTCAATCAACAGTGAATGAGGATTTCTTTTTCACCACATTCCCACCAACACTGACTGGTTCTGACCTTCTGAACAGAAAATCAGGTGAGGTGGCATCTCATTGTCATCTTATTTGCCTTTCCCTGATAATCAGAAATAATGGAAAGTTTTAAGGAAGCCAACTGGTCTTCTTTGAGGAAGTATCTGTTTTGCTCTTCTATTTTTTGATGGGGCTATTTGTCTGATGCTGAGTTTTGTGACTGACCTATTTATCTTGGTTATTAACCCCTCATCAAATGCATGGTGACACCTTGTTCCAGTAATCTTTCTTCATTTTATCCACAGTTTTTCTGAGGCACAGAAACTTTAGTTTCACATAGTCTCATTTGCTTATTTTTGCTTTTGTTTTCTTTGCCAATGGAGTCAAACCAGGAGACACCTCAAACAGTTATTATCTTCAAGAGTTCTTCTTATGTTTTTCTTGAAATAGTTTATGAACTTTTATGCTATCCTAACGTAAAAGTATTCAATCCATTTTGAACTTATTTTTGTGCATAATCTGAGTTGGAACCAATTCATTTTCTTAGCTGAGGCTATCGGTTTTCCTCAACATCATTTCTTATAATCCTTCTTTTTTCCACTTCCTGTACATAGAATCACTGTCATAAATTAACAGTCCATTTATCTGAGGTTTTGCTTCTGGAATCTTAATTCTATTTCTAATCTATTTTCATTCCACTACCACACAGTTTTGCTTACTATAGCTTTAAAGAACAGTTTGAACTCTCGGAATGCAGTGCCTCTCATATTTTTTTTTTCTCTCAGAATTACTTGAGCTAGTTGGTTAGTTTTATGATTCCATAAAATTTTAGTAGTTTTTTGTTTTATGACCTGGAAGAATGCCATTGGAATTTTGATGACTGCATTGATAATAATGTTTGAAGTACAGTGGCCTTTTTAACAATGTTAAGCTTTTGATCATGAGCATGGAATATTTTATATTTTTCCATTTTCTTGTGCCTGCATCTATTTTTTTAATGACTTAAATAGAAGGAGTATTAATTCACAGACATTCTAACAGGGTAAGATAGACATTACTCAGATTTTTTAGTTAAATATACAAGAGAATTGGCGGAAGAGAGCAACTCTGGACTGGCAAATCAGTAATTTCTGACAATTTCAACTCAAATCATCTAGGATATGTGATCACAGATAGAAGCAACAGATAATTTTGTTGCCTCTTCTGCATAACCTACAATCCTTTTCAAAAAAAGATATTTGCATATAGTATGAATAGGTTTAATTCGCCCACACCCTTTGCCTAAAAATACCACTAGTAAGAATTCTCCCTATGATGACAATGAAGGATAGAGAGTTCTAGACAAAATTTCTTGGGGCAACAATATTAATATTCATCATTTGCCATTTTTAAGTATATGCTTTGTACCTATCACAGAGTGGCTTGCAGACAGTATTTCCAGCCCTCAGATTTAGCAGATTCTTTCACACACACACACACACACATACCCCTCCCTTAAAGTGGAAAGACTAAAAAGCACACAGAAGACACGTCCACAGATCACAAGATTAATAAATGATAGAGCGAGTACTTGAAACTCAAGCAATTAACAGCAGAAACCTTAAGCTCTTCCTACTGCCTGGCCATTTAAAATGTTGAAAACTGGGGAGGCCAGAAAAAATAAATAGCACGTAGGGCATTTACCTTGCATATGGCTTTATTTTTTCTTGACTCCTCCAGGAGTCCCTTGCATGGTGCCGACCTAGGTACAATTCCTGGCATTGCCTCTGGTCCTCTGAGCACCACCAGGAGCCATGCCTGAGCACAAAGCCAGGAAGAAGCCCTGAGTACCACCAGGTGTGGCCCAACAATCAAAATTAAAAAACAAAACCAAAAGCAAAGTTTTAAACTGTCATATTTAAACCGCATAAATGTCAAAGAAAGATTATCAAGTCAATTTTAAAACTGTTCTTTACCTATGAAACAAAAAGCCATGTTTTAAAGCAGAGCCAGAAAAACTCAAACTCCTCCTGCCTCTTTGATGTTTTGAGAGTTATAAAAGAGGTGAAGGGGGGGAAAGTAAAAAAAAAACAAGTTGTTTGGGGCTGAAGATACAGTTCAAAGTGCTGGTGTGCATGCTTTGCATTCAGGAATCCTGGGTTCAATTCTCAGCACCACAAGTTTCCCCAACTCCCGCTGGCCCCAGCACTGTAGAGAGCAATACCGAGACTCCACACCCTGAGCAGCCTCCGAGAAGCACCACTGGGTTTGACCCAAACAACACTCAAATAGGGGCCAGTGCAATTTCGATCCCCAGCACCTCACGGGATCCTCTGAACCTGCCAGGAGTGATCCCTGAGCACATAGCCAGAAGAAGACCCTAAGCACTGCCAGCATGGCCCCAAAATAAACAAAAAACAGCAGGAAAAAAAAAACCAATCCAATAGAATTTCGTTTAAATTTAAATTGAACCGTGCTTTATAAGAATCTTGAACGAAATAGAAAGTAGCCATGATAAAAAAAAAATAGTTGAAAAGAATGAAAATTTTACTCCAGCTTAGAATTTAAGGGACACAAGTTAGACAGGTCAAGGGCCAAATGTAGCAAGGCTATGCTGGCATCCCCAGCATTTAACACCATACCTGACATGTGGTAAGAATGCAGCAGATGTGGAAAAAATAAATTGTACACCTATATTTTAGTGATTAGAGAAAGGTTCACATAATATTATTAGTGGTTATTACTGGATTCTGTACTCAGAGATGACTTTTACCTTTGACTATTCTTTTTAAATCTGTAGTCCAAACTTCTTTAGTTCTTACAGTTCTTCTTATAGCTTTTACTTCTGTAGTTCAAACCCCTCAACTGCTTTTATAATCAGAAAAAAATTGCTAATTTGCAAGACCTATAATTCACCTCTCATACAGAAATGCAGTTAAGTTCCGGATCAATTCAAATTACAAAATTATATACAGTTTATCTCACCATAATCAACAACTTCATAGCTAGAAAGAATTATTTTCTAAAATATATGCCAACATCACAAATGGCAATGGGATTTAAAAACTGTTAGAAATATAAATGATTTCATCACTTATCATAATGAGGAAATTAGTGGGTAGGAAACAGACTTATAAATGAGTAACTTCCACAAAATGTCCCTATTAATGGTTTGTGCATTTTTCATACTGCCATAAATGCTAATACCACAGGATTAAAAATCAAATGTGGTGGCTTTTGCAATATAAGTAGCGTTTCTTGCCAAAATTATCCACACACCCTGCAAAAAGTCATTTCAAATTAACACTAATCTCATGTTTTGTCTCTGGATGTTTATTAAGCATCTGGCAAAAAGGAATATGTATTTTACTATTATCGCTCCATGCATTTTAATAATATTAGAATAAGCCAAGGATGAGTCAATCGATATTTTTTATTAATTTATCATTCTGGACAATTTCATGTGGCTAATGATGCCACAAGACCGATAATAATTCTATCAAACTGCCTCCAAAATGACTTTGCCTTCTGAAGAATATCCAGCTTTGCTGGACAAATGGTGCTACAATTATCAATCCAAGAAAAGTTAAAAGGGGACTGGAGTGATAATACAGCAGGTAGGGCAATTGCCTTGCACGCGGCCGACCCAGGTTCGGTTCCCAGCATCCCATATGGTCTCCTGAGCACCGCCAGGAGTAATTCCTGAGTGCAGAGCCAGGAGTAACCCCTGTGCATCGCCGAGTGTGACCCAAAACGCCAAAAAAAAATAAGAAAATAAGAAAAAGAAAAGTTAAAAGGGCAAAAATATTAAAAGTATTCAGTATATTGAACCCATTTATTCTGAAAGTAAGTTGAAAATGGCAGGAAAAAAGGAGAGAAAAGATACCTTAGAATAACTAAAGGTAAAATGGGTATATGTATTGTGCTACTTTGTTTTCATGGGGGGGAAAAGGCAGGGCTGGAGAGATACTATAGGTAGGGTGCTTGCCTTGCATCCAGTCAACCAAGGTTGGATCAGAAGCCTCCCATTTGATCCCCAGAATCCTACTAGGAATGATGCCTGAATGAAAAGCCAAGAGTATGCCCAAGGAACACCAGGTATGGCCCAAAAACAAATAAAAAACCACCAGACCTGGAGATAAGAGTGGAGGGTAAAGGAATGATTATAGTACTTAAATATGCCAAGTTCCACTTGTAGAAGAAATAACAAGATGAGGACAACTTTAAATCCTCTCTGGGAATTTAGGTTCTTTTCCCTGGTTATAAAGTACCACTACATTTATTATTACTAAATATTCCAATCTAGGAATTATCTAGATCTTCTATGCCAAGATCTTTCTGCTACTGTTAAACTGTTGCTTCAGTCAGATCTTGAAATATTGGGTTACAAGCCCTCTGCTTTGCCCACAATGGAAAAGCTTTGAGTTGGATCGCTCAGTATCCATTCTGACTCCGATTCTTCCTTGTCTACTTCTACTAAAGAATATGGGAGGGGCCGGAGCGATAGCACAGCGGGTAGGGCGTTTGCCTTGCATGCGGCCGACCCAGGTTCAATCCCCGGCATCCCATATGGTCCCCCAAGCACCGCCAGGAGTAATTCCTGAGTGCAGAGCCAGGAATAACCCCTGAGCATCGCTGGGTGAGACCCAAAAAGCAAAAAAAAAAAAAAAAAAAAAGAATATGGGAAAGAAGTTACATCCCAGAATCTCACATAGCAAAGTCTGGGCAAAGAAACAGAAACCAAAGTTCCAGGAAAGAGAACTCTTATCACTCTTAAAAAGGCAAAAGTCTTCTGGACCAGAGAGTTAGTACAAGGTTTCAAGGTGCTTGCTTTGCACGTGGCCAACCTGGGTTCCATCCCTGACACCACATACTGGCCCCTGGACACTGCCAGGGGGGATATGCAAGCACAGAGCTAGGAGTGTGAGTGTACCAAGTGTACTGGGTGTACCAAGCACTTCCAGGTGTGCCCTCCTCCCCACAAAAGGCAAAAATCATGAAAATTAAATCTTGTTGTTCCTTTATCCTCTACAGACCACAGAAGTACCACAAGACAAAACTTAGCCATACAACAATGCCGTCAGACGCCGAGGATGGCAGAAACACAAAGGGAAGTCACTAGCATCTTGATGCTTTTGAGCAGCAACTGGTACCTGGTCCTCTTGTTCAATGAGGAAAATAAATGCTTGAATTATCAAGTCAGTCCATTTTCTATTTATCAGTCAAATACAGTCATCCCCAACAAAATCACTGATCGGACCAACCTTTCTGTCTGTTTTAGTTTACCAATGACCAACTAGATCATTACCCTACAGGTTTTCACAGAGAGAAGATTTACCGAGAAAGCTACAAGATTTGGGAGAAAGCTAGTTCTTTCTCCGTATCCCTGAGCCCAGGACCATAGGTCCACAGCCCAGTACTCTCAGAGATATAAAGTTAAGGACTCAAAACCAAGCTGGTCTGACAGCAGCTCTCTCTTTACTGCCAATATGCACACCCTTTGGTGGATTTCTTTGTTGTTGTTTGGTGGGGTCACTCCTAATGATGCTCAGAGCTTACTCCTGGCTCTATGCTCAGGGATTACTCCTGGTGGTGTGCAGAGGACTAGAGGTAAAGCCAGGACTTGGACCTAGGTCTGTAGCATGCAAAGGAAATGCCTTATCTGCTGTACTCTTTGGCCAGTCCCCCTCAAATGAATTTTTTTATTCCATTTATAAAGCAATCTTAATATTCATTTCTACTCTGATTCAATTACATCTGCCCTAACATACTTTCTAATTAGAGGGATGCTTTAACTATAAAATAAAAAAGAATTCACATATATCGTTTACCAAAAAAATCTCGGGAAGTTCTTTATTTTTAGTGTTTTAGAATCTTTACCCATCATAGGGCGCCGTGCTACTGTGTCCATATTCTAGAATACTAGAACATGGGCCTGAGAAGTCTGATTCATGCTCATAACATTCACAGACACTGGGATTACTATTGTCCCCATACAGGTGAGCAAATAGAACTCAAGCACAGCAATTCCTTCAAAGAAGCCTCTTTAAAGACACCAGTGACACATAACTGGAAGGGAGACTGGTTTTTTGTGCTAGTCATCAGTGAAAATGCAGGAAGAAGTGCTTGGCTCAGCAAATGAAAACCTCTCAGGGCAAGCAAAATTAGTTACAACTAAGTAAGATAAAAAGCCCTCTCATTCTGAGCAAAATCTAAAACTCGCACCTGTGGCCAACATGGTTTTTCTTTACTATATTCACAGACACACTCAGCAGACTAAAACACTGGTAAGGCAGTAATAATGTCCAGACACATGGGCACGCACATTAATCATAGACCCATTTAATTCATTTGCTAAGTTTTATTTTATTGTATTTTCAATATATGGCTGCATGTTTTATAATTGATGGTTTATATTGATTACTGTTATTATTAACTTATTTAACACTTCCTCTGTGGCCAGCACTTTGATGTTTTATGGATATCTTTTTCTCTTAACCCTCACAACCACCTCAGGATGTGGACTCTATTATTAACAACATATTTCAAAATGGGGGCTACGTGTGATGAGTTTTCCCATACCCCCTATTAAAAAGTAACGACAAGATTCAAACCCAGACCTGCCTCAGGGCTCTGAGCTCTTAACTAAGCTGCATAAAGCACTGGACTTGCACTTGCTGTCTCAAAGACTTAAGCAAACACTGACTGGAAATCTATACCAGTGTAAGTTTCATACCCATTTGTCTTCACTTCTAGTATCGTCCTATTTTTTACAAAGTTTTTACTTCATATTTCTCCCTGGTCCTACCAGAAATAGCTAAAAACTTTTAATCTCTTCAACAAATCTTAAGACAAATAAAGTCTTATTAAGCAGACAGCCTAATTGCTGCTGTAATTACTTTTAATCAGTTAAGTGTAAATGACATTTTTAGTGGCTAGTTCTGCTACTCCAGCAAGCGTCAGTAAATGATTCCCACTCTGCCAATTATTGTAAAAATGCAATATGATGTTACAGTCCTTAAGAGCAATATCTTAAAAGCCCACCAGATGTCAACCTCAGTGCATGAAAATAGGTCATTTCCTCTTTGTGACACTCCCTACTTTCTATAGAGAAACACAAGGAAAAGAATTCTGAAAATACCTATGCCCCTAACTGGTAAGTAGAAATCTTTATTTGGGGGAAGCAGGCAGCAGGGGCTCCCCGACAGTGCTGAGAAACCCAGGGAGCACTCCTGGCAGTACCCCACTTCACCTGTGCAGGCTTGATGGATCAGTAGTCAGGCCTGATGACATCATGCCGCTAATGCTGGGGACCACCAGAGCGACACCAGACAGAGCTCAGAGGTTTACGCTATGGCAACCCGAGAAATAGGAGCTATGCACATTTCATCATGTGCCGAGTCCTTCAAACTATTTCCTTTGTTCCTGTATGTCACTTTTTACTTTACGACAGATTTTTTTTCAGCGAAATTATAATTCTAGCAATTCAATGTCAGTCTTTGAGGTTGAAGTGTCTAGTATCTAATATCCTGAAAATAGGCTGTCTTAAGTCTTTCTTTTTCTAAGGCCATATGAATATATGATTCTCACATCTGGATTCTAGGTTATTGGAGTATGTTATTGCTAGTCTGAATCATCTGGTTGATCTTAGCAAATCACTGAACCTCAGAGAATGTGGTCCTCAGACTCACAAGAGGTAACTGTGCTCATGACCCTTTGCTTTGATACCAGTGGCTGGCGGGTGATTTAAATCATCTTTTGGTCCATGAATACAGCTCATACGAAGGAATCGATTCTAGAGTATTTTTTTCTTTTCATTTAGAAAAGCACCTGGAAATTTATTTGATGCGTTTCAGTAGTTTTCATAAATAGCTCTCATACCATGTTGAATTACCCAGTGTGACAGAACACAGTTTTCTCTTTGAAAATCAATGCCTGCCACTAGTGTGTTTGACTGTCATAACTTAAAACAGTATTGGGGCTGAGAAGCGGCAGGCATTCTGGTGAGCAACGCGGCCCGGACAATGCTCCGGACCCGAATCGGGGCCAGCAACACCGGGGGGGGGGGGGGGGGCGCGGAAGGAGGAGGTGCCGCCAGCACACCTTCTCCAGATGGAACCCTGGCGACACTGAGCAGCAACTAACAGGGCTCCAGGATTTGGGACTGGGACACATCCGAGCCGTGCGGCCACTAACACAGCCGCGCGACCTTTTCTAAAATCTGAAAACATACAATCTTTTAATGGAAAACTAATTATCAAATGCCTCCTTATTAGGGTTATCTTGTTTGGGGATATAACTCCCACAACAATAGTGAGTTTTGTGTTGAAATATGGAACGTAATCAAGGTGAAGAGACAATAAAGTGAAATTCATCAGTTATACAGTTGGGGTGGGGGGCGGGGGGTATACCGGGGATTTTGGTGGTGGAATATGGGCACTGGTGAAGGGATGGTGTTTGAATACAGTATAACTGAGACATAAACCTGAGAACTCTGTAACTTTCCACATGATGATAAAATTTTTAAAAAAATAAAAATTTAAAAAAAAAACAGTATTGGGGCTATGGCACGGTGACACTGGAAATAAGTATGTGGCTACTTCCATATCATGGCTACTTCCTATGATATGGGGAAAGAAACAGTTGGTACTACTGGAAGAGTGATGATAAAACTAATCTTTCTGGAAATTGTCTCCAATCTTATTTTTAATTTTTTATTATTGAATCACCGTGATACAGTTACAAGCTTTCATGTTAATTGTCTCTTATCTTTAAATTGAGAATGGCCCATCCCTCAAACAGAACTTAGGAAATAAAATAAATGAGGACTTCCAGCATGGGGGGAAGGTGTCAGTGTTCAGATAGCGTAGCCTGAGGTTGGGCAGGCCTGCTGGGGAGCCTGTCACCAAGACTAGAAGGTCACTTCTGGGAAGGATGGAGATTCCCTGAAACAGTGCCAGCCTAAATCTACCTGAGGTAAATAGAAACAAGTTTTTTTTCAAGATTTCAGAACAAACAAGATGCTTGTGTTCAATGTATTTCTATGCTTTAATGTTTTGTTTTCCCGTAATTCTGAATAAATATTTCTATGGGAAAAAAAAGTCTTTCTTTTTCTGTTTTTTTTTTTTTAGTCTTAAGTCTTTCTTGATCAGAAAGATCTCTAGACTACTTAGTAAGATGTATAGACTAGGTATGGAAGAGTCTGGCAAGCTCCCCACAGCATATTTGATATGCCAAATACAGTAACAATAACAGTCTCATTCTCATTCATCTGACCCTGAAAAGAGCCTCCAATCGTTGGGAAAGATGAGTAAGGAGGGGCTGCTAAAATCTCAGGGCTGGGACAAATGGAGACGTTACTGGTGCCTGCTTAAGTAAATCGATGAACAACGGGATGACAGTGATAGTCATGCAGTGATCAATTCAATAAATGTCTCTCTAGACTATGGCAAACACCATGAATGTGATTCTCACTCTTTTGTTCCATTTATTTGTGTTTCTCTTTTGCTTTTAAATTTGGGATGAGGGGGGTTGTTGTTTCCTTATCATTTTTTGGACATATCCAGAAATGCTTGAGGTCTATGCAGTGCCAGGAATTGAACCAAGGACTCCAAATGCAAAGCCTGAACACAACCCACTGAGTTCTCTCCCAGTCCCATTGATTTCTTTTCTCCCAAAGTTTGCTCTGAGCCAAGACAACTCTACTCCCTCTTTAAACACCATAACTCACATTTGAGTGAAATGACTCAACATCATTATCGCACATGAAGTATGAAACATAAACACTAAATACTAGAATTAAATAAATTTAAAATCATCCTATATTATTAAGCAATGCTGTCCACTATATTTGAGACCAACCACCCCAACAACTTTCACTAAACTTGAAAAACAATTTCCATTTACAAAACTGTTGTTAATAAATAAAATCAAAAACCTTCTTTTAGGTAAAAAATGCTTAAAGATATTTAACATTTAAAAATGCTACCTATTACAGGATTGATCCAAAATAGTTATGTGACCAAAAAGGAAATAAGAAAAATTAGTGATTCTTCCCATATTTTTAAGTCTGATTTACATACATATAAATTCCTTTGGACATAAATGATTATCCAGGAAAGGTTTTCATTTCTTTGACTACTACCTTGCTGCCCATATTTTAACCTCACCGAATTTTTGGTCCATCGCGTGGAAGAATTTCTCTGCTAATAAAAATACAAGCTATTAAAGATTAACTTGACCCCAGGACAATGTCTCTGGAAATAAATTCCAAGTATTATAATCACCCATTTGCACTATGTAGACTTAAAGGCAGATAATCTTTATTTATCCTGACTTCAGCTGGAAACCTGTGAGTATCTTAAGGCAATGATAAAAAGGGAAATGGCAAATCCAAATCCCACAATACTCAGGAATCCAGCCAAGCAAATATAAAGTTTACTTACTGGAAACTTTTCAAGTAAAAGTTATCATCCAAGAATTTCTAACATTATTAGAATATTTGTTGACTTTCCAGATTTCCTACCTTGTCCTCTATTTAACGTCTACCTTTACAAAATTGGGTGATTTTTTTATTCTCCCAATATTTATTAAGCATATACAACATGTCAGATAATGTGATAGGCACTAGAGATCTTCATCCATGGTGTAATCCATGTCAATAACAATTTAAAAAACAAAAGAAGAAACCTCAGAGCTATTAAGCTATTCTTCACCATTATGGGAATTTTGAGCTTTTTAGGGAATTCTTACAAAAATCAAAGAGAAAGTAACGAATTATCCCATTTAACAGATGGGCAAATTGAGGCAGAGAACTGTTTTAATATAACACAGGGATTTGAACCTAGGAGTGAGCAATTCCAGTGGCTACAACGAATAACCCAAAATGAATAGAATAATCATCTGGGTATAAAGTAACCAGGCACAAGATTAAGTTTAATTCAGAAAATAAGTCTTACTCCTTCCAATTTGGTGCTTCTATCAAATTGGGCTTCGGAAGGTGCATGCAGAGCAAAAATGCCTCGGTTTTGCATTGCATTCCAATATTAACATGTTTACTGTTCAAAATTCACTTTCACTGAGGTCACAATTCACTTCCTGGTGATTTTGACAGATCAAAATATGTGTTCAATCACTAATAGTAATGACTGGGGTAAATATGTAAAATTTTCACTATAGAAATGTTAACAATGTTAAGATTTTCTGTAAAAGAAACTCACTGGAAGGTAGACTTAAACCATCTTATGTCAGACTATGTGATTTCTAAAGGCCTAGAACTCACTTTTTAAATGTCATATTCATACTTCACTTTATTTAAATGATATTAATTAATTCAAAAAGAAATCCACTTCTATAAAAATAGAAAAGAAAGGAAAAACATCCACTTTTCCAGTTCGGGTTATACATGGGGGCTTTCTAGAAGTTAACGACACTGTCATTGTGTACGAAGAGATTAGCCAGTTAAGAAGGTACCGTAAGGACCAGAGTGACAGTCCAACGGGTAAGGCATTTGCCTTGCATGCAGCCTACTAGAGTTCAATCCTAGCACCCCATAGGGTTCCCAGAGCCCCTCCAAGAATGATCCTTGGGCACAAAGTCAAAAGCAACCCCCGAGCACAGTCAGGTGTGACCCTAAAACAAAAAAAAAAACAAAAAAAAAGGTACAGTGGTATTAGAAGACTCCTAAGGGTCAGAGCAATAGTACAGGGGGTAGGGTGTTTGCCCTGCACACAAATGACCTGAGTTCGGTCCCCAGTACCACATATCCAGTAGCCTTTCAGGACTGACCCCTGAGCACAGACAGGATAAGCCCTAAGCACCGCTAAGAGTGGCCCCTGCCGAAAACAGAACTCCTCTTTCACATCATTCCAAACATAGGTTAAAAAAAAAAAAAGGAGACTTGTGGAGTCAGAGACAGTACAGTGTGTAGGGCACTTGCCTTGCACTCAGCCAACCAAGGTTCCATCATCGGCATCCCTTACGGTCCCCAGAGTAATTCTTGAGTGCCAAGAAAGGAGTAACCCCTGAGCACTGCTCAGTGTGGCCCAAAATTTAAAAAAAAATATATTTGAATGGTAACTTTTAGAAAAGACTGGATAAGCACTGTACCAGTTCAATCTAAGCAATCACACAACAAAATCTTCCCAATTGTATTTATTTGTTCACAGAAAGTAGGCAAAAAAAATAAACTGCATGGAACAAAAAACTACACTGTGTTACTAAAGCACACGCAGTTTTGCTAGGCAGAGCCACATAGCAATGACCTTATTTGAACAGTTTATCACTAACAGTTTATCACTAACACAAAGAAAGTTACATAATTTTTTAAAAAGCATGGCTATAGAAACAAACTGAGAGCAACCAAGTGGCATGGTAAGCATTAGGGATATTTATCAATAAAAAGAAGGAACAAGGGAGATGAATATGTAGCTCATCCAAAAAATTTAAAACTGCCTGCCAAACACTCTTGCTATTTGTTTCCACCACTTTATTGTTTTGGAAAACATGTTGTTCTCTCTTAAAATAACCTGCTTTAATTGTTCTAAAAAGTGACTGCATTTCCATCGACATCTAAATTGCTCCCATAGTCGGATACTGTGATGGATAAAGTCAAGATAAGTTCTGCATAAAGCCACAAAAGAAAGCTAGAAAGCCTCTATGCTCACTTACTATAAGGACACTAGCTACTGAATGAATCTTCATCGGGAGCCTTCAGTAAAACTAATGCCAAGTCCTCTGCAGTATTTTAAGAATGACAATCCTTTCAACTACTTTATTTCTCTAGATGAGGGAAATGATCCACATCAGTGGCTAGAGGTAAACTAGCAATGAACAATTTTTTTAAGGAAGGTCAAAATGACCTTGGATGTTTAGCATTCACTCTGGAAACTCCAATCCTCTCATTAGAAATCAGAATTTGTTCCCGGTTCAATAAAGCTAAAGTTGTTGTGTCCGGGAAAGTACCACCTAAATTAGGAAGTTTAAAAAAAAAAAATTCCAAATTGGGAAAGACAAAATCAGAAACCCACATTACTACTAGAAGATTTTTATGAACTAAGTGTGACTCCGATGTGTTTTCTAGGCCTATCAAAAAAGGAACACACACTGTCCTGCTCTATAGTGGCGGCGCCCTAAAACATCCCCACAATGCACACACACACACACAATTCGGACACACACACACCGCGCTACGGCCACAAAATGCACATACACACAATTCGGACACACACACACACACACACACCGCTACAGCCACACAATGCACACACACACACACACACACACACACACACACGCACCGCTAAGGCCAGGGTGGAGGGCGAGGGGCGGGCACTCCCGCCTTAAGCCTTGACATCTGCAGAGCATTTCCCAGTAGTGAGCCGAGGCCCCTCAGCTGGAGGAAGTGGGTACTGACAAGAGGGAAACAGAGCCAGAAATGGACAACAGCTACAACCCCAGGCGTCCCGGGCTGGGAAACAGACACGCGAGTCTAGGCTGAAACTGGCACCACTCGGGGCGCGCTGGTCCAGAGGGGGCCCTGGGCGTTGGAGCACCCATCAAGTCAGCATGGGGTGCCCCCCCTCCCCCGTGACCGGGGTCCCGAAGGCCGGGGCGAACTTGAGAGTCCCGCGAGGTCTGCACTCGCGGCTGGCCCAGCGGCCCGCGGGGACGGGGCGGGACGGGGGTGGGGGTCCCGCGGGGCCGGGGCAGCGGGGGTCGGCCGGCGTCCCCGAGAGCGCAGAGGGGCGCCTACCTTGCAGCATGGCCTCGAGCTTCTTCCTGTCCACGCGGAAGCGCTCCTCGCTCCACGCGGGGCTGCGCAGGGCTGCGCCGGCCGCCACGTCGTCCTCGGAGCCGGGCACGGGCGAGTCGGTGCTGCGCTCGCTGTTGGAGCCCGGGTCCGACTGGGCCGCCAGGCAGCCGGGGTCGCCCTGGGCGGCCATGGTGGGCGCTCGGCGCTCGGGCTCGGGCTGCGGCCGCCGCTCCGCCTGCGCCGCCGCCGCCTCCGCCCGCCGGCCGGGCTCGACTCGCTCCCCGCGCCGCGGCGCTAGCTCGTCCCCCCGCGGCCGCCCACAGCGCCGCCGCCGCCGCCGCCGAGCCCCCGGCGCATCCCAGCCGCGGGCACCGCCCACGCCGCCCGCCGCCGCCCCGGGCCCCGGCCCAGGTCCCCGGCCCGTGGCTGCGCCGCCCCCCGCCCGCAGCGCCCGCGCCGAATGAGCGCGCCGCGCCGCCCGCGCCTCCATCCGCCGGGCCCGGCGCCCCCTCCCCGCGCGCCGCCCCTGCGGCCGCCCGCCCATTGGCCCGGCGGCCGGCGAGCGGGCGGGCGGCCCCTGGCGCCCGCTCACCCCCGGCGCGCACGCCCCGAGTCCTCCCCGCCGCTCGGCTCCGCGCTTAACGCTTGGCAGTCTTGTCCCACAGGCAGACTTCCACAGTTCTTCAGGCGCCCGCCAACTTCCAGCGCACACCCTCCTGAGCGCACGCGGGGTACCCGCAGTTCCCCATCTGCACACGCACACGCGCGCGCACACACACCCTCCTGAGCGCACGCGGGGTACCCGCAGTTCCCCATCTGCACACGCACACGCGCGCGCACACACACCCTCCTGAGCGCACGCGGGGTACCCGCAGTTCCCCATCTGCACACGCACACGCGCGCGCGCGCACACACCCTCCTGAGCGCACTCGGGGTACCCGCAGTTCCTCATCTGCACACGCACACGCGCGCGCACACACACACCCTCCTGAACGCACTCGAGGTACCCGCAGTTACTCATCTGCACACGCACACACACACACACACACACACACACACACACACACACACACACACCCGTCGCGACCGTACTACCCCATCTCTGCATTTACATCCGCAAATTCCTACATTCTTCGTGCTCCACGTGCTCCAATGTATGCCCCGTTCAAGCGCATCACTTTTCCACGAGATGCACACCCAATTACTCCTGTTTACGTGCACACCCGAGTTTCACAGTAGGAGGAGGTCAGAGGGGGTGAAAGAAGGTGGGCGGATGAAATAACTTTTATATCTAGCAGAAAAGATGAGCACTGCATGCAGGCAATTCACTCGCTAACTGAAGGTTCAAACCTAGACCACATCCCAGCAAGGTGACTGAGCGGCATAGGAGCTGGACAAGAGACTTACTCCTTTCAGTGTGAGTTGGGGTAGAGGGGAAAACTAGGGAAGGGTGATGTACCCCGCGCCGCAAAGGATTTACTCTTGGCTCTGTGTTCAGGGATCATTCCTGGAGGGAACCATAGGAGGTATGGTGATTGAAAGGGATTAGCAGCCTGTAAGGCAAGCTGTCCTCTCTCCGTTTACAAAGACAGTTTTCTTTTGTTCTTGTTTGTTGTTGTTTTGTAGTCACACTCGTTTTTGCTGCTCAGGGATTACTCCTGACTTTGCACTCAGGAATAACTCCTGCAGTGTTCAGGGGACTGTAGGGGACTCTGAAGATGTAACCTAATTGACCTCATGCCAGGCACGCGCCCTAGTACAAAGACAATTTACAAGAGTATACAGTCCCTGTGAAGAGAATTTTTTTTTTTAAGTCAAGAGAGAACTCAGGCTTCTCCAAGACCATTGTCTTGAATCAATTTCTACTTGATACTCATAGAATGGATTTAGTTGATTTAAAAGAGGAGGTGGGCTGAGATTGCAGTGGTGGTTGGCTGAATCTAGCTGGTACTAGAGCGATAGCACAGCGGGTAGAACGTTTGCCTTGCACGGAGGCTACCCAGGGTTCAATTCCTCAGTCCTTCTCGGAGAGCCTGGGGAGTACCCAGAGTATCCTGCCCGCACAGCAGAGCCTAGCAAGCTACTCCTGTCGTATTCCATATGCCAAAAACGGTAACAACAAGTCTCACGATGGAGACATTACTGGTGCCCGATCGAGCAAATCAACAGGAACAACAGTGCTACAGTGCTACCTGGGTGGGTCTGTCTTATTGGGGTCTGCTCCATTCTAACGTTAAGTCTCTCACAGGTGATGCACTTCTGATCCTACCCAAACTGACCACCCCATCCCCTGCCTCTCTCAAACTGAACACTGAACACACTAATGAAGAAAGTAATCCCTGGCACTAAGGAATGACCCTGGAACACTATTCCCAACTCACTTGAATTCATACCCTCTTGCTTTTTTTGTTTTATTTCAGTTGGGACAGTGGGGGACTGGGCCACACCCCAGGTCCCAGGCTATCTCCCAGCTCTGTGCTTGAATGCCATGTGGTTCCAAGAATTTAACTGTGGTCTGTGGCCGCAAAGCAAGCTTCTCAATCCCAGTTCTATCTCTTTGGCCTACTGTCTTGCAGTTTATGATCCTCCCCCACCCGCCCCGCCCCCCCACAAAAAAAATACCTTTTTTTATTTGGGATGGAAAGGTAGAGATTCAAGTTGTGAAGGAAAAGACGATGGCAGTTTCTCTGTGCCACAGTGCAGCCAGCCATGTATCACTGATAAAGCAGTGCATCGTCATGTAATATGTTTGCAATCAGTCCATTCTTAGTTCAGTTGTGTAGTAAGCAACTGATTCAGCAGGTGTAATTTATAGGTGAGGAAACTGGGAATTGTAGGAGGTCAAATGACTTGACTAAGGTCATACAGCAGCAAATGACAGTGCCAGGACTCCAACCCAGCTCCCTATATCTGACTCACAATCTCCTCAAACCCCTGCTTTGTTGAACAGAGCAAACTTTTGCTCAGAGTTTGTGCTAAGGGACAGGAACAGGTTATAACTTCACTGCTTGATTCACCACCATGTGTTCCTTCTCTGAACTTACTAATTACTGTACAAAGGATTTGTTTATGTGCCTATGAGGCTATTAAGGATGCTTCCATCAAGGAATTACTTCACCATTTATCATCCTTTTGTGTCAATACATTTTGGTGGGGGAGGAAATGGAAATTACTAGATCGATACTGTATTAGACCCAAAGAGTAGAAATGAGAAATCAGTACCATTCCTGGTGTCTCCAAGAACTGACTGAGAAAGATAGAGCAATGACCACACGTATGGACACAATCACTCAGAAAAACGTAGACTTGTACCAATGTATATAAGTAACCACTCATATAATATGTTTCTGTAAAGTATTACAAATAAAACACTCACAGTACACAGAATCCTATAATTGCATGACTTGGTGCTGTGAGCACAGCCAGCAAAGGTGCTGCTCAAGAAAGAGAAGCTGAAACTGTATTCTGAAGCTGAGAACAGGTATGTGAGCAGAAACTAACTGGACAAGAAACTGAAAAGAATAGCGATTCCTGTAAACGATCATTTAGTCACTATAACATCCCTGCAGGTAAACAGTACCATTGTCCTCAGTTTCCAAATAATAGAGCCTAGAGAGAGGAATAAAATAATTTAACCAATGTTGCACAACTAAGTTGTGCAATTAGGATTTCAATCCAGGCTGTCTTTCTGGAAAATTAGACTACAAGGAATCTCTGCTTATTTATATTGGTTCTCAATAGGATCAGTGCAAATAAAGATACTGTAATGATGACAGAAAATACTTTCCTCTGTTGAAGAAACTAAAAAATTCCCAGCAGACCTGGTACAGAAAAATTAGAATTAGATGGTGCTAGCTGAGATAGGAGAGGTAAATAAGAAAAAGAACATAGAAGTTCTAGAGGCGATGTTTGTTTTTTAGGGATTTAATGTTGTTTTGGGACAACAGCTACTGATGCTCAGGACTTACTTCTGGCTCTGTGCTCAAGAATGACATTTTGGCAGGGCTTGAGAAATCATATGGGATACTGGGATCGAGCCCAGGTACGCCACATGCAAGGCAAATTACCTACATTCTATATAATGTTCCTGCCCTAGTCTCAAGGCTGTTTAATCCCTGTCCTTTGACCAGAAGAAAGCTATGTAGCAGATTGTAAAGGACAGCATGCTTCAGTTAAATTTTTTTTTTAAAAAATGACTATGCCAGAGTATTGTGAAGAACATACTGAGGGACAACGATATAAATTAGAAGTATTAAGAAAGTGGTCAGAAGGACTAGAAAGATAGTCCAGAGAACTAACAGCACATTTTGCATGTGAGAGGCCTGATTTATCTCCAGCACTGCAGAGTCCCTTGAGCACTGTTGGGAGTAACCCAGGCTTTGCTGGGTGTGACCCAAAACAAAAAGACAGAAAGAGAGAGTAAGAGACAGAAAGAACCCAGGAAATTTAAACAATGGTAATTTACTTTGTGAATATAGAAAGATCTGAGGGGATTTTTCAAATAGTTTTATAGTAAATATCACCAACTAGATTGTCTAATTAGTCATTAAATTAGTGTTAAATTTTAGTAAACTATGGAATAAAAAAATAAAATCAATGAACTACAAGTATATCATAATACTAATGGAACCAAGCCCAGGCACTTAGAGAAAGTTATGTGGCTGAATTATAGCCAATACTTCTGCAGCTGTAGTAATGTAAACCATAAATACTGATCTAAACCAAAATGATAAATATAGCAAGATTAGAGACTTAGGGGATTGGGAACTGTACATTGTGGGGTAGATGCTTCTGAGGAACAGTAGTGAAAAAGTGAATCCATCTGAAGAGTTAGAATAGTTGGCAATCACTATACACCTGAAGCTCAATCACTAGTGACTTTTATTAACAATGTTTCAATTTTTAAAAATTTAAAAAAGAATAACTTGGAATCTATTTTCATAAAGCACATTTGCTGATTTTTCTTTATTTTCCCCTTTTATTCATGAGAATAATCATATTTATTTCACTCAAACCATAGGAACAGATGAGATGCCACTCATCTCATTAAGAGGCACTTAATATTGCACACTACCTTGTTTGATCCCACCATCTCATACATATGTACCCTGAGTTCCACCTGGAGTGACCCCTGGGCACAATGCCACTAGTAAGCTCTCAGTACCACCAGGTGGAACCTCAGAACTAATAATAATAATAATAATAATAATAATGAGCTGCTTTTATTTCAATTTTAAAACTTGGCATTAAATTTTGTTTGAATAATCTCAGCATAGTCAAAAATTACTCAATTTGAGAGAAAGGAAGAGAAGGAAAGTGACTGCCATAGAGCCATAGAGCCAGGCTGGGGGAAGTGGAGGTGGCGGGAGGGAAACTGATCCATTTGTGGTGGGAAATGGACACTGGTGGAGGGATGGGTATTGGATTATTGTATGACTGAAATCTGATCATGAACAGATTTGTAACTGTGGATCTCACGGTGATTAAAAAATATTATTATTATTATTATTATTTTATTTATTATTTTATTTATTTATTTATTTTTTGCTTTTTGGGTCACACCTGGAGATGCTCAGGGGTTACTCCTGGCTCTGCACTCAGGAATGACTCCTGGCGGTGCTCAGGGATACTGGGATATGGGATACTGGGAATCAAACCCGGGTCGGCAGCATGCAAGGCAAATGCCCTACCCACTGTACTATCATTCCAGCCCCCTCCAAAATTTTTTTTAAATATAAAATTTTTTAATTACTCAATTAAATGACATAGAAACCATTAGTAGAAGTAGACCTTTGCTTAGTTACCCTACATTTTTACACTTTTTGTACAATTCTACAATTTTTACATTTCATGTGTATTTTTAAAATTTTACAGTTATTTGTAATGTATAGTCTAGTCCTGCTGCCATATCAGGACTTGTTGCTTTTCAAGTTTTCTGGAATACCTTCTCCCCTGTTTTGTTCCCCTGCTCTTATAAGTACCTCACACTGTGCTGGGTTTGGTTTGCCTCAGCTTTCCAATTAAAGCAAATTATCTTTATTCTAATCATAATCATTAGTACATATCTAATCTCTAAGTTCCTAAAGGCAGAACATGTATCTTTTCACACTTGTGTTTCCCCATACCCAGCATCAGCCTTCTATAGGATTGATAAGGATTGTATCTTAATCATACAAGAGGAAACATAAGTTTTGAAGATATTCTGTGATACATTATGGATGATTGATTATGTAACCATAAAGTGACTGCGTTAAGAAGACATTTTAAAAGAAAAGTTTCAGGGCTGGAGAGATATTGCACCAGGTGAAGCACTAGCTAGCATATGGCTGACCCTGCATCCAATGTGGTCCCTTGAGCAGGATTGATTCCTCAGTGCAGAGACAGGAGTAGGCCCTGAGCACAGCTCAGTGTGATTCAAAAACACAAAAATAAGTCTACAATAAATAACAATAACAAAAACACTCAAAGAAAAAGTTATTTAAATATGTGCTTAAGATTACCCAAAGAACAACTTATTTCTAACCCAGTATCCTCTATAAATCGTCTATTCATATTCATTTTATATTTTCATTTTACCTTTCCACTAAAACTTTCAGCCAAAATCTATTATAGCCATGTAATGTGCAGCCTATTCCAGTGATCAATTTGATTTTAAGTGAACATTGAAAAATGATATAAAATTCCCTTTTAGTATTATTTTTAATGAACAAAAAAATTTACATATTCCATTCTAATGTCTTTAGAGTTTTTTCTAGATTTATTTGAAATAAACATAAGTGAAGTAAACAATGATCCTACATGTAAAACTGTTTTTTCAAAATTATAATAATGACTACACGTTATTAATTTTCTCCTTATTAACTTACTATAACCCAATAAGTTTGGAACAACTATTATCTGCATTTTAAAGGAAAGAATAACTAAGGACTTGAGAGTATAGTGTATCTGAGGACCCACAATGTTGGCGTCGTGATCTAAACAGAGAGACGGTACTCTTAGCCATTCTAGAGCTGCTCCTTCCTGAGGTTATCTGACTGCACGTACAATTTGAGACATGGAATGATCCCAAGCATCATTGTTCTGAAATCAAAAAAGGAGATGCTATCTTTTAAATAAACTAATGTAGAAAACAAGCCTTGAAATTTTTTAAAAGACTCATAATGAGCTGATTTGGCAAGAAGGTTGAAGATTCTCACTGCCTTAATGTTTCCTCCCATAATCTCAGGTTTCCAACATTGCAGAAACCTACTCAGACCCCCCTCCCACTACTCATTCACATGTGCATACACACACATGCACACACACATGCACATATGTATAACTGTGTATAGATGAAGTCTATAGAGCTAAGTAAGTAACTGGCTAGAATGTGAATTTCTCCATTCAAAGCATCAAGTTACATTCTTTCCATCCATAGAATAGGGACTTTGTATTTTTCAGAAGTAGCATACAAATGATATCTAATTATCTGGGAGGATTCCTGGGTTCTCGTTCTGTTTTAATTTAAAAGACTTCTGATTTAAAAAAAGAAAAGAAAATACCCTGAACTCTAAAGTCTTTCACTAGGCTCATCAACAGTACTGAAAAGTTATAGAGGAAAGAATGGACCTTTGAAGAAGAGAAAAGTGGATCAAAATGGAACAAAAAGCTAAGCAGCAAAGTAATTTAGGTAGTAACTTACTAAATGTTAACATTATCCAACACTCAACTTGACCAAAATAGGGGGAGAAATCAATTGTACTATGTTGAAACTACCACCCACAAAGTTAAGTCCCAGTCTCACAGCTCTTGCAGTTTTCCAGTTTCAAAGTACTCGTTAATTGTGCTTTTGATCTACAATACCAATATTTTACGTTCATCCATGATACCTGGCTTAACACACATAGATACCTCTTTGCAGCTCCCTGTGACTAAAGGGAAGCTTTACAAAGGACAGCGGAGTAGGCTTATATAAAATTAAACTTGACTTTCGGGGGTTTGTTTTGCTTTGTTCTGTCTTTTAATGGACTGCCAGTCTGCTGGTTTTCAGATCTAGCCAGAAACATAACCTCCAAAAGCAGAAAAGCATCCAAACTTCAGGCATGTGAGAACTGGCTCTGCTTCTAACACTAAGTTACAAGGCAAATTCCACTAAGGCTACTTAGGTGCTAAACTTCACATCAAATGAGAAGAAAAAGATTCCAGAAGTAAGGGCCAATGGAGAATTGAAAGGGAGCCTACCTGGGCAGCATATGTGGGAAGAACGAGTCATAATGAGGAAAGAGAAGGTCATCAAAGGAAGATCCAGGCCCCAAAACTCAAAAATGCCAGTGGGAAAATCTATGGGACACATTCTACCACATCTTCAACTTTCATCAGGCATTACTGGTTAATCGCAACTCCCTTCCACCTGAGCTCAGGAAATGCTTCTCAATTATCAGTACAAAGAGCCAAGACAAATCATCTGGAGTTGGATCACAGGAAGAAATTTCACTGCCACATTGGTTTCAGCTCTGTGGTTAAGGTGCTGGAAGCTGGTGTTATTTGCCTGGGCATAGACTACTGATCCCACTTTCAGGGAAGGAGAGCCTAACAAGCAAAAGAAATAAAAATCACATTCATTATCTGTCAGCTGTTCCCTTCAGATTTTGTGGACCAAAAAATGAACAGGAATTAAATGGAACCTACTCTAGGTTTGGAAAATAATATTGAGATATGGCCATATAGAACTATTAGTAAATACCAGTTTATAGTCCTAAACTGGACATTAGAGAACCAGAGTTTCAATCCACATTTTTTGTCTCATTATATCTTAATTTCACTGGGTATTTCATCTGCCAAAATTAGGGGCAGCAAACCAGAAATATAAGAATTTTTCAATTCCAGAGGGCTAAAAGATGGTACAGCCAGTAAGGTACTTACCACTTGCCTTGCATGAAACTGACCCACGTTAGATTCCTGGCATCACAAATGGTCCCTGTGAACTGCCAGGAGTAATTACTGACCACAGAACAAGAGCAAGGAGTAAGCCCCGAGCACAGCCAGGTATGGCTCAAAATCAAAAAACAAAGAATTTTCAGATTTCTTCCAACTCTAAATTTCTATCACTTAAAGTGCTCATTTGGGAAACAATTACTCAGTTCAGTGAAAAAACAGCTTCTAGGGGCTGGAGTGATAGCATAGCGGGTAGGGTGTTTGCCTTGCACGCGGCCGACCTGGGTTCAAATCCCAGCATCCCATATGGTCCCCTGAGCACTGCCAGGAGTAATTCCTGAGTGCAGAGCCAGGAGTAACCCCTGTGCATCGCCAGGTGTGACCCAAAAACCAAAAAAAAAGAAAAAAGAAAAAGCAGCTTCTAGCTAGAAAAAATTATTTTAAATAATAATATTTTTTTTAAAAAACCAGAGTGACAATACAGTGGGGATGGTGTTTGCCTTGGTCACAACTGACCTGGATTCAATCCCAGCACCTTGTATGATCCCCCGAGCTCCACCAGGTGTGATCCCTGCATGTAGAACCAGGAATAAACCCTGAACACTGCTGGGTGTGACCAGAAAACGCTTCTGAAACAAGCAGCAGAAGCTAGTAGGAATCTTGCAGTGTCCAATCTACAGCTGCAGTAGGATGGCAATAAGGTTTGGTATGAAACCTCCATCCGCTTGTACTCTCAAAACTAAAAATATCACAGTTCTCCCCCCAGGTCAATTCCCTGTATTATGGAGAAAATTCTGGAGCTAGGATCAAACTGAGCAGCATAGAAAAATAGGATCAAAGGAAAGAATAGGTCAAAACATAGAAGAAACAATGGACAGACATTGGAAGAAGAAAGAAGAGTGGCAAGTTGGTAGCTGTATCGGACCTTGCATTTCATCTCCTTTTAAAAGACATGTATTTTCACTTTAAAATCAACAACAAGTCTGGGGAGAAAGCTCAAAAGGTTGGAGAGCATGCCTTGCATGAAGGCAAAGAATTAGCGATAGCACAGCGGGTAGGACATTTGCCCTGCACACGGCCAACCCGGGTTCGATTCCCACCATCCCATATGGTCCCCTGTGCACCGCCAGGAGTAATTCCTGAGTGCAGAGCCAGGAGGAACCCCAGTGCATCTCCTGGTGTGACCTAAAAAAGAAAAAAAAAGACCAACTATTAAATCCCAGGCACAACATGCCTCCCCTCCCCAGCTCTGGTAGCCTCCAGGATAGCTACAATGATACCTCCCTTCCCTCCCTCCCAGTTCTAAACAGTTAGGCCTCTATTGTCTGGAGCTTTATAACTAGCAATGGTCCCAGGCTCTGAGCATTTCTGGAGAAACGACCCCTGAGTATTTACCCCCAGAGAGTAAAAAAAGAGTAACAAAAATGGACTGAAGTTTAATTACAAGTGAAAAAAGGAATGAGGCCAAATTATGCAGAAAATACTTATTGAGATAGTGTCAGAAAAACAGGACCCTGAAGACTATGGTTTTGCATTTCAAAACAAGCAAATATTTTGTTTCTTTATTTTGGGGTCATACCACACTGTGTTCAGGGATTACTCCTGACTTAGGAATCACTCCTTGATTGCCCAGGTGACCATCCGGGGTGCCTGCCAATTTGAACCCAAGTCAGCAACCCGAAAGGCAAGTGCCCTGTTCACTGTACTATCACTCTGGCCCCACAAGCCGATTTTGGTTTTTAATAATAGAACTGGTAAAGAGCAAATAGATTAATAGATTAATTAGTTCTAATATGAGTGGGGAGGAAAAGGATTTGAAAAAAGTTGATAAAGAACTTAGGGAAAAATCTAAATGAACAGTTAAAAATTAAGGAGACACTAAATAAGAAGAGCAAATATACACAATCAATAATTCCTAAAGGGAAATAGGTAACACAGAGAAAAGTATTTTTAAGTAGAAAGTAAAGAAAAAATATATATTTTTTAATTGAATCACCATGTGGAAAGTTACAAAGCTTTCAGGCTTAAGTCTCAGTTACACAATGCTCAAACACCCATCCCTTCACCAGTGCACATATTCCACCACCAAGAACCACAGTAAACCTCCCCCCCTACCCCCCACCTTCCCAACTCCCACCCCGCCTGTGTAGCTGATAAATTTCACTTTACTTTGATTACATTCAATATTTCAACAAAAAACTCACTATTATCTTTTGGAGTTCCCCCCCCCCAAAAAAAAAGAGAAAGAAAACAGATGACTGGTTAAAGAAAAATATTTTTAAGCCAGAATCCGGAAAAAACCCAAGTGCCCGAGAACAGATGACTGGTTAAAGAAGCTTTGGTACATCTATACAATGGAATACTATGTAGCTGTTAGAAAAGATGAAGTCATGAACTTCATGGAAAGTATCATGCTAAGTGAATTGAGTCAGAAAGAGAGAGACAGATATAGAAAGATTGCACTCCTCTGTGGAATATAAAATAACAGAATAGGAGACTAACACCCAAGAATAGTAGAAATAAGTACCAGGAGGATGGCTCCATGGCTTGGAAGCCGGCCTCACGTGCTGGGGGAAAAGGCAGCTCAGATAGAGAAGGGAACACCAAGTAAAATGTGGCTGGAGAACCCGCTCGGGATGGGAGATGCGTGCTGAAAGTAGAGTATAGATTGAACATGATAGCCACTCAATACCCTATTGCAAACCACAATGTAAAAAACTAAGGCATGCCTAAGGGCGTGTGCACTCGCAGGCTCTCCAGGCGGCTCTGTCTCACCGCCCGTGTTCGGTGCTCTGGAACCGCTGTGTGTGGCTGTTGGTCAAGGGCAGGCAACGGAAGGAAGAAGGCCAAACTGGTTGCTCGAACAGTTTATTTTATTCTCTCTCTCTGCTTCTCTCCCGGTTCTGGATCTCTCCCTGGATCTCTGGATCGGGCCCCCTCTTATAGCCTAGTTAAATCTCCCTAGCATGAGGGGTTTGGGGCGTACATAGGTGTGGTCACACACATAGGTGTGGTCACAATCAATAGGAGTAAAGTTCTTTCCCTTCAGGGGATGCTTCTCCTAGGACTTTCAGCAGGAGGATCCACCCAAGGGCGGAGTCCCATGAGTGTGTTTCTCCTCTCCTCATCCAGCAAACATATAAGCATTCATAACATTAATCATTTTGCATGGACACAATAAGAAATGCATTAAAGCTTATAGAATTGCTCTCCTGGGGCCATCTTGATTTCAGACTACAGTGCTCAGGCCAGATCAGTCTTTCCTATCCCTAGCAAGGTGCTAGTCTCGTCGTTACTTTTGGATCATGACAGCATTTGTCCATGATCAAGCTCTTAACTTATAGTTAAGAATTAGGCACTTTGGCCAGGCCCATCTCGATGCCAGGGTAGCACATAACTCACCACTTGTCCTGAGTCCGTCCTGTCCCTCGTTGGGACCCTGCTTATGGGGGGCTAGGAACTGAGGGCAACTGAGGCTTAAGTGGAGAAAGCAGATGCCTGGGAATGAATAATATCCGAAGCCAATTAAGTCCCAAGTTACAAAAGCATAATATTGTCTTCTTGTGTCTATACAAAAAGGACATTGTTTTAAAGTAAATTATTTAAAAAGCATAAGTAGAGGAGAAAGGCAATATTAACTTATAATATTCAGTGTTATAATATTCAATATTAACTTATAAAATTGTGTCCTAGGAAGGTCTGACCTTATAAATTAACAGAGTCAGATTAGGGGAAAGCTGGTTAACTGTTTTGGGGAAGAGAGCATAGAGAAGTGATTACAGCTGAAGGAAGGGATGGGAGTGACTTGGGAACACCTTGATGGGTGTGACTGGGGTAAGCCTAAACTCTGGGAAAAACCAGGATGAGCTCCTTGTGACAAGGCGGGGGGGGGGGGGCGGGGAGGACAAAGTAATGTCATCCTACACCACAACACCCAAAAGGAAAGAAAGAACATAAAGGAATGCCCTGCCACAGAGGCAGGATGGGGTGGGGGGGGATGGGGTTGGGGGGGTGGGAGGGATACTGGGTTCATTGGTAGTGGAGAATGGGCACTGGTGGAGGATGGTTTCTCGAACATTGTATGACGGAAATGCAAGCACGAAAATGTGTAAATCTGTAACTGTACCCTCACGGTGATTCAACAATAAAAAAATTTTTTTTTAAGATTTTGTGAAAAAAAAAAGTGATTAAGATAAAGAATGAGCATACAGAGGGCAGGGCCCTAGCTTTGCCCGTGGCTGACCAGTTTCAATCACCAGCACTATATGATCCCTGAGCATCACCAG
Organism: Sorex araneus; assembly: GCF_027595985.1. NCBI lineage: Eukaryota > Metazoa > Chordata > Mammalia > Eulipotyphla > Soricidae > Sorex > Sorex araneus. The sequence goes on along the minus strand of NC_073312.1, from coordinate 59,061,287 downwards.
GAGTGATACTTGAATGCAGAGCCAGAGTAAGGGAACCCAGAGCACAGCCAGATGTGGCCAAAAAACCAAAACCAAATACAAAAGATGAGAGCGAAAAAACAGCTACATAATAGGAACCTCTGAAGAAGAAAATAAACAGTGCATAACAAAAACTAAAAATTGTAATTTAAAGGAGACTTTTATGAAATAAAAAGATTCTCATAAAATGTATGATTTTAAATAAAAGAAAAAATTCTTTGGACTACTAGGAATAAAGACCAATGTTTATTTTGAAGTTTAATATGATTAGTATTAAATTCATAATACTTTATACTGCAGGACAAAGAAAAACTATAAAGCATTCCAGAAGAAAACATAAAAAATCCAAAGCATTTAAGGAATATTTCATTATAATAAAAGCTAAATAAATAAATTTTAAGTATTTGAGGGACAGTGCAGGAAAGATAGTAAGAGGGTAAGTCACTTCCCTTGCACACAGCCCATCCCAATTTGATCTCCATCACTGCAAATGGTTCCCTAAGCAGCTCAAGGAGTGATCCCTGAGCAGGAGTAAGGAGTAAACCCTTAGCCCCAACTCTCAGTCTAAATAAAGAGTGTTCAAGAGAAAAAAATCAGATCAAGGAATTTATATCTAGCTAAATGTGTTTACTAGCATAAAAGGCTACTGATAATAGTTATGAATATAATTAATTCCAGGAATATTTCTTGTAAAATCATCTAACCTATACAGAATTGTGTGTGATATATATAACAGAAGCACAGAATATTAAATGTATAGTAACTCTAAGAGTATGACTGAATAATGGTTACAAAGGAGGTAGCATAGTATATAAAATTTATGTACTGACAATGCAAGTACATCTGAAAGAAAGGAGAAATAAAGAGTTTTGTAAAATAGAAAGAACATAGAAAGAGAACTCCTTTCTAGACTCCTTGCGGATGGACAAGGTAAGAGAAAAGGAAAAAGAAAGAAATAAGGCAACTAGAAAAACTCTACATAATGGATCCTTTACATGCTTAAGGCATTAAGTTAGTAAAATCTTCTTTCTTTAGAGAAAGCAGTGATAAGAGTGTTTGTAAGAAATGTTCCAAGCTTGGGAGGTTGAGAGCGGGGGGAAGGGGGTGGCAGAGAGATGGTACAGTGGGTAGGATGCTTGGCTTACAGATTCAATCCCCGGCACCCATACGTTCCCCGAGCACCACCAGGAGTAACTGAGTGCAGAGCCAGCAATAAGACCTGAGTGCAGGCAGATGCAACCCAAACATCATACATAAATATATATATGTATACACGCATATATATGATTGATACATATTTTTCTTATATATGTTAACAATAGTAATAATATACATAAATTTAATGCAGTAATAATACAAATAAATGAAATTTATGTGTCTCTTCTTAAAGCTTTTGGGTCAAAATGTCAGATTTTGGGTCAAGATGGAAGATGGAGTTGAAGTTTTGAGAAACTGCATATCTGTTTTCTATTTTCCAGAGGCCCAGAATTAGTTTTAAAAAATCACTCTTCTACATATTTACTCTGAATCAAACATAACTTCAATATCCAGGTAAATTTCATTTTTCTAAAGCCTGGTCTTGTTGGCTGGATTTCAAATTCCGATATGGTATGCTCTTGCACTGAAATAACTATATGTCTAATTATAATTGTGAGTTAATAAAAAGGAAAATTAAATTCTTTGATAATATTTTTCTTATAAATATCAACAGAAAAACAAACATATTCCTTAGTCTATGATGAAACACACTGATTAAAAATTCCAAACCACTAAAATTCCACATATTTTTATTAAAGTTCTCCCTCAAGTATGTTTCCGTTACTCCCATATTTTAACTCCACGCTAAATTCTAACATCAGTTATATAGTTCAATATTCCCTGACTAAAGTACATACTTGGTTAAAAGAAATAGAGTCTGTATCTAATTCTTATATTAAAGCTGCTTTGGCATAGTATAATTTGTCAATTTTATAAATATTTGGCCAGAGGTAAAATGGCTAAAATAACATTCAAAGGAAACTTATGACTGGCTAAACTGAAAAGGAAATAGTGTATTATAAAATTTCAAGGTTATATATATAAAAACCTTAACCTATCTTTGTTTTTTATTTTTCCAAAGTCAACAAATTGAATACAGTAATTGCTCAAACCAGGAAAAAGAATACTGTTCTTCTTGGCAACGGTCTTTATATTCCTGAATTCTTTCTTATCTTGGCCCTGATTCCATTGTGGTTTTGTTCTCACTCTTCCACTTGATATACGGTCTCTGACATTTTCAAATACCATCTCTGAAATACCAAAAAAAAAAAAAAAGAAAGAAAGTGGCGGGGGGGAGGGGAAGAACCAGTGAAGTTGTTTACCTTCATATACTTGATAAATATATTTTCTCACTTTATTTTGGTGGGGGGGGGGTGAGGAAAGTGGTAGGTTCTCCCCAGTAGCTCTCAGGAGGTTAAGCCCTACCAGCATGACTCTGCCAACCTAGATAGCAGTTCAGAGCAAGGGCCAGAGGATGCCAGTGCCTTGGGCTCAGGCCCTGTGGTGCTAGGATTACCTGGGACCACCCCAAAAAGGGACTGGAGCCTCCAGTTCCACACTCACAATGCGGGGAGCCTCCAAGACTGTACCCCACAATGCTCAATGGAGCGATGTGGTGCCATGAATTGAATGCAGGTCAGCCCAGGATCACCCTAACTGCTGGACTATCTCCCAGCTATGGTATAGTCATTTTTTAGGGCTCAAAATCCACTTTCTCAGTGGAAAATTTCCTGACTGCTGCCTGGTGAAAGGCACAATCGATCACTTCGCTATTGCCTCCATGATATTGTTGACCTGATTCTATCATGATACATCTGATAACATGGTTACAATACTATTAGATCTTAGAGAATTTTTAAAATGCTACACCTTCACCACCATCAAAGGACCCAAGATCCTCCACCACTATTCCTATGTCACTATAGTTCATTCTTTATTTCCCCTTACACCTTGCATGATTATCAGGTTTATAATCCAAGGCCAAGGTTTTGTCATTGTTTGACACTGTCTATTCCCTTGTTTTGTTTCTCTATATTCATTCCACAGATGATTGAGATCATCCAGTATTTGTTCTCCCTCTGCCTTTTTCACTTAACATGATGCCCCACAGGTCCATCCACATTGCAGCAAATTACATGATTTTATTTTTTCTTATGGCTATATAGTATTCCATTGTGTTGTAGTATATACAGCTAAGACACAAAAGCAGCTTTTAAAAACAATACATACAGCCATATGTTATTAACACAATTTTTTAAATCTTTATTGTAAAAGAGTGGGAAGGAAGAGGTTTTATATATTGTATATAGGTACTGAAGTTAATAATTAAAAGTGGTTGTCTCTGGGTGAATTAGGGTATGATTAATAATTATACCTGGTGGGCTCAAGGAACCATATGGGATGCCATAGATTCAATGTAGAACGACTGCATGCAAGGCAAGTGCTCTATCTGCTGTGCTATCTTTCTGGCACCAAAAACCTAAAATTTTAAACACAAACATACACGTTTATCCCAGATCAGCAGACATACTTTAGTCATGATTATTATGCATCTTCCCACCAAATACTATTAAAGTTACTTAAATAATAAAGTGATATCGGGGCTGGAGTGATAGCACAGTGGATAGGGCATTTGCCTTGCACGTGGCCAACCCAGGTTCGATTCCCAGCATCCCATATGGTCCCCTGAGCACCACCAGGGTAATTCCTCAGTGTAGAGCCAGGAGTGACCCTGTACATTGCTGGGTGTGACCCAAAAAGCAAACAGCAACAACAACAACAATAAAAGTAAAGTGACATTAATAGAATAGTAAGAAGAAAACTCAATATATCAATGTCATGAAAAGTGTTCCAACCAAATCACTACCCTATTTTGTAATTTAATCAGAAACTAGTTTTAACTTGCTTGGTATTTAAAATCTGAAGATAAATATCCCAAAATATACTGTTTATTCTGTTAAACTTTTGAATTCTTTGCTTTATGTAGATCTGATTCTTGTACTCCTTTTTCTTTAACTAAAGAGCTTGAATCTGACCATAAAGATTGTAAAACTAAAAGTAAAATAAAGTGTTTCCTAAAAACCATCTGAATTCATTTATCTGGGAAACTGTTTACCCAATACATGATTTCTGGTCTGGTTCACTCATTTTTCTGTTTTTAGCACCAATGGAGCCCTTTATTGTACACCACATAATTACAACCGTTTCCAGTCAGCCAGCACATATTATTTGTGTCATGGAAAAATAGGTACCTTAGTTTTACTTTCATAAATCTAATTTTTTTATACTTAAGAGGTTTTTATACAAAACTTTCGATTTTCACGGTCTTAGAATCAATTCTACTGCTAACCACAGATTTTTAATATAAAAGTTGAGACATTATGTACTTTAAGTTTTACTATTTGCTTTGTACTAGTGAAGTAGACATTTATAAGTATACCCCTTCATTAAGTCTACTTTTCACTTGAGAATTTAAATTTGCAAGAAGCAAACAAAGGGTTAACTATTCTAATTCCAAAGAGATCCCTGGTATAATGAACTTAACAGAAACTGGGTATTGGTAGTTTGCAAAAGAGAAAGAAATGATAAAACATGTCTTAAATGTCTGTATTCAAGTAAAAATGTACCTGAAATTATAAGCCTATAAAAAGACAATATGATACTATTTAAAAAATTAGTTCAGGTACTGGATAAAAACTCAAGCAATTGAATATATAGCTAGCATGTCCTTAGTTTGATATCCTGAATATAGGACCCCTGAGCACTGCCAAATATAGGTCTGGTGGTCCTAAGCAAACCTTCAGACCTGCACCACTATTACTAAAATCACTGGGAATGGCCTTGGTTTTAAAAGTAGTCTAGAAAACAAACCCAACTATGAGTGGGGGGATAGGGCTGAAGAGGCCCCATGGACCATTGTTGAAAAATATGGGCACTTTGGGGATGGGCTTAGTGTGATACTATTGTACCCCTAAAGCAAATAAACATTTACACTTTTGCAACTCCACCTTTCAGAATAAATAAGTAAATTAGTCTGGAGCACAATTTTAGAAACATACATAAAAATAGAATTCAGCTTTCATCTGTATGGAAATGTCACTAATATATTAAGACATTAAGCAACTCTAAGTACTGCCTTATTTCAAAGTATGTGGCAAGATAGTTCTCTATGATAAGCATGAACCTGTGGTGTAGTTAGTCTTAAAATAAAAAGCACAGACTCATTAGATCATACAAAAGAAAAGTATTAAGCCATTCAAAGTTGTTGGTGGCATCCATGATACCAATATTTTATGGTTCATATAACACTGGGAGTGGTAATGCATGGATGGACCCAGGAGAGTCTACTAGGAGCCAACAGAATCTACTGTTTCTACATGAGTCATCTCTTGTTTTTCCAGAGACATATTAAATGTCAGAAGAGTATCTCCAAATGTTCAGTCTGGTGAGTAGCAGAGAATTTTTACTATGCATATTGAATAGATCATACTCAGAAATTGTCTCGTTTCCAAATGGTCCAAGTCATCTACAATTTTGGCAGGCAAAACTTACACTAAGTGAAAAGAAAAACCCGAACTCATTGAAATAAGAAAAAGATGCCACTGAGTTTGAAAACAATGAGTTGAAAAATCAAATGATCATGTAAGTGGAAACACTTATTTTTAAAAATTCATTCTCCTGGGTGGGGAGAGGGGAGAAAAAAAATCCATTCTCCTTTGGGAGCATTTCTAGCAATGTTGAAGGGTTCCAGAGAATCATGCACATAAGGTTCTAGCCTAGGCAATAGAGATATGACAACTCAGATCAAGGACCTGGACATTAGGGTGCTGGGACCCACTGTTCCTAGGGGCTACCAGGCTATACCCAAAGGTGCTGGGATGGGCAGGCAAGTAGTGCCAGGATTGGAGATCAGGGTTTCACATATACCAAGCCTTCTAAAGTTGCCTTTTTTGCTATCTCCCTGACCTAGCAAGGTTTATTTCTTAATTAAATAGTCTATGTATCTTTTTTTAGACTTTTTGGCTTTTGGGTCACACCTGGCAATACTCAGGGGTTACTCGTGGCAGTGCTTAGGGGACCATGTACGATGCCAGGGATCGAACCCAAGTTGACCTATTGCAATGCAAAAGTCCTATCTGCTGTACTTTTGCTCCAGGCCCTAATCTATGTATCTAAAGGTAGTTTTTCCTGCTTGTTTGTCTGGGTTTTTTTAATTTCTTGTTGCAGTTGTTGTTGTTCTTGTGGGGCCACTCCTGGAAGTGCTCAGAGGACAATATGGTATGCTACTGTGCAAGGCATGTGTCCTGTCCCGTCTACTTACCACTGCAGCTCTAATGGAAGTTTTGATGTAATTAAGAGAAAACATTTATTGATAGCTAATATCATGACACTTAATGTTCTAAATTTTTTGGTTTTTACTTGATTTCCTTGCTAAGAAACTTTTGAATTAAGCAATTTAATCACAAAGTCCAAAACATAGAAAGGGGAAGCAACCTAACTAAAAATACATGAGTCTTAATAATTGTCTTGAATGCTTTGTTTTTCTAATTTGTGGATATGTTAAGTTTTCTTTTTAATTTATTATAATCCCATGACTTACCAAGTAGTTCATAATACAGTTGTTTCAGGCATTAAATGTTCCAACACCAATCCCACATGTTAAGTACTTTTTTTTAAAGTTGACTCAGTTGGTTTTTTTCTGGAACCTTCACAAATCTCTCTGCCAGTTTTCCAACTGAGGAAATTTTCTGTATAGGATTTATCTTATGTGTATTCCTCACACTATTTGAAAAGTTCTATTCTAAGCAAGTACAAAATAGCTGTTTTCAAGATTGATTTGAGAAAAAAAATTTCCATAAGCTGCTTTTTTAGTAGATCAAGGGAGTCTCAAAGTACACCGAGAATAGAAAAGTTCAAACCCATTTGGGTAATAGAAGCTAGAAGTACACACAACAGAGAATAATTTAGCTTTTCCTCTTGGTGCACCTCAAAAAACATCTGAAAAGATTTAACCTTCTCAAAAAAATGCTCACCTTTGGGCTGTAACCAAGAAGAAAGAACTTCAGTTCCAAAAGAAGCATATTTAAAAAAAAATTTTCTGAGTGAACTAGAGGAAGCAATTGCTTGGAATTCAGTTGCATACAAAACTACATTGTGTTCCCGCACATCTTTAATGTTGACTTCCTGCTTAGCATAGTTGTTATTCTATGAAATAATGTTTAGTTCTCAGGATTGTAAATCCTAAGACCATCTCAGAACCTTTCAAAAATGACATCTCCTAACAAAGATTAACATAGCCTTCTTTAATTTAATTTTGTTTTTTTCTTACCTTTTGATGCAGTGTATGAAGGGTGATAGGAAAAAATGTTAGATCCAAGTTCATAAACTATATTGAGGAAAAGCAAAGGCAGAACTCTCCAATTATAGTGACTTTAGAGGTGACTTCAATGATTTACGTCCACTGACATAATAGGCAAATGCACAAATAAGCAAACAGAACTACATTAAACTAAAAAGCTTCTGTACTGCCCAAGAAATTGTGGCTAAAATGACACCCTGTGAATTATAGAATATATTTGTGCATAATACATCTGACAATGTACTGATATCCAAGATATATCAAGCACTCAACAACATAAGAACAGACAACCTCATCAAAATGTGGGGACGAGTTAAAAGACACTTTCTCAAAGAAGATATACAAGTGATTAACATGCACAGGACTAAGTTTTCTTAATTACTTATTAACAGGGAAATGCAAATCAAAACAACTAGGAGATATTACTTCATATCAGTAAGAATAGGTCTTATCAAAAGGTCAAAAACAAACAGTGCTTATAGGGATTTGGTAAAAAAGAAACCTCATTCACTGTTGGTAGGATTATAAACGATCTGGAGATTTTCCACCCAAAATTGACTTTATGTATGCCTCAGGAGCGCCACTCTTGCTATCAATTACCAAAACACTAGTTCAAAATTATATGTTCATTACAGCACTATTTATAATAGCCAAGATCTGAAAACAACCTAAGGAGGTATTGACAGATGAATGAATGAATGAATGAATGAATAAAGAATCTGGGGTCTATGTACACACAATAGAATACTACTTGGCTACAAGAAAAATAATATCTTGCATTTTCTATAATATGAATAGAAATGGAAGGTGTCTGTTAAGTGAATTATGGCAAAAAGAAAAGGACAAGGACAAATACTGAATGAACTCACTCATATGTGGTACATAAAAGAACAAAGCAAGAAAACGAAACTTGTCTAATGAAAACAAACCCTTAGACCCTGATAACAGAACTGAGGCTGGGGCCAGAGAGATAATACTGCAGATAAGGCACTTGCATTATATGTGGCTAACCTGGATTCACTCCCCAGCACTTCCAGAAATGATCCTTGAGCAGAGACCCAGGAGTCATCCCTGAAGATGACCATTGTGGCCCCAAACAAAAACAAAACCAGAACTAAGGTTGCTAAGTATGGGAAAATGGTGACGTGGAGAAGAGGGGACTGGACAAAGCCTGGGGACACTGATGGAGGGGTATTGGCACTTTGGTGGTGGATATGGTACAAAAATATTTGCATGCCTTTGTATAAATATTAACATTATTGTATACCTTGAAATCTCAATAATAATAAAAAAGTTATATAATAGTTTCTTATTTGTTCAGGAGAAATAAGAAAACTGTGACACATTTAATAAACACATTTTTTATGAAACATAATTAGATATCTGGTACATTAAATTATGAGAAGGCATACTTGAGTTGGTTATTTTAAAACTGAGTTCAACTGAAATAACACTCCTCCTTCTTCATAAAAAAAAGAATTAGAACTAAAAGATACAAGAGCTTGAAAGCTGGACAGCTATTATGGCATATGTCTTACATGCGGCCTACCCAGGAGCATTGTCAGGCATGGTGACCTGGGTAACCCTCACAATACCATTCTCCTGCCCAAAGGGGGAAAAAATAAAAGAGAATATATAAAGTCGGGGGACAGAGAGAGAGTATAGTGGAAAGGAAATCTGGGTGATTTTAATACAATTAAATACATGAACCAGGTGCAAGGCAAGTACCCTACCTTGTACTTTTGCTCATGGCTCATGGCTAAAGTCATCGTGTAGAGACCAAAGCGCATGGGCAAGCTGGGACAAACGGTATTCATAGAGAACCAAATTCAGACCCTGCTGCCTCTGAAAGATATAAGAATGGTTTCACTGTCGAGCTTTGCAATTACATTGCATGTACAACTCAGCAGCTTTTAATTTGACATTTTTCCGGTTTTAGTGCAAAAATCAGCTTTTTTTCTAAAATAGAGGCTTGAGCAATAGTACAGGGTAGGGTACTTGCCTTGCACCTAGTCAACCTGAGTTTGATCCTGGATATTGCATATGGTCCTCCAAGCATCACCAGGAGGGATTCCTGAGTACAGAGCCAGGAGTAACCCTGTGACCCACTGAGTGCTAACCCCACCACAACCACCACCACCACAAAATCAACATTTTTCTAAAATAATTTGATTAGCCTTTTTTACAAACTAAAAAATCCAAACAACAACCAAAATCCCATTGCCAGCCTCAAATGATTATTCATTGCCTTCCTGGCATCACAATGTAATGTTTAAATTTGTAAGTGATGACTGCTACCGTATTACCTAAATGATGTAAGAACCAAGCAAAGTTGAATGACTTTCCCAAGGTTTAAAAATCTAAGCTAGTTTTTTGAGAATCGTCCATACTGTTTTCCAAAAGGGCTGAACTAGCCGGCATTCCCACCAGCAGTGTAGAAGGGTCCCTTTCTCCCCACATCCTCTCCAACAGCGGTTGCTTTTGTTCTTTTGGATGTGTGCTAGTCTCTGTGGTGTGAGGTGGTATCTCATGGTTGTTTTGATCTGCATCTCTCTGACGACTAGTGATGTAGAGCACTTTTTCATGTGCCTTTTGGCCATTCGTATCTCTTCCTTGGTAAAGTTTCTGTTCATTTCTTTGCCCCATTTTTTGATGGGGTTGGATGTTTTCTTCTTGTAGAGTTCAACCAGTGCTTTATATACCCTTGATATCAACCCCTTATCTGATGGGTATTGGGTGAATATCCTTTCCCATTCTGTAGATAGTCTTTGTATTCTGGTCACTGTTTGAGCTAGCAATACCACTGCTGGGAATATATCCCAGAAAAGCCAAAAAGTTTAGTCGAAGTGACATATGCACTTATATGTTCATCGCAGCACTGTTTACAATAGCCAGAATCTGGAAAAAACCCGAGTGCCCTAGAACAGATGACTGGTTGAAGAAACTCTGGTACATCTTTACAATGGAATACTATGCAGCTGTTAGAAAAAATGAGGTCATGACGTTTGCATATAAGTGGATCAACATGGAAAGTATCATGCTAAGTGAAATGAGTCAGAAAGAGAGAGACAGACATAGAAAGATTGCACTCATCTGTGGAATATAGAATAATAGACTATAAGACTAACGCCCAACAATAGTAGAAATAAGTACCAGGAGAATGTTTCCATGGCTTGGAGGCTGGTCTCTCATTCTGGGTAACTCAGGGAAGGGACCACCAAGTAAAATGTGGTTGGAGGTCATGTGGGGGAAGGGTGAGGCGGGTGGAATACAGACTAGAGACTGAACACAATGGCCACTCAACACCTCTATTGCAAACCACAACACCTAATCAGAGAGAGAGAACAAAAGGGAATTCCCTGCCATAGTGGCAGGGTGGGGTGGGGGGAGACGGGTCTGGGGAGGGGGGGAGGGAGGTTATGTTTACGGGTGGTGGAGAATGGGCACTGGTGAAGGGATGGGTTATCGAACTTCGTATGGGGGAAGCATGAGCACAAAGATGTATGGATCTGTAACTGTACCCTCACGATGACTCTCTAATTAAAAATAAACTAAAAAATAAAAAATAAATAAATAAATAAATAAATGTTCAGAAGCAAAAAAAAAAAATAAAAAAAATAAAAATCTAAGCTAATACTATATCCTAAGCCATGCTTTTCTTTTCTTTTTTTTTTTAACCATATAATGAAGTGACATCTGCTCCAAATCTTGCCCTTCTCTGCATCCTTCTGCATGACACCTAGATTCACTTGGAAGTAAATATCTGCCAATGATTCCAAATTATCTTTCTAAATTTTGTCAGCACATTTTTCTACAGAAATGTTTCTCAGTGGTGGCCAGATTTAAATATTAGACCTATTTTCCCTGTCATAATCAGAAACTTACTTTTTTAAATTAAGAAAATATCACAATATTGCAATAATGATAGTTATTACATAAATAATAGCTTTAGCAACAATGCTTATGTATTTTGTTTTGTTTTGGGGGGCACATTCGGCAATGCTCAGGGGTTACTCCTACCTCTGTACTCAGTAATTACTCCTGGCAGTGCTCTGGTGACCATATGGAATGCTAGGAATCGAACCCAGGTTGGTCACATGCAAGGTAAACGCCCTGCCCTCTGTACTTTTTCTCAACTGAAACTCTTATGTATTTCTAATAATTGGTTTGTGAAAGAACAGTTCTTATGGGACATTTTGTGCTAATTGTGAAACACAGGTCTGGTTATTTTCAAAGACTTATTTTTAAAGTTTCAGGAAACCGGTTGTCCATTTTCTAAGTACATCCCAAAAATGGACACCAATTGGGACAGGAGAAATAGTACAATGGATGGGGTGCTTGCCTTGCATGTGGCTGACCTAGGCTATATCCCCATATGGTCCTCCAAATAACTCCAGGAGTAATTCCTAAGTGCAAAACCAGGAATAATCTCTGGCATCACCAGGTGTGCCCCCCACCAAAGAAAAATTAACATCAGCAAAAAATTAAAGACAAAAGCAGTAACTGAACCAATATGTTCCAAACTGTTTTTAATAGTTACCTCGTTGGGTGAGGTTATATGATATTTTCTTTCTCTTTCTCTTTCATACATTTTTATAATATTCAAATGTTTAAAGTCAGTATGCATGATATCTAAAATCTTAATAAAAGCAATAAAAATCTTGACAATTTGCTTTTTCAGAATATTCTTGTCTTATGAAAGTTTCATATTATATTTATAATAAAGTACTTTCTGGATTTATAAGTAGAAGAACAAGTACACTACATTTTGAAGTGAGAGGTAGGGTAATACTAAATCTTAAAAGGAATTTGATCTATGGGGGAAAACTGTCTGAGGTAGAAATGTTTCAATTGTGAATTGGGTGGTTTATCAGGAAAGAAAATAAGAGGAGTATCTGGAGTGGGAGGGAGGGAATAAAGGGAAGGAAGGAAGGAAGGAAGGAAGGAAGGAAGGAAGGAAGGAAGGAAGGAAGGAAGGAAGGAAGGAAGGAAGGAAGGAAGGAAGGAAGGAAGGAAGGAAGGAAGGAAGGAAGGAAGGAAAGAAGGAAGGAAGGAGCAGTTTCTTTGCCTTCAGAAGCCAAGAATATATTTCTGGAGGAAAGGAATTAAGTCAGAGTGGCCTTCACGAAGGTAAACGGTAGAATCATGGTGTAAAAGACTAAGAAATGATCATAGAGTGAACACTTGAACTGGGGAAATATCTTGGTAGACAATCAGGGTCACCTTAAATTAGAATGGAGGTAAGTCAGAAAATTATTAGGAAGATACTTTTCTCCATTTCCCACCAATTGATTCTTACTAAAGAGGTTCATTGAACTTCTTATAATATGGGAATGGTAATTCAGCTCTGCAAAAAAATAAACTGAAGTGAAAGATATAATATTCCTCGGAAAGTAATAGCTTAAAAATGTAGACTATAGATCGAACACAATGGCCATTCAATACCTCTATTGCAAACTACAAGACCCAAAAAGAAAGAGAGAACAAAAGGCAATGCCCTGTCACAGAGGCAGGGCGGGGAGGGGGGAATGGGATGGGGGTGGTGGGAAGGATACTGGGATTATTGGTGGTGGAAAATGGGCACTGGTGTAGGGATGGATATTCGATCATTGTATGACTGAAACACAAGCATGATAGTTTGTAAGTATGTAACTGTACCTCAGTGTGACTCACTAATAATATATATATTTTATATATATACATACTTTATATATAATATATATACATACCCCTAAGGGGGGAATAGATAAATACCACCAGGTTCCTCTTTGAAAAAAAAATCATACAAATACCATGATTAATATTAAAAATCATGAGCTCGGGAAAAAGTTCAAAATACTAGGGCTCTTACCTTGCATGTGGATAACTAGGATTTGGTCCCCAATATTGCTAGTCCCTTAGCCTTTCCAGGGGCAACCCAAGCAGTGTGCTGGGATCAGCCTCTGACCACTACTAGATATGACACTGAACCTGAAATAAATAAATAATTACTTAGCACAGCGGTTGGGCTTTCGCCTTTCATGCCACAGACCGGTGTTCGATTCCTCTGCCCCTATCGGAGAGTCTGGCAAGCTACCGAGAGCATAGACCTCACACGGCAGAGCCTGGCAAGCTACCCATGTGTATTGGATATGCCAAAAACAGTAACAATAAGTCTCTCAATGAGAGACGTTACTGGTGCCCGCTCGAACAAATCGATGAGCAACAGGATGACAGTGACAGAAAATTAATTTTCTGTAAGAGTGAAAGAATTGTGATTTCGGGCTTGATTTAAAAGGAAAAGGAACTAATACAAGAAAATAATAGTGCTATCACTTATTTGTTGAATTTTATTACATAACATAAAATGAAAAGATTTTATAAGCATTATTACAAAATCAGTATAATGCAGTGTGTGTGCGTGCCTGTGTATGACTTTTTGGGAGACTCTACTTCTTGAGTAAGCACTTGCTACAATGTATCCATCTAACTCCTTACACAGTACAAAGTTCTCTCTTGTTTCTCTCTGTTTAGAATTCCCTTGTCTTCTGATGGCTCTTAACATCTTTGAAGGCCCCAGGCTCCTTGAAGCCTCAAGTTTCCAACTATTTTTTCCAATGTTCTCAAAAATTCCTAGAAATAGGAGCCCTATCAACTTGGAATTTTCCAGTTCCCCCAACCCTTAGAAAATAATTCTGTACAATATATCTGAGCTATATATCATTCTCTTTGGTCTTGCTAAATGATGGGAATAAAACTCACAAAGTACTGATTGCTAAAGCTTTCATAGTGGGCAGTACAGTTTTCAGACTTTCATCTTAATGTAAACTCTTACAAAAGAAACGAGTGTGTTTATTGAGGGGAAAGACGGCGGGATATGTAGAGGAAAGTTTTGTTCTCTTCAGATCATACTGCTTTGATCACTACTTATTGCTTAAAAAAAATATCTGGGTGGCCCAGCTGCTTTCTTACCACAGGGCTACCACAAGTCTGGGGAGAAATCTCTCTCCTTTGTGTATTTTAGGAATGCAGAAGCAAAGTTTCCGAAATAAAGTAAACCTAAGCAGTCACTATATCCACCAGATGAGCACTTTGGGATCTTCCTCTCCTTCTTTCTTTTCATTCTTCTGTTCTTCCTCTTTCTCTTCCTCCTCTCTTCCTCCATCTCCTTCCTCTTCTTCCTCCCCTTCTTCCTTTTTTGTTGTCCTTTCCATCATCATCATCATGATCATCATACTCAGCCTACACTTCTTGCACTAATTTTTTTAATTGATTCCTAAAAACCTTCTGAATGAAAGTGATTTGTTTTCTCCAGGATGGACATAAGACCTGGTGCCTGTGTTTTTAATACTAGTGTCACTCAATTTCAGACCCTGATTGGTTTTTTTTACATAATTTTGTTGCAATGGAAACAATGTGGAGATACATTAAATAAGAATTGCATATATGGGACTGGAGCAATAGCACAGCGGGTAGGGCGTTTGCCTTGCACGCAGCTGACCCAGGTTCAATTCCCAGCATCCCATATGGTCCCCTGAGCCCCACCAGGAGTAATTCCTGAGTGCAGAGCCAGGAGTAACCCCTGTGCATCACCGGGTGTGATTCAAAAAGAAAAAAAAAAAAGAAAAAAGAAAAAAGAACTGCATATAGTGGGCCAGGGAAATAGTAGAGGAATTAAGCTGCATGTCTTGCATGTACCCAGTCCAAGTGCAGTTCTGGTACCACATGGGCAGGTGCAGCCCACTGGCCCCTGAGCACTGCCAGGACACCAAGCAACAATATTACTTAGGCTCTAGCACTGAGCTGCCCATGTAGTTGGTCAAGTACTGCTGAAACTGGTTCTCAGGATCCCTGAGCACTGTTTGAGAGGTCCCCTCCAAAAGAGAATTGCAGGAGCCAGGTAGGTTATTCAGGAAAAAAGGAGCTTCATTTCATTTTTTCATTTGGAAGTAACAATCTCCATCTCATTTGTGTGTGTGTGAGAGAGAGAGAGTGAGAGAGAAAGAGAGAGAGAGAGAGGGGAGGGGGGAGAGAGAGTTAATTTAAATAATATATGCAGAGATCTAAGTATATGGACCCACATATAATAGAAAAGGTGGGGAGGGATTACTAATAAATATGTTTTTGTGTTCGGATTTTTTTTTGGCTTTTTGGGTCACACTGGGAGATTCTCAGGGGTTACTCCTGGCTTTGCACTCAGGAATTACTCCTGGCAGTGCTCAGGGAACCATATGGGATGCTGGGAATTGAACCTGGGTTGGTCACATGCAAACTAAATGCCCTACATGCTGTGCTATCGCTCCAGCCCCACTAATAAATGCTTGTGGTTTTTTATTTTGCTTTTTTTGGGTCACACATGGCAATGCACAGGGGTTACTCCTGGCTCTGCACTCAAGAATCACCCCTGGCAGTGCTCAGGGGACCATATGAGATGCTGGGAATCGAACCCAGGTCGGCCACGTGCAAGGCGAACGCCCTACCCACTGTACTATGACTCCAGCCCCCCACTATTAAATGTTTTAAAATCACAAATGGGTGAACAATTTGGGTTGTTTTGATTACAGGTAACAAATAAATTGTGGTCAACTTAGGGGGAGAATTCATTGAAAATAAAACAGAAAAATTGGTGATGTGGGCTCAGTAATAGGTAGAAACCAATTCAGATTTGAGGGCTAAAAATAAAAAACTATAGGATTAATTTTTGTCTTGAGAGCAGTCTAGTAGAGATGTTACTGCCAGGATGACAAAATTCAAGAACCTTCAACTAATCCAATTTCACACACTCCAAAATCAAAAGCTTAGTAGAAAGTTCCATGAGCTGAACTATCTTCCATGAGCTAAACGAGGCCACTGCCCACCTTCTGGCTCACAGAGTCAAGAAAGGAACAATCTGGGTCTTTGAACACAGAGACAGTTGAATTTTCCATTTTAGCCAGATTATGGACAATGGTGGTCTCGACTCCCCCAAAGGAAATGATGGTTCTGCAATGAAACATGTTGGGTGCTGCTGCATGGCTATAAAATGATCGTGTTTTTATATCACATAACAGTGATTTGATTTTAAAACAGAAATATTTTTTTAAAAAGATTTAATTTTAGAGGTAAAAAAGAAAGTTCTTCGCATGCAATCATAATTCAAAAATTCTCTCTAGGGAGAGAGGTGAGGAATTGTTTTTGTCATTTCATAAACAAGCAGAAACTAAAGAAAGACTGAAACCTAGCACAAGAACTTGGCACTTGGTTTGAGGTGGAGATGGAACACTCGAGCACTTACCCCAGTACCCACTGGGAAGTCATCAAACATCCTCCTTCCTCCTTTCCCACTGCTACACTTCAAAGGAAGTGCAGACTAGCTGGTGGTATTCTCTTATATATGACTTGCTGGTTTCCCTGCTGCTTAGAGCTCAAGCCTGAGATGGAGGTTCTGCTGGAAGTAGTCCAGTTGGTGTGGTTGAGCGAGGCTGGGGATTTAGCAGCTGTCTCCTTCACATTTGGGGGATGGAGAGAATGGAGGAATGATGGCTGAGAAAAGCCCCTGAGAGAGAAATCAGGCTGGCGAAAGACAAAATTACAGGGGCCAACTTGGAGAGAAGTAGAAAGGGGAGAGGGTGATGGGAAGCCAGAAAGAGTAACTTTTATTTTTAAAAGCCAAAGAATTAGGAAAATTGATGAATCAGTCAGGAAGGCAAGCAATGATTACCAAAATCTCCTGCACCTATTTATGGAGGACAAGTTAAAGCTTCACAGTACTGTGCCAGAGAGAGAACAGTGCGTAGGGGCACTTGTCTTGCACTTGGTCCACCCTGTTTCAATCCTCAGTTACCCCATGCGGTCCCCTAAGCACCTTCAGGAGTGACTTCTGAGCACAGAGCCAGGAATTATCCCTAAGTACCGCTCAGTGTGACACAAAACAAAAAACAGATCTATCACCATGTACAAAAATCAGATCAAACTGGATTAAAGACCTCAACATCAGACCAGAATCCCTAAGGTACATTGAAGATAAGGTCGGCAAAACCCTCCACGACATTGAAGCCAAAGGTATCTTCAAAGCTGACACGCCACTGGCTAAGCTAGTGAAAACAAAGATAAATAAATGGGACTATCTCAAACTAAGAAGCTTCTGCAACTCAAAAGAAACAGTGACCAAAATACAAAGACAGTCTACAGAATGGGAAAGGATATTTATGCAGTACCCATCCGATAAAGGGTTGATAACAAGGATATACAATGCATTGGTTGAACTCCACAAGAAGAAAACTGCCAACCCGATCAAAATATGGGCTGATGAAATGAACAGAAACTTTTCCAAAGAAGAAATCCGAATGGCTAAGAGGCACATGAGAAAATGTTCAACATCACTAATCATCAGGGAAATGCAGATCAAAACAACAATGAGATATCATCTCACACCACAGAGACTGGCCCACATCCCCAAAAACAAAAGCAACCGGTGTTGGCGTGGATGTGGGGAGAAAGGGACTCTCCTTCACTGCTGGTGGGAATGCCGACTGGTTCAGCCCTTTTGGAAAACAATATGGACGATTCTCAAAAAGTTAGAAATTGAGCTCCCATTTGACCCAGCAATACCACTCCTGGGAATATATCCCGGAGAGGCAAAAAGGTATAGTAGAGATGACATCTGCATTTCCATGTTCATTGCCGCTCTGTTCACAATAGCCACAATATGGAAAAAACCAGAGTGCCCGAAAACAGATGATTGGCTAAAGAGGCTCTGGTGTATTTACACAATGGAATACTATGTGGCTGTCAGGAAACATGAAGTCATGAAATTTGCATACAAGTGGATCAACATGGAAAGTATCATGTTGAGTGAAATGAGTCAGAAAGAAAGAGACAGACATAGAAAGATTGCACTCATATGTGGAATATAATGTAACTGAGAAGTACAAGTTGGCAACGATGCAACTTCTGGCAGATATCTCTCTGGACTTAGTTACTAAAATACTAAATTACAGAAACCCAAAACTGAGAGGCCGCTAAGTGTGGTCACTCGACCTCATACTTCTTCATCCTCAGCAATGGAAAACAAATTGCCTAATGCTTCCTTTTCAGCAGGTCTGACTTTAGGGGAGAGACTCTCCAAACAATAATAGTGAGTTTTGTTGAAATATTGTATGCAATCAAAATGAAAGTAAAGTGAAATTTATTAGTTACACAGGCGGGGGGGCCGTAGGGTGGGGGGGCTAGGGGCGTGGGGGGGTTTGGGGTGTGAGGGGGCGGGGTGGAGCTATACTGGGATTCTTGGTGGTGGAATATGAGCACTGGTGAAGGGATGGGCATTCGAGCATTGTATAACTGAGATTTAAACCTGAAAACTTTGTAACTTTGTAACTTTCCACAATAAAAAATTAAAAAAAAAAACAGAAACAAAAAAGCTTCACAAAACAGTTATTTCTTTCTTTGGACTTTATCACCTGTCTTGATTTACCACGATATTTTTATCTGCAAATTACTGAAAGTGGCTGTCTGCTTGTTTTGGTAACAGGGGTCACCCCCGTGGTGCTGGAATGGGTGGCAATACTCAGACCTCACAGTGCGATGCTCAGATCTGCTGGTGTTGCGGCCTCTTGGACCACACCTGACAATGCTCAGATCAGGAACCACATGGGGTTGCACCTGGAGATGATGGAGTGAAGAGAGTGGTCATGTAGTTCCAGAGATTAAACTCGAGGCCTTGCACATGGTAAATATGTGCTCCACCATTTGAGCCATATCTGAACCCCTATTGCCTGCTTTTAAACTCTCCTTAGAGCTTTATAAAGAAATGATCAGAAAAGCTAAATTAATGGCAAAATCTCAGACTCTACACATAATGATAGTTGGATCACTTTAGAAAGATCTTATGTAGAAACTATTTTACCTAATGCATAGAATTTCCATTCAAGATATGAAGGCATGGAGTTACAAATATGCCTACAAATATAAAGTATGATTATCTAGACCATAAATTTAATGAATTTTTTTCTATTCAGGTTCATCTACTAAATATTTTGGGCAATAAGGGCTAAGTTGTTACAACTATATAACCCTGCTATTAGAAAAGCAGCCCTAGACAACAAATAGACAAATGAATACAGTTTATTTCCGAGGGTGAGGCGGGAAGGGCAGGGACCAAACATGACAGCAAGTTGTAGCTTGTTGCCACCTACTCCAGACTTAGTAGTTTATTAATTACCATCCGAATATTCCAAGAAAACATATGAGCAAAATGGTAAGCATAAATGAAATTCTCATAGGAATGATACTACTAATAAAAGCAGTCTATAAAATACTTCTTATGTACTCTAGTTTTGAAATGGGAAATGGTTTCACCAAATATAAAAGATGAACACTATTATGCTCTCTACACAGGTGAAATAGCCTCCAATGGTCATAGCCAGAAGGTGGTAGTTTCAGTGTCTGAACCTACATTTGTCTCACTTTAGGATGCTTAACAATTATACCAAGAGAAAGTATACCAAGAGAAAGTGTAAGTATAGAAAGAAGAATAGAAAATTACACTGCAGAGTGGTGAATATTTTTATATTTTTTCCGGGAAAACATAAAAAAATAAATGCAACCGTATCAGCACCTTGGTTGAAGTATGGCTGTACCTATCTTTATTCTCCTCTCCCCTCCTCTCCTCTGATTTTCCCTCCTTTCCCCTCCTCTCCTTTACCTCCTCCTCTCCTTCCCTCTCCTCTCTTCACCCCTCCTCTCCTTCTCTCTTCTCCCTTTTCCAGGTCTTCCCCTCCCTACCTTTCTCCCACACCTCTCCTCCCCTTTCTTCTCCTCCTCCTCTCCCCTCTTTTCCTCTCTTTCCCTCATTGTCACTCTTTTTCCCTCTCCCACTCCATAAAGCATTCATTACCTCCTTGTCCCAGTCTGTTGGGCTTTAAAACACACACACACACACACACACACAAACACACACACACAGACCACAGACACAGAGAGAGAGAGAGAGAGAGAGAGAGAGATTTTAAGAGAAAATCTGAGCTGCAGTCCACCCACCTCAGACACTGGGAAGTGAAGGGTCTCTAACCCTGGGAGAAATTTAAGCCTGAAGGGGACAAGAGGACAGCTCTTGATGATTATCCTAGATTTTTGAAGCCAAACCAAGGAAGACTTGAGGAAATGACTCACTGAACCCAGGAGAAAGAAAAACAGCCGAGTGATGGCAGGAGAAAATGAGGATAATATAGCCTTACTGTTAAAAGTGAGGGTTAGAAGTCCACAGAGACCCAGAAAGGAAACACTGAAATGGCTGAGTTACATTCCTGAAACTGACATGCAATACTGTTGTATCGGGCTTGTGCTTGTTTGGGCCAGCAGTGAGGCAGAGACAGATTTCTGTGTACCAGAGACATCTTCTCATGTTCATTATTGTCCCCAGATTGTCTCCTCTGCTTGAGTCCTAAGTGCAAACCACAGCCATCTCTGTCCTTTCTATTTCCAAATCACAAATTGGCTGTGCCTGATGTTGAGGCTGGTGACACAAACAGATGTATTACATTGAAGGAAAAAAAAAAACTTGACATCTGTACTGAACCCGACAGGACACTGAGCCATCAACTTTACAGCTGGAAAAGATCCCTGATAGGAAATGCTTGGGAACGTTTTCAAGCATGAATACAGTTGGCTTTCACTTGGCAAGTCTTTTGAAGCAGAAACAAAACCAAGGTAAGTATACTTTTCCTAGATTAATCTTCTTGGTGCAAAGCTTAGGTCATGTCACTCCTCTGCTCACAAGCCTTCCCAGTGAACACACATTTTCAACAATGGGTGCTATAAAACAGGCACTTTCCGGGGCTAGAGTGATAGCATAGCCGGTAAGGCATTTGCCTTGCACACAGTCAACCCGGGTTTGATTCCCACCATCGATATGGTTCCCCGAGCACCGCCAGGAGTAATTCCTGAGTGCATGAGCCAGGAGTAACCCCTGTGCATTGCCGGGTGTGAGCCAAAAAGAAAAAAAAAAACCCAAACAACCAAACAAAAAATAAAACAGGCACTTCCCTATATTACTGGTGGGACAGTGTAAATTAATAAAGTCTCTAAGGAGAGAGATTTGGCAAATGACAAGTATACCTATGTTTGCTCTAAGACTTTATCCTAGAGTTTACTTACATTTATATAAAATGAAGTAAGCATGATCTTTAGCTACAATATTATTAGTAAGATGAAGAAATTAAACACATTTCTGCTCCTTGACATAAGGTAGGCTATCAAACCTGGTCAAAATTCTGACTGATAGTTCAAAACAAATAGAGATCTTGAAAAAAAGTTTAAGACAGTAAAGAGCTATGAAGAATAAGATAAAGGGGCTGGAGTGATAGCACAGAAGGTAGGGCTTTTGCTTTGCACACAACTGACCTGGGTTAGATTCCCAGCATCCCATATGGTCCCCTGAGCACCACCAGGGTAATTCCTGAGTGCAGAGCCAGGAGTGACCCCTGTGCATCAACCGGGTGTGACCCAAAAAGGGAAAAAAAGAATAAGATAAAGTCCAAATCCAGATGAAAAGACCCTTGTTTTGGGGAACATATAGACATTCCAAGAATCAAACAGAAGCCTAGAAAGACTATGTATAAAATGTGGACAATGGGGCTGGAGTGGTAGTATAGTAGGTAAGGCATCTTCCTTGCATGAGACTGATCTAGTTCAATCCCTAGTACCCCATATGGCCCCAAAAGCCCCACCAGGGGCTATCCCCAAGCACAGAGCCAGGAGTAAACTCTGGGAACCTCTAGGTATGGCCCCAAAACAAAAACAAAAAGCACAGCACAAGTATGACCAATATGTTAAGATAGAAATTGATAAAGGTTTTCAGTAGAAAATTGGAAGCTATAGGATGAAATAAATCTATACTTTAGAACTGAAAAATAATATGACTTCTCTAGTTACAACTCTTTGAGAGATGGTTCAGTGGTTATATACTTGCCTTGCATGCGGTTGATTTGGGCTTGATCCCTGCTACCACAAATGATCCCCTGAGCAGTGCCAGGAACAATCCCTGAGCCCAAAGCCAGGAGTAATCTCTGAGCCCAAAGCCAGGAGTAAACCCTGAGCACTGCCAGGTGTGACCCAAAAACAAAACACACGGACACAAACACATGAAAGAAATCTGGACATCAAAAACAGGATTAGTGAATTCAAAGGCAGGTCAATCATCACCTAATTGAAGCACAGAGCCACACTCAGACAATGAACTATACAGGCAATAGAGTCCAAAGGAAAAAAGAAGGAGAGACAAGAGAGAACCAATATTTGTAAAACTATGTCAGAGAAATTTCCAATAATAAATGAAGCTAAAATGACAAAACAGAAAGAAAGTAGCTTGCCTTGCATGTAGCTGTACTGGGTTCAATCCTCAACCCCACATATGGTACCCTGATCCCTGCCAGGAATGTTTCCTGAGTGCAGAATCAGGAATCAGCCTTGAACACTGCTGGATGTGACCAAACATGAACAAATGAAGAGCGATGAGAGTTGCTTTTGGCGTCAGAGAGAGAGAGAGAGAGAGAGAGAGAGAGAGAGAGAGAGAGAGAATATAGTTGGTAACACACTTGATTTGCATGTGGCCAAACCTGATTTGATCCCTGAGCAAAGAGCTAGGAGTAACCCTACCAGAGCTGTAGTCCCAACACCCCACCCCACCCCCGTCAAAAGAGAAGAATTGTGGCATATACACACAATGGAGTACTATACAGTAATGAGAAAAAGATGAATCTTGCAGTACTTGCATGCAGCTGACCAAACTTGATCTCTGGAACCCTCCCTCCCTCCAGGGACCATCAGGAGGAATACCTGAGTACAAAGCCAGGAGTAAGTCCCGGGCATAGTTGAATGTGACCCTAAAACAAAACATACCAAAAACCCTGCTGAAACAGGGGTTCGGCTCTATGGTTTTCCACCCAGGTCTGCCTTTTTGAACAATTAATCACAGATCCCTCGTCTACATTTGCTGTGAACCTCCAGAATCATCTAAACACACATGCACACAAACACAATACACACACGAGTAGGCATGCATGCGCACACATATACACCATGAGCAGTGAGCAGTTGCTGGTAATATTCCCTTAGTGGAAGAGACTCAATGATATAATCAGTTTTGGAGCTGATAAAACAATGATCTTCAAACAGAGCATGCAAATTCATCATGCTCACGTATTGAAATAAGACCCAGAAAATCTTGCTGTGCAATGTTTACTTGTCTTATAACCTATAAATTCTTGCTAATGTCAAATAATTACTTTCTACTAATTTTCTGAAAATTGAAAAAAAATCCCATGGAAGTGAATAGGAGCAAATAGATAAAAATGGCTTATTTCTACACTTCCCCATCCTAATGAGGCATTGGTCCAAGAATCACATTCCTATACCTATAAATCAGCTGTCAACATGAATGTGATTCTTCAGCTATG
Organism: Sorex araneus; assembly: GCF_027595985.1. NCBI lineage: Eukaryota > Metazoa > Chordata > Mammalia > Eulipotyphla > Soricidae > Sorex > Sorex araneus. The sequence continues at coordinate 59,037,461 of NC_073312.1, read as the reverse complement.
AGAAAATGTCTTTTCAAGAGTACATGTTGGTTAATATTGGAAATTCTTATGTACTTTTTCAGATAACGCTATTTGCCCTGATAAGAACCTGTTGATCTGGTGTTTGTTTTGGCTTTGTGAGGTTTAGTTTTCTCTTCCTCCCTGCCCCCACCTTTTATTTATTTATTTTTGCCTTGATATAAACCAGGAGGTTTTTTTTAATTTGCCCATTTATCTCAACTTGTCAAGAATCAGTCATGATATTTTGCATTTTCCTTCCTTTTTTCCTCATTCTTTCCCTCTTTGGGATGAATGCCAGTTACATGTTTTGCTAATACAGAGGTGGATATAATCCAGTATTGACATTTCCTATGTCAAATAAAGTCTTGATACTTAAGAAAGGTTATCAGATAGAGGAGATGGTCCTTAGAGCTGAAGCACATGACTTGAATTTGGGAGTACTGCATTCGATTCCCAGCACCACAGTCCCCAGAGCACTCCTGAAGTGAGTCCTAAGCACCTGTAAGCTCAAAGTAGTCCCCTAAAACAGATCTAGTCTAATAACAGATAGTGAGGGGGAAACAAAGCTCTCATTAAGGAATACTAAAGAAAAGCTACAATATGGACCTTTTAGAACAAAGGGTTAACTAAATGTACAAATACAAGTGTTTGAGGTTATGATTTCTAATCTCTCATTGTAAATCACTTCACTGGTATTAAGATTTACACTGAAAATGAAAAGAAGATGGGTAGATATAAAATAGAAGATGGGAAAAGGGTTAAAGAATGGAGGATAAGCAGAAGAAGGAAGGAAGGAAGGAAGGAAGGAAGGAAGGAAGGAAGGAAGGAAGGAAGGAAGGAAGGAAGGAAGGAAGGAAGGAAGGAAGGAAGGAAGGAAGGAAGGGAGGGAGGGAGGGAGGGAGGGAGAGAAAGAAAGGAGGAAGGGAGGGAGGGGAGGAGAGGGAGAGGAGGAGAGAAGGAAGGGAGGGGAGGAGAGAAGGAAGGGAGGGAGAAAGGAAGGAAGAAGGAAGGAAGGAAGGAAGGAAGGAAGGAAGGAAGGAAGGAAGGAAGGAAGGAAGGAAGGAGGAAGGAAGGAATGAGGGAGGGAAGAAAGGAAAAGAAAATTAAAGAAGGAAAGGAGGAAAGAAGAAAAAGAGAAAGAAATCCATGTTAAAATTCAAATTATTTGAGGACATAAACTGCTTTTAAAAACAGAAAAATTAAAAGAAAACAGTACATCCACATCTGGAATGTTTGGCTGCCTATTGACTATTATCTGGAAAGAATCACAGACAGATGGAAATTTTTTTTTATTAGTTTATTTTTAATTAGAGAGTCATCGTGAGGGTACAGTTACAGATCCATACATCTTTGTGCTCATGCTTCCCCCATACAAAGTTCGATAACCCATCCCTTCACCAGTGCCCATTCTCCACCACCCGTAAACCCAACATCCCTCCCCCCCTCCCCAGTCCCGTCTCCCCCCACCCCACCCTGCCACTATGGCAGGGAATTTCCTTTTGTTCTCTCTCTCTGATTAGGTGTTGTGGTTTGCAATAAAGGTGTTGAGTGGCCATTGTGTTCAGTCTCTAGTCTGTATTCCGCCCGCCTCACCCTTCCCCCACATGACCTCCAACCACATTTTACTTGGTGGTCCCTTCCCTGAGTTACCCAGAATGAGAGACCAGCCTCCAAGCCATGGAAACAATCTCCTGGTACTTATTTCTACTATTCTTGGGTGTTAGTCTTATAGTCTATTATTCTATATTCCACAGATGAGTGCAATCTTTCTATGTCTGTCTCTCTCTTTCTGACTCATTTCACTTAGCATGATACTTTCCATGTTGATCCACTTATATGCAAACGTCATGACCTCATTTTTTCTAACAGCTGCATAGTATTCCATTGTATAGATGTACCAGAGTTTCTTCAACCAGTCATCTGTTCTAGGGCACTCGGGTTTTTTCCAGATTCAGACAGATGGAAATTTAGTCTTAACAAGAAGGTCCTATACTGTGAGTATATAAGCTTTAGGCCTGGGATGTAAATGATGATCAGTAAATATTTGGAAAGTAAATAAATGAATAATAAATGCTGCATAAAATAAATGAATGATAAATGTATAAAAATTTATATTAGTAAAATTAAAGCTTAGGTATATGTATTAGGTTACCCAAAATGATATGGGAAATCATAAGTGATTTGGGATCAAATGATATGGGAAATCACACATACTAGAAAGGAAATTGTAAGAAACATGACTAGATTCTGGTTTGGGATTTGTTTTATGAGTTCACCTCTCTAGATCTCTAGACTGCAAAAAGAAAGAAGTCATCTATACTGTACTTTCATACTTTTAGTGCACAGCATAAGAAATAGCACATACCAGGTGTTTGGTACATATTTTATATAATATTCCCATCTATAAAATTTTGTTCCCTCAATGAAAAGTGGGAAAAGGCTTTATGGATACTCCTTCCAAATCTGTATCATTGTGAGAGAGGATGTCTGCTCCCAGCCCTCATTTTATCCTCTTTTTACCAACATCCTTTGGCTGAAGTTGTTCAGGAAGGCAAATACAGGAGAATGAAGCTTCAGCATCCTTTCTCTAGGGTTATTCCATCATCCCTATAAGACCTAGTTACATTCTCTCTCTCTCTCTCTCTCTCTCTCTCTCTCTCTCTCTCTCTCTCTCTCTCTCTTCTCTCTCCCCCCACCACTCACGCGCATGCACATACACACACACACATACACACACACAAACCCACAAGAATGCAACCTTAATTGAAAACAGTGAATCAATCACTTACTTCATTTTCTATTTTGTAAAATGAGTTCCAGAATCACTACAGACCTCCCAATCTTCCCAAGTCAGCAGCAGAATATTCCTCAAACTTTCTTTTTAGATGGTTCTAACCACTCTTCTCTCGAGTGGAAACCATGTCCAGGTTTTTTGAGGGGTGCTCACTTATAAACAGCTTTACGGGGGGTAGAGGTGGGAATAGCCACAACAATATTCCATGTCTTATAGGATGAAAACTTTGAAAGAGAATAATTCTCCCAAATCCTGATCCAAAACCTTCACAACACCCCTTAAAGAAAAAAATCATAACAAACCTGGAAGCACAAGTAAGAAAAATCTGTGGAATTGGCAAAATAGTCTTCCTGTTTATCTAGAGAAGAACCAGCCCCCACCTGCTCAGAAGACCTTTCTTTTGCTGGTTCCTTTCCTGAGGAGAGACAGCCTCTTTGGTGGCTCTCCCCCAGGGTGACTATGGGATGACGTGATACTCTGAGAAGGGTTAGACACCCAAGAACCCCTCTCTGACGTCAGACACTGGGACATGGAAAACATCTCTTTCATCTCCATGCTTCAGCTTGATTTTTAAAACTTGCATTTGACTTTTTCTTTACTACTATTTTTTATTGAGTTATGACTAAGGTCAGCTGTAGTGCTAGGCCTGTTGTGAATGTTGATCCATGTATAATTAATGCTAACACCGATAGAAGATTTATACATCTTATTACTACTCAATAAATAAGAAAACAGAGACTCAGGGAGACCAGGTGCCTTGTCCCGGGTCACATCTGGCCCTGCAACTGCATGCCTAGGGGGATATGTAGCACTGTCCTCCCTTGTTCATCTATTTGCTCGAGCGGGCACCAGTAATGTCTCCATTGTATTGTGAGACTTGTTGTTACTGTTTTTGGCATATTGAATATGCCACAGGTAGCTTGCCAGGCTCTGCCGTGTTGGCGGGATACTCTTGATAACTTGCCAGGCTTCTGAGAGGAACGGAAGAATCAAACCCGGGTCGGCCACAGGCAAGGCAAACACCCTACCCGCTGTGCTATTGCTCCAGTCACAATATGTAGGGGGATATGTAGTGCCAAGTATCAAATTGAGGGCCACACACTGCTCTATCACTTGAGCTTGGCCTGGTTTCAGCCATATTATTTTGTATTAAAAAATTACTTGTTTGGGGGCCACACCCAGTGATGCTCAGGATTACTCCTGGCTCTGTGCCAGGAATTACACCTGGCAGTTCTTGGAGGACTGGGATGCTGTGGATCAAACCCGGTTGGCGACATGCAAGGCAAATACCCTACCAACTGTACTATTTGCTTCGCTCTGGCCCTATTCTTTTTTTTAATTAAAGGCACTGTGATTTACAGAGTTGTTTATAACAGAGTTTCAGGCATACAATGCTCTAATAGAAATCCCACTACTAGTGTGACCTTCCCTTTGCCAATGTCCCTAGGTTCCCACCCCCCAGGCCTTGCCTCCTGCCTTGGCAGGCAGGTTTTTAAGATGAGTTCTTGTATTTTGGGTTTCCTGCTTGTAGTGTTGTTGCCGGATGTGACCCAGTCCTCTGTTGCCCTTCCAAAATTCAAGGCTCCCTTATTTCAATGACTAACTTCATTGTTTTGTTAGCAGCTCCCAAATGCTTCACAGTGTTTTGGCATTTGGGCAACAGAGGTGAAATATCTTCATGGTACTTACATTTTTTTCTATATTATCATCTATGGAAATACGGATATTTCTAGTTTAAGAAAAAATATGGTTAGAAAAAGTCAAATGAGATCATTGCACATTACCTGTTATTTGTAATCTGTTATTTCCCCAATGAGAAATCAGTTCCTCAGTGAAAAATCAATAGCAATCAAACTCTTCATATGACCTGGCAGACTTTCAGCTAATAGATGGTGCGTAGCAAAGTTTGGGGCACCCAAACTTTGAATGGGGCCAAAGAGCAGCAAAAAGCTAAAGGTAATTGGAATTATCTTTGGACTGGCCTTCCTGTTTTAATAAAACAACTTCCAGGGCAGGGAGGAGGGGTAGCCTATCCTGGGTTAAGAGTGTTTGTAGCATTTGTACTCCCTTGCCATGCTCTGAATACTCCCACAGGTTTCTAATGTTACTCCACAGAACACAGAGTTTAGAAAACAGCACAAAATTCATGCTCAAAAGTGAATAAACCAGATGCCACACACGATACCAGCTCCCTCATGTGACACTTACATCCCTTTGCCTTCTGTTCTGGTGCTGCCCCAGGAAAATGAAAACTTCTTTCAGGTGGAAAAGAGGACTGCAGAGAGAAAGCTGGGGTGATCAGCTTCATCAACTCCTCTCTTATCATCTAATTTCCCTTCTCAAAGTCTTTGTCTCCAAATAATCAGAGTTACCTATAATAAATCAAAGACCCAAGGCCAGAATGGTAGGACCATGGGTAGGGTTTGCTTTGCATGCATCTGACTTGGGTTCTATGCCCAGCACCACATATGGGCCCCCGAGTACCACCAGGAGTGACCGCTAAGCACAAAGCCAGCAGTGAGCCTTGAGCACCTCTGTAGGTACCCCCCAAAGTAAAAAAGAACAAAAACAACAAAACCCTCCTCCCAGCCCTTCAAGATAAATCAAAGACCTACTATGCATAAGACTGTGGTATTTAACGGGATATACAGACCACAAGGAGATGATGCCCATTCTCTACCAGCTCACCATGTAATTACTGGTGAAGGTTGGGAGGAACATTGGAGGTTTGGGTTTGGGGACGCCACATCTAACCATGCTCAGGGATCATTCATGGTAATGCTTGGGGACCATATGTATCGAATCAGGGTCAGCTTCATTACTGGTGTTTTAAAAAGTGGTATAGCATGTGAACTTTCTCAGAGATAAAATGTCGTATGGAAGACCAGATGCCATGTCATGATGGCACTTTTACAAACATGTGACATGAGAGGATCAAACCCCTGGCTCTGCTACTTTCTGCCTAAGGACAATTAATTAGCAATTCTGTATCCTTACTTCATGGGTATGGGAATTGAATGAGAATGAACAGGAAGTCATCACATGGTTCTGGACACACTATAATTACTCAACAAATACTGGAATGAATTATAGCCCTGCTCGCAATAGTATTTGTAATACCGGATGAACAAAGACAACAAAAACAGAAAAGACTGAGGCTATTTCATGAACTCACCAACAATCTGGTTTTATTAGAATCTAGATGACTAATGATTAGAAAATTATTTGCGGAGAGTACTGAGAGTCAGTTTGAAGAGTTTTCACTTACTTTCTGAAGAACCAGTACAGACTGAGTGATGTGAACTGAACATTGAGTGAATCTGAACTGCATTTGGGAAGATCAACGTTGGATTTACAGAAATGCTTGTAATTTCTCCTGATATGTAAATAAAGGCAAAAACACATAAAGGCAATGTTACCCGTGTTTGTAATCTGTTATTTCCTCCAAGGATTCCCAGGAACTTGTCCTGTGGATGATTTGCCTTCAAAGCAAAAGGTATATTTTCCTGAAGCTACTAGCATTTTTTTTGGCTAATATAAAAACAGCCTATATAAACAGCCTTTAAAACGATCCCAGAGTAATTTATTCCAACAAGTGTTAAGAGTTATCTAGGAACTAAAGAGACATGCCAAGGTTCATCAAGATAAGTTGGTTTCCATGTCAGTCTGTTGATTCTTCATCCAAGTTTGGGGGGTAACCAGGTCACTAACAATAGCTTTTCACATTTCTGATTATCTTATGTAAGAGGCAACTTGTTTTCAAGTTTGTTGACACATGAAGCAAATAAGCTGTTGGAGAACTTTGTTGCAAAACTGGAAACAAAATCTATCTCATAGTTTACAGCTGCTGGGAATCAGCTTGGGAGGTGGCCCAAAAATTCCTGCTTCCTGTAGAAAGCAGGAATTCATCTCAGTGGGATACATTTGTCTGGTTGTGATATGTAAATGATCTCCTTTGTGTATTTATGCTTGAAATTTTCACTGATTCCTGTTATTTCAGACCACATACGCCCACACAACTATGGTTACTTGGAATCCTTGACTGGAATACATCAGGAGTAATTGGGCTGGTATGCCATCTTTTGTTGATAATTGGAAACTTTTGGAAGCAACACAAGAAGTTAACAGATTCTCCTGAATTTAGCCAGCCATATGTTTCAAGAGTTAAAGCAACTATTTTCTGCCTATTCTGAGTTGGGCTTTATAGCAACTACATAAATCTAGCCCTAATTATCTTCAGAATATTATTTTATAAACAGAAACAAGATCCTAGCCTAATAAATTATTCATCAACCTGGTCAGGGACCCCATATTACACAAGATCTATTCAAAGGGCCTTTCTTTCATTATGCGATGTTCAGGCTGCAGGGCAAAGATAAAGGTTTCCATTGCAACGCAAATTAAACACCCCATGCAATTTATCATGTGTAATGATTTAAACTGGTGGACTCAATGGGATGTTAAATATTTTCCACATCTGATTATAGAAGTGAGAAAGGAAACACAGATGGAGCTGATTGGGCTTTGAATACATTTGGGAAACCAAGGAGACTTAATTTTTTTAATAGTTCACATTTTACCAGTTCAAGATACATTTTCCTAGAAAAGTCTATTAGATCAAATCCAGTCAATCAAACTGAGGAGGAAAACTTGAATCACAGGATATACATACCAAATTTCTAATTAAACTACAAGGATACACACAATAAAACCTCTAAAAAATACTCACTATATTGAATATACAACAGAGAAAAATATATATAAAGAAGACATGGCATATTCATTGTTTAGATAAACAATAAAAGCATCATAGATTTCAAATTGTTACAGGGTGCATAGGTTCTTGTTCTCAGGCAGTCAAGATTAGAGAAGCAGAGAAGCAGAGATAAAATGGGTGAATTTTGTAGAAAATTTTTGGAGGAAAGGTAGGGAAGGACAGGGGAATTAGGGCATGTGGGTCTCCATAAACAAGAAGGAGAAAAATCTTCCTTTGATATCCTCTTGACAGGGGCCTCGGTGAGCACTTTGCATTGGGTTTAAGGCAAGCAAAATGGTAAAACAAATAGGGATGGAAAAAATAATATGTTTGAGGAAATTATCTTGGGCCCATTCTCCTGGCATTCCATACCAGGTAATTTTTCTCTGGGGCCATCTCCCTACCTACTTCTCTCTTGTCTCTATATCATGCTATATCAAGAGGTCTGTGAGGTCAATAAAAGCTTCATAGAGTCAGAGAGGTAATACAGCGAGTAAGGTGCTTGTATAAAGCTGACCCAAGTTAGCTCTCTGGGACTCCATACGAGCCCCTGAGTGATTGCCAGAAGTGATACCTGAATAGAGTTAGAAGTAAGCAAGTGTGGGGCTGGAGCGATAGCACAGCGGGTAGGGCATTTGCCTTGCACTCGCCTGACCCAGGTTTGTTTCCCAGCATCCCATATGGTCCCCCGAGCACCACCAGGTGTAATTTCTGTGTGCATGAGCCAGGAGTAACCCCTGTGCATCGCTGGGTGTGACCCAAAAAACAAAAATAAAAAAAAAAAGCAAGCACAAGCATAGCATAGTGTGGCCTCAAAACAAATAAAAACAAGTAATAATAAAAGCTTCAGCTGATTCCCCCTGACCACCTCCTGGTGTGGCCCCAAACAAAAACAAACAAACATCTTTAGTTGAGCTTCGAGTAGGGCTCTGAGTTAACAGGGCATAAGGACAATGATTAATCTAAAGACCTTGCATCTGGGAACCAAGTGCAAAACTTCTAATCCTGCTTTGTCATTAATAAACTATGTGGTGGTTAATCACATACTTTCTGAACATCCTTTCCTTGGTGATATAATAGCAAGGTCAGAGGCTAGAGAGATAGTACTGTGGCTAGGATGCTTTCCTTGCACAATATATCTACATTGGTTCAATTCCCAGCACCACATACAGTCTCATAAGCACCATCAAGAGTGATCCCTGATATAAAAAATACATAGTATGAGATTAATGCCCAAGGATAGTAGAAATAAAGGCTAGGATGAATGATCCACGGTTGGAAGCCAGCTCAGGGATTGGAGGCGAGGGTAGTTGGGCTGGAGAAAAGACCTTTATGACAATGATGGTTGGAAGGGATCACTCTGGATGGGAGATGCATGCTAAAAGTGGGTAAAGGATCAAACATGATGGCCTCTCTGTATCTGTATTGCAAACCATAATTCCTAGAGAGAGAGAGAGAGAGAGAGAGAGAGAGAGAGAGAGAGAGAAAGAAGAAAAGTGCCTGCCATAGAAGCATAGACTTGGGTGGCGGGGCGGGATGAAGTGGGTGGATACTGTAAGGAGGGATAAGAAGGATATTGGCGGTGGAAAATGTACCTTGTTGGAAGGATGACTGTTCCATCATTTTATGACTGAAACTGGATCATGAAAACTTTGTAACTGTATCTCACAGTGATTCAAAAAGAAATATTTTTTTTTTTTAAAAAAAAGAGTGATCCCTGAGGAAAGAACCAGGAGTAAGACCAAGGATCATGCCAGGTGAAGCCCAAGAAACAAAACAAACAAATAAATAAATCAAGGCCACAGTATCTTTACCCTCCCTCCAACCAAGCAAAAATTTAACATACTGTTTTTCCTCTTTTTTCTAGGTCTTTATCAGAAAATACTAGTGTGTGTTTTTATTTTTTGGGCATATCCAGCTATGCTCAGAACCCAATGCTTCCCCTTTCTTTCTGATAATCATCAGATTTTTCACTAGTCTAATGTCTTTTTTTTTTTTTGCTTTTTGGGTCACAACTGGCAATGCACAGGGCTTACTCCTGGCTCTGCACTCAGGAATTACTCCTGGCGGTGCTCAAGGGACCATATGAGATGCTGGGATTCTAACCTGGGTCGACCGCGTGCAAGGCAAACGCCCTACCTGCTGTGCTATCACTCCAGCCCTTAGTCTAATGTCTTGACAGGTTATATATTTTGATGACTATTTAGTTTTTTCAGCACCATTTTTTTTTGTTGCAGAGGTATTTCTCTCTACATCATATGATTTAAACTTCTTTGTTATAGGATAAGTGAACATACATAGGAGGATTTATTTTTGAGTTATCTATTCCATTGGTCTATGCAAAGCATATAATTTGGGTGGTTTTTTTTGGGGGGGGGTGGCGCTGAGGGGCTCCCACGTGATGCTCAGAGACCCCTTCTGGTGATTCTTGGCAAACAGACCAGTGGCTCAATGCAAGAACCTGAGCATATGGCATCGCTCACGACCTGCAGTGCTAAGAACTACCTCAAGGCCAACACAGCAATGCTGATGGACGATGTGGGTCAGAGGACTGAACTGGGGTCAGCTGCATGTAAGGCATGTACCTTAACTCCTGTACTGCATCTGCAGTCCTCCAAACATAATTTCAATGAGAGGTAGAAATAGAAGAATAAAAAAAGAAAGCTTTGGAATGTAAAGAAATGGAAAAATAGTCCCCTCTCATTGGATGGAGAATGCTTCCAAAAGGGAAAACATCAAAGCTAAAGAATAAGTAGGGAGGAGGGGCAAAGCCATAGTTCAGAGCTTAAGGTGTTTTCCTTGCACATCACAAGTCAAAGTTTGATCTCTGTACCCCATAGGGTCCCCTAAGCCATCCAGGAAGTAAACTCAGAGCACCTCTGGGTGTGGCCCAAAAAACAAATCAAAAAGTAGGTGTTACATCTGCTCCATTGCAAAAATTAATGCTCAAGAATATAAGAGTAGTAAAAAGGAAGAATTCCAAGTTGTTGGAAAATGTTAGAATGTAAATCACAAGGAATGACAGGTTACGAGTTAAGTAAGGAAGATGTCGCAGAATACTATTTTGCCAAATAACAGAGATTTACTTAACTTCACAGATCAATGTTTTTTCAAAGAAATCCACCAGAATTACCTAAGACTCTTGAGGGTTTTTTTAACAGTCATAATTTGGGGATTAATATATCTATTGCTTCAAGATCTTTAAGAATGACATTTTTGCCTCCAGCCTGAGAACTAAGCCTCGGCCCCATGCCCGCCCGGGAGGGGAAAGGTATTTCTCTCTCTCGCCTCTTTCTCTCCGGGAATGAAGGGCGCGGTGGCCGCCATATTAAGACGACCACAGATGGGATTTACGACAAAAACTGCAGCAAAAGGACACGAGGGTGCTCTTGGGAAGGTGGGAGGCACCGGCCCCTCTCACCGCCGAGATGTGATCCCGGGGGCCGCACGCATGTGCGGCCTCTCCGCAGCTGCACAAGCGTGAATCCAGACCCAGCAAAACCTCTTTCGGCATGAGCAACTCCTCGCAGAATGTCTCCAGCCTGAGAACTAAGCCTCGGCCCCGTGCCCGCCCGGCAGGGGAAAGGTATTTCTCTCTCTCGCCTCTTTCTCTCCGGGGATGAAGGGCGCGGTGGCCGCCATATTAAGACGACCACAGATTGGGTTTTCAAGCCTGCAATTATCTAATATCTGGAAGAAATCTCCCTGGACTTCTTGTTAAAGTACAGAAATTCAAAGCCGCGACCTTATTTGTCTTCACAGTAGGTCTGAATCTAGTGGGGTACTCCTAACAACAATAGTGAGGTTTGTGTTGAAATATTGAATGTAACCAAAGTAAACAGAATGTAAAATGAAACTTATCAGTTACAAGGTAGGGGGTGGGGGGGCGGGATGGGAGGTGTACTGTGTGGGGTTTTTTTTTTTTTTTGGTGGTGGTATATGGGCACTGGTGAAGGGATGGTTGTTTCAGCATTGTATAACTGAGACCTAAGCCCGAAAGCATTGTAATCTTCCACACGGTGATTTAATAAAATAAAATAAAATAAAATAAAAAAAAAAAGAAAAAAAAAGAATGACATTTTTTAGTAATCTAATTGACTTTTACTTTGAGGATTTTTTTTTTTGGATATTATTGTTTTTGTCCACACCTAGTGGTTGCTCAGGGACTACTCCTGGCTCTGCACTCAGGGATCACTCCTGGTGCAGGGGACCAAATGGGATTCTGGGGTCAGCTGCAAACAAGGCAAGCGTCCTACTTGCCTACTACACTCTGGTAGTAGCATTGCCATCCCATTGTTCATTGATTTGCTTGAACGGGCACCGGTAACATCTCCATTATGAGACTTGTTACTGTTTTTGGCATATCGAATACGTCACGGGTAGCTTGTCAGACTCTGCCATGTGGGCAGGATACTCTCGGTAGCTTGCCAGGCTCTCCGAGACCGACAGATGAATCAAACCTGGGTCCGCTGTGTGCAAGGCAAATGCCCTACCCACTGTGCTATCACTCCAGTCCACTCTGGTGGTACATAAGGATAATTTTTAAATAATTTTTAAAACATTATTTCAGATGCAACATAATATTTAATAGCAGTATACATGGGAATGTTTCACACTTAATTTCCATCATAATAATGAGTTTTGGGGGTTGAGTTTCAAAGAAGAATTTTGTTCCTTGGAAAACCGGTACAAGCAATACAAATATACTGGATAAACTAAAATAGATGAAACAGAATAAAAATGGAGATTTGATGTCAAATATACATACATATTTCAAAATGGAAACAGTCTTTATGCCAAAAGAATATCCAGACTACAGACTACAAGCAACATGTAGTGTTGGATATCATTGGTTCGTCCTTTCTCCCCTTGCCACTAGGAGCTTAGGTATGGCCACGCCCATCAAAGTTATGTTCATACAGACAAAAGAGTAGAAATAAGCCTGGAATGGCAATTTAAAGATAATCAGTGTATGGATGCAATAGATTTTTTCTTACTGCATCATTTTAATTTGGGAAAAGTGTATAGAGGGTGGAAAGTGGATAGGGGCGGAAAGTGTATAGAGGGCGGAAAGTGTATAGAGGACGGAGAGTGTATAGAGGGAAGACTGGAATAAACTGCAAGTGAGACCAACCATCATGGCTCCGTTCCTTCCTTCGCCTGCCACATCTTCGCCATCAACCTCCCCTGGGGTGGGGGAAGTGGCTGGAGGCTACCGAACTCGGGTGGCGGGAGAGACAGCTGCTGCCCTAGGCCCTGTGCCTGGCTCGGTGCGGTGAGGCGTCCCTTCCCTCGCCCGTGCCTTTTCTTTTTATTTTTATACAACTGGCGTCCCTGTGCGTTCACGAACCTCCAACCGGTGTGCAACTAAAGGTAAGAATAGCGTTTCGGTAGAACCCCACTCTAGAAAAGTTTGGTGGGAGAACAGAATTTTGTGGTGCAGTGAATTAAAATACTAGACTTACTGCCCCAGTAAGATGGGACAAAAACAGTGCCGCGAGAAGTCCGCTCAAAATTTTTCGCGCCAAACTGAACGTGGCAAGTTTTTTATTGAATTAATTAAGCATTTTGCAAAGAGAACTGGGCATCATGTTTCTCGGGACCAACTTCAGTCCTGCCTAAAAATTGTCTATAAGTTTCATCCTGGGTTTTCAGATAAGGGTACTTTAAAGCCTAAGGTTTGGGAAAAAATTAAGGATAATGTCTTTAAGGAATTTAAAGGAGGGGCTAAAATCTCCAAACAATTCTGGGTAACTTGGGAAATCATTAATTCCATTCTCAAAGCTTTGGAAGATACTTCCGAGGAGGAGGAAGTTAGATATGCTATGGGAGGCTTTCCTCAGGAGTTAAACAGAGAGGATTTTAAATTTGAGGATGAAGTAAAGAAAGTTTCTACTACGGAGAGAGCCTTACCCTCAGCTCCTCCCATACCCAAGCCTAGAAAGAAGCCTGCTGCTCAATGCGTGGCTGCTCCCGTACCCAAACCCCGAAAGCAGCTCAAGGCGTTTCCAGTGCAGACACGTTCTCAGAGCAAAAATCGCTCTGCCACTGATGAATTAACATTCTCTACTGATGTTAGGCCAGAGAGACCACCACCTCCCTTGTATGACCCCACTTCTAGTGAATCAGAGGAAAGTGATGGGTATGATGAGCCAGCTACCACTTCCTCAGATTCTGAGTCTGAGAGCGGCTTGGTAGAGGAGGCTTCTCACAGGAGCCGCCGCCGTTCAACCAAGTGGCCTCCAGGTCGCTCGGGACACGCTCCTGATAGAAGCTTACAGCTGAGACCTCTCGACCGTAAATGGTCAATTCCACCCAGACCCCATGAGCTCCGTCTCTTTTTTCCCATCCAGCTAGAGGAAAATCAGTCTCCATCTTATGAAGGGTTAGGAATGGATTCACTCAGTAATTTTAAAAAGGCCTGTGCCTTGTACGGACCTACATCTCCATACTGTAAGGAGTATCTTACAGGCTGGAGCAAAAAGGCTCATTGGGTACCTCAAGATTTTCACGTTGTTGCTAAGACGTGCTTAAGCCCTTCTCAGTATATGCAGTGGAGGATGTGGTTCAGTGATGAGGCCAAGGCAAAACTACAGAGCCTAGGCCACGCTGGACGAAAATTTTCAGGGATTAAATTGACTTATGAGATGTTAATAGGTGAAGGGAAATGGCACGACCCTAAAAAGCAAGTCACCTTGCCTTGTGCTGTGTTTGCCCACGTCCGTGATGTCGCCTTGTGGGCCTGGGAGAGGATTGATGCAGACGCTGAATTCAAGGGAAGCTATACAAAGATTATTCAGGGAGTCTCAGAACCTTATGCAGACTTCATAGGGAGATTGATGGAAGCCATAGAAAAGCAGGTGAAGGGTAAGGAAACTCAGGAGCTTTTGTCCAAACAATTGGCCTTTGAAAATGCTAATGAGGATTGCCAGCGCCATTTCTTTTTATTTTTATACAACTACTCTGTCACTGTCACTGTCATACCGTTGCTCATTGATTTGCTTGAGTGGGCACCAGTAACGCCTCCATTGTGAGACTTGTTGTTACTGATTTTGGCATATAGAATCCGCCAAAGGGTAGCTTGCCAGTCTCTGTTGTGCGGCAAGATACTCTTTGTAGCTTACCAGGCTCTCTGAGAGGGGCGGAGGAATTGAACCCAGGTCGGACGTGTGCAAGGCAAAGGCCCTACCCGCTGTGCTATCACTCCAGCCCAAGATACTACCCTACTTTAACCTAATAGTTCACCAAAGTTTCACAGATACTAGAAGATACAAATCTAAATGTGAAACTTACCTGAGTTGGAGACAAAAGAGAGCTTGGGGTATCTGTCAACAGCAGTAGTCAGAGGATCAATATTTCAGTGCTGGTTTCCAGTAACAGTCCCCACAAGAGACAGTAGAGTGGGTAAGGTGCTTTCCTTCTACATGGCTGAGCCAGGTTTGCTACCCAGCATCCCATATGATCCCCCGAGCTCTGCCATGAGTGATCCTCAAATGCAGAATCAGGATTAAGTTCTAAACCAAACCAAACCAGAACCCATACCAAACCAAAGCAAAAAAAGTGGATCCTTAAATTTAAAGACAATACCTCATTTGTTACATGAACATACTTCAAAAATTAGCCTGGGATAAGTGCGTAATTCACACAATATGCAAAAATGCAAGTGACTAACAGAAGTAACTGTATTCTACAATATATCCTCTTAGGTTGATATAACAAAAGGGAGGACTTCTGAGAAAAGGCAGAATAAAAGTCAGCAAGCAAGAGTCCCCCAGTAAAGCACAACCAAAAATCAAGTACAAATCATAGGCAGACCTCATCAGCTCACAGCCAGGTTTGCCTAAGAGATATAACATATGCAATGTGCATCCATGTAAATAAATGGTTGTGATTATGGTCCCTGGAATGAAAGAGTAGTACAGGCAACAAAATCTACAATATGGCACATACAAACTATCATTACTATTGGTAGGGGAGTTAATAGACTGAACATTATAGTGCATAATATCAGGGAATTTCTAAAGTGAACAAAACTGTACTGATAACAGAAATTGAGCTCCAAGACAAAATAAAACACACACACACACACACACACACACACACACACACACACACACACACACACACCCCAATTCCTAGGAGTTTTAGAATAACGATAACTAAACAAGTCAGATCCTCCAGCCCCACCTCCTTCAAGGAATTAAAGAGGTTAAAGATCTGACCACCATATAGAGGGGTAAAGAATTGTAATACAGTCTTTTGGTGTGAGTAGAATTCTAAAATGCCTTTAAAGAGAGCAATCACCATAAAACTATTCCTCGGGGCTGTTACCCTTCTGATCCACCAACTGGCAATTCTGTTATCAACTGTAATTTTTTTTTAATCCTCTTATCCCTTTTCCCTCCTTGCCATAACACTCATGTAAACAGAAAAGCATTCCAATACTAAAGTCATAATACCACCTGCAGAAGAACAAAAGAAATGAATCCAGATGTGGAAGAAAAAAGACAGCAGGAAACTTTTGCAAAAATAAGATGAAATACTTTAAAGAAAATGATGTCTCTAAAGTGAAAACACAAGGACAAAGAACTGTAGGATATAACAAAAAAATGTATGAGAACTCTCATAATGAAATTCCCCTGCCCCCATTATCAAAATGATACTTCACAAAGTTACAGAATCTCAATGAAACACAGATCCATATATGTATGTGTATATATGTTTATATTATAATATATATGCTTACAATAGCCAGCAGGTCAACCTGTACCAGTGGAACGAGTGCATCAGCAGCTTGATGGTGCCTTCAGACTTCCAGATACCCCAAAATTGCTGCTGTGCCCTTGGCCAGACCCCAACTACTTGGGGCCAAGTTTACCAAGAAATTAAATGACCAAAAGTTAGATATGTGGGAGACACACCCACAAACCACCTCCGGCTCAGCTATATCAGCTCATTTATTGGCTTAGGCAGGTGCATTTTTGTCAGTGTGCAGATCATTACAACATGCCAGTTGACCAAAAGCTTACACTTGGTAGACTGGGAACACCTGTAAAGGTGATTAGAGGTTGCCCCAAAAGCCTCCATCCCTCTAGGTGAGCCCAGCAAGCTACCGAGAGTATCCTGCCCTCATGGCAGAGCCTGACAAGCTACCGTGGTGTACTGGATATGCAAAAAACAATAACAATGATGGTCCTCATTCCCCTGAAGCCTAAAGAGTCCCCAGTATGCCACTGGGCTACACTAGCACATGACAGGGACAAATGGAGACGTTACTGGCACCCGCTTGAGCAAATCATGAACAACGGGATGACAGTGATACAAAACAGAACAAAAGTTTCAGGGGCAAAGGATGTGATTCAAGTGATAGGACACGAGTCTTTCTTAATGTGCAAGGCCTTGGACTCTACGTGCAGCACTGCAAGATCCCCTCCTGAACAAAACCCTGCAGGTATAGACCTTGTGACTCTGTGGCATCACCAAATCTAATCATTGTTGTACCTAACCACCTCCAGGCCTGGGCACTGCCTGGAGGAACCTGTCTTCAGCACTACCAGGAATGATGCCCACTGGATTAAATATTACAAAAAGAAATGATGGACTGAAGGGCACATTGAATAAAAAAAATATTTATGTGAAAAAATATAGCAAGCAGATAGTCTTGCAGAGGAAAGAATTTCAGAAATAAAGATAAAAAGACAATAATGACTCAATGGAAGAGTGTAAAAAACTAAGCACGCCAAAGGGCGTGTGTTCGCGGGCTCTCCGGGTGGCTCTGTCTCACCGCCCGTGTTTGGCGCTCTGGAACCACTGTGTATGGGCTGGATCAGGATGGCCGTTGGCCAAGGACAGGCGAAGGAAGAATGAGGACCAAGCTGGTTGCCTATTAGTTACCATTTATTCAATCTTCCATCTTTCTACTCTCCCGCACTCCCAGCTCCGTCCTCTCTCTGTATCTACTGCAGCCTCTCTGGATCCCCTGTCCCTCTGTCTCTCTCCCTACTTGTCTCTCCCACCTTGCTCTCTAGGCTACACCCAGCCAGGTAGCAAAATCAACATAAGAAAGCCCTTCCTGAGGGCAGCCAGGTTCAAAGGGAACACTACCTAAGGGCATTCTAAAGCCCTTCTTCTTTCCTTAGTCCAAACATTTATTAACATCTTAATATTAGTTATTTTTGTATGGACATAGCAAGAGATACATTGAGGCTTGCAAGGCAGCTCTCCTGGCAACATCTTGCCACAGACTCAGACCACAGCACTCAGGCCAGATTAATCATTCCTCACCTTAGCAGGGTCCACATCTAGTTATCACTGTTTGGATCATGACAACATTTGTCCATAATCAAGCTCTTAACTTATAGTTAAGCATTAGGCACTTTGGCCAGGCCCATCTCAATGCCAGGGTAGCACACAACTCACCGCTTGCCCTGGGTTCATCTCGTCCCTCGTCGGGACCCTGCTTTTGGGGGTGCTAGGAAGTAAGGGCAGCTGAGGCTTAGGTCAAGAGAACAGATCAGAGGGAAAATATCATGTAGAGTCAAATGACTCCCAGGTTACAAAAGCCTAGCATTTGCTAAGTCTTCCTGTGTCCATACAAAAAGGACATTGCTCTGAATAAACTAGGCAAGGGACTCAAGGAGAAGAGAAAAACAATATTTACAAGTCAACAGAACACTAAGAAAGAAGTTACAAATAAACAAATAGGAATAGGAGCACTGTAATGGGAGTAACCCAATAAACCTAAACTACCTGAGGCTATGGTATCCTACAGAAGAGGAGAAAAAAAAATCAAAGACTGTGTAGAGCAGGAGTGATAGTACAGCAGCTAGGGCATTTGCCTAGTACACTGCAACCCAGGTTCAATTCCTAGCATCCCATATGGTCCCCTAAGCACCAGCAGGAATGATCCCTGAGCAAAGAGCCAGAAGTAAGCTCTGAGAACTGCCAGGTGTGACCCAAACATAAAAAACAAATAAACAAAAAAGAAACTGCAGAAGAAATATCAGACTCTGTTTACTGTATCACTGTCATCCCATTGCTCATCGATTTGCTCGAGCGGGCACCAGTAATGTCTCCATTGTGAGACTTATTGTTACTGTTTTTTGGCATATTGAATACATCACAGGTAGCTTGCCACGCTCTGTCGTGCAGGTGGGATACTCTCATTAGCTTGCCGGGCTCTCCGAGAGTGATGGAGGAATCAAACCCGGGTCGGCCACATGCAAGGCAAATGCCTATCCACTGTGCTATCGCTCCAGTCCTCAGATTCCATTAGAAGAACATAAATATATATAAGGATATAGCTATCAGCTACATGACTATTTGAGTTTTTTGTTGAAATATTGAAGGTAATCGAAGTAGCAGCCATTTCTCTAGACTGTGAACTAAGCCATAGCCCCACGCTGGCCGAGGACAGGAAATATCCTTCTTTCTCGGTTCTTTTCCCTTTTCGGGGAGAAACACGGCGTGTCGTCCGACATATTATGAGGCTATTAAGCAGGTACAAACTTGGTGGAGCAGGAAGAAGAAAAAAAAAATTATGTATTTGGAACAGCGGGACGCTTGGGCAGTCTCGGGCCGGGGCCAATACCTGCACACGCTCTGCCGAGATTCGACCCAGGTGGCCACACTTTTGTGCAGTCGCTTTGCTGGTGATCGACCAGGATCCAGAGGCCAACTAGACTACTTTTGGTTCCAGAAATGGCATGCAGCCATGTCTCTAGACTGTGAACTAAGCCATAGCCCCACGCGGCCGAGGATGGGAAATATCCTTCTTTCTCGTTTTTTTTCCCTTGTTGGGTGGCGTGGCGTCAGCCATATTATGAGTACTATTAAGCAGGCATGAACTTGGTGGTGCGGGAAGGAGGAAAAAAAAAGAGTTATGTACTTGGAACCAGCGGGACTTCATATCTCTTCATTCTCAGCAATGGAAAACTAATTATCAAATGCTTCCTTGGCAGTAGGGCTGTCTTTTCTGGGAGGAAACTCCAACAACAATGTAAGTTTTGTGTTGAAATATGGAATGTAATCAAGGTAAAGAGAAAATGAAGGGATGGGTGTTTGAATATTGTATAACTGAGAAATAAGCCTTAGAACTTTGTAACTTTCCACATGGTGATTCAATAAAATAAATTTTTAAAAAAATAACTATATGACTATATATTATATTATATGTGATATATTATATATAGCTATTATACTATAAGGAAGAGAGAAATGTGAGCAGAAGCCATATTCAAAGAAATAATTGCTTGAAATTTTCTCAAACATAAGAAAAAAACAAATAGTAGATATCCAGAAAAGTGAGAAATCACCAACATTTCTATTGTATTACAGCCTATACCAAGACACCAAGACACATGATGGTTAAATTGACAGAAGTCAATGATAAATAAAAATATTGACTCCAAGGCAAGGATTTGGCTAAGTGAAAAAGCAGCTGCCTTGCAAATGTGAGGCCAAGAGTTCAATCCCTGTCACTGCCTCCATATTATTAAGTGCAATCCTGGTGCAACAGTCATTGGGATTCCAGACATCCCAACGAATGTGAAATCTTTGGCACATTGAACATGCAACCTCTGGCAAGAACTGCAACCATCAAGTGTATGAGCATTGAAACCAAATGTGTGGCCTCAAGCACGCACCACAGCTAATCATACAAATGCTACAAGTTGGAAATTAGTTGTCTCCCCCGAACAAAAAAATAAGATAAGTACAACAACTAAGTATACAACCCCTGAGGACACTGTATCACATCTAAGAGTGCGTGAGTACCACAGATAGCATGTGTGGTCCCCCAGGGAGCACCACAAACAAGTGTGCTATTTCCAATCATTTCAAAAAAAAAAAAGGAAAAGAAAAAAATGGAAGAAATAGAAGGGGGAAATGTGAAAGGCAGGGGATATAGTAACATAAAAATACATCCCTATCAAGCTTATATCAGATAGTTTAGAAGCAGAAAAATCCCCCCTTACTTACTGGGAGAGTGGAATAACATATTCAAAAAAGACAAAAACTGCCGGCCAAGTTTAACGCCAAAAAATCACTATACAAAGGTGGAGACAGGGGCTGGAGTGATAGCACAGTGGGTAGTGCATTTGCCTTGCACACGGATGACCCAGGTTCGATTCCCAGCATCCCATATGGTCCCCTGAGCACTGCCAGGAGTAATTCCTGAGTACATGAGTCAGGAGTAACCCATGAGCATCGCTGGGTGTGACCCAAAAAGCAAAAACAAAACAAACAAACAAACAAACAAAAAAGTGGAGACAAGCAATGCTGAAAAGAGATCTTCTAAATAATAAAGTACAAAAATTTGGGGCTGGAGTGATAGTATAGCAGGTAGGACACTTGCCTTCCATGCCATATGGTCTCCAAAGCACCACTAGGACTAATTCCTCAGTGGAGAACCAGAAGAAAACCCTGAGCATCACCAGGTGTGAATCTCCCCCCAAAATAAAAATGTTTTGAATAAGATGATAAATAAAAACCCTGAGGCAGAAACATAAATATAGTGATAAAAATATTTAATATACAATCAATAATTTAGGCTCCAGCTTCCCTCCCCACCCTGAGCAGAGCTCCCGGCGGCCGAAGACCTCCGGAGCCTAGCCACAGCCATGCTCAAGGCCCCTCTCCACACATTCGGATGAGCCTCACACATGAAGGAACCGGCAGAGGAACCCAGGTGTGTGGGACCCGGGTCTGAGACCTCCAAGGCTGCTCAGATCGGGACTGGGCCACCTCCGCCCAGATTTCCCATTTCCCAGTAGCTATGCGGTCACACCCAGGGACTGCCTCCAGAGCTGGGTAATCCTGCAACAGCCAGCAACCAGAGACTTAAAAGCAAGCTCCAGGAAGCGATATCTTATAGCCTACTTCTCCCTCTGAAAGAACCTGGCAAACTACTGGGAGTTTCCTGCCCACATGGGAGAGCCTCGCAAGGTCCCCATGTTGTATTAATATGCCAAAACCAGTAACAAGCTGGGTTTCATTCCCCTGACCCTGTAAAAGCCTCCAGTATGGCATCATTGCAAGGACGAGCAGAGAGAGGTTTCTAAAATCTCAGGGCTTGCTACTTTATATCTCACATATGCATGCAATCTTTCTATGTCTGTCTCTTTCTTTCTGACTCATTTCACTCAACATGATACTTTCCATGTTGATCCACCTATTTAGCAGAGAGGTATGCGCTTGCAATGATGCAACTTCTGGCAGAAATTTCTCTGGATTTAGTTACTAAAGTACTAAAATACAGAAATCCAAAATCTCGCGGCCGCTATTGTGGCCACACGACCTCATATCTCTTCATTTTCAGCAATGGAAAATAAATTATCAATGCTTCTTTTCCAGCAGGTCCGACTTGGGGGGGGAGGGGGACCTCCAAACAATAATAGTGACTTTTTTGTTGAAATATTGAATGTAATCAAAGTAAAGAGGAAGTAAAGTGAAATTTATCAGCTACACAGGTGGGGTGGAGGGCTGGGGGGGTGAAGGTGGGGGGGAGGATTACTGTGGTTCTTAGTGGTGGAATATGTGCACTGGTGAAGGGATGGGTGTTAAAGCATTGTATAACTGAGAATTAAGCCTGAAAGATTTGTAACTTTCCACATGGTGATTCAATAAAATAAAAAAATAAATAAGTTAAAAATCTCAGGGCTTGGACAAATGGAGACTTTACTGAGACCTCTCGAGAAATTTGACAATCAACAGGATGATGATGATGATGATGATGATGATGATGATGATGATGATGATGATGATGATGATAATGATGATGATACAATCAATAATAAACAATTAAACATTAAAAATGAGAAAGGATAGAATCTGTATAATTGAATTGTGGAGTCAATAAGAGTGCAAAAGTTGAACTATTTCAGAGATAGTAAGTTTTATACAACCTTCATGGTAACCAAAAAACAAATTTGGAGCAGACTCTTGGGAGGAAAATGAAGAAATCAAGAGAATCACCATGGGAAAACATAAAATGCAAAGTCAGGGAGAAATAAATAAAAAAAGAAACCACAGAAATATAAAACAATCAGAATGGAAAAAATTAGAATGGCAACAAATAAGTTCCACGTATCAATAATGACCTGATATCAATATGAATGGTCTAAACATCTGCCCTCACCAATCAAAACAGAGTGACTATATAGATCAGGGGTTGAGGAAATAGTTCCAAGGACTAAAAGTACACGCTTTGATTGTGGGAGGCGCAGGTTCAATCTTTGGCACTGAATGGTCCTCTGACTACTCTCAAGAAAAACTTCCAGGTCAGATAGAGAAAGGAACACCGAATAAAGGGTTCTTGAAAGGCCCACTCAGGATGGAAAATGAGTGCTGAAAGTAAGACTATAGACCAAACATGATGGCCACTTAATACCTGCATTGCAAACCACAACACCCTAAAGGAGAGAGAGAGTAAAAGGGAATGTGCCTGCCACAGAGTTGGGGTTGAAGGGGAGGATAGGATGGGGCTGGTGGGAGGGATACAGGGAACATTGGTGGTGAAGAATGGGCACTGGTGAGGGATGGGTACTCAATCACTGTATGACTGAAACATAAGCATGAATGTCTGTAAGTCCGTAACTGTACCTCATGGTGATTCATTTAAAAAATTTAAAGAAAAAAAGAAAACTGCCAAGCAATGCACATGGTGTGGCCCCCAAATAGTATTATTATGTTAAAAGAGTTTCATATCAGATATAATAAAACTTTGGTATTGGGTCTATTGAGGTATATTGCTATAACTTGAAAAGCACAAATCAATAATAATAATATCACTGTACCACTGTCATTCCATTGTTCGTCGATTTGCTCGAGCGGGAGCCAGTAACGTCTCCATTTGTCCTAGCCCTAAGATTTTAGCTGCCTCTCTTTACTCATCCTTCCCAAAGGTGCCGCATTGGAGGCTCTTTCAAGGTCATAGGAAGAGACTGACCATTGTTACTTTTTTTGGCATATCGAATATGCCATAGGGAGCTTGCCAGGCTCTGCCATGCGGGCAGGATACTCTTGGTAGCTTGTTGGGTTTTAGAGAGGGAAAACTAGACAATAAGAGATCATGCAGCCTCAAATGCAGCTGCGCACTTCTGGGAGCTTTGTTTTTTAGTCTCTGGATCTTGGCCGTTGATGGGATTACTTGGCACCAAGATAGTTTCTGGGTGTGACCGCTTAGCTACTGGAAAATGGGGGATCTGGGTGGAAGAGGCCCAGTCCTGATCCGAGCAGCCTTGGAGATTTCAGCCCCGGGTCCCATGCACCTGGGTTCCTCTGCTGGTTTCTTCATGTGTGAGGCTCATCCAAACGTGTGGAGAGGGGCCTTGAGCATGTCTGTGGCTGGGTTCCAAAGGTCTTTGGCTGCCGGGGCTCTGCTCAGGGTGGGGAGGGAAACTCAGCCCACCCCCTTCGAGCGGACCCGGTGAAGACAGTCAGGCACAGGGGCAGGATAAATAAATAAAACTAAATAATTTTTTAAAATTTGTTAAAGGGGTCAGACAGGTAATATAAGGTTTAAAGCACTTGTCTGCATGTAGCTGACTGTTTCTATCCCTGGTACCACATGGTCCCCTGAGACTCACCAGGTGGCAGTTGGAAGGCCCAGAGCATTTTAGGGTGTGGATTAACCATTACTTAATCAAAGGCTAGTTTATGATTTACCTATAAAACTGCAACTCAGCTTAACCAGAAGGTTCATCAGGACCTAAGAGCAGGGTGGATCTGACCAGTGGAAGAAGTACAGTGGTTCATTGGGAAAAAAGTACTTCAGTGGGGCTAACACGATCATTCCTCTGCAATCTGGGTAAAGGGCCAGGGGAAAGCTGAGCCTTTAGTCAGAGCCTTCAGCCTCTCCTCTTTTATTTCATTCTCTCTCCATCAGAAAATTTCCTAACACAATATCCCTTTGCCTAAGACGCCTTTCCTAGAAACTCTCTTTATCATTTACTTTTTAGAAAGCAGAGTATATATTTCTAATTTTACTTATTGAGGCGTCCTGAATTTGCATCTCTTTCACACTTTATAAAGAATTTAAATATACAAAGCAGAATAAATTACATAGAAAGATTTTGTATTTGCAAATCTTTAGGCAGTGATGAGTTCTGGTATAAGGTTACCTTCTACTTAAGGTTCAGCCTCTGTGGCCCAGCTGTCGACATGTTTAATGGTTCCTCCTCCTCAAGGTCTGGGATACAGGTTTATTGTTCCTTTAATTACCCAAGAATTTGAAATGTGCATTTGTTGTACATATTCTTTCTCACAAAAATACCTATTAGTTCAATATATTTAATATTCAATCTACTCTTGGAGTAAGATCACTACTTGATAATCAGTTGGCCTACTTATAAGTCAAGTGCTATCAAAATGTAATATTCTTCAGAAGCTAAATCAAAACATGTAAATCCTCTCCCAATGGAAATTGTTATCCTTCTTGCTCCTCTTATTTCATCACAGCACGTTTACTTGCTTCCCTTTGCAAACAGTAGGGTTGGTACTGCTGATGTACACATTTTAGAATGAACACTCATGGGCCAGAGAGATAATGCAGCAGACTTGGGTTCAATCCCTGGTACCTCATATGGTTCCCCAAGCACCACTGGGATCGATCCATGAGTACTGCCAGATATAAATCCCAAACCATAAATATTAAAATAAAAGAGAATAGAATGGTCACAATACTTGGGGTCAAATAATCTGAGTATAGGACCCAGTTTTATCACTTCTTAGTTCTCTGAGAGGCAGCAACCACTGGGGCAAACTGAGGTATCCCTGGGGCTAAATCTTCCCCTTTCACTAACCAGATTACTCTCACAGACTGTAGACCCTTGATTTTTTTTTCATTTTTGATTTAACTTTAATAAAATAAAAATTAAAGTTCAGAGAACCTAAAGGACTTACCTAGAGTTTAATCTAAGTATAGAAGCTGCCAGAAAGTTTAAAATTGTCCTGCCTATGTTAAGATTCATGGAAGGGGGCAAAGGAGGGAACCCTAAAGCTTACTTTATATTGATTGAATCTGCCTTAATATAAACTTTAAAAAGTCATATCTAACTGATTTAATATCAGGCTTTGCATACACACATCTTATAGACTAGCTATATATAAATATTAATCTTTTGTATGTCTTTTGAGTTAGAGTCTCCTGCCCCTGAGACTGGCTGTTTCCACCAGGGCCCCTCAGAGAGGGGGCGGGTTGAGTTTCCCTCCCCACCCTGAGCAGAGCCCCGGCAGCTGAAGACCTCTGGAACCCAGCCACAGCCATGCTCAAGGCCACTCTCCACACACTTGGACAAGCCTCACGCATGAAGGAACTGGCAAAGGAAGCCCAGGTGTGTGGGACCCGGGGTTGAGACCTCCAAGCCTGCTCAGATCAGGACTGGGCCTCCTCCACCCAGATCCCCCTTTATCCAGAGCTTGGCAGCCATACCCACAAACTGCACCCCCCACCCCCCTACCCATCACCCATCCCCCCCCCCCGCCATGCCGTGTAATCCTATCAATGGCCAAGATCCAGAGACTATAAGACAAAGCTCCTGGAAGCTCGTGGCTCGACCTCTTATTGTCAATTTCTCCTTCTCAGAGAACCCGGCAAGCTACTGAGAGTATCCTGCCCACACAGCAGAGCCTGGCAAGCTCCCCATGGCGTATTCGATATGCCAAAAACAGTAACAATGATGGGTCTCATTCCCCTGACCCTGAAAGAACCTTCAATGAGGCACCACTGGGAAGGACAAGTAAAGAGAGACTGCTAAAATCTCAGGGCTAGGACGAATAAAAATGTTACTGGCGCCCAATCAAGCAAATCGATGAACAACAGGATGACGGTGATACAGTGATGTCTTTTGAAGCATAGAATATAAACTTTTGAATCAGTTCATTAAAAGGGATGGAAGAATACTTCATGATAGAATTTTCTGAGTAAGTAAAAAAGTATTGCGCCTTGTGTATTGTTGATAACCTAATGGCAGGCATCTACTCTAGTCTTTAATGTTTCTTTTTTCTTTCTCTAAACTGACAAGACTCAATGATCCCAACAGGGAAGGAATGCTCCCCACTGAGGAATGCTCATATATTAATAGGGATCCATCACATACTTGATGTCGATGAATTTAAGAACAGTAACACCACAGGGCCAGAGCAATAGTATAGTGGGTAGGGCACTTGATTTGCACATGACTGAACCAGTGCTATCCCCAACATCCCATTTGGCTTCTCGAGCACCACCTCAAGTACCCCTCCTGAGTGCAGAAGGATTAACATTACTGGGTGGCCCAAAAACAAACAAAAAAAAAAAAAAGAAAGAAAAAACAGAAAAAAAAATCTGCAATTTTCACACTATGAGGCAAATGAGAGTTGTTTAACCTCAGTATTGGGAATAAAGTAGTAGCTGCTGAGGAGGGATATGGCAAAACAGAGGTGTATGTCTCATCTGACGCATCCAGCACTACACCTAGAGTTGCTCCATTTGGGGTCAAACTCCTATTAACAATTTTTTTTCTAAAGAAGTCAAAAGTGGGACTGGAGCGGTAGCACAGTGGGTAGGGCATTTGCCTTGCAGGCGGCCGACCCAGGTTTGATTTCCAGAATCCCATATGGTCCCCTGAGCACCGCCACGAGTAATTCCTGAGTGCAGAGCCAGGAGTTGTAACCCCTGTACCTCGCCATGTGTGACCCAAAACGAAAAAAAAAAAAGCCAAAAGTACTGGTTTATAAATTGTAACAAGTGCACAAACAAACTTGGAACCCCAACAAAATATTGCTATTAATATTGCTAGTTGGAGGACTCAGAGATTCTCTTAAATTCTACTCAGTTGGTATCATTTAAATCCATATTGCTCTGACCTTTTTTTTAAAAAATTCTAGTCGTGTAATTTTTCCATTTTTCAGCTTTGTATTCAATTTTATCTTATTAAAGTATTTGAATAAAATATTTGAGCTCAGGGTTGGTCTTCTGCTCAGGAAGTAGCCACAAGTGGTAAATTCTCCTTTGGGTAATATACCTTAAGCTCTTGAAATGGCTTACCTCCCCCCAAGAACTTATTGACTTCTTTCTGTCTTGGAATGGGAATAAAACAGCTGGCTGCGTCTGGGAGGTTGAAAATAAACAGGTACAGAAGCTTTGAGGACAGCAAATGGGTGTTGTAGGTGAAGAAGCGGCCCAAAATAAATACAGCTGTTGAGGCGGAAAATTCTATTTACTTTGGTTCTCTTGAGGTCTTCATTGGAAGAAGAATACTTGATAATCTTGAGAGTTTTCATATACTGCTGATTACAAAGGTCCCCGATCAGGCACTAACCCCAAATTCTATACACATTTATACTAATTGCTCAATATATATTTGACAATTAACAGATCAATCAATATATCAAATGATAGAAGACAATTTAACAAAACTTAAGTGATGACTTGTAGGTCTCTGTGAGGGAGGATTTGTCTTTTGGTTTGGTTTTTTTTGGGGGGGGGGTTGGAATACAACTTACACTGAATACTCTGAATACTCTTTAACAACTAGCTTTTGTTTGCCACATAGACATCATAGAAAGATACTAGCTTGGGAGAGAGAAATTCTGAGCTTTTGTCATAGTGTGCCAACTAGCTACATGAACTTTTAAATCACTGCCATATTCTGGGCTTGTTTCCTCAATAAAGTGAGGGAATTGGACAGAGGCTTTCTGGAAAAATTGTGGGGATGGGAGCAATGTAGAGGGAGGGCATAGGGTGAGAAACCCCATTCACTGTCTCACTTTGATGACTGTTTCCTGTATGACCTTGAATGGCAAAGAACATCTCTGAGTCTCCGTCTTAGCTTTGCCAAGCAGAACTAATCACGGTCTCCTTGGTGCTGTAACTGTAAATTAGAGAGTAAACTTCACATGAAAGCGCTTTATAAATAGACAAAGCCTAGACATTGGTATCAGACAGACTTTGCATCTTGACTCTACCACATCCATGTTCTTATGGAAAGGTGATTTAAGGTCTTTAAGCATCTTTTCCTTATTACAAAATGGAAATAAGGTAGGATAGAGAAGAGACCAGTATGGCAATATATCTGGGAATGGTCAGGCTGGACAAGATCTGAGGGCTAAAAGTAGATAAGGGATATTCTTCTTTTAAAAAAAAATTTTTTTATTAATGAATCACCGTGAGGTACAGTTACAAACTTATGAACTTTTGTGTTTGCATTTCAGTCATACAGTGACCGTTTACCCATCTCTCCATCAGTGCCCATTCTCCTCCACCAATGTTCCCAGTATCCCTCCCACCACCCCCACCCCATCCCCCCACCACTCCACCCTGCCACTGTGGCAGGACATTCGATAAGGGATATTCTTGATCACCTTTCAGTATCAATATTGTAAGCCACAATGCCCAAAAGGAGAGAGAGAGCGAGAGCGAAAGAGAGAAAGAGAGAGAGAGAGAGAGAGAAAGAGAGAGAGAGAGAGAGAGAGAGAGAGAGAGAGAGAGAAGTGCCTGCCAGAGAGGCAGGCTGTGGGTGGGGTGGGGGGTGATGAGAGGGGACCTGGGGACACTGGTGCTGGGGACACTGGTGCTGGGAAATGTGGAGGGATGGATGGGTGTTGGCACACTGGATGACTGAAATCCAATTATGAAGAGCTTTTAATGTCTATCTCACAGTGATTCAATAAAAAGCTTTAGAAAATGAAAATAACACCTATAATGATAAGGTTGTTGTGAAGATTAACTTAAATGAAGTAATTTAAAGATAGTGCTAGAACATAGCTTTGTATTCAAAGTGACATAAGGGGCGGGGAAGATAGCTCAAAAGGCTGGAATGCTTGTGAGAGGCCCTGGTTTAATCTCTGGCACCATATAGTCCCCCATGCACTGTGTTGGGAGTAACCCAGATGTGCCCCCCACAAAGGACTAATTATTAATGCTAGTAAAAAACAAATTCCATTCCTTCAAGAACTCCATTTCAAAGTTTATTCTTCTATAATTGACTGAATCCTAACCCAAATAACCTTTCAGACTTTGCTTTTTATTTTGGTTCTCATAGTGGTGTTAGAACTGGAACGATAGCACAGTTAGAGCATTTGCCTTGCATGCGGCCGGCCTGGGTTCGATTCTTCCATCCCTCTCAGAGAGCCCAGCAAGCTACCAAGAGTATCCCGCCCGCATGGCAGAGCCTGGCAAGCCCCCCATGTCGTATTCGATGCCAAAAACATCGAATTTTTTTGGATATGCCAAAAACAGTAATAAGTCTCACAATGGAAATGTTACTGGTGCCCACTCAAGCAAATCGATGAACAATGGGACGACAGTGCTATAGTGTTATACTGGTGTCAGGGATTGAACCAGATGTTCATCTACCACTGAGCAGAATCACTGGCTCTTTAGTTTTTATACTTTAATCTGAAAGAAAATTGTCTTTCTCTCTTTAAAAAAATAACAGATAATAAAATAACGACTTAGTTTAAGTTGTGTATGAATATAGTTGATTTTGAATCACAAAAGAGAATATAGCAAGACATCCAGATAGTCTGACCCAAGCCGAGCCCTCCCTGCAAGAATCTGGTTCAATGTGGTAAAAAATAATAGAAAAGTTTCCTTTAGCCTGAAAAGATCATGTTCCCTTTTGTAGAATGGAGCCCTTAAATTGCTTGGGTCTGTAGTGCTCCAGGAAGCAAAACCAAAAATTCTAGACGGATATTGTTGCAGATTTGTTCTCAGGGCAATATTCCAGAATTCTGTAAAATCCAGATCCTGAAGAAACTCTTTAAATGTTTCTCCAAACCTTGCCAATGGGAGTACACTTGAAATCAAGCTTCACCTAGTTAGAAAAAAAGTAGAAATCCTCATCATTTAGTTGAATTAAACATTTGTTTATCAATTTATTCCAGTCTTTCAGTACAATTGGGAGGAATTTTGCCTATTCACTTAAGGAAGGTAGGTTTCTATGTGAAAAATAACTTTTTTTGAAGAGGGAGTGATAGATCAAGTTTGGGACCCTGACTTAGTCAGAACACAACGTTTATGAGTCTGATATGCATGAGGCACTCCTCACAAGATGCCACAACTAGAAACAAAGCAAAGTCTCTTCCCTTATTCATGATCTGATATACAAACTTGTAACACATAAGACTCTAAGGTCTTGGTAATGTCAGAAAAAGTATGTGGGAGCAGAAGAACAAGAGAGAAGGAAAAGAAGGGCTTTCCCTACACCTCAAAATTGGTCTTTAACTTTGTAGGATTCTGCTGGTACAATTCCTGAAGAGGAAGATGTGATAATACTCAGGGTATAAAAATAAAGTAAATATTATAAAAATAAATCAATATAAAAATAAATCAAACCCTGAAACCTTCACCTAGAAGATGTGTTACATTACAAATATTTTCAAAATTAAATCAAAAAAGATTTAAAAATTGAAAACCCAAAATTAAATGCAAAGAATAATTATCTTAAAATCAAATTGCTGGAACATTTAGCCACCCAGGGGGAAACGATTAAAATAACTTTGGACAACTTACTGTTTGCTCTAAATTTGATAAAGTCTATAGACATATGAAAAAGAAATGCAGAGGAATCACACCCAGCGATGCTCAGGGTTTACTCCTGACTTTGCACTCAGGAATCACTCCTGGTGGTGCTCAGGGGACCATATGGGATGCTGGGAATCGAACCTGGGTCGACCGCATGCAAGGCAAATGCCCTACCCACTGTGCTATTGCTCCAGCCCCAGAACTGCAGAGAAATTTTGAACTCTCCGTAACAGCTTTGTTTTTAATAGGGGTATTGGTGACGATAGACTAAACAAGAGGGTCACGCAGTGCCTCTATTGCAAACCACAACCCACAAAAGGAGAGAGAGAACAAAAGGGAATGCCCTGCCACAGAGGTGGAGTGGGGTGGGGGAGATAGGGTGGGAGGGTGGGAGGGATACTGGGAACATTGGTGGAGGAGAATTGGCACTGGTGGAGGGATGTAAAGAAAATGAAAACATTTAAGTTCATAAGTTTGTAACTACCTCAAGGTGACTCACTAATTAAAAAATTTTTTTAAATGGGCTATTGATGTTGTTGCTATATTCCTTTTTTGTATACATGGCAGTATAAACAAAGCAAGTGGATAAGTATTGTTAGTGATGTTGTTTGAGATGAAGAATTATTATTTGTGCTGATATTTGAGAAATGGGAGAAGAAAGACATAGAAATGTGATCAGATAAATTAATAAATAGCCGTGTGGTACTGCATTGGAATTTGGAAGTAAGCAGTTAGTTCCATCTGAGCAGTATGAACTCAGCATTCGGTTGAAAAGGAATTTTCTAGCACCCTTTCCTGGGAAAGCTAGAAATAATGGGGCATCAGTCACAAGGAACTTATTTTGTGACTTGAAACTGGGTGTTGCGTATTTTCCCCTTCACATCTCTTTGCTGTTGTAGTGGTGAAGGTGAGCAAGGGGTGCCCTCATTAGCTGTGGTGCTCACATACATCCTTGTCAGGGACTCTATGTCTCATTATAGTGCACACACATCTTTTTTGGATTTTTTTATTTTTGATTGGGGAAGAGCATAAGGGCATATCTGACAGTGCTCAGTGATTACTCCTGGCTCTGTGCTCTGGGATTACTCCTACCCATATTGGGGAGACCAGATTGGGTGCCACGGATCAACCACGGTTGGCTGCATTACTAGGTAAGCAGCCTAATCACTCTACAATATCTCTCCAGCCCAACTCACACATCTTTTTATTAACTGCTGTGTTCGTCTAGGGCCACATGCTTTAGCTGCTGTGGTGCTCCCACTTACCTTGCTGTAGTGCACCTGAGATGCTGGGATGCCCAAACTGCAGAACTTCTGGGACCACACTTGGAACAAGGAGGTGAACCAGATATGGATCTAACAGCCTCATGCTTGTAAGAAAGACTTACAATTGAGGTATCCACAGGGCTTCAGATGCTGTATGCTAAAGATGGTTTCTTTCCAAAAGGACCAAAAGTCCTTGGAGGAATGCTTAACACCAAGGAGAAACAGCTAACATCTTGGGTCAAGGAAAAACGGAAGATATGGGTGCAACTGGTGTCACCTAAAAATGACAGCTACCAAATGGTATTCAAGAATGTGTCTAAATGCCCAACAGAAAATACACTGTTGTAGAACCATTCTATTTAACTTTGCCAAAGTATTTCACAATTATCCTCTTTGATCCAAGCAACAACTGTGAATTAGGTAAAGTAATAGCTTTAGCCCTACTTTACACATAAATATATAGGGCCCAGAGAACTAAATATTTATTTAGGACCACATGGCTAGTGTTTGACTAAATTTGGACAAGAATTTAGCTAAAGGGCAAGGTAGTAACTGAGGTTATTAATACATCTTAGGGGGAGATAAATATCCTGTTCAATCCTCCTTTCATCACAGATTTATTGCTGACGCACTGGCCAGATATCTAACAATACAGACCAGAGGTTACCTCAAGGAGCTCACTGTCTAATAAAGAAAAACTTAGATAAGTAAACACACTTGCAATGCAATGCAATGCAACAAAAGTGTGTTATGGGTAAGAGTTACATTACCTTTGTAATAAAAATTAGTGGTGCCAGGATTCAGGGTGAAGTGCAGTGTCAGGGGACACTATAGAAATGAAGGCATCCACAAAGTAAATAAGAAATCAAAAAATATTAAGTACATGATTCTTTA
This sequence comes from Sorex araneus, assembly GCF_027595985.1. Classification (NCBI taxonomy): domain Eukaryota; kingdom Metazoa; phylum Chordata; class Mammalia; order Eulipotyphla; family Soricidae; genus Sorex; species Sorex araneus. The sequence goes on along the minus strand of NC_073312.1, from coordinate 59,004,246 downwards.
CTTAATGTGGCTGGTTAAGTTCTTGGAAATTGTAACTCTTAGCAAACCAACTTATAACAAAGACAATTTTACTACAGACGAATTGACATAAAAGTTAAAAGACACATTTTGGGTCATAAAAATATACCCAGGAAGGTTATTAGAGGTGCAGCGTGCATATTTTGTGTGCCAGAGTTCCAGGTTTGATTTTAAGCACCACATAATACCCCAAACACACTGGGAATGACCCCCAAGCAACAATCCAGGAGTAGTTCTTGAACACCACTGTTCAAAATCAAACAGAAATCACCAAATTTCTTAATGAAGACCCAAAAGTCTTTAATACTAAACACTGCAATAAATGTAAGCGCTACATATTTAAGAAAGATCAATGAAAACAAAGATGATGATAAATATGTAAATTTTGGTGAATCAGTGGGTGTCCAGTCCTAGGGCAGTGGTATGGGAAGGGAGACTGAATTTTTACTGATGGTGGTAGAACTAGTATCAGAAGGTCCTAACCACAGGGACTGAAGGGCAGAAAGGATGCACAGTCATTATAATAGAGAAGATGAGAGTAAGAGTGTAGGAAAAAATTTCAGAGGGACATGATGGTGCCTCAGATTGGTGTGGAATAACGAGGTGTCAGTAGTGAAGTTTCTGCTGTGGCATCTACTAGAACTTCTTGATTGTCTGAGGTTTAAAAGAAACACGTTCAAGGTTTGTTGTCATTCATGGTTTTTTTTTTCTTCCCATTTTGTAACCTTGTGACATGTGACTAGTTATTATCCTGTTTGCCTCTGAAGTGTTAGGCAAACCTTCTTTCCCTCTTTTTCTTTCTTTTCCTTTCTTCCTTCCTTCCCTGTTTCCTTCCTTCCTTCCTTCCTTCCTTCCTTCCTTCCTTCCTTCCTTCCTTGCTTCCTTCCTCCCTCCCTCCCTTCCTTTCTTCTTCCTTTTCTCTTTCCTTTCTATCTTTTCCTCTTTTCTCTCCTCCCTCCCTCTCTTCCTTCCTTACTTTCATCCTCCTTCCCTCCCCCTCTCTCACTCCCTCTCCTGCCCTCCCTCCCTCCCTCCCTTCCTTCCTTCTTTCTTTCCTTCCTTCCTTGCTTCCTTCCTTCCTTGCTTGCTTCCTTCCTCCCTCCCTTCCTTTCTTCTTCCTTTTCTCTTTCCTTTCTATCTTTTCCTCTATTTTCTCCTCCCTCCCTCTCTTCCTTCCTTCTTTTCATCCTCCTTCCCTCTCCCTCCCTCACTCCCCCTCCCTCTCTCCCTTCCTTCCTTCCTTCCTTCCTTCCTTCCTTCCTTCCTTCCTTCCTTCCTTCCTTCCTTCCTTCCTTCCTTCTTTCTTTCCTTCCTTCCTTGCTTCCTTCCTTTCTTCCTTGCTTCCTTCCTTCCTTGCTTGCTTCCTTCCTCCCTCCCTCCCCTCCTTTCTTCTTCCTTTGCTCTTTCCTTTCTATCTTTTCCTCTATTCTCTCCTCCCTCTCTCTCTTCCTTCCTTCCTTTCATCCTTCTTCCCTCCCCCTTCCTCACTCCCTCTCCCTCCCTCCCTTCCTTCCTTCCTTCCTTCTTTCTTTCCTTCCTTCCTTGCTTCCTTCCTTTCTTCCTTGCTTCCTTCCTTGCTTGCTTCCTTCCTCCCTCCCTTCCTTTCTTCTCCTTTTTCTCTTTCCTTTCTATCTTTCCTCTATTCTCTCCTCCCTCCCTCTCTTCCTTCCTTCTTTTCATCCTCCTTCTCTCCCCCTCCCTTTCTCCCCTCCCTCCCTCCCTCCCTCCCTCCCTCCCTCCCTTCCTTCCTTCTTTCCTTCCTTCCTTCCTTCCTTCCTTCCTTCCTTCCTTCCTTCCTTCCTTCCTTCCTTCCTTCCTTCCTTCCTTCCTTCCTTCCTTCCTCCCCTCCCTCCCCCTCTCTCCCTATTTGTCATATTCAGCAGATGTTCAAAGCTATTCCTGGCTCTGTGCTTGGGAATGACCCCTGGCACTCTTGGGGGCACCATATGTGGTGCTGGAGAGCCAACAGGGTGTGCTAAATGTAAGGCAAGAGTCTTACCATCTGTCCTATTTCTCCAGCCCTAGACATAGTTTGTTAAGATTTATTACTAGTCTGCATTCAGTTTCATAATCTTCCTCCTCTTCAGGCACATTATTGTTTCATCTCCAAAGATGTTGTCTTTACTTATAAGTGAATTTCATAACTTCACTTTTCCAGGTAGTTGTGTAATATTCCACTGTGTCCAGTTGTCTCTTCTGGTACACTCGGGTTGCTTCCAGATTCTGGTCACTGTGAATAGTATGAAACAAACATAGAAGTATAGGTGGCTTTTCTGCTGTGTGTTTTTGGGCTCCAAGAAGTGGTTTGGGTGGGTTATATACAAATTCAATTCCTAGTCTTTTGAGGAATGTCCATGTTGTTTTCCAAGAAGGCTCGACTAGTTGGCATTTCCACCAGCAGTTAATGAGAGTGTCTTTCTCTCAGCATCCACGCCAGCACTGGTTGGGTGAACCACCTCTTTTTATTTGACAATTGAAGAAGCACACAACCCACTTTGCTATAGCTCCAGCCCCAGGCCTTTTCCCTTCTTTAAGAATACAAGTTAGCTTTGCCATTCATTTCTCCCAAAGTCATTTGCATCATTCATGTGAAAATGTTGCTTCAATGTGTATGATTCCTCAACAATCTTTTTCATTTTTCAGTAAAACTGGTTGAGCAATTGTGGTTTTCTTTGTGAGCCTCTGCAGACTAACCTATTAGCTATCTGTTGCACATTTGGACCATTATTTTAAATACTGCAAACTATCATGACATGTCATGACATTAAGATATCACTTGCAAAACGACAGCCTAGATTTTCCTTTAGATCTTCAAGTAATCTTTCATTTGAATGGTCATTAGCTAATGTGGAAAGTTATGCCAATACTTGCGCTCCATCCAGGTACTTAAAAATCTATTTATGTTTTCTACTACACAGCTTCTTATCAGAGTTAATTTTGTAGCATTTAAAGGGTTGTAGAGGGGCTGGAGCAATAGCACAGTGGGTAGGGCGTTTGCCTTGCACGCGGCCAACTCAGGTTCGATTCCCAGCATCCCATATGGTCCCCTGAGCACCGCCAGGATTAATTCCTGAGTGCAGATCCAGGAGTAACCCCTGTGCATCACCGGGTGTGATCCAAAAAGCAAAACAAGAAAAAATAAATAAAGGGTTGTGGAGATGGTTCAAGGGTTAAGATGTTTGCTTCACACACAACTGACCCAGGCTTAACCGTTGATGCCACACAGTCTCCCAAGAAGTGATCCCCTAGGACAAAACCATGTGTAGCCGCTAAGCACTATAGAATGTGGCAAAATAAAACAACAAATAAATAAGTGAAAATAAATAGATTGGCAGAAGTTGGGTTGTTTTTTTTCTCCACTATTACTCAGAAGTATTCCTAGAGTTGGTGGTAGGTCACTAGCTCTTCTAGTATCTACACCTCACTTCATCATCAAAAATTAAATCTTCTAGTTTTGTTTATAAAGTTCCAAAGTGGTGTGATTGTGGAGTGCGTGTGTGTGTGTGTGTGTGTGTGTGTGTGGTCTTCAGGGTGTATAATATACCTGTAACAGACCAGTACCTGTTCATTAAAACCGAGTTTTACATCAGTGGCTCCAAGTGAAACATTCTAGAGTGGCTCTTACCACCCTGCAGCTAAAAGCCAGTAACAGAAACAGCATCTCACTGAGTACTTTAGTACTACCAGTAACAGAAACAGCATCTCACTGAGTACTTTAGTACTACCAGTAACAGAAACAGCAGTCTCACTGAGTACTGTAGTACTACCAGTAACAGAAACAGCATCTCACTGAGTACTGTAGTACTACCAGTAACAGAAACAGCATCTCACTGAGTACTGTAGTACTACCAGTAACAGAAACAGCATCTCACTGAGTACTGTAGTACTACCAGTAACAGAAACAGCATCTCACTGAGTACTGTAGTACTACCAGTAACAGAAACAGCAGTCTCACTGAGTACTGTAGTACTACCAGTAACAGAAACAGCAGTCTCACTGAGTACTGTAGTACTACCAGTAACAGAAACAGCATCTCACTGAGTACTGTAGTACTATCAGTAACAGAAACAGCATCTCACTGAGTACTGTAGTACTACCAGTAACAGAAACAGCATCTCACTGAGTACTGTAGTACTACCAGTAACAGAAACAGCATCTCACTGAGTACTGTAGTACTACCAGTAACAGAAACAGCATCTCACTGAGTACTGTAGTACTACCAGTAACAGAAACAGCAGTCTCACTGAGTACTGTAGTACTACCAGTAACAGAAACAGCATCTCACTGAGTACTGTAGTACTACCAGTAACAGAAACAGCATCTCACTGAGTACTGTAGTACTACCAGTAACAGAAACAGCAGTCTCACTGAGTACTGTAGTACTACATCACTTATCTTCCTGAATTTGAGTGATTACAAATTTATACACTTTATACATTTGTACAATAGTTTGCATTTTTTCATTTCTTTTCTAACCCATTTATTTCAGCTCAGGGTCAGAGATAGCTGGAACTTACTCTATAGCTCAGGGTACAACCTGAGAATCCATCTTTCCATGACACGTGTCCTCACTCCAAAGAGCACAACTTAGCTATGCCAATGAACCTACCATGCATGTTATCAAACCCTCATTGACCATGTGCAAGACAAACATCCTGCCCACTGTAATATTCCTCTGGCCCTAAAACCAAATTATCACTACTACAGATGGCATTTTTCATAGTAAACATCACAAAAAAATGTTTGGAAACAGGAAAGCAGATAAAAGTGGCAGTCTACAAAATCAATACTATAAAAATCTGTTGCATTTTTACATGCAGACAATGATACAGAAAGGAAAGAGGGGAAATCCTTTTTATGATGCCCCCTTTTTAAAAACCAGAAACCTAGGAATCAACTTTACAAAGGAAGTAGAAAAAAATTCTTCAAGAAAATAGAACACATATTACTAAAATATGTATAGATTCATACAACTTCTCAAATAGTAAAAACAATTGTGAGGAAAAAGAAGATGGAGTCATTGCATTCCCTAACTGTAAACTATACCATAAAGCTATGATAACCAAAACAATGTAGTACCAGCATAAAAGCGGACTCTTATGGGGGCTGGAGAGATAGCACAGTGGGTAGGGCGTTTGCCTTGCACACGGCCGACCCGGGTTCAAATCCCAGCATCCCATATGGTCCCCTGAGCACGGCCAGGGGTAATTCCTGAGTGCAGAGCCAGGAGTAACCCCTGTGCATCGCCAGGTGTGACCCAAAAAAAAAAAAAAAACAGACTCTTAGATCAGTGGTATGGAAATTGAGAGCCTAGAAGTAAACTTTCAGAGATACGGAGAGTTATTTTATGACAAAGGAACTAGGTACAATACGTGAAGGAAATAAAGACTATCTAAAAAATGACGTTCAGAAAACCAAAAAGCCACCTTAAAAAAAATAGAAGGAAAATGAGTCTGTATCTCCTATCAAACACAAAGTCAATTCAAAATGGATCAAAGGCCTTGATGTAGGCCAGAATCCACAAAATACATTGAGGGTAACATAGGCAGAAGTCTCCATGATACTGACTTTTTTTAAAAAAACATTTTATTGAATCACCGTGAGATAGTTACAAGCGTTCATGTTTGGGTTACAATCACACAATGATCAAACACCCATCCCTCCACCAGTGCACATTCCCCACCACCAATATCCTGGGAATATCCCCCCTTTCACACCCTCCCTCTGCCTCCATGGCAGACAATATTCCCCATACTCTCTCTCTACTTTGGGGCAGTATGGCTTACAACACAGACACTGAGAGGTCATCATATTTGGTCCATTATCTACTTTCGGCATGCATCTCCCATCCCAACTGTTCCTCCAGCCATCATTTTCTTAGTGATCCCTTCTCTATTCCATCTGCGTTCTCCCTTCTGCTCGTGAAGCAGTCTTCCATTATGTTGACTTTAGCGGTATCTTTAATAACATGACTCCATTGAGTAAGAAAACAAAAACAAATGGAACTGTATCAAACTAAAAGACTTCTGCACTATGAAAGACACTAGTAAAAACAAAAAGACATCCTACTGAGTTGGAGAAAATATTTGCACACCATGCATCTGGCAAAGGGCAAATATCCAAGATATATAAACTTCTCGCAAAACTCAACAACAAAATAAACAAACTACCTCATCAAAAAAGTGGAGAGAAGAGTTGACCAAGCACTTCTATAAGGAAAACACATAGATCATCAATGGGCATATAAAAATGTTCAACATTCCTGGTAATTAGAAAAATAAAAAATCAAAATAATATTCTCACGCAAGTGAGAATGCCCTTTATTTAAAAAAAAAAAAAGGCCAGAAGAAAGCCCTGAGCACCACTGGGTGTGGCCCCAAAACAACAACAACAAAAAGAAACTAATATAGAGGTGGCACAAAATTTGAGGGAAAATACTAAAACAGGCAGCAATACCGGGCCAAGTAGCACACATCGTGGTGGAGAATGCTGGTTCCCAGACAGCAGAATGAAGATAGGAGCAATAAAGGGGAAAGGAGTCGTTGAGATAGTCTATAAAAATTTTACTTACTTCACTGTTTTTCTAAAAACCAAACCTAGATTTCGGTTCCCAACGAGAGACAGAAAAGATCAGAAAGATTCCAAAATGACAGAAAGAGACCTGATGAATAGTCCAAGGGAGTCAGTCATTCATTGCCCTATCAATTACTCTCGTTCTTTTAGCATAAACCCAGCCAGGTTCCTACCTGCATTAATATGAGGCACAACCGTTCCAACCAGCACATGAGCTGCAAATCTGCGACATTTTTGAGGTCTGACTCTAAGCTATTCTTGCAATTCTTGAATAATTGCCATCCCCACTCAAACCAATGCAAGTTTTATTTGTGTAGAAACTCTTAGCCAACATCCTTTATTACTCTGTTGCATGATTGATTACCTTAAACCACACTAGCAGTAGGATAAGGCACCAAAAGCAGAAAAATCTGCTTACACAGTTTTTGGATCTGAAAACCAAACGAAAACGTTAATATCTTAAAGCTGAAAGCAGTTAGTGGATAAAACTCCTAAGGAACCTTGAGCAACCTATTGAACCAAAACAACATCCTGTCTCACAAAATTGCTCTCAGTTCGTGTTGTGAAATAAAACAGACATCATGTTTTCACCCTTAGAATATAAAATACAGTTTTGAGCTTCCAGTGCTATGAAATAGATATACGATTTCAGAAGTAGGCTATGTCTCCAATTCTGTTGAAAAATAATTATGGCTTCATGTTGAGTTTTTTTTTAGGTTAAAACCTATTGCCAGATAATTATTTCAAAATAAATCTCTTTCCCAACCCCCTGGAAAAGAATGATTGGTATGTTTTGATTGGTCAGTGTGCCATCATGCATCTTATGGGCTCTTTACTTAATCTGTTGTTAATGTACTTTTTCCAAGCAAAAGAGAAAGATCATGTCCAGAGGTGACAGCAGTGACACCTGAATGGCTTAACAACAAATACCCACCTGGTTTTATATGCCAAGGGAAGATAACTCTGTCTTCTGGTGTTTTTTTTTTTTTAAGTTTTTGTTTTGGGTCAAACCTGGCAGTGATCAGGGCTTACTTCAGACTCCATTCTCAGGGACCACTCCTGGCAGACTCAGGGGAGCCTACGGGGTGATAGGGATCAAACCCAAGTCAGCCAAATCTAAGGCAAGTGCCCTCCCCACTATATCTCTCTGGACCAGTTCTCCTTAAAGAGAAAAATAATCAGGAGACAGATCAATAGCAGAGCCTTGCACAGGTTCAATCCCTGGCATCCCATATGGTTCCCCAGAGCCCGGAGCCAGGGGTAAGCCTAACTGGGTGTGCCCCCTGAAAGCCCCCCAATCATATTCTTCCATAAGGGCTTCTTTAGAACCATGCATTTTATTGTAACTCTGTTTTTTTTAATTTTTATTTTTTACTAATTCACCGTGAGAAACAGTGACAAAAATTTCATGTTTGAACTTCGATCATATGGTCATTCAACATCCATCCCTTCACCTGTGCACATTTTCCACCACCAAAATCCCCAGTATTTTCCCCACCCCCCATTCCATACCTACCCCTGCTTGAGTGGCAGACAATTTGCAAGGTATTCTTTCTCTACTTTAGTTAACTTCGATATTTCAAGACCAGACCTACCTCCCCTCATCAACCGAAAATACAATTGCTAGACAATGTGTTTTTTATTGCTTGTTATTGATATAATATAATGTTGGAGGCTCTTCCTGTTCCTGGAGCGAGCAGGTATCATTGGGCGACTCTAGCTCGAGACAAGGACAAATGGAGACGTTACTGGCACCCATTCGAGCAAATCGACGATCAACGGGACTACAAGTGATACAAGTGATAATGTTGGAATTCAAAGATTTTAATAATTTAGGAATTTTGGAATTCTAAGATTTTAATAATGAGGGTCTGAAGAAATTGCTGTGTAGGTTGTTCATGTCCAAGATTCCTGTGTGTCTCTCTGGATCATGGCCACGTGAGAGCTGGTGCTTCTTGCTGGCTTCTAGAAAATGGAGACCACTGGAGCTCTTAGAGGGCAGGCGGTGGGACGACACCTGCCCCTGTCTGGAGTGGCCCAGTGGAGAAGGCCTATTGCAAAGTCCCGGACCATCTCTGCTGCAAGTTGCTCAGGTTCAAGATTTCTGTGTGTGTCAAGTCTTAATGTACACAATCAATAATGGCCTTTCCCTTATTTTGCAGAATTCAAGAAGTTTTTTGTTTGCTTGTTTTTGGTTTTTGAGTAACACATGGCAGTGCTCGGGACTAATTCTGGCTCTATGCTCAGATATCACACCTGGAAGGAGGGACCATCTAAGATGCTAAGAATGGAAACTGAGTTAGCCACATGCAAAGCAAACGCTTTACCTGCTGTACTGTGTCTCTGTCCCCCAGCTTCAACAAGTGAAGGAATATGTTGATTATTTTCTGTGCCTTTTTCCTAATGTCTAATGCATGTTTAGTAATACAAAATCTATTTAAATATATTTTGAGTTACTGAATGAAAGGGAGGTGATTACTTCCATATAAGCTGAAAAGTTTCTTTTCAAGATATCTAGGTACTTTTAGGCAGCTCTTACTACACAAACACAAGTGACACAGGTATTTTCTAGATAAGTTATTCATTGAGGAACTATTTCCTTATTTATTCTATTACACAATAAAAACACTTTTATTAAACAATCTCTTTAAAAAGAAAAAAAATCACATGATCATATCAATAGATGCAGAGAAAGCATTTGACAAGATCCAGCACCCGTTCATGGTGAAAACTTTCACCAAAATAAGTATAAAAGGGAAATTCCTCAATATAGTCAAAGCTATCTACCACAAGCCTATAGCAAGCATTATCCTCAATGGGGAAAAACTAAGGGCCTTCCCTCTAAGATCAGGGGCAAAACAAAGATGTCCACTCTCACCATTTCTGTTCAATATAGTACTGGAATTACTTGCAATAATGACTAGGCAAGAAAAAGATATTAAGGGCATCCAGATAGGAAAGGAAGAAATCAAGCTCTCACTATTCGCAGATGATATGATATTATATTTAGAGAACCCCAAAGCCTCTAATAAGAAACTCCTTGAAACAATATACTTGTATAGTAAAGTCGCAGCCTACAAAATCAATACCAAAAAGCCCATGGCTTTCCAATACTCAAACAATGAGAGAGAAGAAAGTGCTATGAAAAAAGCAATCCTGTTCACAATCATGCCTCAGAAAAATCAAGTACCTCAGAATCAGCTTAACTAAGGAGATGAAGGACCTGTACAGAGAAAATTACAAAACGTTACTTCACGAAATAAGAGGACACGAGGAAATGGAAACACATCCCCTGCTCATAGATTGGGAGAATTAACATTGTCAAAATGGCAATACTCCCCAAAGCATTATACAGATTCAATACAATCCCTATAAGGATACCCATGACATTCTTCAAGGAAGTGGACCAAGCACTCCTGAAATTCAAATAGAACAACAAACCCCCACAAATAGCTAAAGCAATTTTGGGGAAAAAGAGGATGGAAGGTGTAAAAAACTAAAGCACGCCAATGTGCGTGTGCACTCTCGGGCTCTCCGGGAGGCTGTGTTTCACCGCCCACATTCAGTGCTCTGGAACCGCAATGTGTGGATGTTGGTCAAGGACAGGCAACGGAAGGAAGGCCAAACTGGTTGCTCGATCAGTTTATTTTATTCTTTCTCTCTGCTTCTCTCCCGGCTCTGGATCTCTCTCTCTGGATCTCACCCGGCTCTGGATCTCTCTCTGGATCTTGCCCCTGGACCCACTCTTACAGCCTAGTTAAATCCCCCCAGCAAGAGGGGGTTGGGGCTTACACATAGGTGTGGTCACCATCGATAGGGGTAAAGTTCTTTCCCTTCAGGGCATGCTGCTTTTAGGACAGATTCTCCTTCAGCAGGACCACCCACCCAAGGGCGGAATCCCGTGAGTGTGTTTCTCCTCTCCTCGTCCAACAAACATATAAGCATTCATAATATTAATATTTGTATGGACACAATAAGAAATGCATTAAAGCTTATAGAATTGCTCTCCTGGGGCCATCTCGATCTCAGACTACAGTGCTCAGGCCAGATCAGTCTTTCCTATCCCTAGCAGGGTCTAAGTCTTGTCATTACTTTTGGACCATGACAGCACTTGTCCATGATCAAGCTCTTAACTTATAGTTAAGAATTAAGCACTTTGGCCAGGCCCATCTCGATGCCGGGGTAGCACATAACTCACCGCCTGCCCTGGATCTGTACCATCCCTCATCAGGACCCTACTTTTGGGGTGCTAGGAACTGAGGGAAACTGAGGCTTAAGTGGAGAAAGCAGATGCCCAGGAATGAATAATACTCGAATCCAATTAAGTCCCAAGTTACAAAAGCATAATATTGTCTTCTTGTGTCTATACAAAAAAGACATTGCTTTAAAGTAAATTATTCAAAAGGCATAAGGAGAGGATAAAGGCAATATTAATTTATAATATAAGTTCAGTGTCCTAGGAAGGTCTAACCTTACAAATTAGCAAAGTCAGATTAGGGGGAAAACATGATTAACTGTTCTGGGGAAGAGAGCATAGAGAAGTGATTACAGCTAAACAAAAGGATGGGAGTGACTTGGGAACACCTTGATGGGTGTGACTGGGGTAAGCCTAAACTCCAGGAAAAACCGGGATAAGTTCCTTGTGGCAAGAGGGGAAAGGACAAAGTAATGTCATCTTACATCTCCCCTTTTTCTGTTTACAAAATTACAAAAATTTGAAATAGAAAGAGGAAGGCATCACCTTCCCCAACCTCAAACTCTACTACAAAGTGGTAATAATAAAAACTGCATGGTACTGGAACAAAGGCAGAGCAATAACCAATGGAACAGTGTTGAATATCCTTACACATACCCTCAAATATATCATTATCTAATCTTTGATAAGGGAGCAAGAAATGTGAAGTGGAGCAAGGAAAGCCTCTTTAACAAATGGTGCTGGCAACACTGGACACCTACATGCAAAAAAATGGGCTCGGGCCTATTTTACACAAAAATACACAATACACAATACACAAAAGTCAGATCAAAATGGATTAAAGACCCCAACATCAGACCAAAATCCATAAGGTACGTTGAAGACAAGGTTGGCAAAACCCTCCACGACATTGAAGCTACAGGTATCTTCAAAGATGACTCGCCACTGACCAGCAAGTGGAAACAGAGATAAACAAATGGGACTACTTTAAACTGAGAAGCTTCTGCACCTCAAAAGATACAGTGACCAGTACACAAAGACAGTCTAGAGAATGGGAAAAGATATTCACCCAATACCCATCTGATAAGGAGTTGATATCAAGGATTTACAAGGCACTGGTTGAACTCCACAAGAAGTAAACATCCAACCACATCAGAAAATGGGGTGATGAAATGAACAGAAACTTTCTCAAGGAAGAAATTTGAATGGCTAAAAGACACATGAAAAAATGCTCCTCATCACTAATAATCAGGGAGATGCAGAGCAAAACAACAATGAGATACCACCTCACATAGAGACTGGCCCACATCCAAAAGAACAAAAGCAACCAGTGTTGGTACAGATGTGAGGATAAAAAGACCCTCCTTCACTGCTGATGCGAATGCCGACTGGTTCAGTTTTTTTGGAAAACAGTATGGACGCTTCTCAAAAAATTAGAAATTGAGCTCCCATTTGACCCAGCAATACCTTCTGGGAATATATATCCCGGAGAGGCAAAATAGTATAGTAAAAGTGACACCTGCACCTATATGTTCATTGCAGCACTGTTCACAATAGCCAGAATCTGAAAAAAACCCGAGTGCCTGAGAACAGATTAAAGAACAGACTGGTTAAAGAAACTTTGGTACATCTACACAATGGAATACTATGCAATGGTTAGAAAAGATGAAGTCATGAAATTTGCATATAGGTAAATAAACATGGAAAATATCAGGTTAAGCGAAATGAGTCAGAAAGAGAGGGACAGACATAGAAAGATTGCACTCATTTGTGGAATATAAAGTATCAGAATGGGAGACTAACACCCAGGAATAGTAGAAATAAGTACCAGAAGGATTATTCCACAGCTTGGAAGCTTGCTTCCCATGCTGAGGAAAAAAGCAGCTCAGATAGAGAAGACACTACCAAGTAAAGAAAGGGTGCTAGGTGGGCCCACTAGGGATGGGAGATGTGGGCTGAAAATTGACTATAGACTGAACATAGTGCTTACTTAATACCTCTATAGCAGACCACAACACCCAAAAGGTGAGAGAGAGCAAAAGGGAATGCCCCGCCACAGAGGCGAGGTGGGGTGGAAGGGACAGGGTGGGGTTGGTGGGAAGGATGCTGGGACCATTGGTGGTGGAAAATAGACACTGGTGGAGGGTTGGGTACTTGATCATTGTATGACTGAAACGCAAGCATGAAAGTTTGTAAGTCTGTAACTTTATCTCACAGTGATTCACTAATAAAAATTTTTTTCAAAAACCAATCTCTTTAAAATATTTACCTTTACTGTGTATTTAACATTTTCCCCTAACATTATGCTATGCTTCCATCTTATGAAAAATCATACTACCTCTGGGGCCAGAGAAATAGTATAGCAGGAAGGGCATTTTGCCTTGCACGTGGCTGACCAGGGTTCGATCCTCAGCATTATATATGGTCCCTCAAGTCTGCCAGGAGTGACTCCTTAATGCCAAGCCAGGAACAACCCCTGAATACTACTGGGTATGGCCACCCCCCCAAAATTGTACCATTTCTACGTTTATATCTAAGATGCTATAGCAGTGTTTAGAGAGCCTGAGTGATACCATCCCCAGTGATACCCTGACTAACCCAAAAGATTCATGCTTGGGCCATGAATCTGGTACTTCCTGGTTCCAGCAGAACCGGGGTCCATCAAAACCATAACCAATTATATATGGGGGTAGGAGAGGTATTAGTCACTATTAGTCACTCAGTGACTAATAGGCAAGAACATGTGCCTTTTAGGTGCCCTTCTTGGCCCTTACCTATTTTACTTTGGGGCTCCTGTGTCTGCTCTGGTTTTCTGATGTCACTGCTAAGGCACCTGAGCTGTATTTACATCAGTTTCAGGATTAAGTGATGGTATGAGACCATCCCGGAGACTTCTGAATAAGCTGATATCAGATATCATTTTATTTTCACAGAGAAATGTGACATTAATGAAGAAAAACCCATCAGGTATTCCAATTGTCAGTACTGATTCTGATAACTCTGTTGGCCTTGCCTCTTAGAAAACAAACACATTGCTATTTAGTGACTGGAGAAACTATTTTTAGTATGGAAAACAATTTAAAAGTATTGCACCAGGGGCACCAAATGCTTCATGTATAAATCCACCAAAGTTGCTCTCTGTGATAGCGTGCTTGCGTCCAAGCCTTCTATGAAGCTAATACGAACAATGAATAGAAAACAACGTTAAGGCGCTTGCCTTTCATGCAGCAACTCCTAGTTCAATGCCAGTGCTGCAAATGGTTCTCTGAGCACCACCAGGAGTGATTTCTGAGCTTAGATCCAGGAGTAAGTCCTGAGCACTGATGGGTTTGGCCCAAAACTACGAAGGAAGGAAGGAAGGAAGGAAGGAAGGAAGGAAGGAAGGAAGGAAGGAAGGAAGGAAGGAAGGAAGGAAGGAAGGAAGGAAGGAAGGAAGGAAGGAGGAAGGAAGGAAGGAAGGAAGGAAGGAAGGAAGGAAGGAAGGAAGGAAGGAAGGAAGGAAGGAAGGGAGGGCGGCAGGGAGGGAGGAAGGGAGGGATTCCTGAGCACAGAGGCAGGAGTTACCCCTGAGGATTGCTGGATATGGCCCCAAAACCAGAAAAAAGGAGGGGATTTCTTTTCCTTTCTCTTTCCTTCATTGTGGTCACTGTGGTGTGTGCTGGGAGTGACACTTGTCTCACTGTGGTGTTAATGTACACATTCTTGGTATGATGCTCACCGGGGAGTCTCTGTGGTGCTTACTCATGTGGTCACCAGGGAGCCAACACCCCAGGTCATAGCGCTCAAATATCTGCAGTTGGATGCTCAAACACAGCTGTCTGTGCCTCAACAACGACACACTTCATTGCAGCCCACAGCGAGCCCGCGAGCCCGCCATGTGTGAGTGCTCTGACCTAGGGATTGAGTGCTCAGCTGCTCTCTTTCAAAGCTGCTGCTCTTGTCTCAGAGCCACCTGCAGACCCCACTTGCTCCATTTTTTTCCTTTGAAGGACAAGCCTTGATGAGCAGCACTTGAAAGCAGTGCTGTGCTCTCTGTGGCCTGGTGTCTCCACCACACCAAATGGCAGAACAACTAGATGTTTCTCTTTCCCAGTGGAAACTTTCCCGCAAATCATCCATCATTTTTCTTTTGGTGGGGATGTTTGAAGGGTCTCCCAAGCTTTTCTCAGAAGGTCTGAGGGCCACACTGGTGATTCTCAGCCAAAAAGGCAGTTTCGTTCAAGGACCCAAGGATGACATGTTGCTAGGAATACGCAAGGGTCAGTTGTGGAGCTAGGGACACGCAACGGCCACCCCTGCAGTAGTAGGGGCCTCCTGAGCTGCACCTGATGGCGCTCAGTGCTCCATGCAGTGCCCGCAGTCAAACTTCAAACATGCGCTAGGTATGTGCTTTACCCACTGTGTTGTCTCCTGCCCTGCCAAATGACCCATATCTACCAATCTTGTTTATACACGCTAAAGCAGGACTAAGAGGCCACCTTCACACCCAACAGCTTTTATAGACATTATATACAATGACCAAACTCCGGTTGGTTGATTTGTATTTTGCTTCCTTCTATTTCTGTTGGACTGGAGAGATAGCACAGCAGGTAGGCATTTGCCTTGCACGCAGCCAACCCAGTTTGATTCCTCCGTCCCTCTTGGAGAGCCTGGCAAGCTACCCATGGCATATTTGATATGCCAAACACAGAAACAACAAGTCTCACAATGGAGACATTACTGGTTCCTGCTTAAGCAAATCCATGAACAATGGGACGACAGTGCTACAGTGCTACGGTGCTATTTCTGTTGAAAACAGAGCCACAGCAAAAAAGCCCATCTTTTTGCCATGATTTTCCTTCGAGGCCACACAAATGGCAAAGTCCAAAGTACCATGACCTCCCAAAACACAGCGATGCCCAAGAACCTGAAATAGATACCATCAAGTATCCTAGCAGTGGAGGTCTTTGGTTTTTATTTGCCATTATGATTTAAATTCTTTAGACATGACTATAGATCCATTACTTGGTCTTTCCCCCTCCGACATATAAAGCCTGACTCTCTCCTCTTCCAGGCTTGGGTTCTGACACATCTCTTAAGATTGATACCAATATAAGTGGTTTTGTTTCTGCCACTCCCCACTCCGGACTGACTGGTATGGAGGGATGGAGCATTGGGAAGGAGAGTCCTGGAAGCTAAGTCAGCAGTGATCACCCAGCTCCTACTGGGTCAGGGTGACACAGTGGGGTCACCGCTTGGTTCCCTGGGTCTGACTGAAATGACAGTGGCTCCTCTTTCTAATAGCTCCTTAATGACGGCACTACAGAGGCAGATGGCTTGTGCCTTCTGACTCATGCCATCTCGAGAAAGAACGCATTTTTGAGAGAGCAGCAGAGATGCTAATAGAGGACTCCAAAGCCAAAGCAGCTGCCATTCCCGTTCATCCTCCAGGCTAGGTTAAAGGTGACCACTGAAATGGGTAGACCACTTTGGAAAGCCACTAACGCTAAATAGACATGTTCTGTGACCCAGCATTTTCACTTCTTTATATATGTATATATATATATATGCACATACTGATTAGATGTTCATGTTCTATATTCATCATGTATGTCCTATTCAACACATATGTGTGTAAAGTCATATCAACCCATTCATAGCTATCAGCCTCTGCTATTAGAGTTTGCACAATCTGCCAAAACTTTCCCGTCTGAAGCCACACTCTGCCAGGCGCCCTCCACCCAATGTCAGCAGAGCAGTGCCACTCAGACCCATGCAGTTCTGCACTCCCCTCTAATGAGCAAACTGGGCTCCCAAGCTCCTCTTTGGGTGGATCTGCATCCGAGTCTGACGTCTTCCTTTCCAATCCCTTTTCCTCTTCCTCTCTTTGTCAGAATCACAGTCTCGTCTGAAGGCTCTCCCTGACAAACCCCACTTCATTTCTCCTGTCTTTCAGAGCTATTGCCTTCAAGAAGTGTCTCACCTTGCGGACCAAAGATTGTCCCGGGTTCTGCTTACTCCCCCCTCACCCCCACCCCCACACACAGATACCAAGTATAAGCTCTGAGTTGAACACTGCAAAGGCAGACACTGCAAATTACAGGGTTCACTGGGGAATAACCTTTTTTATTATATCTACAGTATGATGTGCTGGGCTCTAGGATGTGGGGCAACAGAGACTGTTATTTAATCAACACCAATCACTCTTTTGAGAAACACAGGGCAGGTCTAGTTAGACATGAAATCATAGTTAAAGTCTACTGTTACTATGTGCCAAACTCTTTTCAAGCTACTTTCTCTTTTTCCTCACAATGTTTTATGAAGTGGGTAGTAATTTACAGAGTAATAGAGATTAGTTTGAGTGAAAATACATAAGGAGTAAGATATAACCAGAATCCATACTCAGAAAAACCTAGATCATTACCCATTATTCCCTTCTAGTCCTTCGTAGTTGATGTTTTGTTGTTAAAAACAAAAATAGAATAATCCAAATAAATAAGAAAACTGGTTGTCAGTAGCAAGCTACAGAGCATAGTTCTTTTTTAACAAAATTATTTTATTATTATCGCCCCCTTTTTTTGATTATGAGCTTCGGTCATAAATCATCAAGCACCCATCCTTTCACCAGTGCACATTTTCCACCACCAAATTCTCTGTATTCTACCACCCCGACCAAAGTTCCAAACCTTCCCACGCCTGTGTGGCAGACAATTTCCCCCATACTCTCTCTCTACTTTGGTTACATTCGATATTTCGACACTGGTCTCACCACCACTCAAACCTGCCGAAAAGGCAATGCTAGATTATTTGTTTTGTATTGCTTGTTATGGATAGGATATAATGTCCAGGAAATTTTGTGTTGTTCTCTTCAGGAGCTTGCATTTATAGTCTCTGGGTCTTGGCTGTTGATGAGATTACATGGCACCAGGGGAAATTTGTGGGTGTGACTGCCAAGCTACTGGAAAACTGGGGACTTGGGGGAAGGAGGCCCAGTCCCAATCCAAGTGGGCCTAGAGATCTGTTATGGGTTCCCGCCTACGTCCAAGCTATGGGCCCTAACTGCATCATTTGATCTCTTTTGAAATTAATGGGTCTCTGAAATAAGGCCAATAAAAGAGATAAGGTGGTTCATGGGTGTGCCTCCCACATACCTAACTTTTTTTTTTTGCAATAGTACATTTTATTTTTATTTATTTTTTTTACAGACTCACAAACTTTCATGCTTACATTTTAGTCATACAATGATCGAGAACCCATCCCTTCACCAGTGCCCATTCTCCACCATCAATGATCCCAGTATCCCTTTCACCACCCCCATCCCATCCTCCTACTCCACCCCGCTTCTATGGCAGGACATTCCCTTTTGCTCTCTCTCTCCTTATGGGTGTTGTCCACATACCTAACTTTTGGCCATTTAATTTCTTGGTAAACTTGGCCCCAAGTTGTTGGGGTCTGGCCAAAGGCACAGCAGCAGTTTGGGGGTATCTGGAAGTCTGAAGGCACCATTAGGCTGCTGATGCACTCGCCACACAGGTACCCCACAGGTACAGGTTGACCTACTGGTGGCACCGTATCCCCCAGAGCATAGTTCTTTAGGAAATTGTGCACCCAGAGAAATAAATTTAGCCTCTTTAAAAGTATAATTTTTGCTTTTAAGTCAACTATCTTCAACATTATTACTTTAAAAATTGCTTACCTTGGGGCCAGAGAGATAGTACAGCAAATAGGGTGCTTGCCTTGCATATGGCTGGTCTGTGTTTAACCCGTCAGCCAAAATAATCCCCGAGCCCCATCAGGAGTGATCACTGAGTGCAGTCAGAAGCAAGCCTTGATCACTACCATATGTGGTCCAAAAAGAAAAGGAAATCAAATATGGGAAATATCCAACATTGCTTAAATCAATAATTAAAAATTGCTTACCTTTTTGCTGGTATAAGTCAATTCTGCATTGTTCTCAGAACATGAGTCTTTTTTTCTTTTCTTTTTATTTTTTTCTATTTGGATCACACTGGCGATGCTCAGGGTTTACTTCTGGCTCTGCACTCAGGAATTACTCCTGGCAGTGCTCGGAGGACCATAAGGGATGCCGGAGATAGAACCTGGGTCGGCCGCATGAAGGCAAATGCCCCACCCGCTATACTACTGCTCCGGCTCCAGACTATGAGTTGTCTTTTGAAATTTTTGGTTTGATGGAAAAATGGAATCTGGTTCCAGTCCCTGGTCCTCAGAAATTGAATATAGTAGGTAAGGGAGGTGGGTATTTGCTTCCTATTGGGAAAGAAATCTCAGGGTAGCAGAAAAAAACTATTTCTATAGCTAAGAATGGTACAACTGCTTTTTTTTTTTTGCAACATTTCAATGGTGACTTTTTTTTGTTTGCTGCTTTGGTTTGATTGTTGAGTCACACCTATCAGTGTAAGGGGCTTCTCCTGGCTGGCACTCAGGAAAACACAGTGCCAGAACTCAACCTTGAGGCTCCCACATGCATAATGTATGCTTCTTTCTTTTGAATTATCTCCCCTAGCTAATGAAGGATTTTCAAGAGCGATTGACTATTTGGAAATCTGAGTCCTTTTCCAATTCCTCTAGCAATCTTAGGCCTACAGCTGTTAAGAATTAGCGATTGATATGTTCATCGCAGCACTGTTTACAATAGCCAGAATCTGGAAAAAACCCGAATGCCCCAGAACGGATGACTGGTTGAGGAAACTTTGGTACATCTATACAATGGAATACTATGCAGCTGTTAGAAAAAAGGAGGTCAAGAATTTTGTAGTCAAGTGGATGGGCATGAAAAGTTTCATGCTGAGTGAAATGAGTCAGAAAGAGAGAGACAGACATAGAAAGATTGCACTCATCTATGGTATATAGAATAACAGAGTGGAGACTAACACCCAAGAACTGTAGAAATAAGTACCAGGAGGTTGACTCCATGGCTTCGAGGCTGGCCTCACGTTCCGGGGAAAGGTCAACTCAGAGAAGCGATCACCAACTACATTGTAGTCGAAGGCCATGTGGGGGAAGGGAGTTGCGGGCTGAATGAGGGCTAGAGACTGAGCACAGCGGCCACTCAACACCTTTATTGCAAACCACAACAGCTAATTAGAGAGAGAAAACAGAAGGGAATGCCTTGCCACAGTGGCAGGGTAGGGTGGGGGGGAGATGGGATTGGGGAGGGTGGGAGGGACACTGGGTTTACGGGTGGTGGAGAATGGGCACTGGTGAAGGGATGGGTTCCAAACTTTGTATGAGGGAAGTATAAGCACAAAAGTGTATAAATCTGTAACTGTACCCTCACGGTGATTCTCTAATTAAAAATAAATAAATTAAAAAAAAAAAAAAAGAATTAGCGATTGCTATAGCATACTGGTCATGGGAAATGAAGTTTAGTTTGTGACTCCCTGAAAATCAAATTCTAGACTGATTTTATAGGCGTTGGTTGAACTAGCAGTCAAGCATCTTTTATAAAAACATGGACATTCATCATTTATCATTGTCACTGGAAGCTGTTTTCAGTTTACCAGTCAGAGTAACTTAATGTCACTCTCCAGAGGCTCTTTAGTGACTGGGGATTCACATAAAGGACTTGGACTTCAATCATTTCAAGAACAACTATTGAAAAGCTAGCATGTATCTTTTTACTCTTTTGTACTCAATGATGTCAAAATGGGCTTAGGTATTTCTCATGTGAGTGTGTGAATTGTATCAGACAACATGCACGGCAGCTGTGCATCATCCACTTGCCAGGTATGAGGAAGGTCTGAGGAAGTTGGCAGGCAACCTGCTATCAGAATCCATCAGGCAGTCGTATGTCTCTGAGGGACCAAGGATGCAACGCTACACTAATGGTAAGTGTGATTGGTTCTTAATAAGCCTTTCTAAATGCCTCACGGTCATGTTAAATGCTTATTGAATGAATTATGGCTGAGAGCTGAATTGCCAGCATGGAGACTGAGAGATCACCCTTTTCATAGCTGTTATTCTCAGCAGTGGGATCACCGTTACTTACTTTACAAGCTCAGCAATGTCCTTGAGACTAAAAATGTCATCCTGGGGTTTCATGGTGTTTTCCTTTTTCTTTCTTGTTTTCAGTACCCCTAACAGCTACAAAGATCAGAGTTATATGGATCATGGCACCATACTTGGACTGCAGCTTTTGTTTATCTTCAGCCAGGCTAGTATTCTGAGATCAGTTTTAGAAAACGTAAACCACCTTAGCTTTTTTAAATCTCTTTTTAGCAGGAAGAGATTTAGGAAATGCAAAGAACTGACATGCGTAAAAATTAGGTATAAAAGGGCTGAAGAAGCAAATTGAGCAAATTGAGGCTGGGTCAAGCAGTTGACTTGCCAAGAACAGTCATCCTCCCAGAAGGTAGAGAATCAGGCAGCTGTCCCTGAAACTGTTTGCTTCAGAGATTTATAGCTGAAATAGCGATCCAGAAATCACCATCCCTGCCTCCACAGCTACAACTACTGCCATCAAAGTCATGCTGCTCCTGCTACACTGACATCAGTAAAAACTGCATGTCCTAGCGCCCGGTGCCTTGATGCCTGCAGAGCTAATGACTGGGTATTGCCATGTAACTGAATGCTGTTACAGAAAGCCCAAGCGCTACATACCATGCCAGCCTGCAGGAAACAAACAGCAATATCCCTCCTCCATGCACAGTCCTGTTTTCCAAATATCCCATATGTGCATCTCATTGGCACAACTGAAATAACATCTGGAACCTCCAGTATAAAAAAATCAGTAGAATGAGGTTTCCTTTTTACTGCCTCAGTGGTACTCATAGGCATTCAAAAAGGAGGGGGAAGAGATGAGAGTTAATCCACCCCGAACCTCACTGCGCCCCTGAAGGAAGAAGGGTCACAGGTGAGAATTTCCTGACTTGAAAATTTCAGGACACTGGCGGGGGCTGGAGAAAAACCCACAATTCAGGCTGGTTTGATACAGGTTCCTCCCACCACTACCCACAACCTTTTTTTATATTTCCTATCAAATGCTGCCCTCTGATGTTTGTAGAACAAACTACTTTCAGGAACTGTTGACAATGTGGGAGATGAACCTCATTAAGTGCTTGCTTGCATTCTGGAAGCCTGGGTTCTCTCTGTATGTGTGCAGGACGTGGTCCCCCAGCACAGTTCTGAGCACTGCTAGGCATAGGCCCCAAACAAAAAATGCTGAAATAGCAATAAATAAGTAATAAATAATAATAATAATTTAGCTTTAGTTTTCTGGATTAAAAGCTGAAAACGTCAGAACTTCACAAGACCTGGGGAAAATTCACCAAATGAGGCACAAAACTTGACAACTTTCAAAGGATTTGATCAAGCGACTTACAAAAGTCAAATTTGCCAAGGGGTTAGCTGACCCAGATATGTGGGCACAGGACGTTTCTCCTCTGTAATCAAAACAGATTGAAGTTTTAAGTATCCAGCATGGTTCATGCAATAATCAGGAAGGAAAGTAGATAACCAAGTAAGTCATTTATACAAATGATGGATCAAAGAGTAGACTTTTTTTTTTTGCTTTTTGGGTCACATCCGATGATGCACAGGGGTCACTCCTGGCTCTGCACTCAGGAATTACCCCTGGCGGTGCTCAGGGGACCTTATGGGATGCTGGAAATTGAACCCGGGTTGGCCACGTGCAAGGCAAATGCCCTACCTGCTGTGCTATCGCTCCAGCCCCTCGAGTAGACTTTTAATAAAGGTTTCATTTAAAGCCCACGTTGTTAATTTGACTTCTCTTGGTTGGTAACCCACTCCCCCGTTACCATATGCCCAACACAGTTGGTGACCGTGTGTACATCACAGTTGACATCACAGATTTTCAGAATTTTATATGTAGTAGGAATGAGTATGGCAACAGGGGAAAAAAAAGTTCTGGATGAAATATTGCTCAGTACAACCAAGAAAGGATACTATGTTTAAAATTAAATACACAGCTTTTATTTACAATCCAAATCACCTCCCAGAAGCATGGTTACAGTAGCAAAATCCATGAGTGAAGAGCTCTTTGTTCAGACTCACACACAAATCTGGGAGGGGAAGAGAGCAGTAAGCCTCAGAGATGCCTCCAGATCCCAGGTCAGACTGTCTCATCTGGGGCGCCCTGGAGTGTTGTGTGAGCCCACCACCCGCCACAACAGAGCAGCTGAAAACCTCCAGAACCCAATTGTTGCCATGCTCACAGCCCTTCTCCACTGGCTTAAGAAAACCCTCAGCCATGAGAATGAATCTACTGAAAAACCAGGCATGCGGGTTTTGTGACCGAAATCTCTAGGCTCTCATGATGGGCAACTCCCATCTCCCTGTTCTTCCGGAAATCTGGCAGTCATGCCCATGAACTGCGTCTGGCGCCATATAAGCTCACTGATGGTTATGGCCCAGAGATTTACAAACAAGTCTCGGAAGAGAACAACAAGCTCCAGAGATGCATTGGGATCCCAAAGTCACCATCCAGTTAAAAATTTAACTCCAGGGGCTGAAGTGACAGCACAGAGGGTAGGGCGTTTTCCTTGCACTTGGCCGACCCGGGTTCAATTCCCAGCATCCCATATGGTCCCCTGAGCACCACCAAAAGTAATTCCTGAGTGCAAAGCCAGGAGTAACCCCTGTGCATTGTCGGGTGTGACCCAAAAAGCAAAAAAAATAAATAAAAATTTAGCTTCTGTGTATCACCCTATTTAAAATTTTTTATGTTCCTGGAGCTCAAGGTCACGAATCTTATACTTTACACCACTGACATACCATGAGTAGCACACCACATTGGATGGGGTGTAAAGTAGAAGGTAACAGATCTCGATTAAAATATATACATATGTGTGTATACATATATATGAGCACAAAAGGCCCAACCTGTTAACATGTTAGTAATCTCTTATACGAGGGCTTCATGGCTCCAGGATGAGCACAACAATCTTCATATACTCCCTTAAGGAAGCTTTTTTGGATCATTTTTTTCCATTTACTATTTTTTTTATTATTAGTGAATCACTGTCAGGTACAGATACATACTTACAAACTTTTGTGCTTGCGTTTCTCTCATACAATGATCAAATACCCATCCCTCCACCAGTGCCCATTTTCTACCACGTGATCCCAGTATCTGCTGAATCTTTTATTTGAGAAAGCATGGACCAAAAAACCTGGCTAAGCCTGGGACTGGCTTTTCTTTCTCGCAAAGAGTAATTCCTCACTCCAGCCTGAGTCCACGACTCCCTGAGAAACTGGGTGGTGGGGAATAATTCTCGTGCCGCACTGATGTCAGGTGGACGTCAGGTGTGGCTTGACAGTTACCTAGTGGGGCTGGTGGGACTCAGGGTCTGTGCCATGCAGGTCTCACTGAAGACAATCAATCCTAGCCTTCTCAGCTAGCCATGGGGTGGCAGAGGTAGATTGGGAGAAAGTGGCCATCTCTCTCCTTTCTGTTTCACATAAAGCACCCACAGGGAACCCGCTAGCATCCGTTGGAATTACCGAATTATTTTCCACAACTATCTTACCCCAAGAGTACCATCTCTGAGAACCTATACATATCTGTTAACTCTTGGACAAATAGCATAAAACCATCGCTTCTGAGGCCAAAGCAGTACTTAAATAGGACAAATTTGAGATGTTCCGAAAAAAAAAAAACACATTACTTTTGTAGATAAATCTTCAGTCTCCAGGTGTCAGAGCTGCCCCATTGCCCCTCTTCAGTTCTTTGGCATGAAAGAAAAAGTATTTGCAAACAAGTCACAGCAGAGATCAGAGGATTCTCTCTCTGGAGAGGGAGAGAAGAATCACACTCTTGCACTCCACTGTTTGCTTTCCCACTGGGGAAGAGAAAGGCTCATCTTCAGGATGCAAGGATGAAAGGCTGAAGAAAACAACAAGCTTGAAACTGTGTGGGGTCAGGGCCGAGTATAATCAGTCCTCAGGGGGCCCTAGTCTGCTGATGTGCTTCAAAGCTTTGGAATTTGACTTAAGGGATGTCACCCAGCTGGGTTCACAGAAAAAATGCCCCAAAGGCTAGAGGTGAGGTCTACTCACATAAGTGAGATCATTCATGGAGAAACATTTAGAAAAGAGTTTGTAGCGCATTATTATAATGACAGCAATAATAAGTCAACCACAAAGATCCTCCCAAGACTATCAAATCCTCCATGTTTTATAGTTTAGTCATATGGCTCTGAGAGCAAAATAGTCTAGAGAATTTCAATTTCATAGACAAATTAAACAAATTACACTCATCCTTGCAAAAAATAATGAGCAGTCATTAATGAAAGTGTATTGTACATTTTTTGCAAGTGGGTAACTGGCAATTACACAAACACGTTACCTTTAAACAGCATTTTCACTTTAAGGTGATCTTATCGGTACATTCATGCTACAAAATGATGCCACACATGTACTTACACAACACCTATACATTTAGTATTTATGGGATCACTTTTGTTTTCATTTTGGGGCCACACCTGGTTGTGCTCAGGGATCACTCCCTGCAGAGCTAGGGAGACCTTATGGGGTGCTGGGGATCAAACCCAAGTTGGCGATGTGCAAGGAAAAGTGCCCTACCTGCTATACTGTTGCTCTAGCCTCATAAATTCACTTTCTCTTAAATTTCCTTTTCTTTCTTGGTCTGATATTCTAATACACTCTTCTAGTACTTAGCTTCAGATTATCCTGTCTTCACTCAGGAAGCCCTGTGAGTGGAGTGAGTTCACCAAATGACTACTGAGTATGCCTGAATTATTTTAATTTTATAACCTGCTAGTTTGTTCTCATGATACTGAATCAATCTCTATGAACAGAAGGGGTATTTTTAATTAAAATTCTTTTGTCAGACTACCCTCATAGGAATACCAGAGTATTTTTAAATGCTTAATATGCATTACTGACTTAAATAAATCTCTTTGAAAACCTTCAGTTTTGTCTACCACCTTTCTTTTATTCAACATCTACTGAAACTATATGACAGACTTAATTTTAGTACAATAGAAAACAAGAGTTTGTTTCTGAGTTTATAACCTAATGTTTCCTCCACCTCCCAAAGTAAAACTCATTTTTTTATGTCTGGGGAACCACTTATGTAGAAAATAATCAGAAATGACTAAAGATTATGCCTCTACTCCTGGCAAATAATACCAATCTCCAATTATACACTAAGATCTACTCTAAATCTAAAGAGAGGCTATGACACCTAATTATCCACCATTTTATCATTATATAAAATCTTCTTATGCATTATAGTATAAATCAAATATAAGGTCTTCTTCATTACTGGTCAATACTCAGCATGTCCAATCTGCTATCTTTTGAGCTTCCTGCCATTAACTGCATCTCCTATGCCACAGAATCTTTGCACTCTTTCAACTGGTTCCCTAAATGCACAAATTTTTTATTTACTATTTTTATTTGCTTTTTGGGTCACACCAGGCTATGCTCAGGGGTTACTCCTGGCTCTGCACTCAGGAATTACTCCTGGTGGTGCTTGTGGAACCAAACAGGATGGCGGGAATTGAACCCAGGTTGATTGCATGCAAGGCAAACGCCCTACCTGCTGTACTATCACTTTGGCCCCGTTTGCACAAATCTTTTAGTGCCAGGTTTTTAGTTATCAGTAACAAGTGTACACATCAATTCATGAATATCATAATTAAGGTAAAACCAGAAAATACTGTTTACATAATCAGATGGTAAATGGAGACAAAAATGTAGATTTCTTCTGGATACATAACATTCATTTCATAGATATGCAGAAAAGGCTGGGCCTTACCTTAGACTTCTAGAACAGTATGAGTATTTCTCAACTGTGTCCAGATGGTCCCTGTAGCCAATAGTCCCTGTACAGGTCCCTCAGGTTATTTCATGGGGTCACAGATAATAATCATATCAATGGGGAGCCAGGGAAAACTACCACTTACTAGACCACCTTTTCTATTATCAATTTTTATGTTTCTGCTGTAATTTTTTTTTTTTTTTTGCTTTTTGGGTCACACCCAGCAATGCTCAGGGGTTACTCCTGGCTCTGCACTCAGGAATTACTCCTGGCAGTGCTTGGGGGACCATATGGGATGCTGGGAATCGAACCCGGGTCGGCTGCGTGCAAGGCAAATGCCCTACCCGCTGTGCTATCACTCCGGCCCCTTGCTGTAATTCTTTATCCACTTGCTTTTGGCTTAGTTTGCGCTTCATTTTCAATTGTTTTCAGATGAAAAACTAGGTGGATATAGTTGTTGGAAAAATAAGGTGTTGGAACATTCTATACTTGAAACCCAAGCATCAATAGTACTTAAATCAGTTACCTTCAAATAAGATGAGATTGATTTGTGACATTTCATATTATAGGCAGCTGCCCATCCCTTTATACACATCCTCGGAGCATTCCTGCAGTGCATGGCATTATGCTCTGGTGTATTTCTTTCCATTCATATTTTCTATTGGTACTTAACATATTACCTAGAAATCTATTTTAAGTTTCACGTGTATTTCCCAAATTACTTATTTTCTTGTGAAAAAATAAGTTTTTTTTAAAAAATGCAATTATTTTCTGTGATTCCAATCTTTCAGGGGCTTTTGTTTTGGGGCCACACCCAGTAGTGCTCAGAGCTCACTTCTGGCTCTGTAGGTACTTCTGGATTGGCCAGAGAAGGCAAGCACTTTATATACTATTTCTCTCACCTCCCCAAGGACTTCTTCTTTTGACCCTAACATATGGCCTCATCCAAAAGAATGTTGCATATACTCTTAGAATGAAAGCACTGGCTATATGTAGAATGAAGAGTTAACTGTCCAGTCAACTTGAATTCATCCTTCAAACAGCATAAAGTCTGTGTTCAACAGATTTAAAATGAAGATCCAACGCAGAAGTTTTATCTTTAGAGGCAACCACAACTTACCAGAAACAGTACTTAATATATTAAGTGCTAGTAATATCACAGTATATTTTGTATGCAAGGCCTATCAGTAAACAGAAGAGACTCCTTATGAAACTTTGCTCTTTTTAAGTCTCCTGCTACACAAAAGGAAAGGAATAACTACCTTTAAAATTAACCATGTTTAACCAAATTAAACAGGGTGCCAGTTGTTCAACTACTAGTATTTCCCACTTTTTAAATAAACCTAATGATCACCCCACCTATAACTCACTCACTAAATGCTATCTCCCAGTATCAGATTGGGCCTTGAGCTACAAGACTCCCACCAAGTGATTCTCAACCTTAGTTGCACATTATTTCACCGAGTGAACTTTTAAAAGCACCAGTAGCCCTTTAAAACCACCAGATTCTAACCTACGTAGGTATTCTCCTGTTCAAGAGAACCAAGGTTGGTTTCAATTTAACAAAGACTGAGAACCCAGTTCAGTCACTCCACTTTTCTCCGTTTAGGCAAAATAACCGAGGAGAAACAAATTTCCTGTCTTTTTATTTAAACTTGTTACTCTCCTGTCTCATCCAAGACATCTCTCCACCTACCTCAGAGGTTCAATCTTTTACTAGCACCCACTGCTCAGAAGTCCTACATTTCTACTTCATTCTACTACTTTCTACTTCATTTATTTTTTGTGGTTTGTTCTTATTGGGACCAGTGACCTGCTGATATCCACCTACTACCAATCTTCCAAAAATATTTAAAAGTTATTGTTCTACTGATACCATTTGTTTACAAATGTTGCTATTTAATAGTTTCGGCTCTTAAAAGGCATTTAAGATACCACTTTTTTAAAAAAAAATCACTTTAACAGAGAAACAGCAAATAATTATTTTGTTGATATAGCATAGCAGTTAGGGCGTTTGCCTTGCACGCGGCTGGCCCGGGTTCGATTTCCTCTATTCCGGGTTTGATTCCTCCGTCCCTGTCAGAGAGCCCAGCAAGCTACCCAGAACATCCCGCCCACACAGCAGAGCCTGGCAAGCTACCCACGGGGTATTCGATATGCGAAAAACAGTAACAAGTCTCACAATGGAGATGTTACTGGTGCCCGCTCAAGCAAACGGATGAACAACGGGAGGATAGTGCAACAGTGCTTTTTCTTTATACTTACCACGTAACAAATTGAACTAAATTTCTCCTTGTCTTTAAAAGAGGGAAACACTTCCTCTGAAATGCATTACCACACAGTCAATAATAACATTGGCCGAGTGTTGTAACAACCTCCACCATTCAAATAGGTATTCAGGCACCAATTACACAAGATAAAAGTAGTAGCTGACGGTGAGAGGTTAGCTTGGGTTCCTATCTTGAGACGTTTAGGTCTAACTAATATTTGATACAAAGCTTATATAAATTCATGCTATTAATGTCAAAATTAAAGAAAATTTCACAATCTCTACCATGTCCTTCTAATAATTAGTCAATTATTCCAGCTTGGAAAAACTATTGGCATCATCTGAGTTTGCCACAGTAAAACCCCTGTTCATCTTGGTTACATTAACTATCGATGACATGTCCTGACTAGTAACTGAGGATATAAAATCCCAAATAAGTAGAATGGCAACAAAGTTTTGACAAATTTTGAATAAGCAAATATAGATTCTTGTATTACTTAATCATGCTCATTATTCAGTGAACAAAATTTCTTTAATTTTGTATTAAAAAGCATTTATTTAAATAAAGTCTGAACAATGGATATAACCAATTAAACTTCTTTTTTCCTCTCAAAACTATGTACTCCTTTGTTTTTCCCATATCTTAATGACAATCTACTGGAAAGGAAAGTAAAAAAACTGGATGCATTCTTAATTAAAACAGGTTTAAAAAGAATAAATTCGAGTATTTCTCAAACATCATATATATAAATCAGAAACCATTATGTAACAGTGCTTCAAATGGCGCTACAACCATTAAAACATTTAGCTTATTTAAAATTCTTGTTCAGAGTCAATTTCTATTGAGTCCTTATGCAGTGAAATGCATTTTTAGTATTTCCTAACTGTAGTAGAAAATGGCTTAGAAATGAATGTTCTAATATTTTCCATTAAATATAACCAACAATTTATCAAAAATACTTTATTATGAACAATGTGAGAAAGTGGTGATACTAGCTTTGTATGCTTTTTCTATCTGGTAAGTTTTACAATCTCAAAGTAAAAAAATATGCTCATTTTCTAATTCTTCCCAAAGACTCATTAAGAAAATATAGTTACTTTAAAATTTCAAAACACAGAAACTGTTCTTATTACATTTTCAAATCTGTTTAAGAATTTGGTGCTATGCTAAAGAGAAGGATGAAACCGCAGCTGTGAGGAGGGGAAACAGTAATTACTGATCAAGAGTAAAAACTACCAATTAACTTCATAAAAACTTCATACTGTTTTAGCACAACCTAGTGGTGATTAAATTTAGGTACAGCAAATGTCAGGGGGGAAAAATAAAATTTCCAGTTACTTTAAATTCACTTACAGCAATTATTTTAATTCAGAAATTTAAACACACATTCAGATAAACTATTCTTAAAATAAGCCCTATTTTTAAAATGGGGTTTATTTAAAAAAAAAAAATTAGCCAAAAGCAATACCAAAATTACATGATTACATTAGGCTGAATTGGCACATAGTATTTTTGATGTAAACAGCAAAAAGAATGATCACACAAACCCGCTATCATTAAACTGTTTCAAAATTGATACCAGTGAACAAAAGTATAACAATACCTTTATGATCTAACTGCTCAAAACAGTACAATCATTGCTTTGTTTAATTTCTTCAGCATTTTTTATCTTTTATAAAAAATCTTTTTTATATTTTATCTTTTATCTCCTGCAGCAATTACTTTTTATCTCCTACAGCAATTACTCTGTTGGGTTAACTTAACAAAGTTCAAAGTCTAGGTAAGTAATAAAGCTCTATGAGCAGCCACTGGTTACTGATGAAGTTCTTATTCTTTAGAAAATGTGCCCATTATTAAACCGGATGACATTTGGTGTATGGTATACTATTCTTCAATGTATCAAAAAAACCCTCCTTTTTAGACAAGTAGAACTATAATAATTTCGCTCCAGTTCCTTTCACTGTTGCACTGTTTTCCATATTAGTTACAATTACCTGAAAATTCAGCAAACACTGAACTTTCCAAGACACCTGGTAAGATATGATCCAAATGTGTACAGCAGTTAAATGATAAGAGGTCTGAGGAGAATAATTACAAAGATGTGTTTTATATTCCACATGTCCTGCAGGTGTTACATCTACCTTACCCATTCTTTAATGTTCATGACAAATACTTGTGCTCACTGAGCACAAGCAACTCAAGTGAAGACTTTCTCTGTTCTCTTTAGGATAGTACGTAATCAGTACATCCTATATCACCAAGAATTAGGACTTAATTCTCTCTTGGAAACCTAACTAAGAAAGGCTGATAGATACTCTAACTTATTCCTCCTCAACTTCTCTGCTCCTTAATATTCTAATCTCAGATCTGTGGTACTAATTTTACTAATTGCAGGCTTTGTCCTGCATTTATAACCATAGGAGAAAGCTATTTCTCAATGCTCACCTCACTCTCTCTATATATGTGTATAGACATAAAGAAGCATATAAATTCTTTTTTTGTTTTGTTTTGTTTTTGGGTCACACCTGGCGATGCACAGGGGTTACTCCTGGCTCTGCACTCAGGAATTAACTCCTGGCGGTGCTCAGGGGACCATATGGGATGCTATGGGACCATATGAACCCGGGTCGGCCGCGTGCAAGGCAAACGCCCTACCCGCTATGCCCCCTACTCCAGCCCCAAGAAGCATATAAATTCTTATACTTTCTTTAATGCTGTAGTTTTCTCTTCAACTCCTGTCAACTTCAGTAGTACATAACAACTATGTCCTTTTCGTTTTCATGACTATTTTCTATCCATGAAGAACAAAAATTTTAACAATTTTCTGAAGATGTAGAATCTATAATTTTAAAATATTTTGCATAATATAAATTATATACAAATGTTGAGCTACCTTATTCCTGTGGACTGATGAAAGAAGAATTATTTTGCTCAAAAAGATACTGTGAATTTTTAAAACCTTTACTTAACAATCTCAAGAGAATTCTTTTAAAAAAATTTTGTTTTGGGGCCACACCTGGCAGTGCTCAGGGGTTTTTCCTGGCTCTGAGCTCAGGAACCACGGATCATATGGGATGCCTGGGATCAAACCAGGTAAACGGTGCACCAACGAGTGCCCTACCAGCTGTACTATCTCGCTGGAAACTATTAAGAGAATTTTAAAAAAATTAAAAGATTGGTATAGTTCTGGATATGTGCTACCGGAAAACTCAAGGTTTATTTTATCAAGTGACAGCAAATATGAAATTCCCAATTCCATACTATATGGATTTTTTAAAATCATATGAAATAATTTGAAAATAAAAATTACTTTCCTTGCTAACACCATAAAGCAAAAAGCTTGGTGATTTAACTTATTTCCTCTTAAGATGAATATTCTTAAACAAAAATCCGTGAAAACATAAAACAAACAAAACCACGCAAAAATTCATCAACTACAACATCAATGTGTTGAACACTAGTCACACTATACCACAGAACAGGGGCTGATAAATTTTACAGAGGGTGAGAAAGGAAATAATTTAAGATTTCTTCATCTACTGTCTCTGTAGTAGCTATTCAATTCTGTCCAAGTAGCACAAAAATTGCCATAAACAATGTGTGGCAGTATTCCAAAAACCTCTATTTATGGATACTGAATTTCCTATTAATTTTCAGTGTCTTGAAAAATTGTTTCCAACCATTTAAAATTGAAAACACAACTGTTAGCTCACTGGTCCTGAAAAGAAAGCACGGAGATGGACTTGAACCACAGGCCAAAGTTGGCTGTGCCTTATGTACAGGTTTTTAAATGTGATGCAAAATTATTTAAAATTATAGGTTTGAAATCTACAGACCGAAGACCTGTTTTGTAGATCTCTCATTTTAAAATTTAAACCAGACAAACCCTCTACTTTCTGGATAAATACACTCACATGAAAGAAGAAAATATTTCAGAATATAAATCCCCACTTAATAAAGGAAGAAAAAAAAAAGTTATGAGTCTTTCATCTTATAACATAATCTGGAAATATTTAAAAATTTTATTCTATGCAATAAAAAATAGTTTGCATAGATTTAGTACATAATTTCTTAATTTTCACTCTAGGAAAAAAGACAATGAGAAAAAGTTTTTAAATCTCTCTATTCCATTTATAAAATACTGCAATCTAATTCCTTGCATATACAAGCATCAACTTTGAATATAGTATTAGTCATACCTATGAACTGGAATTGACCTAGATGAGTTTTGGGAAGTCTCAAAAGATGCACAATTACATCAAACAATACTATGATTTCTATACTTTGGAACATCTAAATAGGAAATTCCTGTCTCCATAATGTAAGGAAACAAGAATATTTTTCCATAGTTATCAAGTATAAAAAAAAGTTCACAGCTTTATTTACCTTTATCAAAGGTAAAATGATTCACTGAACATTCCAGGGATTATTTTGACCTTTAGTAGTTCCTAAACATAAATTTCACGTGAAATTTTACCTGTTTGGGATTTCCAAAGCAAGAAACTAATACAAAATTTACTCAACTCTCAGAAGTCCATGGGCTCAAAAAAAAGGAATTAAATATAAATGTTTGACAACTTTATCCTTTCTAGTATTACAACAGCTTCAGGTTTTGAGGCTTAGTTTCTTGTGTCTATCCATTAAAAACCTAACTCAATCTTCTATTTTAATAACTCTCAATGTCTTCTTTTGCTGAGGACTTTGTTTTGCGACGGAGAAGATCAGTTCGTCCAGCTTCAACCATTTGTTCCTCCCAAGCTTTAATTTCATTATAATAACGAACTTTATCATCTTCAGCACGTTGGATATATACCTGAGGAAAAGGATGAATTGCCAAAATTAATTCTTCAAAAGAGTTTCTGGATGATGTCCACATATACTCTAGAAATTAACCCTACTAATCTACACATTTTTATAAAGAAACTGAACAAAAGAATCTTTTTCTGAGATAAACATTAGATGAGGGCAACGGATGTAATTCAAGCAGTAGAACAAAAGCTTTGCAAGGCTGTGGGTTTGATTCTTGTCATACCGTAAACTCACCCTCAGAAGCACAGTGTGTGACTCTAGTAGTCACTGAGCATCGAGTGGAGCAGCTGTCACAACAATGAAGAAATAGAAGATGCAATAAAGGCAAAAATGCATAGATTTTGTATTAATTAGATTCCTACAATTTCAAGGTATGGAACGTGAGAAATCAGCATCAGCAGAATGTGATGGTACCTGAACACTGTATGTGATGACTGCCATACTGCAGTCAAAAACTTCCAAAAAATCAGCAAAGTGGTTCAGTGATAAGAGCACGTATTTTGCACAATGTGAGGCCCAGAATTAGATCCTCAGAACCACAAATATGTGTGTGTACGTGCACACACGCGCGCGAGTGCACAAACACGCACATACACACACACACACACACACACACAACTTCAGAAAGTTCAGAAAGGAAAAAAGCCAAATTGGTTCTAAGAATAAGAATAATAATTTAATTACATTATTAGTTTTTACATGAAATAAACTTTGCCCTACTAACTTCTCAAGAGATATTCTAACTAGACACTTGAGATTAATACCATACCACTGGCAAGAGAGATGGTATAGGGGTAAGATGCACTTGCCTAGGATTGTAAAATCTAGGCAGCTACACGCAAAAAAATGAACTCAGATCTCTAAAACCACACACGAAAGTCCAATCAAAATGGACTAAAGACCCTGATATGAGACGTAAACCAATGCAGAAGAAATCGTAGGCCGAACTCTCCATGATACTGAAGTTAAAGGCATCTTCTACAATGAAAACACTCCTAACCAAGTGCAAGCAAAGATAAAAAAAAAATTGCACTACATTAAACTAAAAAGCTTCTGAACCTCAAAGGAAACAATGACCAAGACACAAAGGCAGACCACTGAATGAGAGAAAATTATTCACCCAACATTCATCTGATTAAAGGATTAACATCCAAGATAAGGCACTAGTAGAACTCTCAAGAATAAAACATCCAACCGCATCAAAAAATGGGGAGATGATGAGGGGCTGGAGCAATAGCACAGCAGGTAGGGTGTTTGCCTTGCATAGGGTCAACCTGGGTTTGATTCCCAGCATCCCATATGGTCGCCCAAGCACCACCAGGAGTAATTCCTGAGTGCATAGCCAGGAATAACCCCTGTGCATCACTGGGTATGACCCAAAAAAGCAAAAAAAAAAAAGGGGGGGCGGAGATGAACAGAAACTTCCTCAAAGAAGAAATAGAAATGGCCAAAAGGGACATGAAATCATCAGGGAAACGTAAATCAAAACAACAATGAGATATCATCTCACACCAGACTAGCATACATCAAAAAAGAACAACAGGGCTGCAGTGATAGTACTGTGGGTAGGGCATTTGCCTTGCATGCAACCGACCTCCTGAGTTTGAGCTCCTACATCCAGTGTGGTCCCCTGAGCACCGCCAAGAGCAATTCCTTAGGGCAGAGAGGCAATAATCCCTGAGCACTGCCAGTTGAGACCCCAAAAGCTAAAAGCCAAAAAAATAAAAAAGAACAACCATGGCTGGCATGAAAGCAGGGAGAAAGGAACTCTGATTCACTGCTGGTGGAAATATTGATCGGTCCAGCCTTTTGGAAAACAATGTGGACATTGGCTCAAAAAAATTAGAAATTGAGCTTCCATGACCCAGCAATACCACTCCTGGGAAAATACCAAAAACACAATGCAGAAAAAGTGATCTGCACTCATATGTTCATTACAGCACCTTTCACAATAGTCAAAATCTCAAAACAATCCCAGTATCTGAGAATAGATGAGTGGATCAAGAAACTATGGTATACTTACACAATGGAATACCACACAACCATGGAATTTTCTTATACGTGGATGAACTTGGAGAGTATCACGCTGGGTGAAATGAGTCAGAGGAAGAGGGACAGACATAGAATCATTGCACTCATATGTGCGATTAAAAAAAAGAGAGAGAAAAGAATTATGCCAAAAGACAGTAGAAATGAGGGTCAGGAGAACTGGTCCATGGGAAGCTTGTCATAATGGGGGTGAGGGCGGGAAGCATAGAGTGCAATTAGGACAGAGAAGAGACCACTATGACAATGACAGTTGAAAATGATCATTCTGGACAAGAAATGGGTGCTAAAAGGTTATAAAGTGATATCCGTGATAACCTTTCAGTAACGGTATTGCAAATCACAATGCCTAAAAGGAAAAAAGGAGGGGGTATGGTGCTGCCAGCAGGTCAACCTGTACCTGTGGGGTGAATGTATCAGCAGCTTGATGGTGCTTTCAGGATCCTGATACCCAAAATTGCCGCTGTGCCTTTGGCCAGACCCCACAAGTTGGGGCCAAGTTTACCAAGAATTTAAATGGCCAAAAATTAGGTATGTGGGAGCCACGCTCACAAACCACCCCCGGACTCAGCTATAAAGCTCATTTATTAGCCTTATTTTAGAGAACCATAAATAAATCTCATGAGATCCAAAGTCGCAGTTAATCTCGGATCAGGGCATGGCTGAACAGACTGGATGGAGTAAATCGGAGGGAAGCACGTTAGTCTGGTGTCCCAAAGCCCCCAGCAGCCCCTTGCTTCCACAATCCAAAATTGTTGCCGTACCCCCAGCCTGACTCCACCATCTTAGGACAGACCTCACCAAGTTGTAAATTCGGATATGCGGGTTTTGTGAGTGAAATCTCCAGGCTTCCTCGGGGTTGGGAGGGGCTGCCTCCCCCACCTCCCTGTACTTCCAGAAGCCTCAGCAGTCATATCCACACCTCAAAGAGGCCACCCAATGAAGAGTTACTCTAGCCTTATTGTCCCGATAAAAATACTGAATGCCCTGAACAAAAACCATGACCTATTGGCACCTGTATAGCAAACCATAATGCACAAAAGGGAAAGGAGAAAGACAGCAAGAAGGAAAGTGCCTCCCATAAAGGGAGGCTGGGGGTGGTGGTAGGGAAACAGGAGACACTGGTGGAGGGAAGGGTGCTGAATCATTGTATGACCGAAATCCAATTATGAACAGTTTTGTAATGCTCTATCTCATGGACATTCAATTATTATTATTATTTTTTGAAGTATTGTGGTGGAGCAGGAGTGATAGCATAGCAGGTAGGGCGTTTGCCTTGCATGCGGTCGACCCGGGTTCAATTCCCAGCGTCCCATATGGTCCCTTGAGCACCGCCTGGAGTAATTCCTGAGTGAAGAGCCAGGAGTAACCCTTGTGCATCGCCAGGTGTGATCCAAAAAGCAGAAAAAAAAAAAAAAAGAACAGAGAGAGAAAAAAAAAAGTATTGTGGAGTTCATACCCAATTCAATCAGCATAATCAATGGCTGAATAAAAGTGTCCTACATTTTTAAAAAAAATTAAAGGAAGAAAGGAGAGAGGGAGGGAAGGAGAGAGAGGAGGGGAGAGAGAGAAAGAAAAATCTCTGCAACACAGGCAGGCTAGGGAGGAGGGGTGCCGGTGGGAAATGTTCCCTGGGAAGGGATGAGTGTTGGAACATTATACTGAAACCAATATTAACAACTCTGTAACTGCGTATCTCATAGTCACGCACTAGAAAATGGGGGTGCAAGTGGGGGAAGCACTCACTTTGCATATGGTTAACCCCAGTTCTATTTGCAGCACCACATGATTTCTAGAGCACCACCAGGAGTGCAGGCCCCCAAATCAAAAATACTTAAAATAAAATTTAAAAGTAAAGCCACCTTACTTACTTGTTTTTGAGAGCTAGAAAGGTTTTTCCAGTTTTCATTTACACTTTTCAGCTTGTTCTGTAAAACCACATTATGTTTATTAATTCAATCAAATTAGGGAAATTAGTAATTAAAGAATTTATTATTCTAACAAAAATTCAAGTATCAGGAATCATAAGCAGTCTTGTTAATTTTTAGTATCTTTCTGTATAAAAACTTTAATTAGAAATGTACTGAGTCAGTGAAATAGTACAGAGGGTAGGGCATTTGCCTTGCATGTTAGCTGACCCAGGTTAGATCTCTGGGACCCCATAAGGCCCCCTGAACTCCAGTGGATATAGCAACAAAACAATACCAAAAAATTTTTATCCTTTAAAATTAGATACTTGAACATTATGTCCATTTCTGATGTATAACAAAATTAAGTATCTGTGTGGACTGTGAAATGATCACAATGTCTAGTTAAGATTCCACATAGTAATAACAATTATTTTTCTTGTGATAGGTACCATTTACTCTTTCCTCTGAGCAACTTCCTAATACATAACAGTGTAATTAATTATAGTTACCATGCAATACATCACATTCTTGGGCTTATTTTAGAACTACAAACCTGTTTCTTTGCCTACTTTTAACTGTTTCTTAAATTCAACCACTAACCTCTAAGCTTATTTCCTTAGGACATCTTTGTGAAATTTCACAGTATATCCTATTTCACTTAGCATAATGCTCTCAAGATCCATCTACGCTGTCCTATGAGGCAATTACTTTCTTCCTTTTTTATGAACAAATAATAGTCCATGATAACCTACCATGTCAACAAGTTAGATCAGTAATGAACTCCAATGGCAGTGGTGTTATATAGAGCCCAAGTATACCATAGGTGATAGCAGTGATTTCCAACCTTTTTACAGCTGAAATCAATGATAGTCCACGGACCAATGGTTGAAAATCACTGAGTTATACCATGTGGGGTGGAAAAGTAATCTGGGATGTCCCCCAATGATAAATAGCCTAACAACCCATTTCTCACAATGTTTACCTGGTAATTACACATACTTATGGTTTCTACAGACCATTTCTCTATCCTTCAACTCACCAACGGGCACTTAAGATTGCATGCATGTCATGGCTACTGTAAATAATACAGAAAAATAAACATATGGGTGCATATTATCTTTTTAAAGTTACTGTTTTCCTTTTCTTCAGATAAATATCCAGAAGTGGAATTGTTAAATCATGTACTTTCTTTTGTTTTGAATTTCGGGTCATACCTGACAATGCTCAGGGGTTAATTCTGACTCTGCCTTTAAGAACTCAAGATACCTCTTCTTGTTTTGTGGCAGCAACTGATAAAATTCAGTGTTTACTCCTGGCTCTGCACTCAGTAATTATACCTGGCACTCAGGGGCCCATGTGGGATGCAAGGAATCGAATCTAGGTCAGTCAGGTGCAAGACAAGCACTCTCCTCGATGTACTATCTCTCCAACCCCAGAATTGGATATTTTCTGAGGAACCTTTACATTATCTCCAGAGTATGCTGTGAAATTTATACTTCCATCAACAATCCACAGGTTTAACTTTCTCTCCATCCTTACCAACACTTGTTATAATTCTTTTTGGAGGAGACAGGGTGGGATGGAGGGCCACACTCTGCAATTTGCTCAGGAGTAACACCTGATGGTTCTTGGGGACCATATGCAAAGCCAGGGATTAAACCAGGGTTACGCATACAAGAACCTGAAGTCCTCTACGTGCTCTCTGACCCAACACTTTTTATTTATCTTTTAATAACTTGTCTAATGAATATGAGATACTAAATCAGTATTTTTTGACTTGATTTTCCTTGAAAGTAATGTTATATACCTTTTAATTTCATACGGCAGAGCCTGGCAAGCTACCTGTGGCATATTCGATATGCCAAAAACAGTAACAACAAGTCTCCCAATGGAAACGTGACTGGTGCCCGCTCTAGCAAATCGATGAACAACGGAGGACAGTGCTACAGTGCTACCTTTTAATGTACCTTCTCATACATTTTTAAGTCTTCTTTGGGAAAACTTAAGATATTTTTAAATATGCTTACTACTGAACAGTTTAGGTCAGGTCAGTCTTTCCAATGGTGATGAACACTGCTCCCCAGTGCAAGAGTTGGTAGTAATAGCCAAGGGTATAATTAAAGGTCTCTTTCCTGGCTGGAAAGAATAGAGATCCTGCATACAGCTGACCTAGGTTTGATCCATGGCACTGCATATGGTCGCCCAAGGCTCACCGCGAGTGACCAGAGTCAGGAGTAAGCCCTGATTACCGCCAGCTGGGACCCCAGACAATGAGAGAAATAACAAAAAATGTGAGTTTTATTTCCATATAGTACTTATTTAAGAGCAACTTACTACTTTTCTTCACCTCCTGATATAGGACACCCCTAAAATTCCGTTTCTAAGTATTCTAACAATTAAAACTCATTTTTTTTTTTACCTGTGATGAACTCTCCTTAGCGTCTTGAAATCTTTCAGCTATAAAAATATTGTAAGCTGAGCGAGGTCTTTTTGGTTTTCCAAGCAGTGTTAACTCCTGTGTGAGGAAAAAAGAGAAGAGTTGCAGCTTCAACCTCTGAGATTTACGTTTACCTTTGAAATGTTGTTCATGATTATAGATTATACCTTAGAGTAAATATTATGTTTCTTGTATATGAAGTAACTATTCAAGTCAGAATCTTCCCTATTGTTAGAAATTTTAATATAGCATTGTTTTGAAAATTGTAAGTCTGAATCATTTTCTAAACAAAAGCATTTCCTTCACATAACATTTTCATGATCTCCATTCCATAACTGAGCACATATGTACAAAATATTCATGAAAATATAAAAAGCCTTCGCTTTCTCATCCTTACAGAATACTATTGGGGCTGGAGAGATAGTATATGCCTCGAATGTGGCCAACTGGGTTCAGTCCCCAGCACCACACGTGAGTCCCGTGGCCCTGCAAGTAATGCTCCCTAAGCGCAGACCAAGGAGAAAACCTGTATTGTTGCCACAAAAAAAAAAAAGCAAAAATAAAATACTACCATTTCCTTGGTGAAATTACTAGATGCCACAACTCATGAACTTTAGAATATCCACTTAAAAACTTCTCATTTCATTTCTTTCTCTCCATATTTCTTAACTCTGAAATGTCAACAGATGTGCTATTTTTTACTAAGTATTTAAAGAACAGCTGCCTTAGGGGCTGGAGTGATAGCATAGCGGGTAGGGCGTTTGCCTTGCATGCGGCCGACCCGGGTTCAAATCCCAGCATCCCATATGGTCCCCTGAGTACCGCCAGGAGTAATTCCTGAGTGCAGAGCCAGGAGTAACCCCTGTGCATCGCCAGGTGACCCAAAAACAAAAAAATAAAAACAACAAAAAAAAAACAGCTGCCTTAGTGACCATACTCAAGCTCTTGGAAAATATTAAGGAAACAGAACTCCTACCCAGTAACTTCTATGAAGCCAGTATCACCTAAAATAAACTAGGTCTAGAGTGATATTACAGTGGGTAGAGTGCTTGTCTTGCATGCATCTGACCCGGGGTTGATCCCTGGCACCCAAATTTCCTGAGTCCTTATAAAATGATCCCTGAGAAAAGAGCCAGGAATAAATCCTGT
The DNA here is from genome assembly GCF_027595985.1 of Sorex araneus. NCBI lineage: Eukaryota > Metazoa > Chordata > Mammalia > Eulipotyphla > Soricidae > Sorex > Sorex araneus. The sequence goes on along the minus strand of NC_073312.1, from coordinate 58,963,094 downwards.
GAACCACTGGGTGTAGCCTGAAAACAAAAACAACAACCATAAAAAGAAAATTATATGCTAATATCCTTGATAAACAGTGATGCAGAGATCCACAACAAACTCTGAGAAAACCAAATCTAGCAATTTATCAAAAGGATGATACACCATAATCAAGTGAGGTTCATTCTAGGGATACAAAGATGCCTCAATATATACAAATCAATTAATGTAATAAACCATATCATCAAAAAGAAAAATAAAATGGCTGCATCAACTTATGCAGAGGAGGCTTTTGACAAGATTCAACATCCATCCATGATATTAAAAAAAAAAAATCTTCCCCCCCAAAAAGAACAGAATGAATATACCAAGATAGTAATGGCCATCTACAACAAACCCACAGCCAGGACCACACTCAAATGTGAACAACTGAAAGCCTTTTCCAAGATCAGAAACTGTCACCGCTTTTATTCAACCTAGTTTTGGAAATCCTTGCCACAGCAATCAGACAAGAAAAACAAATCAAAGGGATCCAAATTGGATAAGAAGGCATACTATCACCATTTGCAGATAACATGATAATACACATTGAAAACCTTAAAGACTCCACAAAAACTCTTAGCAACAATATAGTAAGCAGGTTATAGAATCAGTACATAAACATATGGTAGTTTTGAATGCAAATAATAAATTAGGAAAAAATTAAAAAGATAATCCATTTCCAAGTATCCAAAAAATATCAAATACCGTAATCAACTTAACAAAAGAGGTTAAAAACATACAGTAAAAAATATAAATCACTGCTTAAAAAGGTAGAGAGGGCATCAGAAAATAAGACATTCCCTATTCTTATATTAAGAGTATCAACACTATCAAAATGACCTTCCTACCCAAAGCATTACACAGATTCAATATAGTACCCATTAGTTTTCCAATGGTGTTCTTCAAAGACTTGGAATAAATTCTACTAAATTTGTTCTAAACCATTAAAACAAAAAGTCAAAGCAATTCTTAAAAGGGGGTGAAGGGAACAAAGGGGATGGGGAGGTTCTCCACAACACAAAGTTTGCGTTTCCAAATTTTGAATTATACTACAAAGCTGTAATAATAATAATAATAATAATAATAATAATAATAATCTGTATAAACTCAGGTTTACGGACAGTGAATCTACAGCAATGGAGCTAAATACACGAAATAGAGCCAAGAAAGTCTCTTTAATAAATGGTACAGGGAAAGCTGGAAAGACATATGTAAAAAGAAATGGGAACTGCACTGCACACGATTTACAAAATTAAATTCAAAGTGGTTTAAAGACTTTAAGATTAGACTAGAATCTAAGAAATAAATTAAAGAAAACATTGGTAGATGCCTGCATGAAACTGACCTCAGAGGTGTTTTCAAAACAAGATAACCAACAGGAACCACAGAGGCAAAGATAATAAAAACAAAAATAAACAAATGGGACATCAAACTTCTGTACAGCAAAAAAAAAAAAAAAAAAAAGTATGAACAAGAAACAACAAGTATAAAATGAAAAGGCTGAAACAATTAACAGTTCTTCCTTGGATCTGTAACAGAAGACACATGATAAACCACTGCTTGGAGACTGGAAAGGCAGGTGAATAGAGGTAGTTCAGTTTAACTGTAGCAGTGGCTCAGAAGCAGAAACTACTGAGAGAACCAGGGCTATTAATACCTCAACTGTTGTTAATCGTTGGGTAGTGTCTGAACAAGTCTGAGAGTAAAAAGTCCTGCAAGGACACAGCCATAACAAGATTTATATCCAAGAACTCAACCAGATTCCCACAATACAGATCATAAAAATCCCTTTCAGTTTCAAACAAGAGGAGAAAGAATCATTTCTGAAATACCTGAATATTTAGATATTCTTGACTGCCCTCAAGGGAAACTAGCAGTTAACCAGAAGTTAGTGAGCCTAGAGACCCTAAAGAAAGGAAATTCCAAACTCCAGCTCTTCTAGTTATCCGGTCCCAACTAAGTGATTGGAAAGTACAAAAACTGAGAAACATTTGTGTTCACAGTCCAGAGATACAGATTCAGAAAAAGTCTAAAACCTAATCATCGAACTATAGAACAATGGTATCAACCACCGGTGCCAGTCTGCAGGTGTAGAAAGACTGAAGGATGCTGAAATATACTGCTTCCCTGCATACCATATTACTAGGACCTACTCGTAGCAATTCTTTTAACCAAGTACAAAGCATATCCAGCTATCAAGAAAATGTTGCAAGGCATACTAAAAAACAAAAAAATATATAATTCAAAAGCAAGCCAGGAATCAAACTTAGCCATAATTATGCTACAAAGTCTAGACAGCATGTAAGAATAGACACACACAAGAGAAATTGCAATTCTAAAGAACTGTCACTGTCATCCCGTTGCTCATCGATTTGCTCGAGTGGGCACCAGTAACGTCTCCACTGTGAGATTTGTTGTTACTGTGTTTGGCATATCGGATACACCATGGGTAGCTTGCCAGGCTCTGCCGCTTGGGCAAGATACTCTCGGTAGCTTGCCAGGCTCTCCGAGAGGGGCGGATCTAAAGAACATCAACCTCAAAAAAGTTCGATGTAAAAAACAATCTAACAGAAATAGGCATACAGAATCATTGAGCTAGGAGATCAGAAGAGTACAGGGGTTGAGTCTTGCATGTGGTCGGCCCCAGTTCAACCCCAGGTGCCCCTGAGCATCACCTGATGTAGCCCTCAAGGCCTCCAGCATTATAGTATAAGCCCACAGGCTCCCAAGCACCGGGTGGTCCTACATCTGGCCCTACCAGGTCCAGGTGGCCAAAAAGGGGCCTCCAAACTTTCTAAGCACTGCTTAGGAAGCAGCACACCACCACCACACCACTCCTGCCAAAAATATCCTCTGAGGAGCTGGAGCAATAGCACAGCAGGTAGGGCGTTTGCCTTGCATACGGCCGACCCAGTACAATTCCCAGCATCCCATATGGTCCCCTGAGCACCGCCAGGGGTGATTTCTGAGTGCAGAGCTAGGAGTAACCCCTGTGCATCACTGGATGGGACCCAAAAAGAAAAAAAAAAAAATCCTCTGAACCTGAAGTCATTTCTCCAAAAACTATGAAAAACAAAACCAAACCCAAAAAGAAATAAAGTTTAAGGAAACAAAAACAATATATCTAAAGACCCTGTGACAACTACACTAGATATGACAAGTGTGTTAAGGGATTATCAGCTAAAAATAGAAATAAAGGAACAGAAAAAGTATTTCCAAGAAAATAATTTTTATCTGTGCAATTCTTATTTCTGGATTTCTTTACTCTTAGTACATTAAGGAGAAATGGAGAGCAAGAAAAAAGTGTTCTTTTAGTACTCCTCCCTCTGTGGAATATCTTTTCTGATTCTTTTTGATTCTTTTTACTAATTGGACAAGCCACCTTAAGGTTACCACCATTGATGTGCAACTTGTTATGTCCTAGTGCTGGGAAGATTTAGGACATTAGAGCTACAAAAAGACAGCTAGCATCTCACATTAAATAAAGGTTGGAACCTACCTTTTCAGAAACTGTTTTAATTCCAATGACCATTATCTATAGTCTGTGTACTGGACCGGCAAATACAGGCACCTAATACTGCTCCACAGGAAAACATAGTCTACAGCTTTCAAACAATGGAATTTATGAACATTTTAAGCTGGGAACTAACAATTTTGTTTATTTCTAAAAATTTTATTTTAATGAATCACCGTGATATAGTTACAGACTTACAACTTTCATGATTGTGTTCCAGTCAAACAATGTTCAAGTACCCATCCCTCCACCAGTGCCCATTCTCCACAACCAATGTTCCCAGTATCCCTCCCCCACCCCCACTCCTTCCCATGCCGACTCTGTGTCAGGCACATTCCCTCTTACTTTCCCTGTCCTTTTAGGTGTTATGGTTTGCAATACAGGTATCAAGCGGCCATCATGTTTGGTCGTACATTCAGCACGTGTCTACTATCCCAAGCGATCTCTCCAACCATCATTTACTTAGTGCTCCTTCCTCCATCCCCGTGACCTTTTCCTCCAGCACATGAGATCAGCTTCCAAGCCTGGGGCAATCCTCCTGACCCTTATTTCTACTGTCCTTGGTGGAATTAACAATTTTGAACCATGTGAAAAATAGAATTTCATCCTAGTTACTTCCTACAAGATAATAAAAGGCATTTCCTTATTTATGTGTTTATTCAGCTTATACAGGAATATACAAGAATAATATTCAGCTTATTCAGCTTATACAGAACTAAATTCACCATTACCAATAGAACGACTTCTATCAGTAAGTTACTCCAGATAAAACTCAGGAGCAAAGATTCTTACTATTCCTTCTACTACTTCCATGACAGCGCTATCTATCTTAAGGTCAGACACACCATAAAGTAGCAACAGGGTATTCAAGAGGCTCAAGACAAATGGTCCAATTTGCCAGGAAGCCATCCATTTTTTTCCTTAGCTGGTATATTCCTAATGATAGTCTAGAAATTAATCACACATATAACCACTAAGAGAGAACTACAAGTATTCAGTTACAAATGTCAGTTATTTGCCAAAGGAAAAGAATACTTTTGTTTTGTTTTGTATGGGAAACACCCCACAGCGCTCAGGGATTACTCCTGGCTCTGAAATCAGGAATTAGTCCTGGCAGGGCATGGGGGACCATATGGGATGCTGAGTAATGAACCCAAGACAGCCATGTGCAAGCAAGGGAAGTGCCCTACCTACTGTACAAGCTATCCAGCCCTGGAAAAGATAGTGATACTCACTCTCTTCTTTAGTAATGCTTTCTTTTTCATACGTTTTTGCAAAATTTCTTTTTCCAAGGATACAATCTGACTTGGGGTTAGCTGTTTTTGAATTCTGTTTATTTCTTCTTTGTATGCCTCCCATTCTGCCCTGTAAGCATCTTCATATACCTATAAATAAATCCAAACAAGTCAATAAACTGTTGCTGTTGAATTAAACATTGTATACCTGCTTACTAGCACAACTACATGAATTCAGCTAAAAAACAAATCAAACGACTGAGTGGAAAATATGCCTTGGGCTAACATTTAGATTTGTTCAAACACGTATTTTGGAGTCAAAGAGATGGCTCAATGAGTGGGAGTACACATTTTGCACGATCAAGACCCAGGTTTAATCCCTAGCACTGCATATGGTCCCAAGCATGGCTGGGAGTGACCTCAAGAAAGCAAGACAGTAATAATCTGAGTACCTCCCAGGTATGGCCCCCAAACAACAACAACAACATTTCAAGTAACATAACCAAGGTGAAAGTCTAGCATTTATCTTCAATTTCAAGTTGCTGCATTACCACCCCGAAATACCTATAAACTCACCACTTAAGTGCATCAGTAGATATAAAGTTTATTTGTACGTAATAGGTATTACAGAGAACCTGTTATTACAGGTATTACAAAGGTGACCTAGTCCCTACAAGGTTATCATAATTTTTAACTGCAATGTAACTAATTAACAATGCTAAAAAATCTAGATGCTTACTTTTTTGTCTGAATCAGGAAGTTCCCTCCATAGTTGGGCAATTTTTCTAATTAGTTCTGAATTTTTTGCATCTATGGATGGGAAGAAAATGAAAAGAAAAAAGTCAAAATTTTAAACTTCAATTTAATTTATAATGATTTCCAGGAAACAACCCATGAGCTTTAAAAAAAGTTTTGAAATTTCATCTGACACCTCTATCCTACTCACACAATTTAATGACTTAGCTATCGTTTAAGTCAATTAAACATAATTTAATACTTTAACATTAAAATCTATTTTCTTATAATTAGAGAGTGCATCATATACTATGAAAAGTCCTCAAAAGCTGATTACTGATTTAAACAGCCGAATGACCAATTTCAAATTGTTTACTTCACATATCAAAACATTTTAAATCCAAGTCTTTCAAGAATCAGCTCACAAAATTTTACTAACCAACAAAAGAATGTTGACTTATATAATGCTGTCTTGTATTTTAGTTACAGAAATACTGTGCAAACCAATCATTCTAAAACCTATCATTTCCCATTTATTTCCTTTCTGGAATGACAGGATTCAATGACTTATCAATAGTTGGTTTTGACTTCTAAATTCTTAGAGGTTTAAGTACAAACAAATTTCATAAAGTGTGACAATTTTTTTAATAGCGTTACTTCCCACAAGTACTGACTGATGTACTGTGTGAAAACGCTTTGGAACTGTTAACTGTTATTTATTAAGCTTTTATCTTTATACTAGAATTCCCAAGAAGACCCACCCAATAGCCTTACTAGAGTGAAAAACATCCTACCTGGAAATCTTTTTCCAGAACTCAAGATAAGAACTGATTTTCGGTGAAAAAGTTCTTGAAACTAGCAGTAAAGTGTACAGTTTTACTGTTCATTGCAAGTTCATTAACAAAAGGAGCTAAGCCATAACTCATCATTAGTTTTTTAGCGCTAGTAAGTTTCTCAGCCTTTTTCCAACCCCTCTGGCCTCATTTCCTCCCTGTGGCCCCCTGTCCTACCAGCTGGCCCCCTAGTCTGTACCCTGTACCCCACCACATGACTTTCACCTGGGAATATTCATACTTTTCATTAGTTCCAACTACACTTAAAGACCCTCAAACAGAAGGGTTAACGTTGCTGCAGCCGTCGGTCGGGCGCTCTGCCTGTGCAATCCCATCAAAGCGGCAAGTCTGAACCGCTTACTGCGCTCTTTGCTAGATCAGGGGCAACAGAGGGGGGGAAAAGGTACAAGCCCCAACTTCTTACCTGGGTTCTGAGCTTTAAATAATGGTAGTTGTTCTTTGGAAAATCGAACATAGGAAGTCATGGGCTTCTTTGGATAACCGGTCGTGGATGAAAACCATCTCGGTACGTATACAGAACTAGATTTTAAAAAAAAAATGTCGAATATGTGACAAGATCCTACGGATACAGACAGACCCCCACCCCCACCCCACCCCGCATCGGACGGCACCGAGAAGCTAAGACACCTAACAAACACCGGGCAGGGAAGCGCGTGGCCTTTGACGCTCCCAAGTGCCGTGGAGGGATGGGTGTCAGATCAACGGTGTGACTGTAACCCAAGCATGACAGCTTGTAACTATCTCGCGATGATTCAATAAAATCAAAAAAAAACAAAACCAAAAACAACAACTCCCAAGTGCGGGGAGGGCGGTCCTGCCCAACCGCAGCCGGACGCCCTCGCCTTCCTGAGAAAGGGCGCTGGGGCGGGAGCGCGACCGGCCTCCCCAGGCTCCCGAGGCGGCGGGAGCGCGCGGCGCCACCTGGCCGAGGCCGCGCGGCGGGGCGGGGGTCGGCGGGAAGGCGCGGGGCGGCCGGGAGCCAGGCACGGCGCGCGCTGCCAGGCGCGAGGCCTCCGCGCCCAAGCCACCAATGCCGGGGCAAGGGCAAGGGCACGGCCTCGCACCCCGGGCCCCCCCCGCCCCCGGCGCCCCCGCGCCGCGCCGCGCGCAGCCTACCTGAGGGGAAGGCGCAGCCGGTGTCCGCAGTCCGCGCACAGGTCCAGCCCGGACTTTCCCAGGGCGCTCAGCGCGCTCCACAGGCCTCGCAGAAACGCCATCGCCCCCGCTGGCGAGCGAGCGACCGGGCGCCAAGGTCCTAGAGCCCCCGGCCACGAAAGAACAAGCCCCGCAAGGACAACGTGCACCCCAGCGCGACCCTCCGGAGTTTTGTTACCATCCCCGCCACTCGCCAGGCACTATGGGAAACGGGGCGGCTTCCGGTAAGCGCCCAAGAGGCGGGACGAAGCTGAGCCGGCGCAGGCGTGGTAGGCGCGCCCCATGGGCGGGCTCGCGGGGAGCTCGGCGGCCGCGGCGGGGACGCCGGCCGGCTCCCCGGCCTCGAGGGGGCGCTGCGGAGACGCCTACGTGTGCCCACCTTGAGCGGGGCCAGGGGGCCGGTGGAGGTGCGCTGGCCGGCGCGGCGGGGCTGGGCTCTGGCCGGCGTCCGCCGGTGACTGCGGCGCCCACGGCTGGTACGTAACAGACGGGGCTGCCGCGAGGACACGGAACCGCCTGTGCCGTCCGCGCTGCCCAGGCTGGCCGGGCCGAGTCCCGCGCTTACGCGCCGCCGTCCACCTCGAACCCAGCGGGGGACTGGGGCAGCTGTGGACGCGCCCCGGAAGGCGTGCACGGCGCTGCGGGTGCAGCTAACAGACTCTGCACTGCATTGTACCAAGCGCTTTGCGACCTCACGACAGGTCCTGACAGTCATGAGAAGAGGACCACATTTAAGGCATTCGGATCCGGGTCACTGAGACCATCACCGACCAGGGCGGGGGTCTTCAAGCCTGACACCAAACACTTCCTATGTAAAAGGATCCGCTTTCTCGTGAGCTGGAAACAGTGTCTAGTTTCAGAGCTAGGATTCAAGTCTAGAACCGTGGGGGGGGCGGGGGGGATGTCACCTCCTCTCCTCCCTGAAGATTTCCAGCACTGCAAGGGAAAATGATGGATTAGTTCCGTTTTCCCAGCCCAAGTCCTGAGAATATGATGCGATGAGGATGCCTTGAGATACTTGATGGCCCAGACAACCGTTTTCTTTGTAAGCGACATCAGCTTGAAGACTGGGACGACCTAAACTTGAAGATGTTACCCCAGCACAACCAGGTACAACCCTGGGTAGAGCAGGGGTCAGAGAAGCACCGTGCACTCCAGTCCAGTACTGAATGTCTGGCCAGATTGGTGGAGGATCACAGGGAGAGACTCCCTGCACCCCCCGTGAACGTTAATGAGAGTGTTCCCAAAGAAGTTACTTCAAAGGACCAAACCCACAGCTTCCTTTTTCATAGACTCAGGGTTGAAAGGACCTTCGGGTCATCTGTTCAAACTTCCCATCTTGTACACTTTATGTACATTTTAGTTAATAAAATGTTTTCCATCTTTTACTCTAGAACTTTTTGTTCTTTCAGATCTTTGATATAAAGTAACACTCGTTTTTTTTTTTATTGAATCACCATGTGGAAAGTTACAAAGTTCTCAGGCTTATGTCTCAGTTATACAGTATTCAAACACCCATCCCTTCACCAGTGCCCATATTCCACCACCAAAAACCCCAGTATACCTCCCACCCCCGCCCCCCCCCACCCCCAACTGTATAACTGATGGATTTCACTTCATTTTCTCTTTACCTTGATTACATTCCATATTTCAACACAACACTATTGTTGGTTTTTCCCTTTTTCCTTTTCTTTTTTTCCCCCTCAACCCCCTTTACACGCCTCATAGTATGGTGGACGCCATGCCACGTTTCTCCCTGAACTGGGAAACAACCGGGAAAGAGGGATAGTTCCTCTTCTTGGCTGGCGTGGGGCTGTTGCTTAGTTCACAGTCTAGAGAAGTGGCTGCTACTTTGATTACCTCCAATATTTCAACAAAAAACTCACTCTTATTATTTGGAGTTTCCCCCCAAAGTCAGACCTGCTAAAAAGGAACCGTTTCACATTGCTGACAATTAAGAGATATTAAGTCGCGCAGACACAGCCGTGTCCGCATGGTTTTGGATTTCTGCATAAAGTCCAGGGAAAATTCTGCCAGAAATTGCATAGCCCATCTCACAGTCCCAGTGCATTTCTGTAAGAAGCTGCGCTGGATGCCAAAATGTGTTAGAAGGTCTCTGGAATCAAAGTCTTTTAGCGCAGAGGGTCCATTTTGCTCTGAGGGCGTGCCGGTTACACCCACTTCCCATGATTCCCTAGGAGCCCCAAGTGTAAAAACCGTATACCTCTGGGTTAGGAGTCTTAGAAGGTGGCTCCAGCCACGTGGATGTCGCTGCTGCCGCCATTTTCCATACAGAAAAACAGAGTGGAGAGGAAAGATTCATCTCCGGGCAGCGCGGAGTTGTAGCCCAGCTCACAGTCCCAGTGCATTGCTGTAAGAAGCTGCGCTGGATGCCAAAATGTGTTAGAAGGTCTCTGGAATCAAAGTCTTTAGGCACAGAGGGTTTGTTTTGCTCTCAGCAGCTCCGGATTTATCTGGCCGAGGGCATCAACACTCATTTTTTGAAAAACGTGATTTAGGATTTAGCTCAGTGGTAGAGTGCGTGCTCTCTACCATCTTTTTCCCATTAAAAAAACAACAACACCTTTTTGTTTTGATTTTTGGTTATTGGGCTACACCTGCCAGTGCTCAGGACTTATTCCTGGCTCTGCACTCAGGGAATCACTCCTGGAGGGACCCGGGGACCATATGGGGTGCCAGGGATTGAACCTGCATTGGCCACGTTCAAAGCAAGTGCCCTACCCACTATATTAACTCTCCAGCCAACTTATATTTTAAAGTGTCATTTGATAAATCTTACTGTAGCTGTCTAAAAATTATGCAATTTTTATGAGACAGCATATTACTTAAAATTCATTTGCATTGCAGTGATAATTTTTTTATAAATGCAGTATTAAAAAACAAAATAGAGTTCTAAGTTACTCAGATTTTCTTTGAACCAAAAGGCTTCTGGTCTTACATGAAATTTAGTCTTGCAGAGTTTAGTTCCTTTATTTTTTCAAAAAGTTCTTCTACTCCCATTCCTTCAAAACATTACTTATATCCCTACTAGGAGTGATCCCTGAGCCCAGATTTGGAAGTAAGCTGTGAGCACAGCAGTGTATGCCCCCCCCCCAAAAAAGCCATAGTATATATGCATGTTTTATACAAACTTGGCTTAATGCATAATATCAACTATATGTTAGAAAATATGCAAACAAAAGGGCCCGTGACATGTACAAGTAGGAACATGTGAAAGTGTAATAGGTATATGAAAGCAATGATCATGTTTAGTTCATACTTGCATATTGATAAACTGAAGGTATCACTAGTACAGTAGCAGCAGCTATCAGTCCAAGATAATTCCCTGGGTACAATAATATTAGAGAATTTATTCTTGAGATAAAGCAGGAATTTTGTGACTATAATCATTGAATAGGACTGGAGCGATAGCACAGTGGGAGGGTGTTTGCTTTGCACATGGCTGACCCGAGTTCGACTCCTCCCCCGAGGAGAGCCTGCCAAACTACCAGAATATCCCGCCCACACAGCAGAGCCTGGCAAGCTACCTCTGGTATTCGATACGCCAAAAACAGTAACAGGAAGTCTCACAATGGAGACATTACTGGTGCCCACTGGAGCAAATCGATGAACAATGGGACAACAGTTCTACAGTGCTAAACATTGAATAAGCTGTAAGAAATAGAAGCAATCACCTACTGGATTCAGCACAAGTAATAGATATGATTCTGAATTCAAATAAAATAAATTTCTAGGAAGAATATTATAGTATTAACACCACTTTTAAGATAATTTATTCACAAGCACAAAAATATGTAAATCTGAGTCCCAGCGGCCGCCATCGACGTCGCTTGGGTTCCTCTGGGCTCCTCTGCGCCACTCGCCCGCCGCACACGCCGTCATGGTGAAACTCGCCAAGGCCAGTAAAAATCAAGGTGACACCAAGAAAGTGGCTCCTCCCCCAAGGAGGTAGAAGAAGACAGTGACGACGAGGAAGTGTCCGCAGATGAAGACGATGATAGCAGTGGAGAAGAGGAGATTATCATCCCTCAGGAAGAAGGCAAGAAGGGCGTCACAACTCCAGCAAAGCAGGTGGTGGTTTCCCCACCCGAAAAGGCGCAGCGGCCACACCAGCTAGGAAAGCAGTTGTCACTCCTGGCAAAAAGGGAGCAGCTCCTCCACCATCCACGAAAGCAGCTACGCCAGCCAAAGTGGCAACACCGGGCAAGAAGGGCGCCACGCCAGGCAAAGCCATGGTGGCAGTGTCTGGGAAGAAGGGAGTAGTCCCCCTGGCCAAGGGGGCAAAGAATGGCAAAAGTGCTAAGAAAGAAGACAGTGATGACGAGGATGAGGATGACAGTGAAGAAGATGATGACGACGACGAAGATGAGGAGGATGAGGATGAAGATGAATTTGAGCCAACCATGATAAAAACATCAGCTGCTGTTGCCCCTGCCTCAGATGATGACGATGAGGATGATGATGACGATGATGATGAAGACGACGATGAAGACGAGGAGGATGATGAAGAGGACTCAGAAGAAGAACCTATGGAAATTACACCAGCCAAGGGAAAGAAAGCTCCCGTAAAAGCTGCTCCTGTAAAGGCCAAGAATATGGCTGAAGAAGATGAGGATGAGGACGAAGATGATGATGAGGACGATGAAGACGAGGATGAGGATGATGACGAGGATGATGAGGAAGAGGAGGACGAGGAAGAGGAGGAAGAGCACCTGGGAAAAGAAAGAAGGAAATGGTCAAGCAGAAAGCAGCTCCTGAAGCCAAGAAACAGAAAGCAGAAGGCAATGAACCAACGACATCTTTCAATCTCTTTGTTGGAAACCTGAACTTCAACAAATCTGCCCCCGAGTTAAAGACTGGTATCAGTGATCTTTTTGCTAAAAATGACCTTGCTGTTGTAGATGTCAGAATTGGTGTATCTAGGAAGTTTGGTTATGTGGATTTTGAATCTGCTGAAGACTTGGAAAAAGCCTTGGAACTTACTGGTTTAAGAATGTTTGGCAATGAAATTAAACTAGAAAAACCAAAGGGAAAAGACAGTAAGAAAGATCGAGATGCAAGAACACTTCTGGCTAAAAATCTGCCTTACAAAGTTACTCAGGATGAATTAAAGGAAATATTTGATGATGCTGTGGATATCAGATTAGTCAGCAAAGATGGGGAGAGTAAAGGGATTGCTTACATTGAATTTAAAACAGAAGCTGATGCAGAGAAAACATTAGAAGAAAAACAGGGAACAGAAATAGACGGACGGTCCATTTCCCTCTACTATACTGGAGAGAAGGGTCAAAATCAGGACTTCAGAGGTGGAAAGAATAGCACTTGGAGTGGTGAATCCAAAACCCTGGTTTTAAGCAACCTTTCCTACAGTGCAACAGAAGAAACTCTTCAAGAAGTATTTGAGAAGGCAACTTTTATCAAAGTGCCCCAAAACCAAAATGGCAAATCTAAAGGGTATGCATTTATAGAATTTGCCTCATTTGAAGATGCTAAGGAAGCTTTAAATTCATGTAATAAAAGAGAAATTGAGGGCAGAGCAATCAGGTTGGAGTTGCAAGGACCCAGGGGATCACCCAATGCAAGAAGCCAGCCATCCAAAACATTGTTTGTCAAAGGGTTATCTGAGGAAACCACAGAGGAGACGTTGAAAGAGTCGTTTGATGGCTCCGTTAGGGCAAGGATAGTCACTGACCGGGAGACTGGATCCTCCAAAGGGTTTGGTTTTGTAGATTTCAACAGTGAGGAAGATGCCAAAGCTGCCAAGGAGGTCATGGAAGACGGAGAGATTGATGGAAACAAAGTTACTTTGGACTGGGCCAAGCCTAAGGGTGAAGGTGGTTTTGGTGGTCGTGGTGGAGGTCGAGGTGGCTTTGGTGGCTGAGGTGGTGGCAGAGGAGGTCGAGGTGGATTTGGTGGCAGAGGAGGTCGAGGTGGATTTGGTGGCAGAGGAGGTCGAGGTGGATTTGGTGGCAGAGGAGGCTTCCGAGGAGGCAGAGGAGGAGGCGGAGATCACAAGCCACAAGGAAAGAAGACGAAATTTGAATAGTTTATTCGATCCCTCATTTTTTCCTTCCATTTGAAAGGACTCTGAGGTTTTTACTCTGTTACCTGATCAATGACAGAGCCTTCCGAGGACATTCCAAGACAGTATACAGTTCTGTGGTCTACTTGGAAATCGGTATAGATAACATTTCAAGGGAGAATACTGTTGGTTTTGACTGGATATTTGTATAAACTTTTTAAAGAGATGAGTGATAGAGCTAACCCTTATCTGTAAGTTTTGAATTTATATTGTTTCTTCCCATGTACAAAACCATTTTTTCCTACAAATAGTTGTTTTTTGTTTTGTGTTCGGGGGTGTAAAGGAAAACAGAATGTTTTATGTTTTTTTTTGCTTCAGCTACTTTGGGACAAATTAAAAGTCCTGAACTCTGAAAAAAAAATGTAAATCTGTAACTACCTCATGGTCATTCACTAATAATTTTTAAAAGATAATTTATTCATCAGAAATTAAATATCACTGTAATAATAATTGTAATTAACACTAAAAGAGTAAGATATTATTGTTGGCCCAAAGCTACCAAGTACAAACACACAGAGTACAAAAGTGTAACACTTCATTACATGAAAAAGTTATAATCTGGATAATTGACTAGTTTATCTTTGCTGTAAATCAAGACTTTAAAAATTATACAAGTTCTTTTTCTGCATGTATAATATTTTCCTTCAAACCATTTACATTCACTTAAGATTTATTATTGCCTCACTAGTTTGACTTGAAAATCAGAATACACAAAGATGTGAGAGGGAGAGAAATTAGAAAGATCTATTACTTGTTAATAGTTCCCATATATCCAAATTACTTCATGATTTATTTCTCAATTAGAAGAAAATCTGCATGCAGCCTTAATTAAGAGCATATCAGTTATTTTTAGCCATTGCTGGAGCAGCATTACACAAACAAATATAGCTTTTCTATTTCTAAGCTCATTCTATGAGTCAGCAGAAGGTAAGACAAGCAAAAAGGACAGCTGTAATTTTATGCATATTTATAAAACCAAAATTTGCATTGCTAGATATTCCTAAAAGCTGATATGAGAACTAGAATCATTATATTGATGAAATAATGTTACTAGAAAAAAAGATGATCTATAGTGTTCTGACATTGTAAAACTTGAGCAATATAAATAAATATTATATTTTACTTAACTATATTGCAAACATTTTGTTATCTCTAACAATTTTATAAATCTCATAAGAGAATTATTTGTAATGTACAGGTGTGAAAACTGATACCCAGATCATATGTATAACTATAGGTATGCATATGAAGGACTCCCTTCCTTGTTAAATCTGTTAAACATTTCTACCTTCAAGGCTGGAGAGAGAGTAGAGTGGAGTGAGACGGGCCCTTGCCTTGCATGTAGTTGACCAGGTTTGATCCTGGGCAGCCCATGTCTTCCCCCATGCACCACCAAGAGTATTCCCTGAGCCTAGAGCCAGAAGTTAGCCCTGAGCATTGCTGGGTGTGACCCAATAAAATAAAACAAAACAAAATGTCCCACTCTGAATTCACTGTAGACTTTGAAATGATACTGATATTTTTTTCTTTTTGGCTTTTTTGGGTCACACCTGACAATGCTCAGGGGTTACTCCTGGCTCTGCATTCAGGAATTACTCTTGGCAGTGGTAGGGGGACTATATGGGATTCCAGGGATTGAATCCTGTCAGCTGCATGCAAGGCAAATGCCCTGCCCACTGTACTATCGTTCTGGCCCTGAGATCATATTTGAATTTATGTAAGTACAATATTGGGGAAGCAATCATGATGCTTCAGATTTTTTAACAGTAACTATTTTTTCTATCCTTAGGAATACTCTAATGGCTTAATTAACATGTAACTGTTAAAATTACATCTTAATTTCTTTTTTATTTCCTCACTCATCCAATCATTCAAAATTATTTAGGCTCGAAGTTTGAAAGCTAAAAACACTCATAAATTTATATTCATTAAGAATATGTGATGTTGGCTTAATGCTTGCTATACCTGAGCAAAGCAGCAGTGAGTGAATGGTACTTTTTGCTTTATTATCTATTCACTTTTTTCTTTATATATACTTCTATCTGTATTGTTCTATATTTCCTATATATTGTTCTATATATCCCTCCAAAACCCAACTTTAATGTTACCCTTTATAATTTTAATGAGTTCCTAGTAGAAGTTAGTACATTACTAGATGCTGCAGAGTCTAAAAATATAGGGATGACTAAGGCATGATCCATCTGTTTAAATTTGCTAAGGATAGTAGTGGAAAACTCATCGAGGAGGTGACATTTGAACTGTGTTTTCATGTGGGGAAGAATGGAGGTGTTTTCAGAAAAAGAAAACAACATGTGTAAATTCCATATATACGTAAGGTCATGATTATACTTCCATTTTTTTTGGTGCCACACAAAGTGGTGCTCAGGACTTATTTCTGGCTCTGCAGTCAGGAGTCACTCCTGGCATGCTCAAGGGGGTGTGATGCCTGGATCCATTTTGGGTTGGCTGAGTGCAAGGCAAATGCCCTACCCTCTGTACTCTCATAGTGACTCCATGATTGTACTTCAGAAAACAAAATATATTTAAAACAGTGTTGCATGAGATAAATACTAAAAAATTTTATGCAAAATAAAAAATAATGATAAAAGTAATAAGTTTAGAGGCTGGAATGAGTCCTGAGTGCAAAGTCAGGAGTAACCTCTGAGCATCATAGGGTCTGCCCCCCCCCCAAAAAAAAAACAAACAAAAAAGTTTTAACTTCCATAGAGAATTATTTTCTTGGAGCCAGAGAGATAGTACAGTGGGTAGGGTCTTACATTGCATGTGGCTGACCCAAACTCAATCCCTGTATGGTTTCTTGAGCCCACCAGGAGTAAGTCTTGAGTACTTCCAGGTATGGCCTAAAAAACAACCAAACAACAAAAATATCCTGAATACCTGAAAACTATAGTTTCCTGAAGTGTTGAGAGGGCAAAGTTCTACCAGAGGAAAAGCTCCCCCAAAAGATCAAATGAGGACTGGACTGTTGGGGACTGTTCAGGACCCTGAACAAAAGAGGGCCCTGCAACCTTTACTCTGGACAAACCAGAAAATTCCATTACCAGCTTTGCATAACCTGAGGCACAGGTGCCCTTGTGACAAAGGAAATAGCTAACCTCTAGAAGTAAAAGTAGTCCAGGGCAGTTAACCACGAGTCCCCAAGAGTCCGTAGAGTAGAGTGCCTTCCTCTACACTAAAAGCCATACTCTAGCTTACATAACCTTGTACATTCCTCCTGACAGATGTTCCTGCCAGATAAACCCTTGTCTTCCCCTCCCCACTATTTCTCAACCGACTCTTAGAGAATATTGTAAGCCCACCAAAGAACACCCTGAACTTTTCCTTATTTGGTCTGAGAAGACACTTCCCTGATGATTGACAACTCATGTACCAACCCCCTGCTAAGAAAGGTATAAAACCAGCATGACTGCTAATAAAGACGCTCTTGATCAGCATGTGTTGTCTTGAGCCTCTTTCTTTTTAACCTCACCAGTTTTATTCTCAGGTCGGGACCGCTCATAGAACCTACCCAATTAGGAGCGCTTTCCACTATTGTTTCTCCGCGGGCCGGAGAGATTTCGGGGAAACTCGAACTGGACATCAATTTATATATAGTCCTGCTTCTCTCTTCACCCCACCGCTGACCAGAGCACAAATTTTGGGTTAATTTTTGGGGAGGGGTGCATGGGGCTAAGCCCAGCAGTGCACAGTGTTACTCCTGACTCCCGACTATGTTCAGGGATCACACCTGGTTGGGTTGGGGGACCATAAAAGGTGCCAGGGATCAAACCTGGGTCTGCCACTTGCAAGGCAAACATCTTACCTGTTGTACTATGACTCCAATCTCCTGCACCAATTTTTTTTTAATTTTTAAATTTTATTGAATCACTGTGAAATAGTTTCAAGCTTTCATGTTTGGGTTACAATCTCACAATGATCAAACACCCATACCTCCACCAGTGCACATTCTCCGCCACCAATATCCTGGGTATACTCCCCCTTTCCCACCCTCCCCCTACCTCTGTGGCAGACAATATTCCCCAAACTCTCTCTCTACTTTGGGGCATTATAGCTTGCCACACAGACACTGAGAGGTCATCATGTTTGGTCCATTATCTACCTTCGGCATGCATCTCCCATCCCAACTGGTTCCTCTAGCCATCATTTTCTTAGTGATCCCTTCTCTATTCCACCTGCCTTCTCCCTTCCGCTCATGAAGCAGTCTTCCAGCTATGGGGCAATCCCGCTGGCCCTTGTATCTACTGTCCTTGGAGCACCAATTTTTTAAGGTGGTGAAAGTCGAAGAACTCAAGCTTGATCTCTCACAGAGACCAACTGCTTATGACAAAAAAAATTCAGGAGTGTTTCATAGATCAAAAGTGATAGTGACTTCAAACATATGGTTTGTTCCCTCTCAGATGTTTGTCAAATTCTGCAGCTCTAAGAAGAAAGAGGTTAAAATTGTGAAATACAGAAAAGCAGCATAGGATTTCTTGGAGTTTATCTATACTGAGGAAACTGACGGTCTAGAGGCAGTGCATGATGCAGAAGGGCAAACCGCACACGTAGATTAATGATTAAGCTGCAAACCAGCCTTAACTCAGTGAAGCTCCTGGTTGCTTTAAGGTCATGTGCTTTTTGACCAACACAGGAGGAGGTAAGCCCTCTCTGGTCGAAAATAGCTTCTAGACTAATTTTGAACATTTCTATACATAATGTTTAGCTTTTGATAAAAGCACACCCAAAGGTGATTCAGTTCCTGACGTTAGTGGACAATGGACTCTAAAATAACTGAGGTGTTCAAGTAATAGAAAATTACAAAGGTGAAAAATAATAATTTTGGAAACACAGAAAGCTGAATAGTTGCTTTCTTTCTTTGTTTGGAGGCACACCCAATGGTGCTCAGGGCCTACTCCTAGCTCTGTGCTTAGCTCAACTCCTCACATTGCTCAGGGGACCATATGTGGTGCCAGTGATGGAATCAGAGTCAGCTACATGCAAGGCAAGAGCCGTGATCCTTGTACCATCTCTTTACATGCCCCCTCAATTTTTAAAAAACGAAATATAGTCCTATGTGTAGTACATTAAGAAACAAAACTGAGGTCAAAGCCTTTGATTGCAAAGCTGAGGTTACCTATGCAGGATGGAGAGCGGGTGTGCATGCAGTGGGGTGTGCAGGGATGCTGGAGGGACTTGAACACTTGGTAGTGGTGATGGTTCTGCTCTTTCGGTCACACCGAGTGATGCACAGGTGTGCATCATGGCTCATGCATTCAGGAATTACTCCTGGTGGTGCTCGGGGACCATACAGGATACTGGAAATCGAACCCGGGTCAGACGCATGCAAGGGGCAAATGCCCTCCCTGCTGTGCTATTGCTCCAGCCCCTGTAGTGGTGATGGTTCTGCAGGTTTCTTCCAGATCATGAACAGTTTTACTTTGTTTTATGTTACTGGTGCCCACTCAAGCAAATCGATGAACAATGGGATGACAGTGCTAAAGTGCTTATTTGTTAAAAAGAAATTTAATTGAATCATTAAGGGATAAACCCTTACAAAGCTGTTCATGATTAGGTTTCAGTTATAGTGTTCCAACACCCATCCCTCCACCGGTGTACATTTCTGAGCACCAGTGTCCCCAGTTTCCTCCCCATCACCCCTCAGCCCCACCCCCACATCTATGGCAGGCACTTCTCTCTATCTCTATCTCTGTCTGTCTGTCTCTGTCTCTCTCTCTCCCCCCTCCCCAACCCCTTTTGAGCATTGTGGTTTGAAATACAGATACTGAAATGTTATCAGGAATATCCCCTTACCTACTTTCAGCATTCAGTTCTTGTCCAACGTGATCATTTCCAGCTATTATTGTTATACTCTTTTCTTCTCTATCCTACCTACCATCCTCCCCACACACACTTGTGGTTGATTCCAGCCATTGACCAGTCCCCCAATCCCTATTTTTCCTGGCTGTGGATATTAGTTTTCTAATATATATTATGTATGTATACATATGTATTTATGTATTTATATGTGTATGTATACATATATATTTTACCACAAATGAATGCAGTCATTCTATATCTGTCCCTCTCCCTCTGACTCATTTCATTCAGCATGAGACCCCCCATGTCCATCCATTTATAGGCAAATTTCATGAGCTAATTTTTCCTAGCAACTGTATAGTATTCCATTGTGCAGATGTACCATAGCTTCTTTATCCATTCGTCTGTCCTCAGGCACTCAGATTCTGGCTATTGTGAAGATTGCTGCAATGAACATAGGAGCACAGATGGTGTTTCTACGGTGTGTTTTGGGGCCCCCACGGTATATTCCCAGAAGTGGTATTGCTGGGTCAAATACATATCATAAAAATTGATACAATTGTAAACTACAGTCAACATTTTTTAAAAGCTTTTTTTGTTGTTTTGAGAACACACCCTATAGTGCTCACTCCTGGCTCTGTACTCAGGGATCACTTCTGACTGGGTTCATGGAGATCATATGGAGTTCTGGGGATCAAACTAGTCTCTCCAGTATCATTAAAATAAACATTTTTAAATTAAAAAATGTAGTTATATAATTAAAAAATACGTCTAAACTTAACTACAATTGGATAGGTTTAAGAGTAATCAGATACAGAAGACAGAAATAATGAACTGGAAGAAAAAGTGAACACTAAATGTCCATATTACACATAAATATCTCCTCCTCCCCAGAATATGTTAGAAAATATGTGGGATACAATTGAAAGATCTAATATATTTTATAGTGGAGACCTACTGGGAATAAAAGGAATAGTGTAAAGGCTATATATGATTAAAGACTGGCACAGGTTGTCCCCAAATGATGAAAATATATGAAGCCATAGGCTCAGAAGCTCTGTAAACCTCAAGCATGATAAATAAAAAGAATAACACCTCAAAGCTACTACAAAAAATATTACAAGTAGAAAAAATAGACATACTATTTTTAAGGCAGCAACAATAAAAGAGCTGATTTTCAACAGTATTGTAGAATCAGCATAATTCTATGGTATCTTTAAAACACAGAAAAAACATATTAAGCTAGAATTTCATTCTCAGTAAAATTATCCAATGAAAACAAAAGCAAAGTGAAAAAAACCAGGAAAATGGGGTATTTGCCACTGGCAAATCTGCACTAAACGATTTAGTAAATAAATTATTTTAGTGAAATGAAGAATGACCTTAGATGGAAACATGAAAGTGAAACAAGAGCACTAGAAAAAGGAAATGCAGAGGTTAGTATACATAGAGTGGCACACAAAATAAAAGCATGAATGTCGTGTGGTATTTAACACATGCCAAGGAATAAATGCATAACAATAATAATGCAAAAGGTGGAAAAGGGTAATAGAGTCCAAGTGGTATAAGTTCTTTCATTACTGGGAAAATGATATTTGTAGTACGTTGGGTTAAACTATAAGTGAAAGGTGGGTTATTTAGTTTAGGATAATCACAAACATAAAAAAATACAAAAAACATCCAACAAGACATCAAAGGTAGAAATCGGACTGCTATAAAAATTGATTAATTCAGGGACCAAAGAAATAATACTAGTCGGGGTGGAGCTATACTGGGATTCTTGGTGGTGGAATATGAGCACTGGTGAAGGGATGGGTATTCGAGCATTGTATAACTGAGATTTAAACCTGAAAACTTTGTAAATTTGTAACTTTCCACAATAAAAAATAAAAAAAAAGAAATAATACTAGTAGTAGGGGATTTGAGCTGCACGCAGCTTATCCAGAGTCAATCTCCAGCACTAGATGATTGCCTGAGTCCAGCAGGAATAATCCCTGAGCACAGAGCCAGGAGTAACCCCGGAACACTGGCAGGTGTGGCCCCAAACCAAACACAAACTGAAGTAATCAATTTAAATAGATTGACAAAGAAGGCATGAAACAGGGAAAACATAAAACATGGCTCACCTAACACAGGAACATGGTAGAGTCTGTAATTCCATTAAGTGCAAATAACTAAATATTTCACTTAAAAGAGTAATAGACCATATTGGAAAACAATAAAACAAAACTCAGTTATATAATGAGTATAGGAGAAACATTTAAAAATAGACACAAAGAATCTAGTAAATAAAAATAAATAAAATGATAATAATTATTTTATTAATTATTTAATAAATAAATTAATTATTATAATTAATTCATAATTTATAAAATTATTATAAATAAAATTCATGCACTAGTAAATAAAAAAACTATATATTGGAAATACTAGTCAAAAATATAAGTCTAAGGGGCCAAAGCGATAGTACAGCAGGTAGGGCATTTGCCTTGCAAGTGACCGATCCAGGTTCGAACCCCATAGTCTCATATGGTCCTGAGCACTACCAGGAGTAATTTATGAGTGCAGAGCCAGGAGTAACCCCTGAGCATCACCAAGTATGACCCAAAGAGACCCCCCAAAATATGTGTAAGATTAATATTAACCTCTAGGAGAGCCCGGCTAGCTACCGAGAGTATCTCACCCACATGGCAGAGCCTGGCAAGCTATTCATGGCGTATTTGATATGCCAAAAACAGTAACAACCAGTCTCACAATGGAGACATTACTGGTGCCCACTCGAGCAAATCGGTGAGCAAAGGGATGACAGTGACAGTGTCACTGTTAATTAATATTAATATTAATTAATATTAATATTAATATATTAAAGTAGACTTTAAAACAAGGCATTACTGTAAACATTTCTTAATGAAAAAGGGGTCAGTTTGCCAGTAAGAAACCACAATTTTAGGTGTGTTTATAGTATGTGTGTATCCACAATCATAAAGAGAAAAGTTTAATGTCCATTGTTTTGTTTTGTTTTGTGGGTCACACCTGGTGGTGTTTGGAGGACCGTGTGGTACTGGAGATCAAACCCAGATTTACAGCATGCATATGTCATTCTTTTGTTGTTGTTGTTAGTTATGGGGCCACACCTAATCATGCTCAGAGGTTACTACTGGCTCTGTAAAGGAATTATTCCTAGTAGGGCACAGAGAACCATACGTGGTGCCAAGATCAAATCTGGGTTGGCTGCATGCAAGGTAAAAGCCCTCGCTACTATACTATTGCTCTGGCCTCCTCATATATCATTCTTAATTCTAAATTAAACAAATAGTATAGATACAATGAACACTGATTTAATTGAAATACTGTATAATATTTTTTCTCTGAGAGCCTGGCAAGCTACCGAGGACATACCACCCGTATGGCAGAGCCTGGCAAGCTACCTCTGGCGTATTCGATATGCCAAAAACAGTAACAATAACATGCTCTTCGTGTTCCTGGAGCGAGCAGATGCCATTGGGCTACATTAGCACACGGCCGGGACGAATGGAGACACTACCAGCGCCCGCTCGAGCAAATTGATGAGCAACGGGATGACTGTGACAGTGACTGTATAATAATTTATATTCTTTGCAAGTGTAACATTTATTAAAATTCACAACAGGTAAGGCACTTGTTATGAATCCTTGATCCAGGAGTAATTCTTGAGTGCAGAGCCAGGAGTGAGCTCTAAATATTACCGGATGTGACTTTCAAAGCTTTTTTTAAAAAAAGCTACAAAAAGTAGTAACTAGTAAACAGAAGTCAAAGAGATGGAAAACAAATATGTGAGAGAACATTCTTTTAATTGAATGTTGAAGGGTCAGAGAGATGTGTCAAAGGACTGGAGCACATGCTTTGTGTGTGGAAGCCCCACGTTCCGTCCCCAGAGTAGTCAGTCCAGTCTCCTAAACACCACCAGGCGAGATTCTTGAGTACATCCAGGTGTGGTCAGCAAAACAAAATCAAATGTTGGTTCTCTGAGAATTAATTAAATTGATAATCCATAACAAGGTCAGTCAAGAAAAAATATAAAATGCAAGAGGTAAATATTATAGTTAAAAAATACATTATGCATTTATGCCATCTAGATGGGCTATTTAAATTGAATTTGCTAATCCCCCCCAAAAAAACCTTGAAACAAAATAGCCGCCTGAATTATATCTAGTCTCATATATACTTGAGAACAAAAAGATTTATTTGTTAATAAAAGTCTTTTCACAAAGAAGACTCTAGTACAGATGTTTTCTGAGTATCCTTCAACACAAGGAAGAAATCATCAAAATATTACACACAAAATTTTCCAGAGAAAAGGGCCAGATATATATCTGAATATATATGTATATATATATAGAGAGAGAAGGCACTTTTTAGCTGAAAAAAATCCTTAAGTAATTTCTAAAAAAGGTTAGAATATTTTAGAACAGATTTTTGCCCAGAAATATAAGAATATTTGCATTTCAGTCCATGTAATTCTTACTATATTGATAAAAAGAATGATAAAAATAACAATGACTTTTTCTTTTTTATTAATGCATCATTGGTTTATAATACCATAGTATTTCAGGGGTACAACTTAACACTTCTATATGTGTATAGGATTCACTGCACTTACTATAAAGTCCTGTAATAAGATCTCTAATAAGACCTCTCTACCCTTCCTTCTACTCTTCCCATTCTCACTGGTAACCACCATAGTTTTTACCAAGTCTAGGAGTTAATTTTTTTTTTGCCAGTTTGTTTGCCTTAGTTCACAGTAACTATTTTGAGAGATGAAGAAAAAGCATTTGATTAAATTCAGTGATAAAAATATTTAATAAATCAGGAATAAAAGAGAGCTTCTGTAATGTAAACACCAATAATTAAAATAATGCTTTCCATTAGGAACAAAGGCTACTATTTCTATTCAGCATGATATCAGAGGCCACATTTAATTCAAGCACAGTGAAAGATTGAAAATAAATAAATGAAGTCATACTGTTTATAGGTAACATGATTAAGTGTAAAATCTTTTAAATATCTACATTTAAAAGGTGAATGAAACACTGTTGCATAAACAGGTGAATAAAGCAAAAATGTTTTTCATAGCAATTATGCAAATAGAAAAGGATATATAGTTTTTATAAGTTTGAAAAAATAGGTACCTAAGAGTCTAATGAGAAATATGCAAGGCTGTTTGCTACACAGGAGGAAAAATCCTACAACCAATTAGAAATTAAAGATGCCTTGGGACTGGAACTACAGTACAATAGGTAAGGCACTTGCCTTATATGTGGCTGACCTAGGTCCAATCCCCAGCACCTCATATGGTCCCCTGAACCAGCTAGGAGTGATCCCTGAATGCAGAGCAAGGAGCAAGCTGAGACCCACTGGTGTGACCCCAAAACAAAATTTTAAAAGATGACCTAAGTTCATTGAATGAGATATAGATAGATAGGTACATACATAGATTGATAGAGATATTCATGGAATAGATGTTTCAATAAGATGTAATGACATCAACTTTTTT
The DNA here is from genome assembly GCF_027595985.1 of Sorex araneus. NCBI lineage: Eukaryota > Metazoa > Chordata > Mammalia > Eulipotyphla > Soricidae > Sorex > Sorex araneus. The sequence goes on along the minus strand of NC_073312.1, from coordinate 58,938,127 downwards.
ATTTTGGAATCTTGGGGGCATCTATAATTTATGGTTGGGGCAGGCTTGCAGCTGCTTCAACCAACATACTACAGCAGAAGTCAAACTGTGTGACTTTAAAAGCTATTATAAAAAATCATGCAGTTTATGCTTCCAGACACTCTACTAGACTATCAACTAAGCCAGAGCCCCACGCTTGCTGATGACGGGAAATAACCATCCTCTTCGGTTTTTTTCCCTTTGTCAGACAGCGTGGCGATTACTAAACAGGCGTGAACTCGGTGGCGCGGGGCAAGGGGGAAAAAGAAAAGTTATGTAACAAACAGCAGGACTTAATATCTCTATATGCTTAGTAATGGAGAATTATCAAATGCCTCATTGGCAATAGGACTGTCTTTTTCTTTTTGGGGGGGAAACCCCAGCAACGGTAGGGAGTTGTGTGTTGAAACATGGAATGTAATCGAGATAAGCGCAAATGAAGTGAAACTTATCACGTACAAGGGTTGGGACTAGGGAGGTGGGAGGGGGCGGCAGATATACTGGGGGGGTTGGGGATGGAAGATGGGCACTGGTGAAGGGAGGGGTGTTTGAATATTGTATAACTGACATAATCTTGAGAACTTTGTAACCCTCCACTTGGTGATTCAATAAAAAAAAAAAATCATGCAGTTTAGACACACAGTTTCTATTATATTTCTTTTTCTTCTTTTTTTTTTTTCTTTTTGGGTCACACCCGGCGATGCACAGGGATCACTCCTGGCTCTGCACTCAGGAATCACCCCTGGCGGTGCTCAGGGGACCATATGGGATGCTGGGAATCAAACCCCGGTTGGCCACGTGCAAGGCAAACGCCCTACCAGTTGTGCTATTGCTCCAGCCCCTCTATTATATTTCTAACATAAAGCCAATAATTGCTTCCTTAGGATAAAACACACTTTTATACTTCCACAGGCCTATTTAGATTCTCCTCTTAAATTTTCCTTAACTCCCTTCACCCTTAGTAAATTTTACATTAGTACAATTTATCTAGGACTGGAGTGATAGCACAGTTGGTAGGGTGTTTGCCTTGCAGGCGGCCAACCCAGATTTGATTCTTCCATCCCTCTTGGAGAGTCTGGCAAGCTACCGAGAGCATCCTGCCCGCATGGCAGAGCCTGGCATGCTACCTGTGGCATATTGGATATGCCAAAAACAATAACAACAAGTCTCACAATGGAGATATTACTGGTGCCTGCTCAAGCAAATCGGTGAACAATGGAATGACAGTGACAGACAGTGCTATGATTTATCTATTTCATGTAAATCTTAAAATGTATTAGCACATAGAGACTGAGCACAGCGGCCACTCAACACCTTTATTGCAAACCACAACAGCTAATTAGAGAGAGAAAACAGAAGGGAATGCCTTGCCACAGTGGCAGGGTGGGGTGGGGGGGAGATGGGATTGGGGAGGGTGGGAGGGACACTGGGTTTACGGGTGGTGGAGAATGGGCACTGGTGAAGGGATGGGTTCCCGAACTTTGTATGAAGGAAGTATAAGCACAAAAGTGTATAAATCTGTAACTGTACCCTCACGGTGATTCTCTAATTAAAAATAAATAAATTTAAATAAAAAAATGTATTAGCACAAAATTATATTTTTTTAAATTTATATACCTATAAAGTTTTTCAAAACTTTTTAATCAATTTATCATTGATTTAGAATTTTATGAACTTCCAGGCGATTTTTTACCTATATGTATAATCTATCTACCTATGTGTTTGACACCACCTTCACAATAAAATAAAAAGAGAAATCTAATCGCTTCTCGGCCTTTTGGCTAAGATCAAGTGTAAAAATAGAAATATATCTCAAATATGAGATGAAAAAAAAACATAGTAAGGGAACAACAGATGGTCAAAGTCAGAACTGTAGAGTTTGTCTACAGAACTGAGTTTACATGGTGGAGCGAGGGGTCCTTGGATACTGGTAGAGGGAAGAGAGCTCGCTGGCGGTGTTGGAATGATGGATCCATGAAAAGGATGATTAACAATATTGCAAATCTTGGTACCTAATAAAGACTATTTTAAAAAAGAAAAGAAAACAAAAACAAAAACAAAAAGCCATGCAGGTTATCCTTGTCTGGGAACATCTGCTATCCAGGTGTTCGCCCTTGCAGTGAGGCACTCACACCACACAGAATAACCACAACTATGTGTTCCACAGGCAATTGTAGTTCAGATGCCAAAATCCTGTTGAAGAAGCCCCAAATTATTTCAGTCCCTCACTGATTGAGTCGCCCCCCCAGCCAAGGCTCTAAGTATTGCGGCCAGACAAGCCATCCCTACAACGCTCCCTTCCCATTACTGACCCAACAGAACCCATCAGGGTAATAAAATCGCTCCTTTGAGTCAGTTTTGCATGGCTCGTGATTCAGCCATTGATAATCAGAATAAAAGAGAGCAACTTTGTCAAAATTGCACTATGGATCCAGTATTATCTCAATTAAAATCTCAGGAGAAAGGGCAGCACTGATCCTAAAGTGTATTTGGAGTTACGAAAGCGACATGACCATTTCGAAAGGAAACAAGTTGTAAGGTCCAGACTTCCCAATTTCAAAACTTATTATACTCTAAAGGAGATGTGGTTCAGGGACTGCCCATCTCTTTCATTTGTGTGGCCCTGGGTTCAATCCCCAGCACCAGAGAGGTGTGGGGATGAGGTGCAGGGAACAGACTATAGTAATCAAAATAGTGTGACTGGCATATTTAAATGAAGAGAACAAGAGAAAATAATTGGGAGTCTAGATATCAAAGAAGGGTACCCAGATCCCCCAAAGAGAGAGTGGTTTTTTCAACTCATGGTGCCTGCCTGACTGCTTACTGGGTCGGCTCTCTTGGCATAAATCTAACTTGGCTTTGGGAATTTTCCCAAAGTGATAAAGTCGATCTGCTGAGCTAGCCTAAGTTTATAAAATAAACAATGTAATTAATGATGAACATTTGCTTTGCTTCTGGGAGATCAGAATTTCAGTGAGCTTACATAATTACTTAATGCCCACTAACTAAATGAGGCTTATGCATTTTAATTGGCTTTCCTAGAAACTATGCAAGTTACTCCATTTCAACATCGGAGGTGTCATGTGACCCCCTTCAGAAAGAGCAATAGGAAGTTGAAACATTAATCCCCTCCCCCCACCTCACCTCCGCCCTTCAGATTCTGCCTAAACTCTTTCCTTCTGATTCAGCTTTGTAACTTGGCCTTGTTATTATAATAAACCTTAGGTGTGAATTCTTCTGTTGACACACTGAATGCATGATGGTCATGGGACCGCCAAACGAGTATGTCATATGTGCGAACACAAATGGTATCACAACTGTTCCTCCAACATATATACTGGTTATAATACACATACACATTCATATGCAACCCAATGTGATCTATTGCACTAAAGAGTTCTTGTTTTCTCCCATCAAGTAAATGATAGGAGAAAAGAACAGCTCAGACTTATACATGTGCTAGTGTAGTAAAAGCAACTTCTTCCCCAGGTAAGACATAGCACTGTAGCACTGTTGTCCTGTTGTTCAACGATTTGCTCCAGTGGGCACCAGTAACGTCTCCATTGTGAGACTTGTTGTTACTGTTTTTGGCATATCGAATACGCGATAGGGATCTGCAAGGCAAACACTCTACCTGCTGTGCCATCACTCCACTAAAGGGAAATCATTTTCCTCCCAAAGGAATTAAGAGCGATCTGAATGAAGACAGCACAGCACCTTGGTTGTGAGTCCTCCCCGCAGCTCGATTAGGAAGCAGGCAAGCATGCACTGGCTGCTCCTGGCTGCGGGAGATAGACCGCACCCTGCTCATCAGCAGGATGGACTCAGCCTCAGCAGGTAAGACATAATTCTACCTAAATGAGTCAAAACTAAGAGAGTGCTAAGTAAACTTTTAAAGAGACATATTTTACAAAAATGCCACCAATGATAATCTTTTTTGGGTAAATATTCCATCTTCTTACTAGTTCAGTTACTATTTAAAATCACTGAAGTGGGCCAGAGAGATCGTGTAGTGGACAGTGCTTTCCTCGCAAGGGACTGACCTGAGTTCAATGCCTGGCACCACATAAGGTTCTTAGGTTTTCCAAGCCCTGCCAGGAATGATTCCTGAGTGCAGGGCTAGGAGTATGAAGCTGGATGTAACCAAAAAATGAATTAATAAACTCACAATTTCACATAACAGAAGAAATTTAAATGCAACAATACAAATAAGTGATGTAATATATACTTTTTGGTTGTCACCAGAACACTTTTACATTATAATTTATTTCTGCAGCCAACATCATCAGCTGCCACAAATGTTATCAGCACTATTTAAGACTCCTGTGAAAGCATATCAATGACAGTTTCAGGAGTTCACATCATTCTGTAAAGACCCTGCCCCCCCCATCACCACCATGCTCTGCAAAAAAGACTATAAAACTTTTTTTTCACAAATGAGATAAATCTCTACCTGCTGCATTATTTGCATTTGTTTTGTGGCCACACCTGGTAGCATGGGAGGTTTGGTGGGGAGGCAGTGGGGGGATGGGGATGAGGGGTGGAGGTGGGGAGGAAGTTTATTCCCTACTATCAACTCTGCATTCAAGAGTTGCTCCCAGCAGTGCTCTCCAGGGACATGTGATGAACTAGGGTATTTTGCATGCAAAACATGTAATGAGCCCTTTGACCTAGCTCTTTAGCTCCTGCTTTCTTATTTGCAGAATACAGCTATCAGAACAGTAAAAAAGAAGTATGGGGGCCGGAGTGATAGCACAGCGGGTAGGGCGTTTGCCTTGCACGCGGCCGACCCAGGTTCGATCCTCGGCATCCCATATGGTCCCCCAAGCACCGGCAGGAGTAATTCGCTGGGTGTGACCCAAAAAGCAAAAAAAAAAAAAAAAAAAAAAAAGTATTATCATTATTATTTTGCTTTTTGGGTCACACCCAGCAATGCTCAGGGGTTACTCCTGACGGTGTTTGGGGGACCATATGGGATGCTTGGAATCAAACCCGGGTCGGCCACTTGCAAGGCAAATGCCTACCGGCTGTACTATCACTCCAGCTCCAAGAGAAGTACTGTTTTAAAAGGGGAAACTCACCAATAATTTGTATTACACTTTAGGACTATGACTTTGCAATTAAATTTGCTTTAAAGGAAAATCTTTTGGGGCCAGGTGGTACAAAGGTTAAGGTGTTTGCCTAGCATAGTGCTACAGCCACCATTCTGGTTGAAATTCTGGCACTATATACAGCCTCTGAGCACAGAACCAGGTGTTGTCTCAGAATACAACCAGGTTTAGCCCCAAACACACAAAGATACAAAAAAAAGAGAGAGAAAGAAAACTCTTTTGAAAGAACAACACAATGGAATAAACTTTTAAAATTCAGACTTGTTATTATTTAATATTAATAATCACAAAAGATTTGAACTAGATAAGCAATTCTGTGTGTGTGTAACAGACAAAATTCAGTATCTGAATACACAAAAGACGTGGTTAAAGCATTACTCACATTTCTATAGCTAATAAACACTGATGATTCTACCACAGAACTCAAAATTTATCATTGAATAAATGGATCCAAGTCTAGTTCAAAATAACTAACAAAAATTATATCATTTGAACCCAAAAATCTCCTTTGATCTGAAAGTTTATTTCCCTACTCTTCCACCTTATAAAACTGTAGGAGTAGTCTAGAAATGCTACTAGTATCAATGAATGAACAAATCATGGTGATAAAATAAATGTAAAACTACTATGGTATTTTTAAAAAATTACTTTTGAATATTAACTTAGTATTGCCCTTGTGCTACACCTATCACCTAAAACCTTTTGATGCTCTGAAGTTTAATAAGTAGTTGATTTACGAAAGAAATTAAAAATTTTTTCCCAACTTTTATTTTTCATGGAGGGGTGATGCTGAAGAACTTAAAACAACAAAGAATAGCTGTAAAACCTGTACTTCAGGAATAACTGACTCTTGAGATAATTGGGCCATGAACGAAATGCCCTTACAGCTAGTATCATACTGACTTATTGCATGTGGCAGTTACTAATATCCAGAATCCAATCTCAATAGGGTTTCCAACTGTGTACCAAGAGGTATGATGCTAAATCTCCAAAAGATTACCTACTTCATTTTAAGTAGGTCCTCAATTTGGTAATCTATAAAGATTAAAGCAACTGGCTTCAGATTTTAACTGATGTACTCTTTGTTAAGATTAAGAGAACATAAGATTAAGACAACATATCTAAAACGGTGATCTGACTGATTATGCCAACGCTAAATTCTTTCAGATTTTTGAGTTAATTATGAGAATCTGTGCTCACTCCGTGGGCACTGATTTTACAATTCAGATATAGGCAAAAGCAAACAAGAGTTAGGCAAGTTTCAAAAACTTTAATAAAGAAAAAAAGACACTTCCAAAAATAAATGCCACACAAATAAAAGTTTAAAAAAAAGGCGATATTCAAGAAACAGAACTCATTCACTCTCAAAATATACTAAATACTTAAATCTAATGATGTCAAGTGTTTAAATTCTGGGCAAAAGAGCTTATAATAATATAGCTAGTAGTGTTTTTCATATGGCTGTTTCAAGATATCACAATATAGTTATTTTTTAAGTCTATATTTTCTTAAACATCCATTTCACAATTCATTTAATTATTTTACATTCATTAAGAAACACATATTTACTAACAATGGGTTATTTTGTGCTTTAATAATAATGAACCGTGGTAAAATACTTCAGTGATTTAAATGCTTTGCTAATGACTACACCCATCACAGATTCTTGCACACTTAAACAGCTACTGCGATAATCAGAAGAACTACAACTCTTCTTAAATATAACGTAATTCACTCATTTGGTAAGCATGCTAATAATCAAAGAGATGCATTTTTCCTCAAGTCAAAACAAAGAACTTTCTAGATTTTTTTTACAACCTGTAAATATAACCTACTTATTTAAATCACTTTTAACTCGCAATTGATAAAAACAGAGGAAATAGCATTTTAGAATTTTCTTTATAATTTCTATTAGTAAAAAACGGACACCCTCTTTCAAATTATGATGACACTAAGATTCTATGTTAGAAATTCTAGATTTTAAAACATGAAAAAATACAATGTCAGTTATACTTAAAGGGGCATTTTAATAAGTCTAATTATTCTACAGGCCCAACACTTTTCTTCAACAAAGCCTTATCCTCAAAATAGCAAATAATCAATTTTAGACATGATACAAGAAAAACCCTAATTCTAATTTCTTCCATAACAAGGATCAAAGACTATCATCCTGTAAATTGATAATTTGGTAAGCAGATACAAATCTAAATCAGTAATATTTATATAATTATAATTAATACTGAATACAATAAACCATTAGTTTGACAATTTGGAATTAAATTTCATGCAATTTTTTATATAGTGCTTTGATTCTCACTGATAGATAATTTTTAACTTTTTAAGTAATCAAGACAAATAGTAGAAAAAGCATTTTATTTATATGGAAAAAAGCTACATTAGGATCTGTAAAAGGTGTCAATATTGCCTATACAAAAAAAAATTCAAATGTGAAGAGCAACAAAATAGTTTACACATCATCCTACTTAGCAGTGCAATTAATTCACATTGCCATAAAGTCAAGTATAACAAAATCAAAAACAAGTATTTCTCCATAATCAATATATTGAGAATTACAGTGTAAAGATCATTCAGGTTTAAGAAATCTGTAACTGATCTACAGAATACCTAAGACAAGGAAGACCATTAATTATCAACTGTTGGGCTTTTTCAATACTGTTCACAGAAAAAAAGGAATACATTGACATACATGTAAATAGAATATATTTAGTCTATACAATAAAAAAATACAAATTATAAAGTGAGCTAACAAAGAATGAAATTTGAATGTAGATTTATAAAACATATCTTAGACAACACATACAGTATTCCTCATGTAAAAACATCTAGATTCAGCAAAAAATAATTTGGTTGCTTTTCAGATGCATGTAGATCTTGTAAGCTGAAGATGCAGATGTCCAAGTATCTTAAAAATCATAATAAATGTCTTTCTCAATGCATACAAAATGATAAATGCTCTCATCACAGTCTTAAGGATATTTTTGGAAGGTTGTTTTGTCTTGCTTCGGAAATACATTTAAAATGGGTAAAAAAATCAAAGGGTCTCATGGTACAATGAAACAGTAAACAGTACTCAATTTACTGCTAATGTTGGAAGAAACCTAGATTTTACAGTACTCTGGTATATATGATTTTTTTTTGATTTTACATTGCATATTTCTGAGTCCATTCTCTTGCATGTCTGTTGTATCTGTAAGCATACAAAAGAGATATAGTAAAAATATACTAAAAAAACTTTGCAATATTTATCTATATAAAATGAAAAGATTTATCTGTATTCTCTTAAGATTAGTCGAAACAATCACAAACATGTCAATAACTGGGTCAATGTAATTTTTGGCTCATGTATATTTGAAGCAAAGAAATTTTTTTAAACTAATATAATTCTCTACAACCTGTATGAAAATATATCTATATTGCAAATAACAAAAAGAAACAAGTTAATACAGATCTATGAGTCCACTCTGAGAAGTAACAAAATGAAACTGATACTGTTTCATCTTGTTACTTCTGAGAAGTAACAAATGAATGAACAGTATCAGCAAGATGAAACAGGTTGAAAACTATGGCAGTTTCAGGAGGATTGCCCCATAGCTGGAAGACTGCTTCATGAGTCGAGGAGAGAAGGCAGATGGAATAGAGAAGGGATAACTAGAAAATGATGGCTGGAGGAACCAGTTGGGATGGGAGATGCATGCCGAAAGTAGATAATGGACCAAACGTGATGACTTCTCAGTGTCTGTGTTGCAAGCTATAATGCCCCAAAGTAGAGAGGGAGTATGGAGAATACTGTCTGCCTTTGAGTCAGGGGGAGGGTGGGAAAGGGGGGGTATACCCGGGATATTGGTGGTGGGGATTATGCACTGGTGAAGGGATGGGTGTTTGATCATTATGAGATTGTAACCCAAACATGAAAGCTTGTAACTATCTCATGGTGATTCAATAAAATTAAAAAAAAAAATTAAAAAAAAAAAAGAAAACTATGGCAGTTTTTAGGGAGATTTAGGGATAACTTCTTTACTGGAAGGAGATAATGAATACAAATAATCATTTCCAATTACCAAATTCTTTCATCTAATGTTTCAAGTTATGTATAATTCTTTCTTATCATTCAAAGAGGACAGACAGTGCAAAGGCAGAATGTATACTAGTAAGTTATTTAATAAAGGATTAAACAGTGTAGAAAATAGTACTTTTCATGAGGGGCTGGAGTGATAGCACGGTGAGTAGGGCATTTGCCTTGCACGCGGCCGACCCGGATTTGATTCCCAGCATCCCATATAGTCCCCTGAGCACCGCCAGGGGTAATTCCTGAGTGCAGAGCCAGGAGTGACCGCTGTGCATCGCCAGGTATGACCCAAAAAGCAAAGAAATAAAAATAAAAAAATTTTTAAAATAGTACTTTTCATGAAAAAAAAAAAAAAACTACTAGAGGCCAGAGAGACAGCACAGATGGCAGGGTGATTATGTTGCAAGCAGTTCAGTCCCTGGCACTCCAGGTGGCCCCTCAAGCCCGGCAGGAGTGATCCCTGAGCACAGAGTCAGGAGTAAGTCCTGCACACTTCTAAGTGTGGCCCCCCAAATCAAATAAATAAGACTAATAAATGTTGATAAACTTTCTATTGAAATATAGGAGGATAATAAGTATAATTAAATGTACTTAAATATATTGATAATTAGCTTCGGTTATTATACAGAAATGCATTCTAACAGAAACTAATATAAGTAAACAACTTACTTTTCTTTGTCTGATTTATAGATCTGTGCAATATCTGGTACTAAGGGATCATCTGGATTAGGATCACAAAGTAGAGAACATATGGACAATAAAACTAGATTTAAAAGAGAACACTGTATTAGATAACAATCATTCTACTTTACACAAAATACACACATGAAAATAATTCTACTGTGAATATAAAAATGTATTTACAAGGAAAATTCAAATGACAGATCAAATCACATTGCACACTAACACTGGCAGATAGCATATAGCATTACTTTTTTAACTTCTAAAATTAACATTCAACATATCATACAAAATTATCAAAACTTTTGAAGTCTGGGCTTGCTCTTCAAGCTCGAGTTCTCCCTTGAACACATACCTCTTCTGTTTGTCTCTGCTCCTTTGCTTGCCTATTTTCGTTCTGGAGAAGCCTGTGTTCTGTCTTAAACACATACTGCTCTTTCTCTCCCCTTACATCTTTTAAAATAAGTTTTAGGGCTGGAGCAATAGGACAGCAGGTAGGACGTTTGCCTTGCACATGGCCGACCCGGGTTCGAATCCCAGCATCCCATATGGTCCCCCGAGCACCGCCAGGAGTAATCCCTGTGTGCATGAGCCAGGTGTAACCCCTGTGCATCGCCGGGTGTGACCCAAATACCAAAAAAAAAAAAAAAAATCAACAAAAATGATTTCACTTTACCCGAAAACTCTTTTGAAGTTTAAGTCCTATTTGAATCCTACTATTTAATAACTGTGAATCCCCAAAGGAACTATGAAATATCTTTTTTTTTTTTTGGTTTTTGGGTCACACCTGGTGATGCACAGGGGTTACTCCTGGCTCTGCACTCAGGAATTACTCCTGGCAGTGCTCGGGGGACCATATGGGATGCTGGGATTTGAACCCGGGTCGGCCACGTGCAAGGCAAATGCCCTACCCGCTATGCTATCACTCCAGCCCCAAGGAACTATGAAATATCTTTAAGTTCAAGAGTTCTCTACAGAAAATATTTTGAATAACACATACATACCAGAAATGGCATACACTATTGTTTGGGGGCCATACCTGGCAGTGCCCATGGGTAAGTTCTCTCTGCACTCAGGAATCACTCCTGGTAGGCTGCGTGGAACCACATGGAATGTTGGGGATCTAACCCAGGTCAGCCACTTTAGGTAAGCACCCTACCCACTGAACTCTCTCCCTAGCATCCAATTTTGTATTTTAATAATAATTTTTAAATTATTTTAAAATATTTTCAGTAAGTAGACTATTTAAAAAGTCTACTTACTGAAAAAAAAATCTGTGTTCTAATCAACATAAGATCAATTCAAATTACAGTAAACAGTCCAAATATTTCAAGCATTGTGCTCAGTTTATTTATTTATTTTTAGCTTTTTTTTTGGGGGGGGGGTCACACCCAGCGATGCTCAGGGGTTACTCCTGGCTCATGCCCTCAGGAATTACTCCTGGCGGTGCTTGGGGGACCATATGGGATGCCGGGGATAGAACCCGGGTCGGCCACGTGCAAGGCAAACGCCCTACCCGCCGTGCTATCGCTCCGGCCCCGCATATTTTAAAAGACATATAAGAACAGAAAAAATAATTGTTTCCTGCCATATTACAGCAAATATATATGTATAGTTAAACTTGGGGGGAAATCCAAGTATCTGAAAAAGGAGACAAGAGCTGGTTTGCTCATTTGCAACCCCTGTGCATCGCCGGGTGTGACCCAAATACCAATTGGCTCCAATTGTATGGCATCAGTCCTTAGGGTTTCATGGCATCTTTCATACAATCTTTCACCTTCACCCTTTTCTATGATGTTCCTTTATATTGTCCTACTCTTATAAATCCAAAGAAAACTTTTTTAAAAAGTGTGTGTGTGTGTGTGTGTGTGTTGCTGGGGGAGGTAATCAAACTCAGTAACTATACATGCAAAGCATACATTCTAAGATTGGAGCAACATGCCCTTCCTGCAAGAGCTGATTCTTAAATGACAGTATTTCATTCATTATCAATCTTCCAGTGAAATTTCAAACCCTGTATATTAAACCAACATAGCATTGAAGCTTATATCTACAGAAATTTATAAAAGAACTGCAAATCTTATATAACGAGGTTAACTCATTATGAGAGTCAAAGAAAGAGATTATGAGATTCAAAGGAAGACATTTAAAATATATACAAGTAAAAAATGTACAAAAGCATGAGCAAAGTAGAGGCAGTCTTGTCAAATAAGAACAAAATTCCTCATTTCCCCATTCCTGCTGTCTAGTCATCTGTCCTGATTTTACTATTTTGCACACAAACCAAATATTTTAACATAAGAAAAAGGTAGTAATATTTAACATTAACTTGAGTACTTATTATGTGCCAGGTGCATAGTGACCCTGTATCGTAACACTATTATAATCCCCATTTTATATGAAGCAAATGAAGATGATTACAATCTTAAAGGACAGTTTCCAGAAGCCAGGAATACTAATTATTCCTTATAAAAAGCTACCAATGTCTGGAGATAAGTGCTCAACATCTGGCAGTCTGCCATTTCTTTTATATGTATAAGTACTTAGCTACTTTGCCAGATGACATTCGTTCTGTGGTATCATTCCAGGAAGGAGTATATTAACTGAATAATCCTTTAACTTAAAATCTTTCAGATATCTAGTGCTTAACTGTAAACTATATGAAAGATTTTTAAAAGGACAGGACAGCCTAAAAACTTTTTTGTTTCCTTTTTGGTTTGGGGCCACACGCGGTATACTCAGGTTACTCCTGGCTTTGCACTCAGCAATTACTCCTCCTCGTGCTTGGGGGACCATCGGGGATGTTGGGATAGAACCTGGGTCAGCCCATGTGCAGGAAAAGTGCCCTACCAGCTCTATATTATCTCTCTGGTCCCAAGATAATATTTTAAAGAAGATGTTAGGCCAGAAAAATTGCCATTTATAAAATCAAGTACCTGAAATCAGTATAACGTTGATCTTGGTTCTTATAAACCTTAGTTTTTAAAAACCTTATACTTAGGTAACATTTATAATTTTTTTTTTAAAAAGTTGTGACCATGGATTCCCTCTAAGTGCTTAGGAAGAACATAATTATTTTAAATTTTATAAATACAGAAGACTACCAAATTATCTCAGGTGCAGATGCTTATTCAAAATAGTATTTCCGACTATCAGGTTCTCCTTTGTTAGAACTAGGAGGGCTGGTATAACAAACAGTATTGGCTAATAAAGTGAGTTCAGATGGCTTTTCTATACGTGATAACTTAGCAGAATAATGCTATATATCTGTGAAATTTGAGAATCTCAAGGATTGTGTAAGTCATAATAATGGTAGTGATTTATTCAAAGTTTAGATTCACATGCCCTATGAAAATTAAAGCGTGGAATGTGTCTTTCATTTTCAATCACCCTGCCAGTCTAATTTGCGACATAAGGTAAAACTTGTCAAATTTCTTATGCTAACAAGTCTATTTAATAAATGGAACCACTATTTAAAAATTTTTATTTTTACTTCTTTTGTTTTGTTTTGTTTTGTTTGGAGGCTGTACCTGGCAGTACTCGGGGCTTACTCCTGCCTCTGCACTCAGGGTTCATTCCTGATGGGCTCAGAGAACCTAGGATTGAACCCAGGTTGGCAGCACGCAAGGCAAGTGCCTTACCTGCTGTACTATTATTGCTCAGGCCCCTTTTCTTACTTTCTTTTCCCCTTTAAAGACAATGTGCAATCTAAAGGTATAATATGTCCCAAACTTCTAATTCTAACATTTTAAACTTCTTTCATTTCATCATTTAGAACTGCCCATCATTTTACCCTCGCTGCAAATTAACTGCTAAGGAAGGATAATATAAGAGCTATGAAAGTAATAAAAAATTGAAACAGAAAATAACCCTGTAGATGGTTTCTTTTAAACTTTAGTCCCTAAAGTTCTGTTTCTTTTTACTGCATTACTTTTACCAACTGTTACAAATATGATAAATGAAATTACCTTTTGACACAGTCAGAGCAGGTGACCACTGCGATCTCAGAATATCGAGACAAATACTTCCATTACTGTTTATGTTTGGATGGTAGATTTTTGTTGTGAAAGCAATCTAAACATAAAGAAAAAAAATGACAAACCATAAAGAATGAACAAGACCAATCAATATGCTCTAGGGTAAAATGTCCTCAATTTTATGTGACCTTAGGACAAAATATATTCAATATAAATGAAATGAGCTTCTATATTATATACATTAGAAATATTTATTTATTTTTTGATTTGGGGCCAAACCCAGTGGTACTCAAGGCTTATTCCTGGCTCTGCACTCAGGGATCACTCCCCAGAGGAGCTCAGGGGACCAACAAATAAATAAATAAATATGAGGTACCAGGGATTGAACCTGGGTCTGCTGGGTGTAATGTCCTACCCACCATACTATCTCTCTGCTCTTCATACACGTTATTTTTAGCTACCAGAATGTGAAAACAAACGCGTAAAAATTGATTTTCTACTCTAGTTATATGCCTTATTCTCTCAAGGAATTTTTTAGTATCAAATAGTTTACAATAGTATAACTGGTTGAGTAATTAAACAACCAAAGCAAACAACCAGGATCTCCTAAAGCAATCCTTTTTTTGAGTCAATTATCAATAATACTGAAAGTGACACCTGGATCTAAAAGAGGGTATAATTCCATTCCAGGGGAGAGATGAGGGATCTCAGCTTGTGAACTGCCATAAGAAATTCACTAAGAGATTTAATCTTCCAGATGAAATATTAGATATTTCATATAATACTAACCATGTGTTTTAGAAACCTAAAATAATTATTTCCAGAGTGACAGATTTGCTAGCGAGCCTCTCTTCTCGGTATCTCATCTGTTTGTTTTCTCTTTAAATCTAATCTAAATTTCATAAAAACATGTCTTTATCTCTCCTAACATATTAAATACAGACACGGGGCTGGAGCGATAGTACAGTGGGTAGGGCATTTGCTTTGCACGTGGCTGACCTGGGTTTGATCCGCGGCATCCCATATGGTCCCCCGAACATTGCCAAGAGTAATTTCTGAGTGCAGAACAAGGAGTAACCCCTGAGTATCACCAGGTGTGACCAAAAAGCCAACAAATAAATAAATAAATACAAAGACCACATCATATTTATGTTTATATTCTCCAATACAACAGAACATAATCGTGTTCAATAAATGTCTACTGAGCACTTAAAAATCGAGAAAAAGAGATCAACTCTGAAAGATAATTTACCTGAACAGGAAAGTTTAATTTTAAAATTGTTCTAAATTTAATTTTTAATTTTAAAAATTGGTGGGAGAGTCCACAAAAAGCAGTGCTCAGGGACTACGTCTCTGTGTTCAGGGATCACTTCTGGCAGTACTTGGGTGTTCAAAAGCTACACAGGGATTGAACCTGGGTCGGAAACAGGCAAGTAACCACTAAAATCCTTATACTCTCTTTCTTGCCTGCAGATACCATGTCTTTTAGAAACATAATAAAATATTTAAGAAAGAATATTTTAGATTTAGTAGCTGCACAGCCAGTTTGAACCTGGCTAACCTATTCACGGTCTTTGCCATCATGAAAACACCTCTGGATAGAGAGTAAAATCCTTGACATAGGAGTTACATTAATGATAAGCATAGAAATACCTTTGGTGGTTTAAAAGGATAGTCTGTCGGGAAATGTACAGTGAGAAAGAAGACTCCACCTTGATACGCGCTATCAGGCTGAAATGATAAAATATGTGCATCAGTGTTTGATTACTACAGATTTATCTTCCCCCAAATACATAAGTTCAAAAAATTTTTTTGTCATAAGTTTCACTTATTTACCTTGAGACAGCTTTCCCTTTGCAGGAATGAAGGATTTTCCAACAATCATGTCGACATAATAGAATTTAGAATAAAAATAGGATACACACAGTAGTGTGACCTGCGCAAACAAATCTGAGTACAGGTTTTTAAAGATTACCGTAAACTCAAGACAGCTGTGAGAAAAGAATAAATCTCTGTAGCAGCAATCAGTACAGAAAAAAGAACTGGGCTAGTTTTTACTTTCTTAATTATGAAGCTTAAGTTCTGACGGCCCTTTAAGAGGCAAGAATGAAAATGAATAGAAAAAAAGCAAGTTATGAAAAAAAAGTTAAGAAATACTGCTATACAACCTAAGCTTCAAATTTTTCCATTTTCTAACTATTCGTAAAACAATGTAAAAAGTAGCCCGTAGAGCCTAAAAACAAAACATTTGATTAACTCATTTTTCATAGACTTATGACAGGAATCAATTGCACAAGAGAAATTTAAATTTGCCTATGCTTCCTTATGGTAATTATAAAATGTTTCTGATGTTACAAATAAAAGGTAACTAGAAAGAGAAAAACTTATTTTAATTATTTTGTTTTTAGTGTTTTTTTTGTTTGTTTGTTTCTTGGGCCACACATAGCAATGCTCAGGGGTACTCCTGGCTCTGCTCTCAGGAATTACTCCTGGCAGTAGATGGAGAACTATTTGGTATTGAATCTGAGTCTGCCATGTGCAAGGCAAGAGCCCTACCTACCTACAAGAGTACTACCTCTTTGGCCCCTATTTTAATTACTTTATATTAACACTTGATAATGTTAAGACTATCATTGCTTCCTTCTTTAGTTTTTGCATATATATTAGAGGACTGATTGCATAATTATTATTCCTACATATAAGGAATGTGGAAAATATAACATTCAATAGTTATGGTCTTAGGAACTCAAATGACATATAGAGCAGCATTTTATTTTATTAAAACAAAAAGGGGCAGAAGTAACATAATTTTGGTAACATAATTGTAATCCATTTATTACATGTGATTTACGTAAGAAGTATTTGTGAGTGGTTGTAATTCAGCTGGCAAGAGTGGACCTACAAATCATAGTATCCATAAGGCTCTTATTAAGCAAATGAAAAAGTAAATAGAAGCAACTAGATTCTTCTTGAAAATTGTCTTTAAAATGTTGCATTTTACCCTTTTAAAATGACAATGATATAACTATTAGCTCTTTGAGACACTAGCTCAGGATCCCAGCTCTGATGATATATGTGTAGATGGATATATGACGTGTTCTGAGGACACACCTGGCAGAGCGCAGGGCTGACTGATGGCTCTGTGCTCAGGAGTCACTCCTGGAAGTGCTCAGGGAGCTCAATGTGGTGCTGGGGATCAAACCACAGTCGACTGTGTGCAAGTTAAGTGCCTTAACTCTGTCCTATCTCTCCAGTCTCTGAAAATTAAGCCTAAGCCACTATAAATGGAAATTTTACAACTTACTAAAGTTCTTATGGGGAAAGGCAACAGAATGAGGTCCATGTAAATATGCTACTCATATACTCTCACCTAGAACATCAATTCAAGTTGTCAGTACTCATTCTTTCGCAATCAGACTTTATTGTTGTTGTTGTTGTTGCTTGCTCATAGAAAGAAAATCCTGTTTCAAAATTATAACTACCTCTCGGGTGCAGAAATAAACAACCTCAACAAAGGTTAATAAGTGTTAAGAGAAGCCAGCCATAAAATGACAGGTAATTCTACTGAAAAAAAACAAAACTAAAATTTACAAATTCATAAAGTGGCAAAAATAGACTTACTGTGATTGTTTTGTTTATCTGTTTGTTTTGGGGTTTGGGGCCACACCCAAAGCTCAGGGGTTACTCCTGGCCCTGCACTCAGGGATTACTCCTGGAGGGGTTCAGGGAACCATATGGGATGCCATGATTAAACTCTGGTTGGCTGCATGTGAGGTAACTACCGCTTTCTCTCTGTCCCACCCCCTCGCCCCACATTGTGGTATTTTATGAGTTTGGTTTCAGATAAGGAACCATAAGGACTATTTCTGCATATTACTACTTGTAAGAATTCCTTTAATAGGTTAAGTAGACTTCTTTCTAATTATGCTTATTTCAGAATCAACTTTTTGGTTTGTGGCTTTTGGACCACATCTGTGGTGTTCAGGTCTTCCTGGCGCTGTGCTCAGGGATCACTCCAGTGGGTCGTGGGGGACCATACTGAGTCCCACAGCAGATCCAACTTGAGTCAGCCACCTGCAAGGAAAGCGTGTTCCCTATTGTACTATCTTTCTGCATCCTGGACAACTGACATTTTTGTATTTAAAATAAAGCCAGGGGCTGGAGTGATAGCACAGTGGGTAGGGCGTTTGCCCTGCACATGGACAACCCGGGTTTGATCCCCAGAATCCCATATGGTCCCCCGAGCACTGCCAGGAGTAATTCCTGAGTACAGAGCCAGGAGTAACCCCTGTGCATCGCCAGGTGTGACCCAAAAAGCAAAAAAAAAAAAAAAAAAAAAAAGTCTAAAAAAAAAGTCAAAACTAAAGCCAACACTCAGCCTGATCGCAAATTTTGGGTGATCCATTAATATATATAATGATTAATAAGAGTTTGACGAAGGAAAACATAGTGATCCAAGCTATTTACCATCACCAGTGGTCTAGAGCAATTATTACAAATCTTCTAATTATATTTTGTTTCCTGAGTGATTCAGAGGACAACTCAACATTAGCCACAAACAACTGGTCAAAGGTAAAATGGCCAAGAAGGAATTATGGCTGGGGGGATTAATTTCAGATATATGAATCATACTTACAGGCCCCATGATAGTAGCTTGCCAGTGGAACACTGAAACAAAACAAAGGAGTTTCGGAGTCATTAATCAATGTTCAAACCTATATTCCTGGCAAGCAAAGTCCCAGCAATAGAGCAGACGCTTACAGTCATCTCCTACGGGTCCAGCTGAACAGTGAGCAGGTGGGTCACGTTGTAGATCACTTAATTCCTGAAGCAAAGCAAAATATCTTAAATTAACACCTTTTCCAGTGACACAAACCTGATAAGCCACGAAGAAACAAACTATTGACTTCATTTTAAAGTCTTTCAAGGCAATTCTATTCAAACTATGAAAACATGAATTGTACTCTTCACTTTGGTACGCAGAGTATGGGGTAAGTTATTAAATTAGTTCATGTGACCATTCTAAACTTTGAAAAAAATCAAAAGGATCATAAATGTTGTTTCGCTTGACATCCCTAAAGACAAAAACTTTTTTTTTTTTTTGCGAAGTGGAAGGAGTCTCACGCCTGGCAGTGCTCAGGGCTTACTCCTGGCTCTGCACCCAGGAATCATTCCTGGCAGAGCTCAGGGGACCAAATGGAATGCCAGGGAGCAAACCCGGGTTGGCCACGTGCAAAACAAGTGCCCTACCTGATGTCCTATCTCTCTGGCCCCTCAGTGTTTACTTTTGGCTCTGTTTTCAGGGATCACTCTGGGCAAGCTCAGGGGACTATGTGGACCTGGGGATCAAACTTTGGTCAGCTGCATGGAAAGCAACTTACCTGTTGTACTTTTGCTTCAGCCCCTAGAAAACTAGTTAATTAGGAACCAACAGTCTCCAGTTATGATTTGTATGTTAATAATTTGTATGTATATGATTTATATATATATTATATGTGTTGTGATTTAAAAATTAATGATCTGTATGCCCATAAATACATATTGTTTACTGGGGAAAAAAAAACCAAAATTGCATTTTATGTGGAGTAACCCAGAATAATGTCTGAATTTTCAGTCAGACTTTCAAATTCTTTTAAAATATTATAGAAAAATAAGAGCTATTTTGTTCTTGTATTTTTGTACTCTGATCCTACCTCCTTGATTAGAAGTTAAAATAGAATGACAATATCCAACATCCAAATCCTTATAAAGACCAGGTTCTTAAGTTTATTTAAAGCTCACTTACAGGAAAGAGGCAGCTGTCAGAATATCAAGCAGGCACAGTAACCACTGCTTACTACTAATAATGGCACTGGCGCTTTGATTCACCCATCCTAGGTTTTGTAAGACGGTCTAAATTTCTATAGCTCCAAAGTTTAGAAATATGTAACAGAAACAATGGTACATATATACAAAGTAACCAACAGAAAACAAAGGCACAAAATATATCCTCTTGCACCTAAAAACACAGATATGAAATTTGAGAAAAGCAAAGAAAAACATTTTAAATTGAAAAAAAAAGAGAATTCTAAGATGTGCTAATTAGTTGAAAATATAAAACAAAAATTACAAACAAGCAAAAATCCCATTCTTTTTTGCTCTTCTTCAGAAGTCAGTCTTTAGATAAAATATTTGGGATTGCTTATGTTTGTTAAATCATCCCTTTGGGGGCTGGAGAGATAGTAAAGGTATGACAGTACATCCCTCACATGTAGTTGAAACCAGTTCAGTATCTAGCAGCATATGAAGAATTAAAGGAAAACATAAATACCAATGGCTTGGTATTTACATCTTTAGTTTCAGATGCTTACTAAATTCTAGCTCTTTCCTTCCTTTTTATTTTCTAAGAGAATATTTTCCAAAACCAGAACTTTTAGGCACATTATTCATAGTTTCCTCCACAATACTTGGCACACAGCTTTTCAAGTATATGTTTCTATTATTTAAGTAAAAAAATTAAGAATAACATGATGAGCAAAACAATCTCAAATATCAGTATTTTAGAAAAACATTATTAGATCTGGCAACAGGATAAGAAATCAGTTACTCCCTTTGTATCTATAGATAGAGAGAGGAGGCAAAAAAAAATCTCAATAGGATATAAAGGAGACTCATTCAGGTCACCATTTTTTATTTTTTGGTGGGGGTGGGGGTGCACACATAATAATATTCATGGCTCAGTGGACCACACTGGGTGCAGTGAATTAAAACAAGGTCAATCACGTGCAAATCTTACCTGCTGTACCATTTGTACAGGTCCCACTTTAGATATCTTAGAGTGGGGTTGGAGAGGTAGTACAAAGGTTAAGATACTTGGAGAGAGGCTGGAGCAATAGTACAGCGGGTAGGGCATTTGCCTTGCACACGACTGACCCGGGTTCAATTCCCAGCATCCCATATGGTCCCCGGAGCACCGCCAGGAGTAATTCCTGAGTGCAAAGCCAGGAGTGACCCCTGTGCATTGCCGGGTGTGACCCAAAAAGAAAAAAAAAAGATACTTGGCGAGCACACAACAGACCAGGTCTGATCCCCGGCACTGCCCAAGTGATCTCTGAGCACAGACCCAGGAGTAAGCCCTGAGCACTGCCAGGTTGGTCTCTAAACCAATAATGATGGTGATGATGATGATGATGATGAACACTGACATGGCTTTTAAAAATATATTGAGTATAGTTTATCACTTCAAATTACAGAGAGAAGGCTCAATAGGCTGGAGTGCAAGCTTGCAGGCAGAGGACCAAGTTTGATCACTGGCACCAGAAGGTCCCCCCAGCACTCCCAGGAGTGAGCTGAGCACCAAACTACAAGTAACGCCTGAGCACCTGTGGGTGTGATCCAATAACAAAAGTTCACTTGGGTCGCCTTTTTCCCCCCTGGCACCAGGGATTGAAGCCAGGGCTTCATATGTGTTCATGCTTTCTATCACTGAGCAACATCGCTGACTTAGAGGACCCTTAACACAGTAATAGCAAGAACTAAATCTCAAAAAAGCATTTTTTATTGACGTATAAGCAGACATGCTATGGGGGCACGGGAGGTAGTTGAAAGGCTGGATGGAGTATAGTCCTCACAAGCACCCGCCTCCAGTTCAACCCTCCACACTACAGGATCCCCCTGACGATGCTAGAACCAGCCCTCAAGGTCTACAGTTTGGGCAGGTCTAAGCAGTGCTGCATCACAGGGCTCGTGTATCTTCAGAAACGTGCCCCTGGACTCCTCGAATACTGCCTGGGAGGCCCCTCTAAATAATAATAAAATTAACTCACAAGTCAGTCCCACATTTTTTATTCACAGAATATGAAGTTTTACGCTGTCCAAAAGGATTCGAATGTCATACAAAATTCATGTCAGAAAGTTTTGCGTTTCCCTTAGGAGACCTCAAAATTCTAAACATCCTTACTGTTTATTTAGGATGCCACTGACCTACTTTCAAGAATTAGCTTTCAGTTGCTTTTCTAAAGGGAGATAGAGATTTGTGCTGACCCAGTCTCAGAGTTAAGTCATCTTCCAACCACTGGTAATCCTTGGTGCCAGGGTTGCCCATACACAGAGCTGCCGTTTGCAGCAAGGACAAAAGTGTTTTCATCTGTCTCATTCTCAATTTAACCAGCTGGGCTAATTATAGCTGAGATTTATTAAGCACTTCCGTATCCTTTCTAATCAAATTATGATTTTAATTTTATACTCTCATCCCAACTCTACCCTCCCAGTATTTTAAAGATTTAATTTAATGGTATCAGATTATGATGCTAGTAACAATCCTTATCATTCAGGCACATTTGGGGATGGTAAAACTGGAGCATGAAATTCAAAGATACCTTATTTAAAGTAAAAAACAAAAAAAAACTTTAAAAGTTGCATTTTTAAAGATAAAAGAAGTTCTCTGATTTCTCAGAAGCATAAAAAATAGGGCTGCAGAGATAGCTCAAACATAGGCTTCTCATGCAGGAGACCTGTATTTGATTCTCCTAGGACAGAATTGTGATCTAGTAAGGAATTGACATACAATATCCTGACTGACAAAAATTGCCTTCTTCTTCTTCTCCTTCTCCTTTCTGTTTGCTTGTTTGTTCTGGGGCCACACTCGGCAGCACTCAGGGCTGACTCCTCTATGCTCAGGGAACCATATGGAGTTGTAGGAATCAAACTTGGGCTGGTCACATGCACGTCAAGCACCTTTCCTGCAGGACTATCTCTTTGGCCTCAAAGCACCTTCTGTGCCAAAATTAAACAATGAAATCTGAAACACTGGAAAGTTTAAAGAATCTCCTAGATTCTAAAAAGCTACATAGATTTTTGTCTACTTCTTACTTTTCCCCTTTTAAACTTGCATTTTACTACTCTACTACATTTAGTACAAATAACCCTTATTTACTAAAAGATGGATTGCCGGAGCACAGATACAGTTAATGGCATTGTTTATGTGCCTGTCATTATAGCAGCAGCATATTTCCATTCATTCCACGTATGCAACGTACACCAACTCAAAGGCATGCTAGAATACCACCCCTCCCCTGCCACACCCCCAAACAGAGCTCTATAAAGTTCCATACAGGAAACTGCACTTAACAGAAAAGGTGGGATGGAGATAGCATAGGGTTAATGGTGTTTGCCTTGCACACAGCCAACTCAGATTTGATCCTGGCACCCCACATGGTCTTATGGGCTCACCAGGAATGATCCCTTAGCTTAGAGTCAAAAGTAATCCCTGAACACTGTTGGATGTGGTCCCAAAGCCAATAAAATAAAATAAAATAATGGCATACTCGAAGAAGCACTTTAAAAAATAAGCCACCTATCCAAAGGGCCAATATGCATATAAGAAATGACTCAGCTTCACTAGTTATCAACAAAATGAAAATGAACATTTAAAGGCTGAACCACCGTCCAAAAGAATGCTTAAAACAAACAAACAAAAAAATCAGACAAAAGTGTAAGAATTTGTAAAGATGGTAAAGCAATAGGAACTCTTAAATGCTGCTGTTGGGAAGAGGAAAAGTCAGACAGAGAGAAATACAGAGAAACAGGAATACTCAATCGCCCAGCAATCCTGCTGCAAAATATAAATCTAACAAAAAATGTACAAAAATTATAAGACACAAAATTTAGCTGCCAAATAATGATACTGGTTGCAAATTCATATATAGGACCTCATTTCAGTAAATACGTTGTGTGTATACATATATTTTATAGGTGTACCTTTCAATTTCATTTTCAAAGACCTAAATCTAATTTGAAATGAACAGCTGATACAATTTCCAATTTTCTTCTCCTTTGAGACAGTGTCCACTTAAAACAAACCAAACTTATACCTAAATAGAAATCAGGCAATACATATCATCACTCTGGTCATATGCCCAAGAAAAAAGCTGTCTGTGTCAATAAAGCAATATTTTATTCCAATGTGAAAAAAAGCAAAAGTTCAAAATAAAATGTTATATATTAATAAAAGGCAGATTTTAAGATATTGCTTCTATATTCTGACAGTAGCTATAAAAGCACTGAGTCCACAAAATGTTTGTACCTAATGGATTTATGTAGTCTTATATAGCAAAGCACTTCTATTTGAGTTCGGTTTTCTATAACAAACTAGACACAAAGAGAAGTACTGAAAGGTCTGAAACTGAATTTTAAATTGGCACAGATGGCATGTTTATAACACCCCCACAATATGCTGAGTGTTCTCTATAAAACCAACCTAGACACAGCCCCTGCCTCTAGGGGACTTAAAATCTAAAAGTGGATGAGGCAGTCTAATTCAAAGAAAGTAAACAAATAAAAGGAAACAAAGAAGGGAATGTAAGAGAAGAAGCCTGCATTAATCTCATAGCTCCCCAAAGGGTAACAGTCCAGTGTGAGCGGCAGAGAATGAAAGCTAGCAAGTCAGAGCGGCCTTATTTACCAGCCGAGCTAATATGACACTATGCAGTAAATATTCTCTAAAAAAATTATGCTGACCAGACTGAAAAATGCTTTGTTGTTCTCCAGCTCCAATATCCAGAAAGTCTACGTCTCCATAACAGATCTAACATATACTCCACTGGGTGTGTGGATAGGACATTAAATAGCCTGTGTAAGGGAGTGATTTACAGCCTCAAATTTAAATCACTGGGTCCAAAGCAAATGAAGGCATTATTTTAGAAAACCCTGGCTCAACAGGCAACTAATTAATGCTACACAACCATTTTTACCTCAAAACTCCTAAAATAAGTCTCTAATTCTTAGTGGGTTGCATTTTTTTTATGTCTCTAAAGGGATATATGAGCTATATTTAGTTTGTCTGTAAATAAATATTTCATGGCCTTACAGTTCAAACTCTGATCTTAACCAGTTGACTAGAGCTATTTTCAATAGTGAAATGTTAAGCAATTGTTAGAAACATTTCTGAATACAGGACCTTTGTGAGCCCCTGAAGTAAAGAACCTTCTTATTTTAAACCATGTAGTGTCAACTTTTAAACGCCTGATAATACTCAATTTGTTAAGTTACAGGAACCAAACTAACTTCAACAAACTAGTTCTGACTGCTCCATGACTCTTTGGGTCAGGGATGTCTGTTTATTAAGAGAAGCAATAAAATAATCACTATTAGAATAATTAGAACAAATGATGAATAATGTAAAGGTAAATAGTAACACCAAAATTCTGCACAAAAGGAAGATGAGTATAAGTGATGCTGCTACTGACTTGGCCAGAGTCTATTTGTTGAATCTGAACTTTATAGAACACAATTTAGAGTAACTTTTGAGGTCAGGATTAGACACATTTATTTAATGCCTCAGATCTATACCACTTTCTTCCAGTGCTCCTGATACTAACCAGGATGATTTTCTGTTTCCCAAAATACTCTCTCGTCTCTAGTTCAAAACACAGCTTCTTTCTAAATTGAGACTCCCGGGCCCTGGAGACGCTCGGTGGCTAAAACGCCCTGCGTTGCCAGCAGGTACCCCGGCAGCCACTCTCATGCAGTAAGTGCAGTCCTGGCAGCTCTGCTGTCTGGGACCTCCGGGGCCATATCAGAGTGTGCCACCTCTGGCACTGCAGCCAAGTGTGCGTCAACACTGTAACAAAAGGTGTGGAACCGCCAGTGAGGACAATTACAGCAGTGCAACCCCCCGCAGCAAAGCAAATGTGTCAGCACCACAACCAAAATGTGCAACTGCTGGCAAGCACCAAAAACCAGCACTGTGTGACTGCCTGGCCCCCATAACATTTCAAACACAGAAGAGGAAAAAATTGAGTGACTTCAATCACTTCCCTTTCTACATATTACCATCATAAGAATTACACGCAAATATGTATCTTAGACAATTCCAACATATCTCTGCAGAAATTATATTTGTGTCTGTTTTATGAAGTCTTGTGGTAAAAATGTACTTATTCATCCTAAAAGCTCAGATTGAAATTTTAGAATCACCACCTAATTCCATTTTCCCTCCATGCCCTTTTTCTCTGCCACATGAATCAGTATCAAGTTGCTCCACTTCTCCTTCAATCAAAATTCCTCCCAATGAATGGATTTTAGGAGTAGGTCACCCCTACAGAAAAATACCTGCAATGATCAGAGAAGTCTGGGAAAAGTCAGAGGAGAGCCACTTCAGCATAAGAGTGACAGTTGGGAGACACTCAAACATTTGGGCAGACTGGGGTATGGGTAGCAGGAGGAAGAGTTCTGGAGAGATGAACGGATTGGGGCTTCTTAAAACTTTTTCCACTGGTGACCCCTCCTCCACCTTCAAAGTTTTTACATGATCCCATGTATTTAACGAAACAGGTATACAAATATAGAGAGAATAAAAAAATCAGCCATGCACTGATAATATATACTAAATACTCTTTTTTAAATGATCCTAACTTTCAGTTAAACACCCACAAAACTAGGATCTAGTCCACTGAATCTTTGAGACTTTTCTTAAAGAGCCCATCTGGGTAAGCATAGATGGGTCAGACCAACTCAAAAATGCCACATGCCCCTCTTTTCAATTGTCCTTGTCCATTATCCTCATCTAGACATTCTTTGGATTACACTGAACAAGTGCAAAGATATCTTAAACCAACCCGTTAGATACTCCAACAGATGGAGTATCCCTACTAATACGCCCTCGTCAAAATAACCTTCCTTGGGGCTGGAATGGTAGCACAGTGGGTAGGGCATTTGCCTTGCACATGGCCGACCCGGGTTCAATTCCCAACATCCCATATGGTCCCCTGAGCACCGCTAGGGGTAACTGCTAAGTGCAAAGCCAGGAGTAACCCCTGTGCATCACCAGGTGTGACCCCCAAAATAAGAAAAAAAAACCACCTTCCTATGAATGTCAAACCTTTTCTATGATTTTCCTTACTCTTTAATCTCTTATTAAAGATTTAAAAATCCTCTGGATGGCTTACTAGACCTTCCAGGATCTCTCTCTTTTTTAGCTTTGTATCTTCAACCACTTTCCTTTATTGATCTACACACAAGTTAAAATGTTTTTCAAGTCTTCCTCAAAATACTATCCTGCCTCTGGTCTCTAAACACCATTTTATTTATTTTTTAAAATTAATTAATTTATTTTTTGCTTTTTGGGTCACACCTGGCAATGCACCAGGGTTCCTCCTGGCTTTGCACTCAGGAATTACCCCTGGTGGTGTTTAGGGGACCATATGGGATGCTGGGGATAGAACCCGAGTTGGCCATGTGCAAGGCAAACACCCTACCCGCTGTGCTATCGCTCCAGCCCCTGAACACCATTTTAAACAGAAGACTTGTCATCACCTCCCCTCACTCCCTCACTAACTCTCCCTCAATGCTTTCACCTTCTTTACTTTCACTTCAAATCTCATCTTAATCATTGTTTTCTTAAGGCAATTTCTCCTGAATCCTTCCAAGGGTAACTGTTATCTCCACAGTGCGCTATGCTTCCCTTTTCATGACATTCATCAAATTTTTCATTACAAAGAGAACACAATGCCGGGGCTGGAGTGATAATACTGAGGGTAGGCAGCTTGCTTTGCATGTGGCCTATCCAGGTTGGATCCTGGCATCCCATATGGTCCCCCAAGCATTGCCAAGTTACTCCTGAGTGCAGAGCCAGAAGTAACCCCTGAGCATCACTGGGTAAGATCCAATCCCCATCCCTTTCCCCCACCCCCAAGTAGTTCAATATCTTTCCCAAGCTTCTGTATGAAGTACATGTTTCTCAGCCTGGGCCCTCCCGTCCCACCACAATATCAACGTTTATGGTCCACTATTTTCTGCATGCTTCCCCAAAGTAGAATTATTAGTTCCTTCCCAAATATGTTACATAATTTCTAGTATCTTTATTTCTATAGTTTCTTCCTGGCTTCCCTAAACCTTTAAACTGCTACACAGGGGCTACAGCGAAAGCACAGAGGGTAGGGCATTTGCCTTACACGCGGCTGACCAGGTTAGATTCCCAGCATCCCATATGGTCCCCTGAGCACCGTAAGGAGTAATTTCTGAGTGCAAAGCCAGGAGTAACCCAAAAACAAACAAACAAACAAACAAAACTGCTACCTGGCTCGAGCAGAGCACACATTTGGCATATGTGGGCGACCTCTAGCATGACATACCTGCTGGGGCACTGCCAGGAGTGGCCTCTGTTCTTCTTTTCTAATTTGCTACTTATATTTGCCAACCATTCCCATCTTCCCTATTGGTTTCCTGCCACCCCACTCCTCCGATTTTCCCCAAATTAATCTGGTGTCTCACTCTGAATGGTTATTCAAATATGTTGCATTTTCCTATAAAACTTTAAGTCTACCAAGTCAACATGATATGTTTTCTTCTTGTTGTTGCTGTTGCCGTTGTTAGTTTTCAAACCACACCTGGCTGTGCTCAGGGATCACTCTTCTAAGGCTCAGAGAACCATCTTTGGGATACCAGGGATTGAACCCTCGCCGGTGATGTGCAAGACAAGCACTCTGTCCACACTGTACTACTGCTCTGGCCCCCAGCACGGTACTTTTCTTATGATTTTACTTTTTTTTTTGCTTTTTTTTTGAGGGGGGGGTCACACCTGGCGATGCAAAGGGGTTACTCCTGGCTCTGCACTCAGGAATTACTCCTGGCGGTGCTCAGGGGATCATATGGGATGCTGGGAATCGAACCCGGGTCAGCCGCGTGCAAGGCAAACGCCCTACCCGCTATGCCATCACTCCAGCCCCATCATTTTAGTTTTAAATGTCTTAACTAACACTGGTTATACCTGACATTTCTATAGATTTTATTGCACTTTTTATTTGCCTCGTATATGAACGATGTTCCATAAATTCACTAGCATGAATCTAAGAAACATATTATACATGGCAACAATAAAAAGAATTGTCTAAACATGCAAGTAAACAACTTGTATTGTTATTTTTTGTGTCAAAATTTTTATTAGAGTCCATCACACTATTTGTGGTACAATGGGAGGCAATCAGCATAAAAATCAGATGTTTTTCTCTTTCATGTTCCAAAGGTACTCCGATTTCAAAAACTTGTGAACATGGTAAACAACTTTTAAATTACAAAAGACACCTGCAAAACTGAGGAAAGCTAAAGGAAATTAGATAAACATGCTATGCTACCGGTGCAATAAAGATGTATCTTATTTGCATCACAGATAATTGCTCTTTAATCAAAGAAAATACATCTTTAGGGGTTTGTTAAACTAATATATTAAGATGCTAAAATTTATTTCAGTTCTAACATCTCAACATAAATAGAACTTTTTTTTTTTTTGAGTTGAAGGTTCACACCCAGCCATTTTCAGGGTTTACTTCTGGCTATGCACTCAGGGATCACTCCTGGCAAGGTTCACGGAGAACATCTGGGACACCAGGGATCAAACCCATAGGGCTAGAAAGACAGTACAGTGGGTAGGACACTTCCCTTGCACACAGCTGACCTGGGTTAGATAACTGGCATCCCATATGGTCCCCCAAGTTCCACCAGGAGTGATCCCTGAACCAGAGCCAAAGGTAAGTCCTGAGTACTGCTGGGTATGGCCCCAAACAAAGCAAAACAAAAAAACAACAACCATCAACCTCATGCAAGGCAAGAGACCCACACATTCTACTATCTCTACAGCCCCACTGTAAATGGAATCTTTTGTTTGTTTTTTGTTTTGTTTTGTTTAGGGGCCACATCCAGCAGTGCTCGGGGATTACTCCTAACTCTGTGCTCAGAGATCACTTCAGGCAAACTTTGGAGATCTTACAGAGTGCTGGGAATCTAATCCATCTCATCCAAGTGTAAGGCAAACGCGATACCTGCTGTACTATCACTCCAGCCCCAGTCAATAGAACCTTAATTAACTCAAGCTTTAGAGGGTAGGATGCAGGGTCACTGCATCCTATTTATGTGAGCTTTTTCAAACTGTTTGCTAAACAAAGTGCAAATAAAATTATTTAGATTTTCTTATAAGTCCTTCCTGAACCAGAGAAATCATCTAAGTTAACCCACTGAATTTCCACATAAATGAAAGAAATAATTTTTTTTTTTTGCTTTTTGGGTCACACCCGGCAATGCACAGGGGTCACTCCTGGCTCTGCCCTCAGGAATTACCCCTGGCGGTGCTCAGGGGACCATATGGGATGCTGGGAATCGAAACCGGGTTGGCCACATGCAAGGCAAATGCCCTACCCGCTGTGCTATCACTCCAGCCCCGAAAGAATCAATTTCTTAGCCAAGGTCACAACATCAAAAATAGGACAAGGGCTCAGACTACCTGACTTCCACTCCAGCACTCTTCCACTGCCAAGCAAATCTCACCACAAGACTGTATTAATGAGAGCATATTATTTTCAGCAGTGGAGCCAACGGTGCTTGAGTACTGAATTAATGTCATTTGCACATTTTCAGCAGTGCTCAAGAAAAACAAAAGTGCGATGAGTGAAGGAATGAAAAGGCATTCTTTTCATCTTTTCCCAGGAGCCTTATATCTTGTAAAAGGTTAGAAGTGAATACTACTTCAGAAGCTTTGAAGAGACTATGTTCAAAGACACTCTGAGAAGCAAGAAGAGCATAATAGAAAATTGCATACAACTATTCAAAAGATATAATAGAATTTTGACACAAAATGGAACAAGTTTCAGAGAGCATTTTAAATGCTACATTATCAAAAGTTACTATTTATTTCTTAGTAACCAAGAAAGATGATACTTCAGGGAAAAAAAACAAACTGAACAACCTATTTCTTAAAATCTACTTAACATACAAACAAACCTGGCAACGCTCTACAAATATTTGTTATTACTTCTTAATAGCCTTTTGTGACATTTTGTTACTTCAAACAGTTTTTTTGTTACAAATACTTCTTAATAGTAGCACAGAGTAGGCACTTAAGTATTTGCATAATAAATTAATCCCACTACTATGTTTGGGTACTGAATACTATAGCTGTACATTAGCAATGAAAATACTGCTATCTGTAGTAGAAAATAATGAGCACACGTAGCTTGCATGTATTTCTTGGAAACACAAATGTTTCCAAAGCTAGAACATCTTACTTTATGTGTATCTCTACATATATGTGCATGCTTGTATATAATGAAGTTCATTCATTCTTTCTTCATATGTGTGTGCTTGTGTGCATATATATATGTGTGTATGTATGCATTTCGACAATATTGATTTTACCTATGGTTCTTATGTCACAAAAAAATTTATTTTCAAACTTTCCTTACTGTAATACAATAACATTTTGGATAACAACCTATTAAAAGACATACATATAAAATATATATATATATAAATAAAATAGAAGTTTCATTAAGCAATATCCCATTACACTCACAGGGATTTTCTATTTCTTTTTGTTATTGTTTGGGACCACCAAGAGTGATCCCTGAATGACAGAGCCAGGACTGAGCCCTTAATCCAAAAAACAAAAGAAAAAGAAGAAAAGAAAAGGTGGTTGTGATTGTGATCCACTAAATTTACTTGTCAACCTTTTTCTAGAGGCTTATAAAAGTTTAAGACAGTGGTAAGGCGTAAAACCTTCATTTGTCATTCATTCCATAGAAATAACCTAAGCTCAACAGACACCAGCCAGAAACTGGCAAAATGAAGTCAAGAAATTATTAAATAAGGTTTATGCAAAGCTATATTGACAACCAAAAGGATTTTATTACTGTGTAGGTAAAAAAAATACAGATCCTTATTCTATTCTGGAACATGACATAAGTCTCAAAACCTTAAAAAGAATCAGGGTCAGAGAGATAATACAGCAGGTAAGATGCTTGCTTTGCACATGGCCAACTCAGGTTCGACTCTGGCATCCCATATGGTCCCTGGCATTTCATATGATACCCAAGCACTGTCAGGAGTGATCCCTGAGTGCGAAGTCAGGAGTAACCCCTGAGCATCGCCAGGAATGGCCCAAAAACTAATACATAAATAATTTTTTAAAGTTGAAAAAGAAATAATAATACATGTTCTCTGATCACAATGGAGTTAAAAATCAGTGCCAAAGCTATTAGTAAAATACCAGATGTTAAGGAAATAAAAACTTTAATTTTTTAATTTTTAATTTGTTATTTATTGAATCACTGTGAGAACAGTTACAAAGCTTTCAGATTTCAGTCTCGGTCATACAATAATCAAACACCCATCCCTTCACCAATCCACATTTTCCACCACCAAGAACCCCAGTATACCCCCTATCCTTCCCCTGCCCCTGCTTGTGTGGCAGATGAGGAAATAAAAACTTAAAGGGTAAGGGGCCAGTGTGATTGTACAGGGCGCAGGCCTTGCACACAGCCTATTGGGGTTTATATGGGGGATGTTCCATCCTCCAAGACCGCCAAGAATGATTCCTAAGCATGGAGACAGGTGTAAGCCCTGTGCACTGCCATCTGTAGCCCCAAAACAAACAAAACAAAACAAAATAATTGAGTCTAAAAGAAGAAAGCAAAAGGAAATTTTTAAAATACTGTTAACAAAATGAACACACAACATATTAAAATTCAGGAGCAGCAAAAATGCAGGCTAGAATTTTATTGGTTTAGAAAAGAACAATGAGCAGAGACCATCCATCAGATCTGAGTAATCCAATCTCGTAAGACAGGTAGCCCCCCAGAGTGAGAGCAATTAGATCATAACCACGGGGGAAGAAACCAGCTTCCCACCTTGTCCAGTAGGAAGGGCTTTCCTACTACATCCGAAAGGAAACGGGACTCTAACAGAATGCAGTGTGACGAAACAAGAGGAGAGATACAAACAGAATACTAGGAACAGAGCAGAGTGGGGGAAACACCCAGAAAGAGGCAAGATACCAAGCTGAGAGCATGATGATGTGGGTACAGCAGATGGGGGAGGGAGGAGGGCTTCAGAAAGGTCTGGTAGCCTCTTCTCTAAACTAAGAACAACTTCTGGAATGTAGCCACCTATTATGACAGTCTGATGTGTATAAGTGAACCTTCAGAGAGTAATCCTAAAACCAAATTAAATGCAGAAAACCCTCAGCTTCTAAGAGGCAATCAAGATGATGACCAGAAACAGAACCCATCATTCCTTCAGACAAATGTCTGGAGGTGGGTAGAGGGCCATTAACCACCTACTCCACCTTTCCCAAGTCCTGCCACTCTGGGCTGTATTACACCCGGATTTACTAAGTTTTATTTCAGTATTTCACAGGAGTAGAAGAGGAAATGACAAGTTATTTCAATATCTGTCTTTAAGTAAATGTAATTCAGTTCACCCACTGTTAAGAAAAAGATAGGGCTAATACGTTGCACATAATCACGAATTCAGTGCTACTGAAAGTATTCAGCTTATTATTTTGATGAGTAGTCCCCATCATGTTTGTTTTCTATGCGCATTTTGGAAACGCAGGTAAGTAGAGATGCTACTCTGCGTCACTAGGGCAATCCCTCACCCTATTTGGTTTTCATGTATTTATGTTCCCAAAATAAACATACACAATTTTATTTGAATCTATGTTATCTGTTTTCAAAGAATGAATCTCAGAACTTCTGAACTCATAGGTTATTTCATTTTTTAATACATTTATGTAGTGAAGAAACATATACAATATTAGAAGGAAGACCACTTAATTACAAAGATCTAAAAGGAGAAAATTTCACACAGAATTTTAGAAAAAGAATATTTTCTTCCTTTCATCTCAAGGCAAACCATTTATCTGTCAAGAAGCATACTTTACTTTTTTCCCCCCAAAAAAATCATTCTTTATTTGAAGAAACTGGGGTCTTAGATTCAATCTTATTATAAGAAAGCCTTTCTAATATATCTGTGCAATTGAACAGTTCACTAGCATTCAAAGTCACTATAGAACTAATCTTGCTGTACCAAAGTTTTGAGAAAAACAAAGTCTAAAACTGTGAAATAATGTACTCTTGACAGAACATTTATGATACATCTCCTTTTTCTAAATTCTTTTGGAGGATAAAATTAAGTGATGGAACAAGAATGAACAAACTTATTTTACTCATTTGCCATGACAAACAACCCAGTGTACACTATTTCAAAGCAGATATTTACAATATATAATCAACATACTGAGTGATGAGTCAGTGAAAATGATTAAATATGCCCAGGTCTTAATTATAATATTACTTTACATTTGTATAAACATTCCAGTTTGCAAAGTACTTACATCCATAAACTTGTCTGACCACCTTATGTCTTTCAATTTAAGTTCAGCATATATTAAATGTGAGTACATCTGGATAAGAGAATCCAAAGTAGCTAAGAATATGGAATCTGGAGCCAGAGAGATAGTACAGGGGTTAAGGTACTTGTCTTGCACACTACCAAGGCTGGGTCCATCCGTAGCACCACATAGGAGTTCCCCCGCCTCCCACTGTCACTACTTCTAGAACTGATTCTTAAGCACAGAGCCAGGAATAACTACTGAGCACTGCTGTGGAAGGAAGGCAGGGAGGGAGGGAGGGAGGGAGGGAGGGAGGAAGGAAGGAAGGAAGGAAGGAAGGAAGGAAGGAAGGAAGGAAGGAAGGAAGGAAGGAAGGAAGGAAGGAAGGAAGGAAGGAAGGAAGGAAGGAAGGAAGGAATCTGGGACAGAGATATAGCTCAATAAGCTAGACCACATGTTTTGCACGTAGGAGACCCAAGTTTGATATCTGGAACCACATAGAGCACTGTTCAGGTACCTGCGCACTGAGTCAAAAGTAGACTTGGAGCAATGTGAGGTAAGAGCCAAAAACCAAAAACTGAGAAAATTATACATTATGCAGTGTGTGTGTGTGTGTGTGTGTGTGTGTGTGTGTGTGTGTGTGTGTGTGTGTGTGTGTGCGCGCGCGTGCGCGCGCGCACATGCTCTTTCCCTGAGTCAGGGAGAGAGCTCAGAGGGCTGGAGCACAAACCTTGCATACTGAAGCTCCAGGCTAGATCCCTGGTACCCCACAATCCCCGAAATACTGCTGGATGTTAACCCCACCACTCAAAAACAAAAGTATCCAGAATCTGAAGCCAACTGTGATCTGAAATCCTAGGGCTATCCTTTACTAGATATCTGACAGACATGATTCTACATATATCTCTCAACATTTCCGTGCCTCAGATTCATCATCTATAAAATGGGGGTAATATTAAATTTCTACCTTTTTTGTTCTACTAAATATAAATATGTCAGTTAATACATGTTAAGCACTTAGAATAGTGTCCAACAAAGGGCAAGCACTATTTATTACACATACTAGTCACAGTTATTAGGAGTATTATTGTACAGATAAGGAAATAAACTAGCAAATCACAGAGTCAAAATTCAAATCCAGACCCTCTTCTCCCCTAAGGCTGGGTATTTTTTTAAACATTCTAAGGTTTTCTAGAGTGACAGCTTGAACAGTTTAATATAGGATTGCAAAAATAAATAAATGTAGCATCTCAAAACATAAGTTCACACTTGAATTTATGCTTGTATATACATTTTTTGCACTTTTTGAGGGGCTACTTCCATCTGTACCGAGGCTGCTCCAGTGGTACCCAAGGAACAGAGCCAGGCTTCCCTCATGCAGACAAGTGCTCAATCCATGAGTTACCTCTCTAGCCTTATATATACATTTTAAGTTAAACCAATTATACACAACAAATGGTTCACTTTGAGAACAGAACTTTAAAGAATAGTTATCTATGTTGCTATGTCTGTAAAACCAAATTCTTGTTTAGTTCATCAAAAGATACATAAAACAAGCACCAACCCTATCCCATCAGGTTGGCATGATGAGCATTATTTTAATTTCTTTTCAAATAATAAAAGGTCTAAAAGGAAAAATACTAAGATGATGATAATAACTATTTTCATTTTTTCTTTCAATGTTTAAAACAATATGTGACATACATTTCATAATTTAAAAAATAATTTCAAAGTTCATAAAAGACTGGAAATAGCATTAATAGAAGAAACACTTTGAATTCTAGAAAACAACAGATGCCCAGCTAAAAATCACCCTATTTTACTCTATTTTTTCAGACGTGTATTAGGTGTCTTTTCTCAAACTTGGTTCAATTTTTTTTCCCTTTACTGATTTAGGTGACTGTGATAACATCCTCCACTGTATCTAAAAATAGAGCAGTGGCATGTAAATTTATGAGCTGAAATGCAAAACTACACTGGATGTTGAAATTAGAGTATTAAATCATTTAGGGTACTCAAATGCATTGTTTTTTAAGCTCAGTAATCTACAACACGTTTTCCATCTATTTCAATTCAACCATTTTTACTCTTTTCACTTAAGTAAATTAATGTGATTATCATGATCACCTCAACATCCTCAAGTGTAGGCTAAATCATTCATAAAAAAAATTAACTTGGACAAAGCACTCTTTCACCCCAGGCCATAGGTTTCACCTTTGAGGAATGAGGAGAGTTGATCATCAGTGATGTCCAATGTTCTTTCTATGGAAGCCCCTGTGAGGAACTCAGTTCTCAGCAATGGAGAGGTCTGAAATGTCCCACCAGTGAGTGACTGTGATACACTGCCCTAGAGCAATCCGTGGCCTTCATTCTCCTCACTACTCCTGCAGAGTTCTCTGAGATTATGCAGTAAGAGTCTGCCCACCTTACACAGAACAAAATCACAATCCAATGACTACGAAAATATCTGACAGTCCAGCTTAAATACACTTTTTAAAAGTCCAAACATTCATATAGTTCTTAATTTGTTGGAGTATGCAAGATTCAAGTAACAATTTGTGTACTGTGATGTCAAAGAGAGCTTTGTAACTGTTCAAAGAGCAAACTGCATACCTTGCCTGAAATTGACTTCTAATTAAAGAGACTGGTAAAAAAGGAGGAAAAGTAAGGAACCAAACAAAGTAATACGTCAGATAGTTTAAGGGCGGGTTTATCCATCTGATTAACAAAAAGGTGATTTGTACACACCAACTTTTCTAATAATAGAAAAAAAGACAAAGATTGCTACACAGATGTAACGTTGAATGATTCCCAATTCTTCTCCAAAAATCAATTTATTACAGACCTGATATCAATTCCCTGTAAGACTAGGGTTGTATTTCAGTGGTAGAATATGTCTCACATATATGAAAACCTGGCTTAAATCCCTGGCACCTCACCAAAAGAAAAAAAAAAATCAATCTATATAAGTCATTTTTTTTCTCTCTCTCCAAACACTATTATTATAAACTAATAAGAATAATCACTACAGGGGCTGGAGCGATAGCACAGCAGGTAGGGTGTTTGCCTTGCAGGTGGCCGGCCCAGGTTCGAATCCCAGCATCCCATATGGTCCCCTGAGCACCGACAGGAGAAATTCCTGAGTGCAGAGCCAGGAGTAACCCCTGTGCATTGCCGGGTGTGACCCAAAAAGCGAAAAAAAAAAAAAAAGAAAAAGAATAATCACTACTGAAAATGAAGTTTGGGCATATGCCATATTAACAAATACTCTGACTCAGGATGGCAATTGACAGTTGCCAAAAAAAAGTATTTAAGCAGAGCCCATTTTCTCCAAATGTCTACTTTCTGTAGATAAATTCTATACCATTTCAAAGTCACAGTATGTACAAAGAAGACTTATGAAATAATTCTCACAAGAAGGAAGAAAACAATTTTAAAACTTCCTTAAAAAAACGCACGCATTTAATTCAAATGCATGTGAATATTCTCTCATTAATAAAAACAAAAGGTACGGCAAAGATGTTAAATAGGGTATCAAAATAAGGCTTGTCTAAAAGGAAAATATATAATTGCATTATCTTCATAACCATGACTGCATAATCCATAAATACTGATAGCCATGCTTTTTACAGTGATAGAGCCCTTCAGCAAGACACACAAAAACAGTGATATGCACTGCTGGGAATATATCCCAGAAAAGCCAAAAAGTATAGTCGAAGTGACATATGCACTTATATGTTCACCGCAGCACTGTTTACAATAGCCAGAATCTGGAAAAAACCCGAGTGCCCTAGAACAGATGACTGGTTGAAGAAACTCTGGTACATCTATACAATGGAATACTATGCAGCTGTTAGAAAAAATGAGGTCATGACGTTTGCATATAAGTGGATCAACATGGAAAGTATCATGCTAAGTGAAATGAGCCAGAAAGAGAGAGACAGACATAGAAAGATTGCACTCATCTGTGGAATATAGAATAATAGACTATAAGACTAACGCCCAAGAATAGTAGAAATAAGTACCAGGAGATAGTTTCCATGGCTTGGAGGCTGGCCTCTCATTCTGGGTAACTCAGGGAAGGGACCACCAAGTAAAATGTGGTTGGAGGTCATGTGGGGGAAGGGTGAGGCGGGCGGAATACAGACCAGAGACTGAACACAATGGCCACTCAACATCTTTATTGCAAACCACAACACCTAATCAGAGAGAGAGAACAAAAGGGAATTCCCTGCCATAGTGGCAGGGTGGGGTGGGGGGAGACGGGACTGGGGAGGGGGGGAGGGATGTTGGGTTTACTGGTGGTGGAGAATGGGCACTGGTGAAGGGATGGGTTATCGAACTTTGTATGGGGGAAGCATGAGCACAAAGATGTATGGATCTGTAACTGTACCCTCACGATGACTCTCTAAAAATAAACTAAAAAAAAAAAACAGTGATATGCAGATTAAGCAGTTGAACCAAAAGAGAAATAAGTGTCTGGGTCTAAAAGTTGCTGTCCTCTGTACCAGAAGAAGCCACCAGAGGCAAGTGAGAATACAATGTAACATGGCTCTCTTGGCTCTATCCATTCACAGCTGAAAAAGTTCATAAAAAATTCTTAGCCAGAGTCCAGAGTTAGAATAGCAGATAGGAGCTTGCCTTGTACATGACCAACACGGTTCCATCCCCAGCACTCTATATGGTTCCCACAGCACTGCCAGGAGTGATCCCTGAGCAAAAAAAGAATCAGGTGTAGTCCTGAGCACATCGGGTGTGACTTAAAAACAAAAACAATAAACAAATTCTCTGCCAGCATTATTGGGGGGAATGAGGGTATCGGGGGTCAGATCCAGCAGGGTTAAACCCTAATCTGGTCCCGTGCTCGAGGATCACCCCCTTTCGGTGCTCGGGGACCATCTAGGATGCTTGGGATGGAGCTAGGTCGACCCCAGCGGCATCTTACCTGCCTGCTACACTCTCCCTTCAGATCCTCAGTATCAGTTTTTTTGTGTGAAATCGTTTTTTGAAAACATGTTGTCTATTGTTGGCTGTAACTCGAAGGCACTCCCCATTTTAAAAAAATTTCCCAGTACGTCCAATATAAAATATCAGTGAAGTAACCCTAACTATAATGTCAGTAACAGACCTAAGGAAATCAAAGCGAACAGAAAGAAAATGCCCCAACCCCAACTTTGTAAGACGTTGACTTTTCAATCAGCAGCAATGCATATTATGCAAAAGAAGACAGGCCCTTACAGAACTGAAATGGATAAAGAGGTGACTGAATATCGACATCATTCGCCCCCGCTCGTGCTAAGCCCCTGCGCCAAAGCATCAACAATGTAACTGGGGCAGCTTCTACTGGGTCTCAAACTTTACATCTAAGTTTACCATGTGGGGGGGAGGAAGATGGGGTGGCGGGGAGGGTGGGGGGAAAAAAACCTGTTTGGCTTGAATCACCATGAATCACAGCCAGGAGGTCATCTTGTGTAGCAGTGACTATGTTTTCATTCCAGGGATGTGACCTGAAGTGGCAGCAGCAGAGGCACCAAAATAGAAGGGGCAGAAGGTTCGTCCTGGCTTCCCTGGCCGCGACGGGCTGCTGCAGCCCCGTTCGGGCCAGTGAGCGGAACCCGAGCTCGGTGGAGAGCGGGGAGCCGAGCCGCCGGCTGGGAGGAGGGAGGCTGCAGGCCCACCACACCTTCCTCGCGCTCCCGGGGAGCCCCGGCCAGCCAGCCCCGAAAAGGCGGCCGCGGCTTGAGCGTCGGCGTGGGGAAAACACGGCGTGACAGCGCCCCGACTAGCCCCGGCCCGGGCAGCAGCCGGCGGGGGGCCGCGCACCCCTGATTCCGGGCGGCGCGGGCAGCCGCTGCCCAGCCCGGGCGTCCAGGCGCAGCTCGGGGCTGCTAGCGCGCAGCGGGGTCCCTCGCCTGGGCACCTGCCCTGATGCCCATCTCACCTGTCCCGCTGCCCGCCGGCCCGGCCTGCGCCCCGGGACCCCCAGCCCCCGGGGCCCGGACGCCCCCCTTGCCCATTCTCTGCCCTTCCTGGCGCTTCTCTCCGACCACCGCCCGGGTCTGGGGGATGCCGGGGGTCGAAGCGCGTCCCGCCCGCCGGGGCCTGGCCCCGCACTCACTTTCTGGATCCGCTTCAGCGCCATGGGGCAGGACGGGCGGCGGGGACACGGCGGCGGGGCTGGGCGGCGGCGGGCGTGGCGGGGTCGGCGCGGCCCGACGGGGGCCCGGCTCGCTCCGGGCGCGGGTAGCCGAGTGTGCGCCCGAGCGCGAGCGTGCGCGAGTGTGCGGGCGGGGACGCCGGCGAGACTCTTTTGTTTCCGCTTTTGCTTCTGGGAAGGAGCCTGCGCCCTCCCCGGCCCGCGCCCCGCCCGCCTGGCACACTGGGAAGTGTAGTTCCTGCCTGCTCCTCGGCCTCCCGCCCAGGGGCGAGGGGGGTTGCCCACGGGTGACCGCCCCCTGACCATGTGGGCGTGGAACGGCCGGGGGTGTCCAGGGTTCATCTCTGCTCCTTGATTCCGAGGGCATTCCTGAAGCTGGAGTCCCCAACCTGCGAAAGGGGGGTCGGCACATTTCTTGATGGAGGCTATCTGGATCTTCCCGAGCTGGCCTCAGCTCGGATTGCCTTGATTTTTCATCGTGCACAGACTCCCACCAGTTGTGGTTTCTAATGCCCGTCCTGTTCCTTTTCTAAGATTTGCCCCCTCTATCCAATGCTTATCCCACATGCCTGCTCCTCCTTCCAAGTGTGGGGTCTGAACTTCAGTCTCACCTTTTAGCTACTTCCCTCCCCAAAACCTTAACCTGCTAGAAACAGCCTGCTCACATTGTGAACTTGAATACGCACTAAAACCTGGCTTCTGACTCGGCGGGATTGTGCAGCGAGTAAGGTGCTTGCCTGACACGCCGCCAAGAGCGATTCCTGAGTATAGAGCCAGGAAAAAGTCCGGAGCACTGCTTGACCATCCTTCCATCCCACGCTCCCCTCCCCCCAAAAAAACCCTGGAAGCAGTATATGTTTTCACCAAAGTCAAGCCTTTAGTTACCAAATCCGATTTGTGCTTTGTCCTCCTGATAAGCCATCCTTTTGCTTTTCTTCCATCTGAAAACAAACAAACAAACAAACAAACGTTCCCCACCTCTGGTTCATACAGTGCCAAGGTAGCTGAGTCTTCTCTGAATTTCCCTCTTCTGTAACTAGCCCCTTTTCTTGGGCGTGGTAGTGCTTTAGGGAAGTGATTTTGAATCTTTCTCCAACCACAGGCTCCTTCCGAACTGATTTCCTTCCTGTGCACTCTTTTTCCAATCCACTGAGTCTCTAATCTTGTGCCTTTATCCCCCATTTACCGGATTTTCACCTGTGGCCCCATTGGAATATCCTGGACATCCACGGATATGGAAGGGTGGAGGCGGGGGCATATCACCAACGGTTGAGAATGACTGGTTTACCAAACCGTGACAGCTCCCATCAGTATCTTCCCAGATGCTGCTGAGCTGAACCCTGGTGTGCCGGGAGGCTGACGCATGTGATTGGAGAGGCAAGGGCTTTGAGACTAAGCAGGATGGAATCTGAGCGCTGATCCTACCACCATGTTTTCTTGGCTACAACACTCAACACTTAAACTTGCTAAGGCTCAGTTTTCTCATCTTTCAATAGAGTTCGTGTATTGTTGGATTGTTGTTCAATCAAATTTAATCTACATGGCATTCTATTAGTTTATAAATATAATTTTACAATTATTCATATGAAATGTTCCTCTGCTCTGTGTTGATGCATGACAGTGGTCTTCAACCACGCAGGCTTCGTTGGTTATTTTCCCCCAGTGTGGACAGTTCCAGGCTGCATTTAGGTCCTGGCACCCCCATGGGTGTTCCACATGAAAACTGAACACTTATATCCCTCCATCAGGATTTTTTCTTCACTTCATAGCTTTCTGACACTACAAATTGGACTTTCCTTCAGAATGGAGATCCTCTTGTCCGTCCTGAGTTCCTTCATTTAACACTTCCATTTGACACTACCTGCTTACATAGATCTTTTCACCCCAGTTTGGCTTCTGACAACTCACATCAACCATTTCCCCGCGAGGCTGATGAATGAGGCCCTTGATACCTGAGCTGAATGAGGAGGATGTACAGCTCAGGTATCAAGGGCCTCTCCGTCCAGTACAAATTCCTCACCTCTGACACTGTTGACAAGTCCTGAGTGCTGCTCTCCTACAAGGATGCCCCCTTCACTTCCCTGAGCTCTCTTAGCCCTGTGCTGAGCTGTCCTCTGCAACCAGTGTTCTAATTTGAATTCCAGTTCCCCTGGTTTGATGCCTTCTGTGACAGTGCCTCCCTTGTGCTACTTAGACTCTTATACCTTGCACTAAGCATCTTTCTTTTGCAGACACCCTCTATATTCGTTTTCTATTGCTGAGTAAAAAGTCTTCACAACTGTAACAGTTTAACATAAAAAATCCAGATTATCTTATCGTTTCTGAATATCTAAAATCAGTATGTGTGACAAATGGGTTTAGGTGGATTCTTTTTCCTTAAGAAAGTCTCTTAAGACTGTCAAATAACAAGGGAATAGAAGTTTTAGGGACGCAGTGAGTTTGTGTCAC
This sequence comes from Sorex araneus, assembly GCF_027595985.1. Taxonomy (NCBI): domain Eukaryota; kingdom Metazoa; phylum Chordata; class Mammalia; order Eulipotyphla; family Soricidae; genus Sorex; species Sorex araneus. The sequence goes on along the minus strand of NC_073312.1, from coordinate 58,895,511 downwards.
CCAAAAATGCATGTCCATTCAGAATCTCAGAGGCAAACTTATTTAGATTTAGAATCAATGCAGATATAATTCACTAAGGTCCTCAAGTTAAAATCCATCTGGATATAGGACAGGTCTCAACTTTAATAAAAACCAAAGTGAGGAAGATTTGGACACAGAGGACACTCAGAGTGAGAGAAATCCATGTGATGATGGAGTCGAAGATGGGAGTTGGGCTGTGACGAGGCCCAGGAAAGCTAAGAATTATTGGCCCTCACCATAAGCTAAGAGAGAGGAACAAGAGGCTTTCTTCTTTAGAAACTCAGAAGGAATTAGCCCTGTCAACACCTTGATCTTGGACAACTAGCCACCAGAATTGTCGAAAAATATATATTTTGTGGTTTTAAGCCAATGAAATTGTAATACTTTGTTGGTAACCTTAGGAAACTAATGTAAGGGCATATTAGAATTCTGTGCCCCACACCCTTCTTACCCCACTCTGTGGACACCCCCCTCTAATATCACACTCTGCCACTGTGCTTCCCCCAACTCTGGTATAGACATTTACCTCATCTGACCTGTCAGTTGACTAATAGGTTTGAATTACACAAAAGCAAAAGAATGAGATGAGGGAGAGGAAAACAAAAAATGAGGAAGCTCCAATAGGTTTAAAAACTTTAAAAAATTTATTTTGGGGGGTGACACCCAACTTATAGTAGAGCTTCTCCTGGCTCTGTGCTGAGGTGTTTCCTTTGAAGGCGCTCCAGGGACCATGCAGTGCCAAGGATCAAGCTCAAGCCTCTTACTTGCTAAGCCTGCACGCAGCCCTTTGAGCTATCTCTTTGGCCCAGTAGGTTTTTAAGTATCCTTTTCACCTCCACCTCTCCTTTCTTTCTCTAGAGATTAAATTACATCCCAAATTTAATGTTAACATTGTATCGTTTCATGTAGAATGTAATAATTTATAATGACAAATCTCCTTTCTGCAACTGTATGATACATTGTACATATTAACACATAAATTCCACAATACATGTTATAATTTTGCATTAAATGTTCATTAACAAAGTGTTCATATATTGATCATTTTTGGTGCTTTTTGTTCCTTTACAAACCTTTCTTTCTCACCTTCTTTCTTTCTCTTTTTTCTTTTAAAAGTCAGTTTTCCTTCTTTTTAAAAAAAATTTATTGAACCACTGTGAGATAGTTACAAGCTTTCATGTTTGGGTTACAATCACACAGTGATCAAACACCCATCCCTCCACCAGTGCTCATTCCTCACCACCAATATCCCCGGTACTAGAACTGAATTCCCATCTGGATCTTGATGCTCTATTCATTTTTTTTTCTTTTTGGGTCACACCCGGCAATGCACAGAGGTTATTCCTGGCTCATGTACTCAGGAATTTCTCCTAGTGGTACTCAGGGGACCATATGGGTGCTGGAAATTGAACCCGGGTCAGCCGCATGCAAGGCAAATGCCCTACCTGCTGTGCTATTGCTCCAGTCCCTTCATGCCCTCTTCTAAACTTACCCAGGTTGTAATCAGAATTTAGCTACTTTTGACTATAGGACAGAGGTTCCCTCCCCCTTTTTTTCCTGGTTGTCAGTCTGGTGTTGTGCTCATTTCCAAGAGATTTCCCTCAGGTTCTTTCTAGTCACATGCTCTTCACAACCATATATTTCTCCAAAGCCAGCAGGAACATCTATTTAGCTCAAATCTGCTATAATATAGACATATGACAAAGTAGTCAATAGAGCGGTGATTGCATTGTATTCACTGGTCTTACCAATGTTCCAAGAGAGGGGAATTAAACAGAACAGTAATAGAAAATTAACATAGAGACTTGTCCCTACTTGTCTACCAGACTTCTAGTTCCTATTGACTGTCAGTCTATAGGGTTATTTATTTTGGCATTTTGATCCCTGTCAAAAGATAAAATTCAGCCAAACAATATGAGCAACCACTTTCAGAGGATTAGTAGGAACTCATCAGGAATCCTTTCTTGGTAAAGAAAGTAAAATTTGTTTTTCACAAGGGAGCATAATCATAATGAGGGTAAAAGGGCCACTGCCAAAAACTGTAAGGTAATCTAAAATTAATGTTTTAAAAACAATTAGTTATAAATTTGACTTGCATTCTATTCACCTCTCTGTCAAGAAATAGCATTCCATTCTCAGATCAGCATCTGCCATGCAAAACAAAGTTTCTAAAGGATGTACCTTGGTCTTAAATATAAGATTTAGGCTAATTTATTCAAACCTTTGAATTTTTCTGTTTCAAAGATTGCCCAAGAAAGGGAAATAGTTTGAGCCTATACAAAGGATGGAGTGTGGAGTGAATAAAGTCATTCATTTGAAAACTAAGGAATTTTTTAAGTCCATTTTTGTATCTCAACCAGACTGGAAATATAATCTAGATATCTGCAAAATTCCCTGAATGAAGTAATTTCTTCTTTCTTTTGTTTTCTACTGTGCATGTGTATGTGTGTGTGTGTGTGTGTGTGTGTGTGTGTGTGTGTGTTGAGTACCTGCTCAAAGGGGTAGAGTATTTGAGATTCTTAGGTACAAATCTGAAGAGACAGAAAAAGGACAAAAAGAGGATGTCACGAGCATTCAAGAGATGAAAGTCTTGCTAAGAACAGTTTAGTATGTCATCTAGTTGGAGGTGTCATCTTAAACTAACATTCTCAAACTACAGTGCGCAATCCTGAATGCATTTTTGATCAACTATGTAGTTTGGAAAATGTGCCCTTCCCTGAGAACAGACCACAAGTACCTCCAGAGCCCTTCTGAAGTGGCGCCTGAGAACTGTCACATGTGTTCCCCACTCCAAATCGTGCCCAAGACATGACCAGGGGTGATTAAATTGGACTACATATTAATTTCTGGCAAGAGTTTTTCTGTCACTGTCAATCACTGTCATCCTGTTGCTCATCGATTTGCTCAAGTGGGCACCAGTAATGTCTCCAATGTGAGACTTGTTACTGTTTTTGGTACATTGAAAACACCACAGGTAGCTTCTCAGGCTCTGCCATGTGGGCGAGATACTCTCAGTAGCTTGCTGGGCTGGCGGAGGAACCAAACCCAGGTCGGCCGTTGAGAAGCGTTTTTCATATATTTCAAAATCAGTTTGGTTCTCAAAGTTTTAATATATTCTAAAAATTCAACCTGTATCAGGATTTCTGATTCAGTAGGTTTGCAGTGGGGCCTAAAAAGCTGTGATTCCACTGTTGTTTGGAGATTCTCTATACCTCATCTTGGTTGGAAACAATCACTGTGGATAAGAACTGTGTGCTGAAAATAGGTAAAGGAACAAACAAGATAACCACTCAGTATATGTATATTACAAACAATAATTCTCAGAAAGACAGAGAGAGAAGAAAAGTGCCTGCTGTAGAGAGAGACAGACTGGGGGGTTGGGAGAGAAACTGGGGGCAGTAGTGGTGGGGAAATGTACACTGGTGGAGGGATGGGTATTGGAACACTCTGTGACTGAACCCTGACCATGAACAGCTTTTTGTAACTCTGCATCTCAAGGTGATTCAAATTTTTAAAAAGAAGAAGCTGTGATTGTAACAAGTTCCCAAGTAGTGTTAAAGTTTCTGGACCAGGGACCACACCCTGATAACTATTGCTCTGGATCATCTCCATTTGGAATGTGGTCTGTGTACAAGGAATATCAGAATCACCTGAGAACTAATTAGAAAAACCCACTGCCTGCATGTACTGCATTACAATCTACAGTTTAATAAGATCCCCAGGCAATTCTGATGAACATCACACTTTGAAAAGAACTATGCTGGGAGCCACTGATAGACAATAAAAACCTTCAGACATAGATTTCCTTGATGAAGTCATGAAATTTGCTTATAAGTGGATGGTCATGGAGAGTATCATGCTAAGTGAAATGAGTCAGAAAGAGAGGGACAGACATAGAAGAAACGCACTCACTTGTGAAATATAAAATAACATAATATGAGACTGACACCCAAGGACAGTAGACGCAAGGGCCAGGAATATTGCTCCATAGTTGGAAGACTGCCTCATGAGCTTGGGGAGAAGGCAGCTGAAATAGAGAAGGGATCACTAAGTCAATGATGGTTGGAAGGATAGTTTGGGATATGAGATATGCACTGAAAGTAGTTAAAGGATCAAATATGATAGCCTCTCAGTATCTGTATTGAAAACCATAATGCTCAAAAGTAGAGAGAGAGTCTGGGGGAAATTGTCTGCCATAGAAGCAGGGAGAAGGTTGAGAAGGGGGAAGAGTATACTGGGGACATTGGTGATGGAGAATGTGCACTGGTGGAGAGATGGATGTTCAATCATTGTATGACTGAAACTCAAACATGAAATCTTTGTAACTGGATCTCATGGTGATTCAATAAAATAAAAAGACACAGATTTACTTAAAGAAACTAATTGATAATATTCCATATGATCCAGCAATTCCACTTCTTGCATTTACCCCAAGGGTTCAAAAGTCTATTCAGAAAAGACCTTCACATAGGAACTGGAAAGATATTACAATGGGTAGGGTGTTTGCCTTGTCTATGGCTGACCTGGGTTTGATCCCCAGAATCCCATATGGTCCCTTAAGCCTACTAGGAGTGATTCCTAACTGCAGAGCAAGGAGTAACTCCTGAGCATCGGCAGGTGTGGCCCAAACCCACAGCTCTCTCATATCAACCCCCTCACACTCCAAACAACAGATATTTGCACTCCTATGCTTACTGTAGCACTATTTACAATAGCCCAAATCTGGAAACAATCCAAGTGTCCAAGAATAAATGACAGGATAAAGAAATGATGGTACTTATACACAATGGAATATTACTTGGCTATAACAAAAGATGCAATTGTGCAATTTTCCACTACATGGATGGATCTGGAGAGTACTCTAAAGTATGTACTATAGTACCCAGTATGTCAGAAAAAGAGGGACAGACACAGAATGATCTCTCTCATATGTGGGATATGAAGAGACAAAGTAAGGAAACAACAGATATACAAAGACAACGGAAGTTGATAACAGGACTTTAGTAGGTAAGAAGCATAACACTGTAGCGAGGTGATAGGAGACTAGGACAGGGTGATAACACTGGAACAATGGTGGAGGGAAGTGAACACTCTGGTGAAGGGTTTGGTGATGGAACATTGTGTGCATGAAAACTGCCATTATCACTGTAAATCAGTATTTGATTTGAAATAAACAAAATTAAGTAAAAATATAAAATAGAGTCTAATTTAGTACATCAAAACCCCTGTATTATATATATATTTTAAAAGTCCCAGGATATTCTGGTGCCTTGAGTGTCTGAGGCTACATGGTAGAGGAATCTTCACCTTACACAAGACCTTAACTCTAAAGCCCCAATTTTCTCATTGACAACTTAACAAATGTTGTATTTGCTTCAAGTAAATGGAATTGAAACCTTTGTGGTCCTTACAAAAAGGTCTGTCATTTATACCCAAAAGTTGTTATTCTGTTCCTTATAAATAAGAAACCTAAAAAGAAAGTTTACAATTATTTATCTTTTTTTCCAGGCAAATTTATCTCTAAAAGAAATCACACTTTAAATAAAAACAACTTTAACATCTTATATTAGTAATTTAAACTTTGGTATTGCTTTAAATGTTTAAAAACATTTCACACATTTTCACTTTACTTGTATCATTTGTCATCTCGTTGCACATCGATTTGCTCGAGCGGGCGCCAGTAATGGCTCCATTTGTCCCTGTTGCATACTAGTGTAGCTCAATGGCATCTGCTCGCTTCAGGAACACAAAGAGCCTCAAACCCTTCATTCAGGGTCTTGACGAAGAAGTCTGACCATCTCGTAGGTGGACAGCCAAGCGTTCTTTTGACGTCCCGTGGAATCCAGTCGGTAATGGTTCTAATCCAGCGGTCATCTCCAAATCGCATTATGTGTCCAGCACATCTGATTTTCGATGCCTTGGCAAATGATTATAGCGTCCCTGATTCTTGATCGTCGAGGTCAGAACTCCAGATTCCTTTTCTCACTTGAGCGAAACGTGATACTCCAAGCATAGCTCTTTTGATTCCTCTTTAAGAGGGATACCTGAATAGTGTTCTCATCCTGTTTTCCTAGAGCCAAGGTCTCTGAGCCGTATGTTAATGCAGGAAGTATAGTGGAGTCCAAAAGATGTGCCCTGGAGCCAGAGGTCTTCATCCTCTTAACAACTTCAGTTTAACAACATCAACAACAAACAGTAACAATAATAGGCCTCATTCACACATTTTAGTAAACAAAAATACAAATGCAATGTGGTCCAAGTGTTTAGTAAGCTCTTCATCATTCAGGTCATGTTTTATTTTATCATTATTTTTTTGTTTGGGGGACACACCCAAGTGGTGCTCAGAGTTTACCCCCTGACTCTGTGTTCAGGGATCACTCCTGGCAGGGATTAGGGGATCATATGTGGTGCCAGAGACAGGACTCTTTCCTTTATCTCTTGTCTTCTAAATTTTGTCCCTTTGATTGTACAGCAAAGGAGCAAAGAAGGACTGCAGGTCTCTAGTTGGTGTTTTTCTCCAGAAAGTTGGAACTGAAAGGTCCTCATCTTCTGTTGACCACAGTTAATTACAGTATCGGATTTTCTTGAGGGTAAACTGTTCACCCTTGTGTGGAGAAGTGAACAGAGATAGCACACTTCAGCGAACCCACATTTGTTGTTGGTCACTTCCCCTGCCTCTGCCTGTACTCCCTCATTTCTGGCAATTTCACTGCAAGAATCTCCTGGAACTCTTGAGATGGTGAGAATTTTTGATGATTGAAAAATTGATGTGTCAACTGGACTCAGCCCTTGTGGGACCCTGTGAGCAGGCCAGCATTATTGATCCAAAAATCAGATGGAAACTCTGACCTTGTGGTGGTTTTGCTAATCTTCTTATTGGCAAAGACACTTCTGCAAACAGGTTTCTTGTGGAGGGTCGATAGCCCGAACCTGGGGATGCTGCCTAAACTGTATTATTCCCAGATGCCATAAAACAAATCAATGCCATTCCCCGAGATTCTCTCTTGGGTTGTCCTCGTAATGACAGGACTAAATTTGATCTCCAAACCCTCAAGAAAATGTACATAATTTTCTCAGCAATGTCACATGGTGGCAGTATGAATTTTAGGGGCAGGAGGCATGGCCACTGAATGACACCAACTCTGGCCATTTATTCCATTCTCTAACTTGATCACCTAATTTTATTTATTTTTGGTTTTTTACCTCCCCCAGCTGTGCTCAGGGCTTACTCTTGACTCAAAGTTCAGAAATCACTACTGGCAGGGTTGAGGGACTATACGTTGTGCCAGGGATTGAGTCTGGGTCACTTGTGTGCAAGGCAAGCACCCAACCTGCTGTACTCTCAGCTGTCTAACTTGATCTTTATTTCTGGCATGTAGAAAAGTAGTCTGAGGGCCCATCCATTCAAGCTTGTATATCTCTTAACATACAGTAGGCATAAACTGAAGCATCTATAAGCCCCGCTAACTATGAAAATTTGAAGAGATCACTAGACTCCCAATGAAAACCCAACTCTTTTTCAACATAGATTACCTGAGGCCCTAGAAATGGATACCAACTTAAACCCTGACTCTACCCTGAGATCAGGAAAAAAATATCCAGAAGCTATATCCGGGCAAAAAACTCCTCTACCTGTTTTCCAGGTATGACCTTCAAGGTCTATAACAATAAGGAAAAATATAGTGAAGGAAAAGCGGACTGTAGAGAGCTGGAAAAAGATGGGGACAGGCCCACTGCACGACCCTGGGCTGTGCACTGCACTACACTAGGCTCCTTCACTGCCTCAGTAGTAGAGCATATGTGTGGGAGTCACAATGACAGTGTGCAGACACAGTTTCACCCTTTAGCCTATTGGGTTGATACCTTGCTATGTATCTTTAGGGTCCACATATGAGAGAGGTTATTCTGTATTGAGCCTTTTTTTTTTTTACTGATTTCACTCAGCATGATATCCTCTATTTCCTTCTATGACACTGTAAATTGCATGATTTTTGCCTTTCTTGGAGCTAAATTGAACTCCATTGTATATATCTATATCTATCTATCTATCTATCTATCTATCTATCTATCTATCTATCTAATAACTTCTTGATCTAGTCTTCTTGTGTTTTCGAGATTTTTTTCATATATTTGCTACTAAGTACAAAGCAAATGTAAGTACTAAGCACCACTACGAACATAGGTTTGCAGATACCTTTCAAATGAATGTTTTATCTTGGAGGGGGTAGATAGCAATGTGGTATAGCTGGGTCATATGGGAGTTATAATCCTTTTTGTTTTGTACCAAAATTTTCTTATTGCTTTTTGTAGAGATAGAACCAGATGACATTCTCACCAACAGTAGATGAGGAGTCTACTGACTGCTTCCAGACTTTCATGTGCATACCATTTTCACTGGTGTGAGATGATATCTCAGTGTTGTTTTAATTTGCATCTCCCTAATCATGAGGGACAATGAAAACCTTTTTCACATGCCTATTGGCTACCTATATATTTTATTTGGAAAAATGTCTTTGATCTCTTCTTATTTTTGCATGAGGCTCTTGAATTTTTTGGTGTTGAACTTCATAAGTGCGTTTAGATCTTGGATATTACTTCTTTATCTGATGTATTATATGAAAATATTTTATCCCATTTAATAGAGTGTTTTTATATTATATCTTGAGTTTCTCCTGTTGCACAGAATCTTTTAAATTTTATATAGTCCCATTTTTTTATCTTGTTTTTGTTGTCCTTGCCTTTATGGTCATCTTGAAGACACCTCTGAGGTCGATGTCCTGGAGATTCCTGCCAATGTTTTCTTCAATATATTCTATGAATCTGGTCTAGTCTCAAAGTCCTTAATCCACTTTGAGTTTGCTTTTGTGAATGGTGTGACATATGGTTCTAATGAAAAATTTTTACATGTGACTATCTAGTTTTCTAAACACTATTTGTTGAAGAGATTTTCTTTGCTCCACTTGATGTAATTAGATCCTCTTTTGCAGATTAACTGTCCATAACTCTAGGAGCTTTACTCAGAACTATCTATTCTGTCTTCATCTGCAGGTCTATCTTTATTCCAATATCATGGAGATTTGATTATATGCTTTGCATATACTTCAAAATTGGGAAATGCAATGCTTCCCATCTTGTTTTTTCTATCTAAGATTGATTTAGCTATTTGGGGACTTCTATGGTGTTATACAAATTTTATTAAAATTTGTTCCCCTATAACTTTATATTTCATTATCCGTGAACTCCAAGCCCACCCTTTGGATGATAATGCTAAGTAAATATGCTCAATAGACAAGCTCTATTACTCAGTCTAGCCTCCACTAATCTTACAAACCAGTAATACTAAGATTTGTGCCTTGATTTCTTAACCTTATAACCTAATTTGTTTGCTCTTGCCTCCAGGCTCTACACTTACAACTTGAAGTTCAGCTGACCTCAAGTTTTGACTCAATTTAAATTTAAATTTAGACCTAAGCTGTAAGGTTTTCTCGTGGCTTCCTCCTTCCTCAACACAGAAATGGCACTGTCAGAGACAGGTCTCTGTTCATAAGCAGCTTGAAGCAGTTTCAGAAGACAGACCATTGTCTCCGTTCTAAGATTTTCACTGTAGGCTGCAAAGTAATATTTTGAGCACAGCTATGTAGATGGGCTGACCATGGTATCATGCTATTTATGGAAAATACCCCCTGCTATGAAAAACATCTGTCCTGTTCCTGCTTGCTACCTCAGGCACGAGGAAAAATAAGCACTGGCTACTGTAAAAACATGCTACAGGGGCTGGAGTGATAGCACATCGGGTAGGGCGTTTGCCTTGCACGTGGCCGACCTGGGTTCGAATCCCAGCATCCCATATGGTCCCCTGAGCACCGCCAGGAGTAATTCCTGAGTGCAGAGCCAGGAGTAACCCCTGTGCATCGCCAGGTGTGATCCAAAAAGCAAAAAACAAAAAACAAACAAAAAAAAAACCATGCTACAAAAACACCACCTACAAGTAATATCCTTCTGCTATAAGTCTATAATGCCACCAATCCCTACTGACTTGGCTGCTGCTCTCAGTACTAAATAAATCATTTTCTCGCTGGCTTTTACTTCAGTCTTTAGTAAATTTTTTACCTAGGCAGCACAGGCCAAACTTAGAGCCCATAGTAGGAAGGATTGGGAAGCCATTTTGATACAGTTTTACTTCTGTGAGATAAAAAAAAAGTGATGGAGATTGCACACAAATAAGAATTTTCCTAATATACCACAGTGACCACTGAGAAAGGTCCAAATGATACATTTTATGTGCTTAAAGAATTTTTTATGACAATTAAAAAAAAGGTTCTACTAAAAAGACAATTATTGGAAAAGATGTAGATAATCTAGACCCCTATCACCATGCTGATGAGATCATAAAATGGCATAGCTGTTTTCGCTAAATATATTGGAAATTTCTAAACATGAACTTAGTCATATCACTCAGCAAATTCAATAAAGCATATAGCCATAAGGAGATCTACATCAATGTCCATGGCAGTATTGTTCATAATAACTAAAACCTGGACACAATCCAAATGTTTACCAGATTCTAGAATATGGAATGTTGGGTATGTGGGAATATCCAGACAATAGAATAATAGTAAGCAATAAAAAGGTAAATGTTGACATTAACATAAATATACATATTTTAAAAACATGGTAAATGAAAAAAGCTGGATGTAAAACTTACATCATGTATGATTCCATTTGTATGAACTGCCTAACCAAGGTAAATTTATGTAGACCAAAATTAAGCATATCAGTGTTTTCCTAAACTTGACTATGCAAGTAGGGATAAGCTATCAGCAAACATAATTAAAACTTTGTATGTGGGCGGGTGGGAAAAAAAAAACCAAAAAATGTTGGATGCTCTGCTGAGATGTCTGGGGCAATAATGGGGAAGAGGGTTGCAATTCCCCCCCTCCCAAAACTCTGGTAGCTGCACTCAAGCCCCAACAGCTGTCTCCATGCCTCTGGCAGGATTGTTCAATTAAATATTCTGGATTTTCTGGAACCACATCTCCAAACTCTACAGCATTCACATCCCAGTAGGATCATACCAGATTGAATGGAATGTAGAAGCCAACCAATCTTGACTAGCAAAAAACTAACAGAAAGTTTAACTTGCAACAACAGCTTTGTAAACCCTCACATAAGGACTTAATGTCCCTGTGGTGAGATACAACAATTTTCAGAAATTTTCTTTTACTCAAATATTTTTTTGGTGACTCCATTATCCATTTAGTGGTAAAAAGCAATATAAAATAAATTACTGTGGGCCTGCTAGGATAGCAGGCTTAAGGGGGGGTTGGAAAAATGGAGACAATGTTGGAGGGCAGGTGACAGTGGTGGTGGGACTGGTGTTGGAATATTGAATGACTGTAACAGATCATCATGAACAACTTCGTGAGCCACGGTGTTTAAAGAAAGTGGGAAATAAAACTTTGGTGATGACAGAAATTTCTTAAAACTAGATGGTAGCGATGATTGTATTAAATTCACAAAAAATCATTAAACATTTTAATGGTAAATTGTCACTGTTATCCCGTTGCTCATCAATTTGTTTGAGCGAGCACCAGTAACGTCTCTCATTGAGAGACTAATTGTTACTGTTTTTGGCATATCCAATACGCACGGGTAGCTTGCCAGGCTCTGCCGCTCGGGCTTGATACTCTCAGTAGCTTGCCCGGCTCTCCAAGAGGGGCGGAGGAATCAAACACAGGTCGGCCACGTGGAAGGCGAAAGCCCAACCGCTGTGCTATAGCTCCAGCACCATTGGGCTGTATAATAAATTGTATAATTTGAATAATAATAAATATAATAAATAATAAATATAATAAATTGTATAATATGAAAATTATACCTCAGTAAGACAAATATTTAAAAAAACTAAAATCATCATGTTTACATTAGAGGCAAAATTGTTAGCCCTATTCCAGCTTCCAGAGCAAGAGTCCCCAGGGACAAGGTGATCTTATCTTACTGAGCTTGATGATCAAGACAAAAATGGAGATTTGTGAATAAAATTAATTTACATATATAAATATTCTAATAATGAACCAAAATCTCATGTTCAAAGAGTCCTCCCTGCCTTTCTTTTCTTTTCTTTTTCCTTTTCTTATTTTTTTTTTGGGTGGGGGGGTTGGCTACACCAGCTTTCAAGGTAGACACAAGTATACATATAATACAAAACATCCCAGATTATCAGGCATTCTAATTTCATAAATTAGAATGGAAAACTCACAAACAGCTGCATTCTTATTAAGGGCAATATGTCATTAGATTTATTTTAATTATTTAGAAACTTATATTTAAAGAGAAAAAGTAGTTTTAGACATATGGCATATAAGTGACCGACCTAAGAGTTGTCATATTAGCCAAGGAACTTCCACCACACTAGAAACAACTTTTTCAAAATATCCCTGCTCACCCCAGAAATAACTCTCCTCTCCTGAGAACAGTATATCTCTCTCAGAAGGTGGGATTTGGCACTGGAGGATAAACCTCTTTGAGAGGTTCAGATAGGCTTTGCCAAGCTTTGTCACTTGGGGACCTGTATTAGTTCAAGCTAGGTCAATTGAAGTAGCCTCATGAGAAACTTTATCACTCCCTGAACTGAGAGAAATTTTAGTTGGGTAATATTGCACAGAGTTAAGATTCTTTTTGTACCAAAAATAATCTTTCTATTGGAAAACCCTTATCTAGGGTAGGGAAAATATGTAATTATAGAGTCTCTGGTCTTTGTCATGTGAGTCAACCTCTCCTCATTGTGTGAGTTCCCCTCCTTCCTCCTGGAAGCCCAAGGCCCTTACCAACCATTCCATAGCTCTAAAGCAAATGGAAGACAATGAGAATATATACAATATTCCTCGTGTACAGTCAAGCAAAGGGCAGCCAATAAGAATTTTTAAAAAGAATTATCTGAACCAGAGAGACAGTGCAGTGAGCAGGGTGCTTGCCTTGCAAGCAGTCTACCTGGGTTCTATGCCTGACACTCCTGATGGTTTCCCAAGACTGCTAGGAGTAAATCTTGAGCACAGAGCCAGGAGAAGCCCTGAGCACCACCGAGTGTGGTCCAAACACACACACACACACACACACACACACACATATATTATATATATATATATATATCCATGTAGATTCTCCATTAAGGATGTACTTAGTTTTTTTTGTTTTTAAACAACTACTGGTCTCTCTAGTAATAGAGATGTTATACTGGTGCCTGCTCGAGTAAATCGATGAACAATGGGATGACACAGAGATACAGTGATACTAGTCTCTCTGATGCTAGTTTGCTGATTTGATCAGCCCAAGAGAAACCCAGGAAGGTGAGAGGGGAATTTTTTTCTCCCCTCCAGAATTCATTCACTCACACTGGGTAGTTCTGGACAGGCAAACCAAGAAATATTGTTCCTCTATTGTGAATTATAGGAAAGCAGACAGGTAACTCTCAACTCTGAGGCCGTGTGTTTTCGTACCCTTTTCCCTAGCATCTTCTCCTTCCATCCATTGTTGGCCTAGAGGAAAGGAACACACTATCATTGGATGACCAGTAAATGGCAGAAATGAGAAAAGGCTGAAAATGAGAGAAAGGAAGGATAGTCTAATTGGTAAAGCTCTTGTCTTGCATGCAGCTGACCTGTAGAAAAGTCTGTCACTTTGGGCAAAGATCCTGTGTTTGCAAGAGAAAAACTGTCCTTGCCCTCTGGGAAGTAGGGTTTGGGCAATTGCATGGAAATAGGAAAGACAACCACAGTTTCTGGATTTTGACAAAAACATCCCATAGATGCAACTCTTACATAAGTGACTGCAGTTGTTAATTTTTTTAAGTCTCCCCAATCCACCACCTTAGTGGGGGTTGAAAAACAATCGAATCACAATTTGACATTAACATATGCCCACAGGAAAACAAAACAAACTTTTGTCACCTGAATGGAAGTTTCTCTTGCCTCTGCAGAACTCTGTGAATGTAGGTGTTAGAGCTGCTGAACTGCTCTAAACTTCATCCCTCAAAAAAGAAGAATCTCCTTATTCTGCTAACAAGCCTCAGAGAACTGACAGATTTAAGAACATGAAGCCTCTTGAAATGATTTTCAGATATTTTTAATATGAAATTCTGGGTAGAAGAACGGAAGAGAGGGCAAAGAGTGAGGAGGAAAGAACTGCCAGTCGAAAATTAGTATAAGAGGAAGGGAAAGTGCATAGTCACCCCTGAATAAATTCCACAATACCCTGGCTTATGTGTGGTTTCTAGTTTAAGCAACCAGAGTACAGTTGTCTTGAACTTAGAGCCTGAAGAAGTAAGCTTTAAGGAGCCAGCGAAGTAGAGCAGCGGGAAGTCTCTTGCCTTGCATTGATCTGACCTGCATTGGATCTCCCAACCCCCTGCAGTGAAGCCTGAGAGTAGAGCACAAAGCAAGCCCTGAGGACTGCTTGGTGTCCCCCATTCCCACCAAATCAACCTCCCCCCAAGGAAGATAAAAGGAACTTTAATGTCAGTTGCATGATTTAGAATTATGGATACACCAGTTGCTCCAGGGCCATGTCAAGGGCCTTGGTTACTCTGGGTGTAGACCAAATGGGGTCACTGAGTAGAATTTTAGAATAATATAGGGGCTCAAGACATTGTGTAGTTAGTAAGGTGCTTACCTTGCATGCTGCAGACCCCTGTTTAGTCCTTGGCATCACTTATGTTCCCCTAAGCACTGCCAGGAGTGATCCCTGAGCACAGAGCTAGGATTAAACCCTAAGCTTCACTAGGTGTGGTCAAGTCCCCTGGCTCCCTGGCAAAAAATAATGAAGTAATATAAAATTGTTAGCAATCTTAAAGGTCTGGAGCGATAGCACAGTGGGTAGGGCGTTTGTCTTGCACGCGGCCGACCCGGGTTCGATTCCTCCATCCCTCTCGGAGAGCCCGGCAAGCTACTGAGAGTATCCCACCCGCATGGCAGAGCCTGGCAAACTACCCCTGGAGTATTCGATATGCCAAAAACAGTAACAACAAGTCTCAAAATGGGGATATTACTGGTGCCTGCTCGAGCAAATCGATGAGCAAAGGGATGACAGTGATAGTGACAGCAATCTTAAAAAACAGTAGTGATAATGTACTATGATGCCCAAATATTTTGTTGATTTAAGTTCTAAGCTATCATTACAATTCTTCTTGAATTTTAAAAACATCTTCATTAAAATATATTCATCTACCATAAGATTCACTGATTAAACTCTATAATTAAATGGTCTTATTTTGGTATATTCACAGACTTTTGCAGCCATTATTGTAATCTAAGTTTAGAATATTTTCACTACCTGACAGGTTTTAGTTACATATATAATATGAACACATACATTTACATATTACATATTGCTTTATGTTCTATTGTTAATCCTTTAATAGTTTACATACTACATATGGTCAATTTGAAGAATTTCTGGTCATACTGTAGGCCTCTAACTCAATGCGATTTAGTTCCATGCATTTATTTTCAACTCAAGTTCAATAAAGATCTAAAATTGTTTTTAAGTCAATGGGGATATTCCTACATTTAAGCAATAGATTCAAAATTAACAATGATATAAAGTAGGATTTTATTTTTAGTTATTGTTCTCTCATATGTTGATATAGTTGACTGGAGTATTTGCAAAGATGTGAGAATTAAATAGTGGTACTATCTGCTGAAACATCAAAGTTTAAATTTGTTCCTTGAAAATTTGGTTAAGCAATATGACAATTGTTTCACACTATGCACAAAACTAATAAAAAAATGGGTTGATACATGTAAGACCTAAATCCGTAAAATACATAGAAGAAAACATAGGTAAATCACTCTATGATTTTGGCTTTAGCAACGTCTTTTGTGACTTGATCCCATCGGCCAAGAAAACAAAAGCAAAAGTATACAAATAGGACAATATCAAATAAAAAATGCTTGCACTCTGAAAGAAACCTGTCACTGAAACAGTCAACTGAATAGGAGAAAATGTTTGGGCAGCACTCACCTGACTAAATATATGTATATATCCTAGAGAGTGGGCTGGAGTGATAGCACAGTGGGTAGGGTGTTTGCCTTGCATGCAGACAACGGGAGTTCGACTCCTCTGTCTCTCTTGGAGAGCCTGGCAAGCTACCGAGAGTATCTGCCACCCACATGGCAGAGCCTGGCAAGCTACCCGTGGCATATTTGATATGCTAAAGACAGTAACAACAAATCTCTCAATAGAGATGTTACTGGTGCCTGCTCATGCAAATCGATGAGCAATGGGATGACACTCATACAATGATACAGTGATCCTAGAGAATGTCATAGTAAATGAAGACAAGAAAGAGAAAGACAAACAATGGATGACTTAAATCATAATAAAAAACAAAAAAAGCAAATGGAATAGACAATGTTCAATGAGAACAAATTTGTAGTACAAAACTAGAACTGAGGTTACTAATCAAGCAGGAAGTAGCAAGGAAGGGGCCTCCTATAAAAAGTGGTGGAGAGATACTTGCACTTTGTCAGTAGGTGTGCTGTGACAACATTGTACCCATAAAACTTACAAAAATATTTACAAAACTTTTATACTCTTGTAAATAAGTATTTTCTTAATAAAACAATGAAGTTAGGATGAAAAATTGGGAGAGACACTATAGTGGTTAATTTCTTTTTTTTTTTTTTTGGCTTTTTGGGTCACACCTGGTGATACACAGGGGTTACTCCTGGCTCATGCACTCAGGTATTGACTCCTGGCGGTGCTCAGGGAACCATATGGGATGCTGGGAATCGAAACTGGGTCGGCTGCATGCAAGGCAAATGCCCTACCCTCTGTGCTATTGCTCCAGCCCCTTAATTTCTTATCTATGTTTTTTTCTTTAACTATTGGTTCTTCATCAAATTCAAATTCTGATTCTTCAGGGACTCTGATGGTTCTTATAGTTATTTGTTTTCTTTGGACTCATCCCTTAGCTCTCTGGAATGCTGTTCAGACTTTCTCCCCATTTTCTGTCGTTGTCTAGACGTTTCTTCCATCTCATCTTAGAGCTTCTCGATCTTATTTTTTAGCTGTTGTTATTCTAGTGTTCAGACCTTCTATTAATTTTTGGTTGTTTTTTGGCACCACATTTGGTGCTCAGAACTGGCTCTGCTCAGGTGTCACTCCTGGAGGACTCGGGGAGCCATCTGGTTTGCCCGGTATCGAATACGGGCCTTACCCACTGTACTATCCCTCAGGCCCTTCTATTGAGTTTTTAATATCATCTACCTCACTCTTCATTTCTGTCATTTCAGGTGATAGTTTATGATTTTTGGCTCTCATCCTTTCTTGTGCTCTACTACTACCTGTAACATTGTATCTTTGAGCTCATTAAACATCCTTAACATGGCATTGCAAAATCACTGAGTTTACAGAGCTGAAAAATGAACTGTCCCTGACGTTCCATTTGCTCTCAATGGCACAAACATCTCTGAATGCAACAGCTACGTGTACCTGGGTCAAGAACTCAACATGAAGAATGGCTTGGTGCCAGAACTGTGCAGGAGGAAGAGAGCAGCGTGGAACGCCTTCAAGAGCGTCAAAGAAGTGGTTAAGAGGACGAAGGACCTCCGGCTCCGGGCACATCTTTTCGACTCCACCGTTCTTCCTGCACTAATATACGCCTCAGAGACCTGGGCCCTACGAAAACAGGATGAGAACGCTATTCGGGTATCCCAAAGAGGAATCCAAAGAGCCATGCTTGGACTATCATGTTTCACTCAAGTAAGAGAAGGAATCCGGAGATTTTGGACGATCAAGAATCAGGGATACTGTCTCATTTGCCAAGGTGTCGAAAATCAGATGGGCCGGACACGTAATGTGATTCAGAGATGACTGCTGGACTAGTGCTGTAATCGACTGGATTCCACGGGACATCAAAAGACCACCAATGAGATGGTCAGACTTCTTCGTCAAAACCCTGAATGAAGGATTTGAGGCTCTTCCTGTTCCTGCAGCAAGCAGATATCATTGGGCTACACTCGAATATGACAGGGACAAATGGAGATGTTACTGGTGATTGCTCGAGCAAATCGAAGATAATTGAGATGACAAGTGATACAAGTGAAGGGAGTAAAAAAGTTCTAGATTCTGTGTATTGTATTATACTATAGAAGTCTTTGCCACTTAAGAGTTCAACAAAAATATTGTCCTTACTTTCTACCAGAATTTTTGTTTTTTTGTGGGCCACATCCAGTGGTGCTCATGGCTTAAAAAAAAAAATCATGGATTTGTACTGAGGAAACTCAGGAATCACTCCTGGCTGGCTCAGGGAAATACATGGACTACTGGGGATCAAATCCTGATCAGTTGCTAATAAGTCAAGTGCTCTACCCACTATACCATCTCTCTGGCCCTCTACCAGTATTTTGTATTTTCTCACTGTCTTTATATTTTGCAGTTAGGGGTGTGGGGACAGAGAAAATTCAATCTTTGTAAGATGTCAGGTAGTAGTGTGTATTTAAAACTGCTCTTTATTCCAGGCTGGTTGTTTCAGTTTTGAAAGCTTTGAATATTTATCCTTTCTTGATGATAAGAAAGGCAACTTTTATTTTAAATTCTTATTTGCAGTAAGGCCCTTTCTAAGCTTCTATTCTTTTTCTGTAGATTTTTTTGGTTGTAAATTCATGTTCAATTATCACGCAATTTCAATTATTATTGTAGTTTAATAATAGGTCTAACTATCTGAGGTTGCTAATTTGGGGCTTAATTATAGGTTTTGCTCTCCTCCTACAGCAATCTGGAGAACATCTCAGCAAATGCTTAGGTCAAAAGCCTTGTGGTAATCTTTTTTCTTTCTAGATCCAATCTGCCCACAAATCCCATCGATTCTACCTTCAAAATAAATCCTGAATGAGAGAGATTTTCTACAAATTTTCCTCTTGTTCCACATGAAGTTGTCATCATTTCCTTCATCTGGATCATGGGAACAGGCTCCCAAGTGGTTTCTTTGCTTCTGAGTTTGATTCTACATTTCATCTCCACAGAGAAGCCAGCACTTCCATGTAAATCAGATGTCAGTCTCCTGCTCCCATGTCTCCGGAGGGCTGCCTCATTCTACAAACAAATACACAGACAAACAAATAGAAAGCCAATTTACCCCAGATCTTTATTTATTTTTTTTTTCTTTTTGGGTCACACCTGGCAACGCACAGGGGTTACTCCTGGCTCTGCACTCAGGAATTACCCCTGGCTGTGCTCAGGGGACCATATGGGATGCTGGGATTTGAACCCGGGTCGGCCGCGTGCAAGGCAAACGCCCTACCCGCTGTGCTCTCTCTCCAGCCCTACCCCAGATCTTTATACCTGCTGTTCCACCACCTGAAATTGCTTCTCTCAAATATCTATTTAGGTTGATGACAGACAGGGAAGAAAGGGAGTAAGACTTTAAACATACCATCGTTTCTTTAAAGATAGAAAACACTATATAAAAAAATAGAAGATAAAGTATATTTTATAATAAAGGCAGGAAGTAAAACAAAAAACTTCAACTATCAGCACATATAAAACATGTAGTAGAATTATTAATATTACAGTGTCAGGGATTTTCCTCCCCCCATAGGTGTTTGGGCCACAGCGGACAGGGGTTCAGGGAACCCCCTGCACTGTCTCTGGCCCTCGAGTGTCAGGATTGAATCAGAGCCTCACACGTCAGGGCAAGTGCTCTGCTGCTACACCTCTGGGCCCATGAAATCCTAGTTTTTAACAGCTAAAAATAAGATAGAAATCATTTACTTATTTTGTTTTTTGAGTCACACCTGGCAGTGCTCAGGGACTATTCCTGTCTCTGCAGTCAGGAGTGACTGCTGAGGTGTCCAGGGAACTGGCTGTGGCCCGGGGAATCAATCAGGGTCCCCGGCTTGGCTGAAGTGGCAGCATGCAGGCAAATGCCTTAGCTCCGTACTATCTCTCTGACCCTCCCATGAAATTTGCTTATAAGTGGACAGACATGGAGAGTATCACGCTAAGTGAAATGAGTCAGAAAGAGAGGGACATAGAAGGACTGCACTCATTTGTGGAGTATAGAATAACATCACATGAGGCTGACACCCAAGGACAGTAGATACAAGGGCCAGGAGGATTGCCCCATAGCTGGAAGCCTGCTTCATGAGTGGAGGGGAGAAGGCAGATGGAATAGAGAAGGGATCACTAAGATAATGATGGCTGGAGGAATCAGTCGGGATGGGAGATGTGTGCCGAAAGTAGATAATGGACCAAACATGATGACCTCTCAGTGTTTGTTGTGCAAGCCATGATGCACAAAAGTAGAAAGAGAGTATGAGGAATACTGTCTGGTATGGAGGCAGGGAGAGGGTGGGAAAGGGGGGTATACAGGGGAATGTGCACTGGTGGAGGGATGGGTGTTTGATCATTGTGTGATTGTAACCCAAACATGAAAGCTTGTAACTATCTCATGGTGATTCAATAAAATAAAAAAAACTCATCTAAAAAAGATAAAAGTAAAGCTTATTTCTTATATCTATGCATGAATATATGGACTGGAGCGATAGCACAACGGGTAGGGCATTGCCTTGCACGTGGCCGACCTGGGTTCGATTCCTCTGTCCTTCTTGGAGAGCCAGGCAAGCTACCGAGAGTATCCCACCTGCATGGCAGAGCCTGGCAAGCTATCTGTGGTGTATTCAACATGACAAAAACAGTAACAACAAATTTCACAGTGGACATGTTACAGGTGCCCGCTAGAGTAAATTGATGAACAACAGGACGACAGTGCAGTGCAGTGCTACAGTGCTATACATGAATATATGCAAAAAACCTATCTATTAAAGGGTTAACATTATTGTCTTGCAGGCGGCTAGCCCCAATTTGATTCCAGTATATGTGCTTCCCATCCCTCCTTCCCCCGCCCCTGCAGCCTCCAGCACCTGCAGGAGTGATGCCTGAGCACAGAAAGCCTGAACATCTCTGGGTGTTCGCAGATCTTCTCCTCCTCCTCAAGCCCTCCAAACCTCCAGTTGAATTACAAAACAAAAAAAATATTCTACACAGTATTTTTGGTGCAGAGAGAGTACTAGATGAAAATGACTCAGCAAATTTTAGAATAGCATGATGAACAAGAGATATTCTAGGAAAATAAAAATAAAGCACGGCCCAAGATATTATCAGATGAAGCAAGACTGTAATAACAAATTATGAAGAGGGATTTCATATGAAGGGTACAATATACACGGAAGGTTCAATAATATATGTGCCAGGTTAGAGGTCTATTTTGACCAATAACTGTCAGAAAGGAAACAGGACTTTGTAGAATAAGTGAACGGGTTTATGATAAGCATAATGAAGACTTGATTAAAGGTAAGTGGAGTTCTGTGGGCTACAAAAAGGAGCTCCTAAGCCTGAGGGAGGAGGGTTGGCTCCCCAGAAGAGACAATGAAGGGCTCCATGATACCTTGAGAAGTTTTTTTTTTTTTTTTTGCTTTTTGGATCACACCTGGTGATGCACTGGGGTAACTCCTGGCTCTGCACTCAGGAATTACACCTAGTGGTGCTCAGGGGACCATATGGGATTCTGGGAATCGAACCCAGGTCGGCTGCGTGCAAGGCAAATGCCCTACCCGCTGTGCTATTGCTATAGCCCAGAGAAGTTGGGTTTCACTTGGAAGAAAAAAGTAGTGGGAGTCATTTCAAGAAGAAAGCAGCTCAGTAAAGGATCAGAATTAGAGCAAAATAGCTGAATCTAGAGTATGGGGTTGGAAATGACAATTTGATGGAATTAGTGGATAGTCAGGTTGGGCATGAAGAACTACACTGAAATAGTACTTGGTACAGATTGATGGCCCCCAAGCACCTCTGGAATGGCCCTGGTGACCCCAGCAGCTTTGCTTTGCCCAGTCTATACATCAACTATCAGGTGCATCGATGGAGTGCTCTCTCTCTCTCCGTTGAATAATACTAGCACGTTAGGTAACCTAGTACCTTTTATCCTTTTCCAGGGGCTTTTCTCACTTCCTCCTCTGACCTCTGGAATTTCTTATAGTCTTTGATTAGAAATTCTTATTTTATCCTTCATGTATCAGTTCAAATGTCATTTCTCCAGAAAAATGTCTTATACTTCCTGCAATTTGAATAGCTTGAACCACCATACTTTTAATTTTTAACTCCATTCTGTTTTATAATTATTATTTTACTTTTTTTCTTTTTGGGTCACATCCACGATGCTCAGAGGTTACTCCTGGCTCTGTATTCAGGAATTATTCCTGGTGATGCTTGGGGGACCATATGGGATGCTGGGAATCGAATGTCCTACCCCCCTATACTATCTCCTCAGCCCTGAGCTGTGGTTGCTTTAAAGGCATTTTTTCAGCTAGGCATTTTTTGAGAGACATTTAAAATTTTATCTCTGTATTGAAAGTATCTTAACATATTTTGCTCTTGTTTATTAATAAGGATCTTATATTAGTATTCTGGAAGTGCAAAAAGGACAAGATTGTCAAGAACTTCCCAGGAAAGAACACTTGAGATGGTTATCGAGAATAAATAATATTAGAAACAAAAATGAGTGCAGGGCATTATCATGCAAACAAAATATCAGGAGCAAAGATGATTTCTTATTAAATGACCAAATGACTAATAAAATGACTGCCTAGTGGCTAAACGGAAATAACAAAAATTTGATTCATTTATTTGGATGAATATTGACATGTAATCCCCCTTAACTCTGGGCTCTTTTTCCTTTGTTCTGATCCAGGTTCATTTTTGAGGGGCTGAAGATGTTTGCTTATTTTTGCTAATAAGAGCTGAACAAAACAGGGGATTGTATTTTAAGACCCAACTCGTGTTTGACTTTGTCCGGGGAGTATTTCTCATCAGTCAAAATCCAAAGGGTTCCTTTTTCTTCTGAGTCCTGGATTTCCTGGTGGTTCATCTCTATTACAAACTATAACTCTCAAAAGCAATTTTTCTTATTTTGAAACTGCATATATTGCATTTTTACTTGTATCTTTATAATGATTTTTTTGGGGGGCTTGCAGTTGATACTGGCAAGTCATCATACTTATTACACACATAAAAATAACATTTCATAGACACAGCGCACTCTTCATTTTACCTTACTGAAGAATTAGGAATGTATGGGCGTTTGCCTTACACGAGGCTGACCTGGGTTCGATTCCCAGCATCCCATATGGTCCCCCAGCACCACCAGGAATAACCCCTGTGCATCACTGTGTGACCCAAAAAGAAAAAAAAAAAAGATTAAGATCAGAGAAATGTGCTTTACTCAGTAAGAGTAGTATTTAAACATTTCCTATAGTTTGAGATGTATTTGAAATCAATGCAATTATTAATC
Organism: Sorex araneus; assembly: GCF_027595985.1. NCBI lineage: Eukaryota > Metazoa > Chordata > Mammalia > Eulipotyphla > Soricidae > Sorex > Sorex araneus. Next base: position 58,872,146 of record NC_073312.1, on the reverse strand, counting down.
ATTTTGATATCACACATGGAGTTTCTTAGGTCTTGTCCTGCAGGAATGAGCTTTTCTGTGTGGACTGGAGAAAAGTCTTCTGTTTGGCTGACTTTGATCAGCTTCCGGCAAGGAGTTAGATTGTGTGCCCTAAGGCTTTACCTTCTGATAGCACAGCGGTTGGGCGTTCACCTTTCACGTGGCCGGCCCATGTTCGATTCCTCCGCCCCTCTCGGAGAGCCTGGCAAGCTACCGAGGGTATGGAGCCCGCTCGGCAGAGCCTAGCAAGCTACCCGTGCGTATTGGATATGCCCAAAACAGTAACAATAAGTCTCTCAATGAGAGACATTACTGGTGCCCGCTCGAACAAATCGATGAGCAACGGGATGACAGTGACTAATCAGAATTTAGCAGCTTGCAAGTTTTCCTTTGAAATAGACTGGCACACTCTTTTTAGTCAAAGGCACTTGACTTTTTTTCTAATCTTGATAAAAGTTCATGAGACATTTATAAGAAATTTTTGTTCCACAGTCTACCTAGTACCCTGCCATAGAAAGGTGGGGTGAGAGCTCCTCCTGGTGGAGACGGTAACAAGTGCATAGGACTCTCCAGAATTGTGTTTCTTGCACTTTCAATGCTATTGGAATAAAGGCCATGAATACAAATATTGTAGAGAATAATAAAAGGAACAAAAGGGAAAGGAAAATATTTTAGGAGTGCTTGGCTAATTTCTCTGAAATTTAAATTTTATTACCTTTTGCTGTGTTTATTCTCCAGTTTCTTTGGATTTTTTTCTATGTTGATTAAACAAAGGTTATAACAATAAAAGCAAACTTGCACTGAAACATACTATATCTGCTTGACTCTAGTTCTGATCAAAGTCAAGTTTCTGACTGAGATAATGGTTTGAGTTGTAATAACGATATGCTGAACAATACTAAATGAGCACATTTATTAGGTATTGGGCATACTGTGTAGTGCTTCATGTGCATTGTATCTTGATTGCTTTGAGGCAATGCTGTGGTTGTTTTTACACTTTATCTTAGCCAAAAGGCCGATAAGCGATATCTGTGGTTGTTTCCAGTGGTGCCATGTGGTGCTGGGTATCACACATCCAGATCTGAGATGTCCCATGTGCCACACCCTGCCTAATTATGAAGCATCACATGCATATTGGCTTAAAGCAAATCAATCAGGTTAATTCTAGTATTTCTAAGTTGGTTTGTTTTTACATTAAATGTTTAGGTACAGAAGTACAGAGGATAGACTAAGGATGCCGAGAAACAGAATTAAAATGTAATTGGCTTTAAAGACACACAAAATGATTTTTCAGCAACCAATATCCTACAATTACATTCAAATCAGGCATCTATTACTTATTATATACTTGTAACTGTTCTGGTGCTGAATATACCATAAATGCTCAAAATCTGGATTATTTTACTTTTCAGGGATTAAAAAAGATGGATGTTCAGAATTACCAATAATCTAGCAAACCACACAGGGCTTATGTACTTGGATGTATTGACAAGAAAAGTAAATCGTGATTTAATAAATTATTAGAGATTCTACACTAGATGGCACCTAGGGTCATGAGTGAAGCTGTAACTTGAAATGGAAAGTTGATGTTATTTTAGAATTTCCCAGTGGATCCAGAGAGAAATGCTAAGGATTTTGAAAGGGATGAGATTACTCCAAGTGATAATTCAAATGCATTTTGTTGGATTTGTGAAGTGAGGCTACATGGGGAAACGTTCAAGTGATGGCAACCTGGTCAACTGCCAGTTGAAGAGATAAAAGCTGGATGTTCTTTTAAATTATAAAATTGTGGTATTTAGGTGAACACACAGCCTTATGCTTTAGAATGAGAGGGAGCTTGTGTCAAGTTAGTTTATGATAAAGACAAAGGATTTCTATGCAGAGATAGAATGGAACTCTACCTTTATAGTGGCAAGCTTTGAAATAATTTTAATAGGTCTAGTTTAGTGGCTGGAAGTCTAAGACATCATTTCTTACCTTACATGCAGTTAGGTGACCCACTGCCTGAAAGAAAAATGTTGGCAGGCAGCATTACTAGCAGAAAAACAATTTATCCCACAATAATGAGCAAGTAGGCAGGAAGGCAACCTTCAGAATAATTTTAAATGTAAAAGAAAACTGAGAACTCTGTAGCTGCTCACTTACAAATGAAAACCATTTTTGAAATTGCACTTGAATAACGGTTCTTGGTAGAAATGGAGCTATCTGTGACAGGTTGATAGAAGTAGAAATAAATAAAATAAATAGACTATTTTGGGATACAGGTGTTTTTGAAAGTGAAGTATATCTAGTTTGCACAATGCCTAATGAACAATATTCAAGGAATGGAATGCTTGATGAGTCATTTCTGTTCTTTGAAAACCTAAGGGGAAACACAATGTTAACACTTCTAACTGATATCCACGTATTAATTTACTGATTAAAATCTTATTACTAATTTTTGCCCCCTGCTTGATTCCCCCTTTGCATGACTAGCAAATACTTCTAATTCTTTTGCTTGTGAAACACTTCTCTTAAACCTGTAAAAATATGAACTTTAATCAGAAAATGTAGATCAGTTAGCAATTATCATCCTTTGTAAATTTTCATGATGTGCATTTTATTTCACCCCCTTTAAAAATATACTTTATTTTTTGTTTCTGGGCCACCTGGCAATGCTCAGGGCTTACTCCTGGCAATGTTTGAGGGACCACATGGGATGCTAGCTACAGGACTGAGGTCTGCCACATAGTACACAAAGGTAAGAGAATATTATTTTAGATATTCGAACCTATACAACAACATATAATCTTAAACAATGATATTAGCATGTCAACTCTGAAAGATGAAAATAGTATCTGGTAATTTTAAATAGATTTTGTTCTTATTATCTGTATATAATTGAGGCAATAAATTAGTTAAAAATTACAAACTCAAGATAATCAGCATATCTTATATTTCTAATTTTACAAATTCTATCATGAAATGTATATTTATATGAATTTAATACAAATGTAATATACATAAACTTACATTATTCTTTTAAAGCCAATAAGATGTGAAACACAGTATATACATATTAAAAATGAGTCCTGGGTCAGAACAACAGGACAGTGGGTAGGGCATTTGTCTTGAATGCCACTGACTGAACTGGGTGTCCTGGCACCTCATTAATTCCACTGAGCCCTGCCTCCTAAACCATTTTTTATCTTAACAAATCTGTATGAAGTCTCAATGCATTGTGCTTATGGGGCATAATAATCATTTATGGAAATTTTTTTCTTTTCTAGTTTTAGGGCCACATCCAGCCCCCATTTATGAAAAGTTTCAAATATGTATTCCCATGTAACAAAATATTAAGCCCCAGAACTTTAGATAGGACCTTGGTTTAGTGGTTTCCAGACTTTTAGATTCATGGAATAGATTTTTTTTTTAAAGTGGAGACCAACCATTCGTATTGTGTAAGTAAGGATGTTTAAGGCAACTAAAACTACTATCAACATTTCATAGAAGAAAGGATGTTTTAATATCACAGAAGATACAACAACATTATAATAAAAATTAAATCCAAGTTGATCACTTATCCATTCTTTTCTTTGTGGATGCTGAAAATGAAATAGTGACCTAGAACTGGGGACCAATTGTCTAAAATATCATTTAAACCCTTCAGTTAAATCTCAGATGTCAGTGGCATTGTCTGAAATAAGTAGTGTTAGAATTAGAGCAAGTTTAGTGTCTGGCAATTAGAACGGTCACCCTCACAGATATCTTAGCACTAAGCATACTGCTCATCAGGAAACCTTAATGTTACCTTAAACCCAAAGTCCTTAGCAACTGAAATAAAATCAAACAATTTCAACTAATTTGTAGTAGAAAGAATTATTGCAATTAAAGGAAAATAAAGCCAAATCACAAACAATAATTCTGTAACATGCCATAAATGGTACTACTTAAATGGTGAGCTTTTTAAGTTTCTTAAAATATTTCATTGCATGTGGCTGGTCCAGGTTCAATTCCCAAACCCCATATGGTCTCCAGAACGCTGGCAGGAGTAACCCCTGAGCATCACCGAGTATAGTTCAAAAACTAAAAACCAAACTGAAACAAAAAAATCTTACTTCAGAATTCACTGTTATAAAAATGAAACATAGAAAAAAACATTATAGTGGTATGGGTGATCCTCTCTGCTTACAATATTAATCAAATGAAAGAAAGAGCAGCAGGAAACTTAAGTGTGCTTAATTGAGAATTGTAGCTGCACACGTTGATTTTGTGTACAAATACCTCACAATAAGAATCACATTTTACTTTTTAGATTAAGCAGCATGAAATTAATTTAAAAGAATTCTAAATACACTTTTTTTCTGACTTTCAAACTGCTAGAGTAGATCTGTATTTCACTATAAAGTGACTATTTTCTGGTTCACTGTAGAAATACACCCCACATAATCATTTACTTCTGAAAAAAAAATAGCTAGCATTAGTAATTCCTTTCCTTCATTAACCATAAGAATACCTGACTACTTAAAGTTCAAAGTGAAACACAGTTTAGTCTAAGTTAAAAGTATGATTCTTTATCAGAAGCTTTGGCTGCAAATGAACTTTTCCCTAAAACTATTTTTTCTTTAAAACAGAAATCCTTTGCTCACCCATTCATACTGTCAAAAAAAAGGCAGAAAGGGTCAGAGAGATAGTACAGTAGGTAGGGTCCTTGCCCTGCACGTGGCCTATCAGGATTTGACCCCTGACCTCCCATATGGATCCCAGGCCCCACCAGGAGTAATTCCTGAGTACAGAGCCAGGAATAACCCCTGAGCACTGTCTGGTGTGGCCCCCAAACAAAAAAAAGGCAGTGTATATCATGGACAAAACTCAAAATCTTAGGGAATCAGTTTGTAATAGTTATATTTTATGCTAAAGATGTGTCTTGCACACACATCCATCATGTGGGCTACTTAAAAACAAGTACATTAAAATATGAACTTGATCTGTAAAAACCCTAATTGTGCATTTAAAAAAATCCATGATCATAATCCAGGAACTGTGGTTTTGTTGATACTTGTGAATTCTATGGTAATTCTGAATATTAGCGAATAGAAACACTGGGAATCCAAGTATTATAAAATAAGAATGTTTACCTTCACAATTCCAAATTGTTTACCTATTATCACCTGTAGTCATGATTTTTCCTTCTAACCTATAAAACCTAAGAATATACATTTACTTCTGCGTAAGTTTTATTGCTCCTAATTGCTTCCACATACTTTTCTAAGTCAGTAATAAATGGAATGTTTCCACTTAGTGTATGAAAAATATCACATAAACTTAACCTTCAATTTCTTGCTTTTAAGATCCCACAGTCTAAAAAAAGAAGTAATATTAACTTTCTTAGTCAAACACTCTTCTTTTTTTTTGGTGTGTGGGGGGCTATTCCTGGCGGTGTTCAGGGCTTACTTCTGGAGCTTTGTGCTCAGGGATCCCTCCAGGCTTGGGGGACCATATGGGGTGCTGAGGACTGAACTTGGGTCTGTCAAGTACAAGGCAAGTGTACTTACTACCTGTGATACTCTCTTTGGCCTTCCAAATAATCTTCTAAAATCAGCCATGTTCCTGATTACTAAGAGTTGGGAAATAAAAATCTATGTCTTTGATCTAACGTATGACTATTATTTCTGTAATGAACATGAGATTTTGTGTCCGAGAGTTGGCATGTATGCCAATTCCTACAGTGTTCAGTTCAAGTGTTAGCTGTTCCTTGGGCAATAATTCTGGAATGTTACTTTTAAAGTTTTCTTCATGGCTACTTTACGTTTAATACCAATTTGAGTTAAATGTCCCCTCCTCCTTTAACACCCTTAATTACTAACCTGACCCTCATTTTTAAGTGGAATAATATTCAAAGCTCAGCTGGACTGAAAATTGTGAAACAGATAAGCCACATTTCCCTAGCTTCATTACCACTGTCAAAAAGAAAAACCATGATCATAACAGATTTTCCTAGATTATACTAAAAAACTCATGTAGCGTAATTATACCAATTTACTTTCCGGTAAATTTCTAGGTTAACTAATATTAAAAGGTGCTTTCCCCCCCCCCCAAATTTACAAGTACAATATGCATATATACGATTTTGAGAATAATTTAATTGTTTTGAAGATACAACTATGCTCCAATGTCATTATTTTCAATGTAAAGAAACGGATCCTTACAAGACCAAAATAACCCACAGGCCATGAGGTTGGTTTTAACTTTCTCCTTCTGTTCCAACAATGTGTACCACAATGGCTCAACAAGTAAGGCAAATGCCATGAATAAGAAAGCTGCTGTTTACAATATACCACACCTAGAACCCAGGGGAGGCGAATTAGATAGAAGTGGTAGTCATACTAATGAAACAATCAGGTAATATCATGACAAATTGGTCTACAGCATCAAAACTGTCCATTTAAGCTTCTCTCTTCTTAATGATCAGAGGTCCCACGTTGTCTCCAGTCTCTTCATTGTGTTTTGTGTGAGCTCCATCGCAGAACGGAAACTATGAAGAGAAAATGAGGATGTAAGATGCTTTATCACAAAATGAGTTTTGTGTTTGGCAGAGTAGGAGCAATACTCAATTCACAATTATCACATGATAACTACATAGACTTTTTTTTTTGGTTACGGAATACAAATTCTATTTATTTTGAGGTTTGGACCACACTTGGTGGTGCACAGGGTTTACCCCCAGCTCTGCTTTCAGAGAGCAAACCCGTCGGGGCTTGGGATCATATGGGGTACTGGGTATCAAACTCAGGTTGGCTGCATGCAAGGCAAGTGCCCTACACTGTACTATCTCTTCAGTCCCTCTCTAATTTTTCTTAAGGAGTAAATGTAAAGTATGTATATATTACACAGAAGAAAGAAATCAAATTGTGGATAATATACAGATCATTTGTTTTATTTCCATCTGTGGAATGTGGTAAGCTGAAAATCTTTTCCATGATGATGTACTATACTAGCTACATTTCCTCTCCACTGAATTCTCCTTGTCCATTGCCAATTATTTGTAAGAGTATAATTTCCCTCTATTTAGAATAAATTTGTACCGCATTCCTTTGTTAAATATTTTTGTAGACATTTTTTCTAGAAGCATTTTAATTTGGCTTATTTTTTCATACCCTTAATTTCTCTACTTTCATATAAACAGGCCAATAAAGACTTAAAAAAATGGGGGGCCACACTCAGCTATGCTTGGGGCTTACTCCATCTCTGTGCTCAGAAATCACTTCTGGCAGGGCTCAGGGGAACATAGGGTTCATCAAGAATCGAAACCGGGGTCAGTTACATCCAGGAAAGTAGTCTCTCTTTAGCCCCACTCTTTATAAAGATCCTTTATGGAAATTTCTTTCTTCTAGAGAGGTGATAGATTTCCATTCCTTTCATGAGTTTATATTTTTAAATAGCTAACAGTTTGGGGTTCAGTGGGAGAAAATGGGAGACTTTATATTCTGATATCTACTACCATGCCATTCTATACAGCACACTCGGCAAAGTATTGCTTTATATTAGGTTCCTTCCTGAACTATTAGACCTTTATTAATAACTGTCTTCCAAAGTAAATTCCTCATATAGGATGCGTATTTATAGGTTTTACATTTTGTTGAATCTTTCATGTTTTTCTTTTACAAGAATGAAAAAAAAATGTGTTGCCAGGTTCTATTTCTTAGGGCGTTGTGTGTGTGTGGGGTTGGGGGGGTGGTTTGGTGGATGTGTGTGTCAGGGATGGTAAGTTGGGCAATACTCCAGTGCTTCTGGCTCTAAAGAGACCCCAAGGGAGTGCTTGAGAGCAGCATGCAACCCAAGTGCCTTAACCTCCTGCACTATTTTTCCAGTCCTCTTTAACAGCTTTTATCCTTAGAGCTCATGATACTCTTACAAGAGTTGACTTATTTTTATATGGTTATTAGAGTTAGATGTATTTTCACTCCTGAAATCTCTAATTCTACATATCACTGGCTTTCACAGTATACTCTTCTTACTGTTAAATGCTAAAAACAAGATTCCAAAATATTTCATATGTCTCCTTAGAACTTTATACTTAGGAAAAGGTTCAATTTTCAGGAAATTATTTTGGTTTTTGTTGTTCTCTAAGCCACTGATTTTTATTTCATGTCAAACTTTAATAACTAGCATCTTTATTTTACTCCCGATGTCTTGAATGCAGTTATAGTCTAAAATCTAGAGTTTCATTGTTTAGGGAAAGGCACACAAGGGGATGGAAGAATAACAAGAGCTGTGTAACAGGAATACTGGACAAGATTAAGTCAATGCACAACACAAAGGTAAGGGAACATTATTTTAGATGTCTGAATCTATACAATAACATATAATCTTAAATGCTGATATTAATAGTATCAACTCTAAGATTAAAGTAATATCTGATAGATTTTTATCTGAAAGAAATTTTCATTGTACTATCTGTACACAATTGAGAGGCAGTAAACTAGTTAAAAATTATAAGCTCAAGATATTAGTATATCTTATATTTCCAGGTATAAATTCTATCACAAACAGATAGGAACATAAATGTAAAATATATAAAACTTACATTACTCTTTTAATGCCAGTATAATGTGGAACACAGTATATACATTAAAAATAAGTCCTGGGTAGGAGAGACAGCATAGTGGGTAGGGCATTTGCCTTGAATGCTGACCCGAATTTGATCCCTAGCAGCTACCCTCAGCCCTGCCAAGAGTGATCCCTGAATGCAAGATCAAGAGTAAGCCCTGCCCACTTCTGGGAATATACTGTGGGGGCTCAGAAACACACAGCAGAAACATCATCTGTGCTCCTATGTTCATTGCAGCAATTCACAATAGCCAGAATTGGAAACAACGCGAGTGCCTGAGACCAGACGAATGGATAAAGAAATTATAGAATAGATAGAAGACACGATAGAATACTACGCAGCTGTTAGGAAAAATGAAGTAATAAATCTGCCTATAAATGGATAGACCTGGAGAGAATCTTGCTGAGTGAAATGAGTCAGAAGGAGAAGGACAGATACAGAATGACTGAGTTCATTTGTGGGATATAATATATATCGGAGAAGACTGATATCCATGGCCAGGGAAGACAGGGGCTAGGAGAACTGGTCAATGGTTAGAATCAACCACAAGCATGTGTGGGGCAAAGAGTAGGTAAGACAGCGAAGGGACCAGTATGACAAAAATAGCTGGGAATGATCATGCTGGACAAAAACTTGGTGTTAAAAGCACCTTATCTGCTGTTCTCTCTCGAGCCCCAGGATTAGTAATTTCTTTATTGGGGGTTGGATAGAAAGGGTATTTGGGAAAAAAAAAAAAAAAAAAAAGAAAGGGTATTTGGGCCACACATGGCAGTGCTCAGGGCTTATTCTTGGCTCTAGACTCTTGGTAGTTCTTGGAAGACTGTACTGGGTGCTGGGAATCAAACCCATGTTGGCTACGTGCAAAGCAAGTGCCCTACTTGCTGTACTACTGCTCTGGCTCCCAGAAATTTCAAATAAATCTTAATGGGGGGCTGGAGCAACAGCACAGTGGGTAGGGCGTTTGCCTTGCATGCAGCTGACCGCATTCCTAGGTTCGATTCCCAGCATCCCATATGGTCCCCTGAGCACTACCAGAAGTAATTCCTGAATGCTTGAACCAGGAGTAATCCTTGAGCATTCCCGGGTGTGACTCAAAAAGAAAAAAAAAAAGTTAATGGTCAATGAAGTGCATTTGACATTGATTTAAGATTTCCACTTTAGAATAAATAAGTGAATGATAATTAGTACAAAAATTCAAATAATAGTATTTGTAACAGCAGTTATGCCTTTATGAGTGTTTTGTTTTATTTGCAACCTTTCTATACAGAATAAAGAAAATTTATGGTAGAGATATAGTTTTAAATATAACCTAGGAACAGCATTTTCAAAATTAAAAATAATATAATGAAATTATGAGAATTTTATTAATTTTTCATTTAAATTCTAAAATTTGTTAAATTATCAGAACTGAATTACATAAAGTCACACAGGCCTTTCTGTGTCAAAAATTTTTTTTGTAAAAAAATATTTAATTCGGGGCTGGAGCGATAGCACAGTGGGTAGGGCATTTGCCTTGCACGTGGCCAACCCGAGATCGAATCCCAGCATCCCATATGGTCCCCTGAGCACCACCAGGAGTAATTCCTGAGTGCAGAGCCAGGAATAACCCCTGTGCATCGCCAGGTGTGACCCAAAAAGCTAAAAAAAAAAAATCAATTTTTATTAAACTTTTCAAAAAAAGATTAAGTAATGATTATAACAGTGTTAAAGTTTATGATATTGATGTACAAAGTTACTTCGCTCGTCACCACCAAGTGCCCATCACCTTCCACCACTGTCCTTAAATCATCTCTGGTCTGATCTTCACCTTCCTCCCCCACATTACTGCTTGTTACAATATTTTGTAATCCGAGGTCAAGGGTTTATCATTATTGATAATGTCTATTCCTTGTTTTGCCCCTGTGTCCCACAGATAAGTGCGATCAGCAGTTACTTGATCTCCTTATGACCTACTTCATTTAGCATACTACCTTTCAGTTCCACCCAAGTTGCTGTGGACTGCATGATTTTATCTTTTCTTACAGCCACAGAATATTCCACTGTGTACATATACCACAAACCTCTTCAGTTACTAATTTGTCCTTGGACGATTTGAGTTATTTCCATATTCTGGTTATTATATTAAGTGCTACAATCAATATGGGCATGTGTACACTTTTAGAATTAGTATTTTTGTGTTTTGGGGGTAGATACCAAGAAGTAGAATCACTGGGTCATGTAGGAGGTCAGGTCTTATTTGTACTGTTTTTTTTTGGGGGGGTGAGAGCATGCCCAGAGATGCTCAGGCATTATACCTGGCTCTGACCTCAGGAATCACTCCTGGTGGTGATCAGGGAACCACATAGTACGTGAGGAATTGAACTTGGGTTGGTCTTGTGCAAGCACCTTAAGAGCTGTACTATCTTTCCAGCCCCTATTCTTACTTTTTTGAAGACGCTCCAAACTATTTTCCATAGAGGCTGAACCACATGATATTCCCACCAACATTGAATGAGGGTTCCTTTTTGGCAAAGGGTGTACTTGATTTAGTTCATGCATTAACAATAAAGAGCTTAGTTTACAGTTGATTTTAAATTTGTTCTGAGGTACCAGGATTTGTAGGTTCTCTCTGTTATCTGAAAGTAGGGCATTCCCATTTGGTACGATTTGATAGAATATTGGGAGGGGACCAGGAATTCATAAAATGTTTCCATATAAATGAATGGTAATAGCAGACTTAGACCACCCTCATGCTCTGTGTTCAAAATAAGCTACAAATAGTATAATTTTATGTTTTTTTTTTTTTCAGTCTTTCATGTGGTGCTCAAGGGGACCACGCCACTCTTGCAAAATCCTTGCACACTAGAAGGCTGAATGCTTGGGCGGAAGTGAGGGAAATCCCAGGCTCTGAAATCTAAATTCTGCTGGAGGTAGGGACTCCAGGGAGACATCTGGTTAACTCCTAGGGGAACAAAGGCTGGAGAGACAGTCTAGGGGTTAAGGAGCTTGCTTTGAATGTAGCCAACCGAGGTTCAATCCCCAGCACCTATATGATCTCTGAGCAAAGCCGAGAGTGGCCCCAAAATACACACACACACACACACACACACACACACACACACACACACACACACATAAAAATGAAATAAAAAGGGAATAAAAATTAAAAACAAAAACAGAAACAGGGGATTGTGGTCCTAACACTTGTACTAGCTCCAAGGCCTGGATAATTCTACCTTTGAAAAAGGGGAAAGTTGTACTAACAGGTATGGAGAAAGTGAATTAGCTGAAAAGATACCATCTATTTGTTGACACAATTAGAAAACTAAAAATCCCAAAAGATCTTAAAAATTAGGGGGGACAGAATAGGAAGAATCTGGGATAAATGCTGAGGAGAAAACAACAACACTGGCAAGCTCCGCTTTCTACTTGGAAAGCTAGTAAAATTAAAAGGACCTGGCGCATATGCTGCCTGAGCCCATGTGCTGCTTGTGCCCACGTGGCCGAGCACATGTGGTGCCCGAGCACATGTGCCGCCCGCATCTCCCCCCTTGAGATGTGTACTTTCATGCTTTCATGTCCAGTGCTAGGATGTGTGTAGCGCTTCCTCCACCCTTGGAGAAGCCCGAGTTCTCTCTTGGGCGCGTTACTCCTACTGCTTTTTCCTTTTCCACTTATCCCTTCCTCCTTCCCTCAGAAGCTTCTAAATAAAATCTATTACTTCAAAAAAAAAACAAAAAAACAGGATCTTTGCAAAAGACACAAAGCTTCAAGTTACAATGTGTCTACTTCTAGGATGATTTATGATGAAAATAAATGTTCTTCCTTGACTTATCATTTCTGTCTGTAATTAAAATATTTTTTTTTCCTTCTACAAATTTTGTGTTTTTCAAGAGACTTTGGATTATATTTCCGAGGGAAGTTGTCTGGTGCCATTTTTGCTCATGATCACGAACTGCTGAGAAGTATGCTCCCTTTGGTTGAATGAGAAAATAAAAGGGCTGGAGAAACAGCTTCATGGCTGAGCACATACTCCTCATGCAGAAGGCTTGAAAGTTCAGCCTCTGGCAGTGAAGAGCGTTTCCTGAGCACTGCTGGGGCTGAGCCCTGAGTACTGAGCTGGAAGTAGCCCCTGAGGGGAATATCCCTCCAAAACAAACACAAGCAATGAGGTCACAGCTCCAAACGCTACAATACATCCCAGTAGGAGCACATCAAATTCGATGGGAAAGTGACATAAAAGCCAACTAAGCTCAAAAACAAAAACATTAACAGAAGACGCAACCAGCAACAACAGCTTAGTAAACCCTCATACCAAGGCTTGGTGTTACCACCGTGAGCTACAACAATTTTCACAAACTTTTTTTTTTTTTTATTGAAGTAGTTTTTGATAATTCCATTAGTCTTTTAGTTGTAACAGACAATATAAAATAAATTATTTTGGGCCTGCTAAGGGGGCAGGCTTGAGGAATGGTTGAGAAAATGGGGACACACTGGTGGTCAGTTTGCTGTTGGAATACTGAAAGCCTGTAACAAATGCATCATGGACAACTGTGTAAAACATGGTTTACATAAAGTGGAAAAAAAAATTGTTTTAATAAAATGGAAGAAAAAAGCAACGAGATCTTTGTTACTCAAAGAAAATGACATTCCAAACAATTTGGAGGGGTGGTGGTATTACGGCTCACCCCCCGATTCCTGGCTTGTGATTAGGGGTGACCTGGCAATGCTCAGGGGACCACATGCAGTCAGTGCTGGGGATAAAACCAATATCTATGGGACACAATGCAAGTACTTTAACCTCTGTACCACCTCTTCAGCCTCTCGATGCTATTCTTATGTACTTACTTTAAGAGACTTAGGTTAGTAAACATTACAGAAAAATAGAGAGCTAATTTTATAAGACTGTCCTTATGTGAACTGGCAAACAAGCCACCCAACATTCATAACACTGTTTCTGGAAAAAAAAAAAAACAAACCCCAAAGCGGACTCAGTGCAATTCTCTTCTAAATCCGTTAACACATACACCAAAAAAAAAAACAAAAAACAAAAACAAACAAACAAAAAACCTGTCAGTAACTACTTAAAGTTACTTAAAGTTCCACTCAGGTCCCGGACGCACTTATAAAGAAAATGACTCTATATAGCATATCTAGTTGCCTGTTCATTTTCTTTTCGCTTTTCTTCGGTGCAGTTCATTTCAACTTCAGTTGAGCTGCTGCTGTTAAAAGACAAGCCTCTATTTCTTGTTTATTTTTTAATCTGTCCTCTTCTGTAGTCCTCATTTAAACTCTACCTTCCATATAACTCAGTAGATGAATGGGAGAAAATGGGAGTATAACAAGACCATGTTGTATTTGTTCCCTCTTAGAGACTTGCTCTCACCTTGCTTGGTCAATAAAACGATCTTTTTCTAAGGGCAAGTTTCACATCTGTTCTCTTACTTTCATTTCCTTTCACCCTCTATCAAGATACCACTGCCTCAAATACTCTTTCTCTGAAGCTGTTTTAATTATTTCCTCTCTGTTGGTTCCTTTCCTTCTCACTTCACATCTAGATAGCCCTTTTGTGAAATGTCATTATGAAACAGCAGAGAAAGGGCACAGGTTCCGTGTTGGGGAGGGAGAAACAAGGTAAGTAAAATACATGTAATTTTTGCACAGTAACAGATTTTACTAACTCTAGGAAACTTGTTCAAAGTGGTAGACACTATGAAAATGTGATTCGTTATATCTGAAGAAAAAAATCAAGGTCTATTGGTGGTGGCAGCATTGGATCAGAATCAGAAGTATCTGCCTTGTGAACAAAAGGTGGAGCATTCCCTCAACGGAGCTGACTGTGAGCCGAGCACTGGCAAGGCCGTTGTTTGGGCTCCTCAGTCCTACAAGAGTGCGCAAGCACTGGAACTAAAGCATGATCCCCATCTCAGCTGAAAATGGGCGAGTACGGTGCTCAGGTATGTGATCCTTGACCACAGTAAGATTTATAATCCCTGGCAAGCAGTGAAACCAGATGTGCAAGTCCCAGCAAATACGGCAGTCAAGCAAGTGTGCGAACCCAACTCATCACAACAGCAAAAGCAAAGCAAAGCAAAGGAGAAAAATGAATTAGGGTTGAATTAAAAGTTCATGTTGCAAACGTATACCCACTTTTTTTTTTTTTTAAGGGACAGAAAAGGCATTTAAATCTCACAAACACAACTAGTTAGGATAAGGAACAAATTACTGAATGTGAACAGAAGGTAGCCATCTAGTCAAAGATTTTAATAACAAGACTTCAATTTGTGACTTGGCACCTGTGTTATATGAAATCTTGGAAACCTCAAATATGTGGGGAGTTCCCAAAGACGTATGAATTTAGAGAATGCCCATTAGCTGAGTAATATTCAAAGTCAACTCTCCATTGTTCTGTGCAGGAGTACAAAAAGAGGTCAAGATTTAATGAAAAATCAAAATTGACAAATCCTAGAAGCAAAGGATGAGTGTCAGATATGTCCTTCCTAGCTAAAGGAAGCCCCTGGCCATTCTTGTGTTCCTTGCCTTACAGTCTATGGAAAATAGCAATCCCCAAATTTAGCCCTTTGAAGTCTAAATTCTATGATGAAAGAATAATCCAGGCTGGTTTTGTTGAACTATGGAGAAGCCTAATATATTTAAACCATTTTTAACCTAAACCATTTAAACCTAAAATATTTAAATCATTTGCTTGTGTCCATTTGTGAATCTTCCTGAAATACTGGAGTTCTTAGTCCATGGAAGATGTTACTTCATTGACCCCTATTTCTCTGGGAAAGCAAACCAAAGCAAACATCCTTTACTTGACCCCAAAACTCAGCTAAGCCAAGCTTTGGTGTTCATAGTTATGTGTTTCCTCTCCTATTTACTCTTATTTGCTGACATTTTGACATACATTCAGAGCTCTACTATTTCTCGATTCACCCTTCAACCGACTTGGACATAACTTCTATTTTAGTTATTCTGTTGAAATGACACCAAACAGTCAATTGCCTAATTGTATCAGACAATGGTTCTACCTGTCTGTTCACTATCATTGATGTTCACAACTAAATCTTTGCAACTTTTGAATCAGAGACATAACTTAAATGGCTGAGTGTATATAATGGATATAGGAAGCCCAGGTTTGATCTCTATGAGGACACACGGTTCCCTGGGCTGGCAGCATTTAAAAATATAAAATAAATTTTTGAAACATTAAACTTTCCCCACTTCTACTGTGAAGTCATGAGTTTCCTACTCTGGCAGCTCTAGCACTTTCAAACATCCTCTACCCCTATTTTATTTTGGTTTTTGGGCCACACTCAGTGATGTTCAAAGGACCATGAGGGATGCTGGGACTCAAACCTGATTCAACTGTGTGCAAGCAACCACCCTACCTGCTGTACTATCTCTCCACCCTGCCCCCTTTTGCCCTTTTTTTTCTCTCGCTTTTTTATCTCTTTCTCTAATTGTAGATAATTCTCCAAATTTTATATCTATGTCAAGGATTTGTTGCATTTCTATGCTTGACTCATCAGTTTTGTTGCTCTGTCTTCAAATCTGAAGTCTCAACTTTAGCCCTGCATTTCATAGTTTGCTGCACATTTCCATTCAAATATGCCATCTCCAATTTTTTGTTTCAACTTGAACTTATTACCACAGACTACAAAAACCATCTTTTCATTCCTGAATTTCCTATTTCTCTTAACGACAATATCTCTTTTCATCCTAAGTGTTTAGATACTTAAGTGAGAGTTATTTCTTCTCTCACAATCTTTCACATTATTGTATTTGGCTGATCCTTCCCTCAAAATGTCAAATATATCTACTCACGATTCTCTGATCCTTCAGTTAGCATCCTGGTGCCTAAGTACCAAAACTGTTATCCCTGACAAGAAACTCTTGAATGTATGAGGCCATATACCCCTCACACTGGTACTTTATCTGGACTCATCTGAATTTATCCCTAGAGGGAAGGGAAGCAAGGATCACATTAGATTGTTCATTGATTCCCTTTTGTTCAAAGGAGTCTTTTAGAGTAGATTTTGAAAGAGTTCTTGCTTTTCATTCAAATGCCACCCTATTTTTCAGGGATTAACTTCTCTGTTTATTATTATTCCTTTCAAAAATTCAGTATCAAAAGATGTAAACTCTTCCTTTTATCTTCCTTTTATTGAAGCACTTGTGCTACATCTGCTTTATAATAGGTCCCACTTAATGTTGATAGGTTCTTGGAAACTGTGACTTTAAGTAATATTAAGTTCTCAAAAAAAGCTGTTTCATTCAACCTCAGCTGGGGCTGAGATTTTTTTTTCCTCAACATTAAATTGAAATTAAAATATTATCCAAGGACTTGCTATACAGATCTATGAAAGCTGCTGCTTTACTTTTTCACTGTATCACTGTCATCCCGTTGCTCATGGATTTGCTTGAGTGGGCACCAGTAACATCTCCATTGTGAGACTTATTGTTACTGTTTTTGGCATATCGAATGCGACACAGGTAGCTTGTCAGGCTCTGCTGTGTGGGCGGGATACTCTTGGTAGCCTGCCGGGCTCTCGAGAGGAATCGAACCTGGGTGGGCCTCGTGCAAGAAAAACGCCCTACCCGCTGTGCTACTGCTCTAGTCCACTTTACTTTTTACATTTAATTTTTTCATATGTATATTTATTTAGTGGAAATGAAATAATTGAAGATACTGACCAAAAAACAAATATTATTCCAATTTAGAAACTCCACAATTTCTATAGATTGCATTTTCTATACTTGGATGAGCAAGAAGAGAATGAAATCTCTTACTGAGGCATGGAGAGAGAGCTCACAGGCTGAGTGAATGCTCTCCCAGTGGGAGGGCTTCGTTTAACACCCAATACCTCCCTAGGCTCTCCAAAGCACCAAGCAGGGATTACGCTTCAGCACAGCCAGGTGTAGCCATAAAAAAGAATCAGTAACAACACAACACAAAACAAAAAAATCAATAACACGGCATAAATATAGATCAGTGATAAGATCACTGTCTTGCATGTATGTGGGAAGCCCTGGGTTCAATCTCTGACACCCAACTGACGAAAACCAAAACCAAACACACTACTAACATTCTGGCACAGTAGCGGTACAAGTGGGTAGGGCATTTTCCCTGCAATACAGCTGACCGGGTTTCTATCCCAGCACTCTATACGGTCCCCTAAGCCTGTTAGGAGTGATCCCTGAATAAAATAGAACCAGAAGTCAGCCCCAAACACCTGAGGGTTGGCTCCCAAACCAACCAATCAACCAAAAATACAGGCCCCAAACAGGTCCTTTCTATAAAATATTGAGAGATTAGTTCCAAGCAATCATACTGGCTCTCTTTTTTATTTATTTTGGTGTTTGAACCACGCCTGACAGTGCTCAGGGATTACTCTGGGTTCTGTGCTCAGGGATTACTCCTCATGGTCTTAGGAGACCATTTGGGGTTCCTGGAAGTAAGCGTGGGTTGGCCATGTGAAAGGCAACTGCCCTACCTGCTGAACTATCTCTCTGGCCCCTGCTAATGCTTCTAAAGGTTCAACTTGTTGTAAAAGGGCTATTAGATTTTGCTTCATATTCTATATATTCATCAAGTACTTTTTGGTCATAATAGCATCTCTTAACACTTTACCACTGGGCTGTACAAAATCAATTATACTGGGAAAAAGGGCGTTAGTAGAATTTCCATGTATTTGTAACTTATTTGTAATAATGGATTTCCACTGTGGGGAGAAGTACCTGTTGGAAGAAGTCCCTGAAATAATGTGCTTTCAGAAATAATACACCTCATTCTCATTGCCTATTTTCTTAGGCTTTGAAGTGTCATCTTGGGAAATCAATTTTATTTAGATGCTAGTAGGAGCAATACATACAGTATTTTCACAGTACTTAAGAAATTTCTGGTGTTGTTCAATGCAGGAAACTTTTCAAATAACCTTGTGGAGTCAGAACAGTTTACAATCTTTGATCACTAACTGTCATCACTGTCTAAAAGCTGCAGGTATCACAGATAATATTTCCAAATGGATCTTGATGACATGCAATTCTCACAAAAGAAAATATTGGAAAAAAAAACCCAAACCCTATAGGAACTGCAACTTAAAGAAGGTATAAAATACAGAGTTAATATATGCCAGAAAGAAATAAGAAATTCTCAATGGTAATTTTTAAAGGTTTTCTTGGAATTCTGAAAACTAGAATGCCCCAGAATAAAAGAACTTGAAAGCTAAAACAATAAAGGAAAGAATAAAGAAAAAGAATTTACTGCGGGATGGAGAAATAGTACAGCAGGCAACTGCTTGCCCTGTATGCAGTCAACCTGGGTTTAATCCTTGTTGCTGCAAGTGGTCCCCCTGAGATCCACCAGGAGTGATCCCTGAGCACAGAGCTAGGAGTAAACTCTAAGCTAGGTGTTATTAAATTAAAAAATTAAAAAAAAAATCACTTTCCATCCTCTTTGTCCTGAGGTTGCATATTCCCTTTCTTTGTTAAGACTAAGTTTACTGGGGAAGGAAATCTTAAAAATAAAGGGATTTTTTTCCTCTCCTATTTTGATACAAGTGTGGCTGCATTCACCTGAGCACAGTGAAGTCTTAATGTGCTTTTACTGCATAGAGGTTAACATTTTAGTATGTAAACATACATATTTCCGAAGGGTACAATTAAAACACAAGAGAGAGGAGGCTAGAGACAGCTCAATGGGCTCCGTGCAGGAAGCCTGGATTTGATCCCGAGCAACACATGGTCCCACAAGCATTGCCAGAAGCAATTCCTGAGCACAGAGCTGAAAACTGCCTAGAATATTCCACAGCTCTGCTCCAAAGTCTGGTGGTGCAAAATTGCAAAAAAGATATGCTACATTAAATGTGGCACTCACAAAATGAAATAGTTTTGCTCACCTTTTTGGACCTCCAACAACGGCAGTACACAGCTTTGTCTCCCAAATCCTCCATGTCAAATGCATGTACGACCTTGGGGTTATCTTTCTGGATGTGGAGGTTGACCATAGACTTATTGCGATTATCTCTGCTGTAAAATTTTCTGTAAGCTAGATAACCAAGTGCAGCTGTCCCAGCAGCAAAGGTAATGCCTGCAATCCATTCAACTAGAGCCGGGAAGAAAAAACAGAATAATCAAAACCAAAATATAAACTTAGGATCTAACATGTATGCACACACAATCCGGTTTTTGAACATTATATGGCCCAACAAAGGCTTTTTTCTCTTCTTTCTTTCTTTCTTTCTTTCTTTCTTTCTTTCTTTCTTTCTTTCTTTCTTTCTTTCTTTCTTTCTTTCTTTCTTTCTTTCTTTCTTTCTTTCGGGGGGCTACTTCTATGCTTAGGGATCACTTCTATGCTTAGGGATCACTTCAGTGCTTACTTCTGTGCTCAGGAATCACTCCTGGTGGGCTTGGGGGACTACATGGGATGCTGGGGATTAAATCTGGGGCAGCTGTGTGCAAGGCAAGAATCCCACCTTCTGTACTATCTCTCCAGCCCCAACAACAAAGGCTTTTAAAGTTAACAACATGACCAGAACACCCTGGAGTAAACAGTCTTTTGTTAAGCCTTTTGGAGTTTTTACTGAGGTAATAGTGTCTTCTATTGAGTGGTGCTACTTAAGATAGAAACTTATAAGAAATGAGCCTGAGGGGCTGGAGTGATAGTACAGAGTAGGGTGAATGTCCTGCTCATGGCTGACCAGGGCTCGATTCCCAGCATTCCATATGGTCCCCTGAGCACTGCCAGGAGTAATTTCTGAGTGCAAAGCCAGGAGTAACCCCTGTGCATCGCTGGGTCTGACCCAAAGCAAAACAACAACAACAACCAAAAACAAAACAAAACAAAAAAACAAACACCCCCAAAACCCCCCTATTTTTTTTAAAAAAATCACATTATAACAGACCAAAAGCCAGAACAAACTAGTAGATGAATGATTTGGCTAACAAAATCAATAATTAGAATCCATTTAAACAGTAAGGTCCTTTAGTGATTTCAATATACATAACCACAAACTAGATTGGTAGCCAAAGAAAAAATAAAAAGGAACAAATCACCCTTACTGCTAAACATTCCAAGGAATATATCCAACACGATTATGGGTTTCAGTCTTTAAAAGTTGTATGTGTTTAAAATTTAAAAGTGCTTCCTCATTAAAATGCCCAGGATGTACTCATTTTGCAGAAAACATGACTAATGGCTTCTCATATTAGATCAGAAATTTAAATTTTTATTACCGAAATTACAAATTTCTATTATCCACTAGTAGATTATCATCAGAATTCTCTGCAAAGTTCCTTTAAAATATAAAGACATTTTTCTGCTCAGTCATTTGCTTGACGAACAACATGTCATCTATTTATTCTTTTCAGGTAGCTTTTGCAAGGAGCCCTCAGAAACCCACATACTTAACAACTAATTACCCCATGTCTAGAGAACACTGGAGAGAAGAAAATTCTGCTTAGTCTAGTTAGCCTGGGAGAAGAGCTGTCTATTCCCAGCATGGAGTGGGCTGCAGGAAGAAGTTGAACAGGGGTCAGGATAAACACCCTGGGCTGCTTCCCAGCACTTCCTGAGTCAGATCTTCAGTGTCTGAAATAAGTTCCCAGACTATCAAATAAAGCCCTAGAGAGATAAGTACAAAAAACACATTCCAAGGCCAAACAAAAACATATACTGAGTAATTAATCATATGGCTTATTTGCACTAGAGTCAAACTTCTTATTTTACTAATGTGATTAATCACCCTTACTAATAGCTAAAACTGAAGCACATTCTTTAGAAAGTCTATAAAAAAAGGATCAGCCATTCTCACACTTAGTTCCCTTTACTTTGGTGTTCTTTTCTTTCATGATTTAGTTTTTAATCAAATGTTTCTAATTAGCATTTTCCTCAGATTCTATTTTCAACCTCAGCTATTTTTCTCTACAAAGTAATTTAGCCTGTTTTCCTTCTCCAATATTTCCATTTCCCTTCCTGCTGTAATTCCCTAAAACAAACATTAACATTTTGGCCTTTGCAGGTGTTGCATGGCTGAAAAAAAACAAGTTAACAGTCATATGACAGCTTCAAACCTTTGGCCCAGGGTGCATTTTAGTTATGAATTTTGTGGTGTTTTGCTATGAATTTTAATGCTGCTTCATGGTATTACTCTGGTAATTCCAAGCAGGGCTGCAATTTTGCTCTGATTTCTAGCTTGACTCATTAGTGTTTTTGATGTACTATGTGGAACTCCCTTGAGAAAAATACTGTCAGGAGCTATAAGCAATTCACCTCTTAGCAGCTAGTGCAACTACCACAAAATGTACCAAAATAATGCTTTGCACAATAGAATTTTAATTATGTTCACTGAACGTTCTAAACCTGAAAAGATGAGCTCTTCTCAAACACTTAAATTTTTTTAAGGGTGGGGGGAGATGGGATTGGGGAGGGTGGGAGGGATGCTGGGTTTACTGGTGGTGGAGAATGGGCACTGGTGAAGGGATGGGGTCCCGAACTTTGTATGAGGGAAGCATAAGCACAAAAGTGTATAAATCTGTAACTGTACCCTCACGGTGATTCACTAATTAAAAATAAATAAATTAAAAAAAAAAGAAGAAAGAAAGAAAGAAAGAAAGGAAGAAAGGAGAGAGATAAAGAAAGAGAGAAAGAAAGAGAGAGAAAGAAAGAAAGATGGGAGGAAGGAAGGAAGGAAGGAAGGAAGGAAGGAAGGAAGGAAACAGTCTACAGTACCTATAAGCACATGTGGCTTGATAGCTTAGAGGAAATATTGTGAATGATACTTTTAATCCTGTTTCCAGAAAAGGAAGTCCCTGATGGTGACCACTGGCTTTCTTAAGTGTGATCAAATGTTTTAATTCTAAGTGCTCCACCTCTGCCTTTGCTGTTGGCAGCATCATGTAGTGGTTCTGAGAATAGAGTTAGCACTTAGAGAGTTCTCATGTGATCCTTACTGTCATCACCAGATGTGTTACAAGAAAAAGTGCTTCACTTTTTTTGAATTTCAAATGTATATTTGTAGAGGTCCTGATCTGTGTCTATAAAGACCATCTTTATGGTAAAAAAAAATTTTTTTTTAATATACCATTCTAATGTTGTTGATCATACTTGTAACATTTTATTTTTTAGGTGAATTTTATGGAGTTAGAAAATACTTTTGAATGGTGTCTATTTATTTAAAAAGGTTTGAGATCCAAAGATCCCAGTCAATTAGCTGGTATTAATTTCCCATGTTATAAAAAGAGAATCTCACAGCAATTTCTACCTCAAACTCATGACTGGCAGAGAATCTTAATCATGGAAAACATTTTTCTATTTCTCTTATTACCAATTGGATCCGTATGGTGGCAGCTTTGCTTTTTAAGTCTGTACCTTCCCTTGGGTTTGTTGTTTTTTTCTTTTTTTGCTTTTTGGGTCACAACCCAGCGATGCTCAGGGGTTACTCCTGGCTTTACACTCAGGAATTACTCCTGGCGGTGCTTGGGGGACCATATGGGATGCCGGGGATCGAACCCTGGTCGGCCGCGTGCAAGGCAAACGCCCTACCCGCTGTGCTATCGCTCCGGCCCCTCCCTTGGGTTTTTGATGGTGGAAGATATGACAGACTAACTGATACAGAAAAGTGGGAACATAAAAGGGGAAAAAAAGGGAACTCTAGTTATTATGCAAGAATGGCTGTCTCCTGGGGAATCATAACATGCACTGTGACCCTATCTCTAAAAGTGTGGTCACTAATGAACACATAAAAATGTCATAGAACCAGATATATGTAATAAAAATGGGTTTGTATTTAAGCACCCAGATAAAGGCTTAGGGTTTCCATTTCTTTTACCCCTTTCCAAGTTCTAATTCTCTAGTCTCATTGAGGGAAAAATGCAAGAGTCCCCTGAACAATAAAAACATTGCTCATTTATCATTACATTACTACAGCCTGAATCAGTTTTTGCTAGCAATATACTGTGGATACCAGTGGCAGCTCTAGGGAAAAGATAAAGGAAACCACTTAGAAATAGAAAAAAATAATGTATTAAAAATAATCAACAATTAGGATAGAGACAGTATTGAAGACACGAGGTTAAAAACCTTATTAAAAAAAAACTGTAACATTTAGTCCTTGATATTGCATATGTCTAGTAAGGATAGACATAATTTCAGATGTAACAAGAAATCAATTACTCCTACCAAGATCAAATTTTATTAGAACCCTTTACGTCCTTTTTCAGAACTGGGATCCAGAAAAATCTTATTTCTACCACTTCTGAGTTACACTCTATTTCCTTTTCTATAAATCTTTCTCAAAGTATAATATTCCTAGAATTTTATCAAATTTCAACCTGCAGACCACAAATACCTCCAAGGAGTTTATTTATAACATAAACACCACAAGAAATGCACTGCCAGATAACCCCGGTTTACCGTTCCATATTCTCCCTTTGGCCTATTATTGTGTAATGTTGGTTTTCTCCCTTGAAATTATTCAGTTCAAGGAAACATTAACTTGCTCCCAAATCCCACACCCTGTTGAGAACTCATTCTCAGCTTTTCTCTGGGACAGGGATTAATTTGCTTTGATAGAAACCTCGCCCGCCCGCCTGGCTTCTTTTCCTTTAGTCCTTTTTCTGCAGCCAAACTGCCTTTTGCTGGCTGTAAACTGCCACAGAATCACAATGTTCCTCTCCTCTCAGGTGAGGGGGAGGGGAGCTGCTGGGTTTAAATCTTTTGCTTCCAGAGGTCTCCTCCTGATTGCCAGGCTGTGCCTGCCAATGTTTGTCTCTTGTGCCTGGGATATAGGGGCATTCAATGTTAGCTGAGTTATTAAAAAAAAAAAAGATTACTAACTTGATTTTGCAATTCCATCTGTCTATCTTATCATCTCATTGCTCTTACATCAAAGACAGGAGCAAATGTCATTTTTGGACTCTTGCTAACATGTTGCACCAAAGTGTGGGATTTATACTCTTCCTGAGATTAAAAATGAAACTTTACTAGGGAACATACACAGGGAATATTATAATGAACTCTTTATTTATTCTTGCTCCTTTCTACTGTGTTAACTCAAGGTCAGTCTTATTTCATCTGGAGTACCCACTCTTCTGTCAATCATTTAGTTTTGGTTTATAAATTAAAGGCGTTACCTCCTTTATTCTTGGTCTGACCTGCATATTATTTTCAGACAAAACACAAACTCTTGTTTATTTTACATGACTAAACTTGGGGGCCAGAGAAATAGTACAGGGGTTAGGGTGTGTGCTCTGCAGAGCCAGACCTGGCACAAAATGGTCCCCCAACACTGCCAGAAGCAATCCCTGAGCACAGACAGAACACAGAGAAGTCCAAGTATGACCCCCACCCCACCCCCTCAAAGCCTCTATCAAACCTAAATAGTATTTTTATAGACTGAGACTAAGTGATCTATGAAAATGACAAATTATAAAATTACAAGCAAAAATATAAAGAACAAGAACTTAAAAAAGAACAAGGACTAGAAAAAGGTCAACGTCTAAAAACTAAGGAAGCCCAGTTTTGGTTACATGCTTTTTAGTGTCTGAGGCTTTGGAATGTTTAACAAAATGCAAGGCATATAGACAAACCCTCATTTCGTACCTTGAGGGTAAAGCAAAATATGGGGAATAAAAGTGATTTGAGGGGAAGGTAGATTAAGAATAGTTTATTTGCCTCTCTTGCAGGCCATTCCTGCTGGCACTGGTGGGCAGGGTGAGGCTATTTCTGGCTAGGAGGTGGGGATTTATGTATTTAAATATGGATGTGATGTGATGTGATGTGTGTGTGTGTGTGTGTGTGTGTGTGTGTGTGAGAGAGAGAGAGAGAGAGGGGGGGGGGAGAGGGAGAGAGAGAGAGAGAGAGAGAGAGAGAGAGAGAGAGAGAGACATGAGAACATCTTATGGAAGACTTTAGAGAAAGAAAATCCTTGTGAGGCTGAAGATTTAAGAGCAACAGATTTCATCAGCGAAGCAGGAGTTAAGGAAGCAGCCTTCAGTCTGAGTCCCACTTCATCTGTTCCTTGCAAACAGAAAGCAGATTCAAGTTTTGTAGGTATCAAGGGGTAGGCTAGAAAATAAACTTTCTGCAGCTTAGCTACTGGATGAGGAGTCATTGCAGATTCTTTGGCTCTGAAGGTCACCTGCCCTAGTTAGAAACACTAGCAACAAGGGTGGGGTAGAGGTGGGGGAAAGTGAGCTAGCACACATGTTCTCATTCTGAGTGCCCGTTTTTATTCCCCAACATCACATATTCTCCCAAACCAAAGCTGCTGGCAGCTCCTAAGCACCACTGGTATGGGCTAAAAAGCTGGGGAGGGAGGCTGGAGCAGTAGCACAGCGGGTGGGGCATTTGCCTTGTATGGGGCCGACTCAGGTTCGATTCCCAGCATCCCACATGGTTCCCTGAGCACTGCCAGGGTAATTCCTGAGTGCAGAGCCAGGAGTAACCCTTGTGCATCGCCAGGTGTGACCCAAAAAGAAAAAAAAAAAAGCTGGGGAGGGCAATATTCATTTTCAAATAAAAATTAAATATATTATGATTAAGCAAAGTGTTAAGAGTCATCACTCTGATGGGATCTTTGGCTTTCACTTCCAACCATCCTCATTACCTCTTCCAGATTTGTATCTTGGCCTGATCTTCATTAATGTTTACTTATAATCCACACAATATACTTCTTCTGAGTACAAATAAGAATTCTGCATGCATAGATGACCTTTCATTAATTTTTAAATTTTATATAGCACTTACTATCTGAAAGCCATTAATATCACTTATTTGAAAAAAACAAGGTCATCTCCCCCACAAAAGATCTAAACTGATTCTCAAACTGTAGCAATTAATACGTTTAATTAAAAGAACTGGGAGTAAAACAATTTATCATCTAGATATTGCAAGGTGGATTCCCAACATTTTGACATAACCTATATCTGAATAAGAAAGTGGGTGCTAGTAGAGATTCTGGAAGGAATTGGTTCTCTCTGCATAATCCCCACTCACCTTTATGATTTTAGGTGAAATAGTTACATCACAAAACAAAGTTCAGTACCTCAAAATTTAAGCTAATAATCTGATCAAATGATTTTCTATTCCCATAAACCATATTAAAATTCAAAAATGTCACGAATCATTACTCTTACTATACCAGGTAACTTTTGGCAAAAGTGAAATCTTCCAAAATAAAAGTGAATTCCTGAAATTTATAGTATTTATAATAAGTGAAGGCTCAAATGGGTAGGGACGTTACAGAACTTGGCATTCTGTATGTTCAATATTTTCCAAATGAATCAGCGGGGCTATTTTAATTAACTTCTGTACAATCTCTTTACTCAACTCCAGTTACAGGTAGCCAAGCCTTGGGGTGTGGCACTTAACACACGGGAGGAGACATCATATGTATCACATAGCGCGCGCAGGGTCCTATTAGTAAATTATACTACAAAGAACTGCTATAAAACAAAGCACTACACTAAACAATGTCAAGAGAGTCTCGTTAAACTGGACCTTTTGTAAATTTATTCCCTAACGTTGGGCACTAACATATTTCGCAAGGTTGAGAAAGCTGAAGGCTTTCAATCCTCTCTCTTGGACTTTGGCCATCAGTGCCTGATGCCAAAGGGATAATAAAAACAGGGAAAACTGAAGACCACAGATTGGGTTTCTTCCCTTAAAAGTGCAAAACTAAGATGTGATTAGTCACTCATTCCTTGAAAATTGCAAGAAAATCGATACTGCAATTTCCCGGTGAAGAAAAAGTGAGAAGGGGTAACAGGATTCCAGGATTCCTCCCCCCTCCCCTCCCCCCCAGCCCTGCAGCCCCATCTTTGGTTTTTTCAAGGCCCTAAGGCGTGGCAGGGAAGAACAAGACAGGCTAGAGGCAAGACCACAGGGTGGGGTGGGGGTGGGGGTGGGGGTAGAGCAACGCGGTCCAGATTCTGATGGATGTCTGCGTCGCCCCTTGTCACTCAAGCCCGCTGTTCTCGCCAGTCCAAACCCAGACCTGGCCCCCTTTCCCAGGCGGCCCCGAGTTCTAAGGCTGGCCGAGAGCATGCCCTTCTGGAATCCCAAGGTTACGGGACCCGCAGGCGCGCAGGGCAACGGCGAAAGCCCAGAGAGGAGCTGAGGAAGCTGCGACCGGGGCGCAGGCCGCCAGCCTCACCCACTCCCGGGCCCACTTCACCTCGTACGTTGGAAGTCAGACTCATGGTGCCGTCGCTTGCAAGGCGTGTTACACAGGACGCTAAGCACAAACCAGCTCGCGCAGACCGCCTGAGTCAAGGTGCAAGAGGCGTCCTAAGGGCACTGACTCCAGGTGGGTACCGCGCAGGCGCCGCGACCGGCCGTGAGCACGTGTGTTCTCCACCCCGGGGGATGCTGAGCATGCGCAGAGCTCCGTCTCCGGCCAGGAGGAAGTTTCGAGTCCGGATTTTGACAGCCGCAGGGGCGGGGAGGGGATCGGGAGGAGGGAGGGTCGAGCGGTAGCGACTGAGCTTGCGCATCGCTCGGGGGGCGGGTCCTGGGGACCGGAGGCGGGGCTTCGAGACCCGGTAGTCCAGACCAGGTTTTCCGACTCTCCAGGTGTGCGGCTTTTATTGGGTTGAGGACAGGTGCTAGAGGACACTGGCTGTAATCAGAGATCTAAGATGTTACTCCAAGTTTACTTGCTTTGACCGGTACCTGCGAGGCCAGGTCCAGTTGACTTTTAAAATGCCAAGGGCAGATACACTGGAATCCGTTGCAATTATCGTGTCCGTTCCAGAAACGTAATCCCCTACCCCCCCCCCCCCCGCAACCCCGGCTCCCGCCTACTTGCTCATTATTTGCATCCCTGTCATCTGCCTTTGACCTGGTAGGACCTTGGAACCTGCGCTAAGGGTCGAGGAGGAGGGGAACGACGCTATTTCCTTCAAAAAAACAAAATCAAGATTGTTGTGGTACACAGTATGAATCTGCCAGATCCATTAAGAAAGTAAGGATAATAAGTGGCTTCGGGACACCAATGTGAGGAGGGGGCTCTTCCCGTGCGAGGGGGGAGTTAGGGAGAGTGGGGTGCAGGTGAGGGGTGGTCTCTCAAGCACCTTTATGGCAGATGCTCCCTCCCAACTCGCCTAACAGTTGACTCACCACACCCCTGGAGGCTCAGGGCGTCAGGAATGAACCCCGAGGAAGCGGTGAAAAACGCAGCGAAGGAGTAAAGGGACAACAGCACTGGTGGCATCGTAACGTCCCCTCAGGGGTGGGGGTGGGGGTGGGGTGTGGGTGAGCAGGCTCCCGAGCGCACTCCGCCGCCTCCAGCCCCCGACCCCGCGCGGGGGTCCCGTCGGGCGCCCTCTGGGCATGCTCAGTGGCGGCGGCGGCGGGTCGCGCAGTCGGAAGCGCGGGGCGCGGCGCGGGCGGCGCTGACGGCGCGCGGCAGCCGCGGGGACTGGAGGACGGCGGGAGGGGCGGGGGCCGGGAGGTGGGGCCGCCGTCGCCGCCGGGCCCTGGGCAGCGCAGCGCGCTGCTGCCGCCGCTCCTCGGCTCGGTTCCGCGTCCGGGCTGCGGCAGCCCCGAGTCGCGCTCCTCCGAGACTCGAGCCGGGGGCGCCCGCGCCGCCGCGGCGTCATGGGCCCCCTCCCCGGGCCTCAGCGGGCACCCGCCGCGGGAACCCCCGGGCCTCCTCGCGGCGGAGCCTGAGACCCCCCGGGCCCTGCGGCGCCCCCTCTCCCTCCTCCACGTCCTCCTCCTCCTCCTCTTGCTCTCGCCGCCACCTCCGTTCCGCCTCTCCGTTATGGCAACGGAGCCGCCACCCCCCCTCCGGCTTGAGGCGCCTGGCCCCCCCGAAATGCGGATCCCCCCGGCGAGCGAGGCCGCCCCCGAGGGTCCGCCGAAGCCCGCGGGCGGCACACTCCGCTTCCTCAACGGCTGCGTGCCCCTGTCGCATCAGGTGGCCGGGCACATGTACGGGAAGGACAAAGTGGGTAAGTGGGGGGGCTCTCCGCTCCCCTTCCGCCTCCGCGCGCCCCCGGCCGCAGGGTCCGCGGGGCTGTCCCCCGCCGAGCCCCCGGGGCCCCGCGCGCCGCACTCCCGGCCTCTTCCGTTCCCCTCCCGCGGGAGCCCGGCCGCCCGGGGCGGGGGGGGGGGCCCGCACGGTGGGGCGGTTTCTTGGGCTGGGGGCGCCGGGTCTCCCGGGGGAGGGAGGGTGCGCGCTGATGGGAGATGGCGTTGTGCGAGCAAACGAGGAACTCGGTTTTCCCTGGACGGGGAAGTCAGTTCTCCCCAGAGCACACAAGGTCTGTTTATTATAGGCGGGTAGTTATTGCAAAAGGAAAGGAATGAAATGCAGATGATGCTAATCTAGGGCTCTCCAGGGTGCAGCTGCATAGCTGGAGGGGAAGGAAAAAAAACAGGACGTGTGTGTGTGTATATGTGTCTTGTGGGGTGGCGGTGGGAAGCTTGTGTGTATGTGTCTGGGTGGGGTGGTGGAAAGCGTGTCACGTCTTATTTCGAATCCCTCCCAGCCCCCCCCCCCCCATGTTTTCTGATACCGTCTGCTTCTCTCTGGGAGGCGTGGTTCTAGTAGGTCAGAAACTCGAATTCCTGATAGGAAGTACACCCCTGCCCTTCTGCTTTGAATGGTGTTCGCACAGGACATTCATTTATTCTTGGTCATCTGTATCAGACAGTTATCATGGCTGGTGTCATAAATTTTGTGAGGTCACAACCTGTGTTTAAAGCACAGCACAAGTGCCCATTGCAGTTTATTCTTTTGGTGGCATGAAAGATCAATTTAGGAATTGTAATGTATCTAATTTATGTCCTTGGGCCATGATTGGGGAATCTGATGGTTGAGTTGGTAAGAAATGAAGATCTTAGGATGGAAGCCACTAGAGAGGGTTGGAATTTTGCTAGTAGAGGATTCGAGTTGAGGCTAATGCGAAGTTTAGGCTAATGAGACGTCATACATTTTTCAGAGGTGCTAATTAAGACCAAGGCTGGTTAAATGTCAGGCCTAAAAGTAACACTGCTACTATGTATTAAGAGTTGGAGAAACCGAAGTTCTGCCTTGGAGCACTTTTATTCCCAGCTGGTATTATGCTTGCAGGTAACTCTTTTTGTGGGGTGGAGGGCACACCCAAAGGTGTTCAGAGTTTACTCCTGGCTCTCTGCACTCTGGGAGGTAACTCTTTTATGAAAATGGATGAATGCTCGTTTGTATTTTTCAGAGAGTAACGTTTCCTACTAATTTTATCTTCTTTCCTCTCTTTGAGTGTTGTTAAATGATGTCATTATAGATTGTGTCTTCCTCTCTTCTTCGATTTGATTTTCTTGAAGTTAAAGGCCGGCTGGAGCGATAATACAGCGGTAGGCTGACCCGGCTTCGATTCTTCCGCTCCTCTTGGAGAGCCTAGCGAGCTATCCCTGGCGTAGTCAACATACCCAGAACAGTAACAAACAAGTCTCACAATGGAGACGTTACTGGTGCCCGCTTGAGCAAATCGATGAGCAACGGGATGACAGTGATGTTATAGGAAAAATTGGGTATCCCAATTTCTTTATACACATCTTTTGGCTTAATGACACCCAGGGAATGTTTAAAGAGCTAAAATTCACAGCTCTTTTAGTACTTCCAGCTAAAGAAAGAAGTACACCAGTATCACCAATTTGTACCCAGAAACAGTGTGCACTAAAAAGTAGACCAATATGTCTTCTTGGCATAGACTTTTTTATGAGTGTCATTTTTGATAATGAGTTTGGGAGTATTTATGGAATTACTATTAATAGATTTCTGTTGCATTCCTATTGCTTCATATCAATGGATTGAAAAGCTAATATTTCTGATAATATTCTAGATGCCTGAAAAAGTGAGTGTCTTCCTCAGGAGCCCTAGAGATTGATTTATATGCAAAGGAGAATAAGAAGAAATCTCAATTTAAACATAGCCTTACTGAATATTGTCCTCTAAGAGTGTAACCACAAGCTAATAAAAGTCTGTATAAGCGAGCCTATTCAGTGTTGTCTGTGGTCAGTTACAAATACACCTTAAATGTAACTTAAAACTGCATTGCTAATTGCTGCTGAAAGAGTTAATCTCTCTCCCACTAATGAAGTTAGTCTCTCTCCAAATAACTGAAGCAGTTTAGATTCTAGAGGAAGGATTCCTTAATCTTATTTTTTATTACCATCAATTTAAAACAAATGTGTTCTGCTTTGCCCGGGAAAGGCATAGGTTTGTTACATCTATGGCACCACATGGCCCTCTGCACAAACCATGCACTGCTGGGTGTGGCCCAAAACCAAAAAACACAACAGAAAACCAAGAGTTTCTTTTTTTCTGGAAAGTTCTCTTGACCAAGCACAGTTTTTTTTTATTACAAGAAAACTATGCTCCAAAACATTGTGCTAGTTAGTACTTTAATACTTGCTGAGTTTTTCATTTTCAGTCTTGCATATCTTTTTAGTGAGAAGATAACTAAATGATGATGATCTTCCCTATTCATAAAATGAATAGTTAGATGTCAGTAATTCAAAGTTCAACAAGCATGTCACTCCATGATCATAAATCTCTTATAGTTGTAGGGGACATTGCTCTCATACTTTTATTACAACCTTTAACCAGAATTTTTCAATTAGACTTAAACCTGATTTCATAAAGGAGCTACATGTAAGCTTTCTTAAATGAAAAATTAAAAACGGGCTGGAGCGATAGTACAGTGAGTAGGGCATTTGCTTTGCACACAGACGACCTGGGGTCAGTCCCTGGCATCCTGTATGGTCCCCTGAACACTGCCAGGAGTGATTTCCTGAGTGCAGAGTCAGGACTAACTCCTAAGAATTGCCAGGCATGACCCTCAGTCCCCCTTTTCGCCCCCCCTAAAAAAATTAAAAACTGGAAACAGTAGCAAGCACAAAGATTCTTGAACAGGGGCTG
The DNA here is from genome assembly GCF_027595985.1 of Sorex araneus. Lineage (NCBI taxonomy): Eukaryota > Metazoa > Chordata > Mammalia > Eulipotyphla > Soricidae > Sorex > Sorex araneus. Next base: position 58,839,647 of record NC_073312.1, on the reverse strand, counting down.
GAGCGATAGCACAGCGGGTAGGACGTTTGCCTTGCACTCGGCTGACCCGGGTTTGATTCCCAGCATCCCATATGGTCCCCTAAGCACTGCCAGGGGTGATTCCTGAATGCAGAACCAGGAGTAACCCTTGTGCATTGCCGGGTGTGACCCGAAAAGCAAAAAAAAAAAAAAAAAAAAACGATTCTTGAACAGAAAAATAGATCTTGGAATGGCAAGTGACTATATTATAGTTCTGATATCAAAATTATAGTTTGTCATCACTAAAATTATTTTTCATTAAAGCACTTTTAAATATTGGTTTAAGAATATGAAGTGTTCTTTAAAACTGTAAGAATAGGTTTTGGAGAAATAGTACAGCCGGTAGGACACTTGCCTTACACGTGGCCTACTTGAGTTCCATCCTTGGCATCCCATATGGTCCTTCTTAATATTACTGGGTGTAGCCTGAAAACCAAAACCAAAAGAACCAAAACAAAACTGTAAGACTAGTACATGCTGTCTTAGAGAAAAATAATAAAGTGCTAGTAGTACACTAATCCTACTTTTCCTCTCCCAGAGGTAATCATTGGTAACTATTTCTGTGTTTCCTTTCAGATTCTGTTTCGGAATATAAATACATTATCGCACTTTGATTTTTCATACAAGTAGATATATCAGCAACTTTTGTTTTCAGTCTGTTATGTAGTATATCAGTTCTTTTGTACTTAGGATATGCTTTATTCTTATAAAAATTTGTATTATTTTGAAAAACAGTATAGATAGATTGTAATTTATTCCTGTAATTGTGGATTTTTAGATCACTATTTCTTGGCTAGTATAAGTAATGGAGTAAGCATTCTTTAAAAAAAAAAAAATTACATCCAGTGTTGCTTAGGGGTTACTCCTGGCTCTGTAGTCAGGACTCACTCCTGTCAGTTCTCAGCGTTACCATATGGGATGCTAGGGATTGAACCTGGGTTGTCCATGTGCAGGATAAACAGCCTACTTGCTGTACTATCGCTCTGGCCCCTGTCTTAAACGTTCTTGTATGTTATAGGGCATACCTTGCTTGAGTGTAGTTGCTATTAGTTTAAATTCCCAAAATTCAATTAAGTTGCTATGAGTTCTTTTTCTTATTTTAATATTTAATATGTACTAATTCTTTCAAGTGTCCTTAGAATTTCAAACAAAATTGAAAAATTTCTTGAAATTGTTGAAATCTGGTATTTGTATCTTGATTGAATTTATGATACAACAAAGTCGTTTGGGGTAGGAATGTGGTCCACTGGTAGTGTGCTTGCCTTCCCCATGTGAGGTCTGGGTTTGATTCCCTAACATCCATCCCCTCCCCATCCTTCCCATAGCCCCAAATACAGACATGTAGTTTGTAGTAAAAAGGATTTAAATGGATTTTATTGTGGGGGGAAGAATCCACAACTATTTAGGTTTTACTGGTCTATTTTTGTTTGTGCTCAGGGTTCACTCCTAGCTCTGTGCTCACAGATAACTCCTGGCAGTGCTTCAGGAGCCATATGTGGTATTGGGGATTAAACTGTAGTTAGCTGTGTGCAAGGCAGGCAAGCATGTTAATTGGTGTACTATCTCTCTGGCCCAACTGGTTTGTTTTATTAGATTTCTCTAGAATTAATTGTTCCAACTTGCAGAAAAATTGCAAGTAAGTGAGGTGTGGTGCTCACTTAGCTGAGGTGCTCACCAGAGATAACACTCCTTTTAGTTAATGTTACTTGCACATTTGCTCTGGTGAGGGGCAGGGGGAAGAGGCCACATTTGTGTAGTTGTGAGGCTTGCTTGCATACATTCTGTCCATAGAGCTCTGGAGGCGTAACTTCTATTAGACTATGCTCAGTTTGATGTTTCTTAAAGGGGTTGGTTATTACTCTTGAGTTGTATTCTAACATAGCTGCTTTCAGTCCAACTGAAAATAGCTAGTGGTGCCAGAGATTGAAGAAAGCAGAGCCGCCAGAATCATTCTTGATGCATGTCCTGGCAGTGGTAATCAGATTCAGGGCTTCATGTGTGCGTGGCAAGTGTTTTAACCCTTGAGCGATCTCCCAAATACAGTGATAGTATCTTTGGTCAATGGGTGTGGTATGGTTTGACTTCTTCGTTATATGATTATTTTTTTCACACTTCACCTCTTGATTTGGCATTTATTGATGATTCTGTCTAAAGTAATCTTTTCTCTGATATTTAAAAATTGTGATGTTACCAAAAATTCCATTTTAATAATCAGTATTCTAAGAGATAGCTCTCCCTTTTCTCCAGTGTATGTTTATTCTTATTTATGACTGTTTCGGACTAATGGATTCTTGTTTTTAAAGTGTCATAACCTGTAATATGAAACAATCACTTTGTTATTGATGTTGTTTCAAATTTGGCCAGTGGGAATGCTTCCTGATTTGTAAAAATTTATTTATACCTTCCTTTTCTACTTTCAAAATCAATTCTCCAAGGGCTTTCTCATTCATTTTTAGTGAAAAATGATATTTAGAAACCAAGATCCTTTTGATGCTAGTTGTGCTCATTACTGCTGGGTCTTTTGGTAGACATCAGAAGCATAGATGAATATTTTGAAGTTATAATTTCATACTAATACTTCCAATTTAACTTATGTTTTACAAAGTTCTCCCTTATCTTTACTGTTTCTAAGTTTGTGTTTTCCATTTACCGTGGTAGGAACCCTACCTTCCTTGTAATGATTATATTTTTTGTTCTCAGTTGTGTAATTTTTTTCAGAAATTCTATATTCGTATTACTGCCGGGGAAAAACTTACCACTGCCCTATGTTTGTATTTCTCTTCCTTGTGAATAAGAACGTCCTCCCCTAAACATTCTCATATTGGGGCTGGAGAGATAGTATAGCGGGTGGCTGTTTGCCTTGCTCCTGGCAGACCTGGCTTTGGTCTCTGGCATCCCTTATGGTCTCAGGAGCACCACCAGGAGTGACTCCTGCGTGCAGAGCAGGAGTAACCCCTGAGCATCACTGGATATGGCTTCAAAACCAAACTGAAAAAAAAAATACTTATTTCAGAATTCACTTCTATTGAAATAAAGCATAGGAAAAAAAGATTACAGTGTCAGTTTTAATAATGTGTTCCTAAAGGAATTTCTTTGTTTCCTTTAAATTGTTGGTATGGAGTTAATTGTACTTTTAATAGAACTTTTTAGTTTTACTGAGGTTTTTTTTTCTCCTTTGTTCATTCTTTTTTGGGGGGAGGGGTCTGATTTGGTCACACCTGGTGGTGCTTAGGACTTAAGGCTGGTATTTTACTAAGGGGTCACTCCTGGTGGTTATTGGGGATCATAGATGGTGATTGGAGAGTGAACCCTGGATAGTACATGTAAGGCATGCACCTTTTTTTATCTATTCTTATCTGTTGATTGTTTTTTCCTTTTCTTATTTGGGGTTAGTATGTTCTTTTCTTTTCTAACATCCTAAGTTAAATTAGATTCTTATTTCTTTTCTAAGGCAAGCATTTAAAACAATGTATTTTCCACTCACAAAATGGTAGTTTAACCGTTCCACAAAATGGTAGATTACCTGTTTCACAGTTTTTGATATGCTAGTTTCATTTTCATTTTGTTAAAAGTATTCTCTAATTGACTTTAAGAATTATGATCAATGGATTATTTACAAGTGTTTGCTTTAAATTTATATATTTCCCAAATACCATTCATTTGATCATACAGTATTTTGTGATTTTAATTTTTTTTAGATTTTAGACTTATTTACATTATAACAAGTTGTTAGTCTCGATAAATGTTAAATTTATACCCCCCAAAAGTTTTATTTTATTTTGTTTTTTAGGCCACACCCTGTGATGCTCAGAGGTTACTCAGGAATTACTCCTCGTGATGCTTAGGGGACCATATGGGATGCTGGGGGTCGAACCTGGGTTAGCTGTATTTGTAAAGCAAGCACCCTACCAACTGTACCCTGGCCCCAGAAATGTTTATTTTGTGGAAAGTAAAAATCCATGCCAGTATGTTCAAATTGTTTATAATTTTTAGTTTTTCTGTATAGTGTTCTTTATACTTTTTTATGGAGTTTGGAGACAGTGATTTTGGGTTTGTCTGTGTTTTCATTTCAGTTTTGTTTTATGTATCTCTCTGCAATATGTTTGAGATTGTTCTTTTTTAAGAATTGATTTTATGATTAGAAACATTAATGTCTAGTAACTAGAATTACTAGAATATTGATTCTGACAATGTATGTTAGTATTTCTTGCCTTGATTTGCTGTCAGATATTAATATAGCCTGATATGTAACAATGTTAATGTATTTACTTATATTTGAAAGTATATCTTTTTTTTTCCCCTCAATCTTATTTTCTTCTGGCCTATTTGTGTCTTTATAATTAAAATGTTCAGGAGGCTGGAGAGTAACTGAGTTTAAGTACTTGCCTGCTCTTGTTCAAATCCCAGCACTACGTATGGTCCACCAAGCACTGCTGGGAGTGCCTACAGAGCACTCTGACCCCTTAAAAGAAAGACAGAAAATATTTAGGTGTTTTTTGTTTGTATGTTTTAGCTTATTTGTGATCTCCTGAGCTCTTTTTCTTTTTCCAGTAATATTTGTGATAGGGCATAGTTAATTTGACATATGTATGTGTGTAATATATATGCTTTCTTAAGATTTTAAGACGTTTTCCCCCTCTCGCAATTTGGGTAATAATCTTCTTTTGTCAAATTCACTGATTCTTCTGTTTTATATGAGTAGGTAACCCGTTCTATCTCTCTCACAAAATCTATTGATCTGTTTCTCTCTTTATGACTCCCCATCTGTGCTCAGAAACCCTGGGGGTGAGGAGGTCTTCCTGGGATTATACTAAACCTGGGTTATGGCTTTGATGGTCTTTGGTCCCGTGATGCAAGTGATTCTTGGGCCCACAGTGATACGTGCTGAGGAAGTGATGGAGAGTGGCAGTTGACGTAGTACAGTGCTCAGGCCCTAACTGCATGCAAGGCACATACTCCAACTCTTTGAGCTATCTCCCTGGCCTCCATATATATATATTTATTTTTTACATGCCTTTTAACTTAAAATTTTTCTCAGTTGAAGTTCTCTATATTTTATAATATGTTTAACTTTTACATAGTAGTTTTGGTTAAGTTTCATTGATAATTCTAATACCAGTATCATCTCTTAAACTACTTTGCATGTTAAACATCTATTTTTTTTTCTCCAAATTGGGAGTGGACTGGAGTGATGGCACAGTGGGTAGGGCTTGCAATTGGTTGACCCGGGTTCGATTAGATTCTTCCATCTCTCTCAGAGAGCCCGGCAAGCTACTGAGAGTATCTTTCCCGCACGGCAGAGCCTGGCAAGCTACCTGTGGCATATTTAATATGCAAAAAATAGTAACAACAAATCTCACAATGGAGACGTTACTGGTGCCTGCTCAGGCAAATTGATGAACAATGGGATGACAGTGCTACAGTGCTATAAATTGGGGGCAGAGTTGGGCCATACCTGGTAGTGCCTGGGACCTACTCCCAGTTAGCGCTTGGGGGTTGAACCATGGTAGACCATGCAGGGCAAGCGTTTTAACCCCTGTACTATCACTCCTGTTCCCCGTCTCTCTTTTGATTTTTTTTTTGGGGGTCATACCAGGCGATGCACAGGGGTTACTCCTGGCTCATGCACTCAGGAATTACCCCTGACGGTGCTCAGGGGACCATATGGGATGCTGGGAATTGAACCTGGGTAGGCCTCTTGCAAGGCAAATGCCCTACCTGCTGTGCTATTGCTCCACCCCCCCTTTGAAATGTTGGTTGCATTGGTCCTAACAACATACCCCTCCCCCCGCGGGCTTTTTAATGTGTATTACAGTCTTTATTTAATTTCTGGCTATTACCTGAGGCAGGCAGGATTTATCCTTGAAAGCAGCCTCTCCTCTGGGAGGCTCTTAGTGTTGCTGCTTGAGCTTATATTGTCTGGAGTAGACTAGTTTGAATTTTGTTAATAAAAATAGTTACTTTCTGTCATGAATTGTTCCTAAAAAATTAAATGTTGAAATCCCAGACCAAAATATGATTATAATCCAGCCTTTATGGAGGTTGTTAAGATCAGTGAGGTCATAAGGGTGGAGAGAAACCTGATACAGTAGGATTAATGCCCTTATAAAAACTGAGACATGAAAATATTGTTCTCTTTTTCTACCTTGTGAAGGCAAAGAAGAAAATGGCTGGCTGTCTTTTTTTTCTGGAAGCTAGGAAGACAACTTTCACCAAGAGCTGAATTGGTTGCCACTTTGATCTGGGACTTCTAAGTTCCAGAAGTGTGAAAAAATTACTTCTGGATTATTTTTTTGTGTGTGTGTGTGTGGAGGTGGGAGAATACCTGGTTGTGTGTGGAGGTGGGAGAATACCTGGTTGTGTGTGGAGGTGGGAGAATACCTGGTTGTGTTTGGGAGCTTCTGGCTGTCTCTTCAGCCCACATTTCTGCTGCTCAGATTCATAGGTCTCTGGCGTTTTGTTATGGAAGCATTAGGAGACTAATAGTTGTTGAGTTCATCAGAGGGTGGTTCCTCTAATGTAGTAGTATGTTTAGAGTGGGGATTATTTCAACAGATTTCCCCCTCTTCCTCTTTACTCTCTATTTTAGATCTTCCACAAGTGTCCAAGATACTACTCTAAGGCTTGGAGTAGGTCCCTCCCCACCCCCGGTTCTTCCTTGTCCTTCAAATATATATTATTGTTGGTCATCGTTTCATAATTGTAACCTAGTGCTAGGCTTCAAGGGTGTTCTCTGTTTTCCTAGTCAGCTTCAATGTTAAGCCTGTGAATGTGAGTCCCAAGATGGGACTCTTTCAGTAACCTTTCCACTGTTTTCATCTAGTAGTCAAAGTCCTTAGCAGGTGCTTTGGACTCTCCCAGCTATTTAAGACCAATAAAATCCTGACTCACTGTGGTTTCCTGGTGTCTCCTCAGGCACAGAATTAGAGGATTTTTTTTTCTTTCATTTTTCTTGGGGCGGGGAGAACGGGCGGTTTGCACACTGGCTGTGGTCAGGGCTTACTCCTGGTTGTGCACTCAAGGATTACTTCTGCTGGGCCTGGGATTCATGTGGGATGTCAGGGATTGAACCTAGATTGGCTGCATATTAGGCAAGTGCCTTATCAACTAAACTATCGCTCTGGCATCAGTATTTTTTCTTTTATGATTCTTTCCATCTACAGTGAATTGTCAAAATATTGGGGGCAGCATGATTTATTGCTGTTATCTGAGACATTTGAGAAGTTTATTCACAGTGGAAATAGTTTGGGGGAGTGTGTGTGTGTGTGTGTGTGTGTGTGTGTGTGTGTGTGTTTCCCTATTCTAGTGGTGTCTCCCTCAAGACTTGTACCTCCAAGGGTGTGTATGTGTGTGTGGGGGGGTTGGTGCGGGGGGGGGGGGCACCTTCATTGGTTCTTAGAGCTTATTCTGGCTCCGTGTTTGGTGGTTTTTCTGGAGGTTCTCAGGGGACCATATATGTTGGGATTGAAACAGGTTGACTGGTGCAAGACAAGCACTTTTACTGCTATTTTGTAGAGATCTGTGGAGGAGATGCTGCAAGTGTTCATAACTTTTTCTATACACTTTCCCTTCCTTGGCCTTTAGATCTTTTAAATACTTTAGCTGAAATTTTCTTGACCTGTTTTATCAAGAAGCTCCGTCTTTTTTCCTTGGTAGGGGTATTTGTGTCACACCCAGCTCTGCTATGGGCTAAATTGGGCTTAATTGAAGCGGTGCTCAGGGTGGACAAGATGTGATGCCAGGGATCAAGCCTGAAGTCAGTTGCTTACAAGCTAATGTTTTACTCCCAGCCCAGTCTCTCCAGCCCAAGTCCACTTCTTTTTATTTTACCACCCTGGTTCTGTGGATTATTTTATTTTAGATACTAATTTAAAAAAATTATTTGAGGAGTTGTGATTTACAGTACTCTTACTTACAGGATTTTATATAATGTTCTGAAACTATACCCTCCACCAGAGTGTCCGCTTCATTTGGCTCAGTGTCTGTTAACCTGTTGTCCCTGTCATCTTCTTATGCTGTGTTATAGGTGAGGCAGTGCTTCACCATTTTGTCTTTTCATAATGACGTGTCTTTCCTTATATGTGATTTTTGTTGTTTACAATCTCAGCACTCTGATGGTTTCAAAAAAAAGATGATTTTGTAGCTTAATTTTGCCTTATTTTAGATGGTGTTGCTCTTTCAGCTTTTAGTATTTTATGTAGAAAAGGCACCGTTGCACCGTTGCCACCCCTCGCCACCATGAGGAACGAGACAGGGATGAATGGAGACATTTCTGGTGCCCGCTTGAGCAAATTGATGAGCAATGAATGGGATGACAAGTGATACAAGTGAAGTGATGTAGAAAAAGGAAACATAGATATTTTCTGACTCAAAATGTATGTGATAGACAAAGTATGTTTTCGTTGGAATGTTTGATATTATCTACAGATTTCTAATGTTCTAGTATCTTTTAATTTTTTATAATTTATAAAACCTCTTTGCATTAATTTGATGTTTTCTTTTGATATTTTATTGCCTGTTCTTTGATGTGTCAGTTAAAATTTTTTTGTCAGATACTAGGAATTTTCAATTTAATTTCTTTCAGTGCCTTTTTAGAGTTTCTTTTTTCCCCCAAAATGCTGCTTCTATTCAACTATTATATCCACCTTTTCCTATTTCTTTAGCACATTTTTGTTGTTTTAACATTCTTATTTGCTGATGGCAATTACTTGGTCATCTGTATATCCGTTTTAATTACTGTTTTTCTTGATTATGCATCACATTTTCTTGTGATTTCTCAATTTTTTATTGGTTTTGGACAATTTATTTAAATAACAGTTAAGAGTGTTACATTTTGTTCCACATAAAGTGTGTAAGAGTTTTCCTCTGTTAGGAGTGAGATTGATAAATGACATTTCCTATGAATTAGTAGAACTGGTGCTTAAATATTTGCTTCATTATTATTGACTCTGTCTTACACATTCAGTAATCTATTATTGATTTAGTCTTCCCCAAATGATCTGTTTTTGTCTTGACATTTCTTTTGAGGAGAGAGGTATGTCGGCGGTTTATTGGTTTACTTCTGCATGTTGGGATTAATTTACTGGGAGAATGATCGGGATTGCCAATTTCTCCCCCTGGCCCTCCCCCAATTTTTCTAAAAGTGTAGAAAAGTTGTGTTTCTGAGAAGCAATGTGGTAGAATTGTTGGAATAAGTAATCTTTTTGTGTTGAGAAAATTGTCTCTAGTCCAGTCCTGTAACCCAATGTTGTTGTCTGCTATCGTCCAGATTTCTCTTTGCCTGCTTAAATGCATTTGTCTAATGACCAGTTTACCTGTTTCTAAACAAGATACCTGCCAGAAAAAGGGAAAATGCATGATTCTTTCCTCATTCCCCTTTGGAAGAGTGAGGGAAGTAAGGTCTACTCTGGTTCTAAATCTTAACCTCATTCTTAGCCATATGGATTAATATTTACTTTTCTTCTATATGTGTCTTAAATTTGATTGAATTGAGACTTTGTACTTCACTTGATTAAATTCTGTGTTTTGGGATTGTTATAAAACTTTCTGACACTAATGAAAGCAACAGAAACTTTAGTGGCATGTTTTAATCAAAATATGTAAATAACTTTTCTTGTCCTATTATACTCTAACCCACATTATGTTGTTAAATTTTAGTATGTGAAAATTTATGATTCAGCAGATGCTTGAGAATCAATCTTTACGGTATATGGAGAGGTCAATGCTAGTACATATATGATGACTATTAAAAAAAAAAGCCTTCTTCAAATGGGTAGTAGTTCCCCTTTCTGCTTCAGGGCTGGGGCCTAAATTCAGCCTCCTCTTTTCTTGATGGCTGGGTAGACTCACTCTCTGAGTGTACATCTGTGCATGTATACCAGGAAAAATGTTTTGCTTTCTTCTAATAGTTAAAAATTACAAGATAGGAAATTCATATAGGATTTTCTCCTACTTATAAAAGTGGGATCAATTTTGCTACTGATTTTTTTTTTGTTGTTGTTGAAGTGGAACAGGCACTTGTTGCAGTTATCCTTCTGCTTTTGTTTGTCAATAAAATAACATCTCTTGGAAAGTCTGTTACTGAACAATTTTCACTTCTCTGGGGGTGGGGGTTTGGGTGACAACTGGCAGTCTCAGGGCTTATTCCTGGCCCTTCACTTAGGAGGGCCACTCCTTCACTTAGGAGGGCCACTCCTGGAGGGCCTTGGAGGTGCACAGATTGAACTCAGGCCAGCTGCGTGCAAGGCAAGCATCCTGCCTGCTGTACTATTGCTCTGGCCCTTTCTTTTAAGAATTTTTTTTTTTTTGCTTTTTGGGTCACACCCGGCGATGCACAGGGGTTACTCCTGGTTCTACACTCAGGAATTACTCCTGGTGGTGCTCAGGGGACCATATGGGATGCTGGGATTCGAACCCGGGTCGGCCGCGTGCAAGGCAAACGCCCTACCCGCTGTGCTATCGCTCCAGCCCTCTTTTAAGAATTTTTATAAAAATCTACATGTTCTATTTATTAGAAAATCTGAAGGGACCATAAAAGGGTAATAAGCAAACTATTGAAGAGTTAGTGGTCTGGTGCTTTGCATATAACAAGAACTAAAATGTGGTAGTTGAGTGTTAAGATTTCTGAAGCACAAGGAGACCCTTACATTTATGAGTGCTTTATTTGTACCGCTATCCTGTGAAAAAGGTTGCCCTATTATTAAAGCATTAAAAAATGCACAATTTTTGTTCTTTAGGTATATTACAACATCCTGATGGCACAGTTTTGAAACAGTTACAGCCTCCTCCGAGGGGTCCGAGAGAGCTGGAATTCTATAATATGGTAAGTGAGGTAAGATTTGCTATCTTGCATTCATAGAATTTGTTTGTTTTTATAGTTTTCTGGTTATCATTCAACAAGAAATACATTCAAGAGCAAATACATTTAAAACTGTATCTTAGTGTACAATGTGTGTACTGAAGCATGTTTCATAAGACATCTAGCTTCTATTGTTTATTTTGGACCCTCCCAGTGGGGGCAGGGGATTGACTTGGACCAGCTGTGCTGGGGGCCCCCAGAGCCATGCCCAGTGGTGTGCTTGGGGGCCTCAGACTTGGTAGTCATGAACTCTGTTCTTTCATTTGCCTGACCCCTAAGCTCCTCTTTGTCAATGCAGACTAATATACTTTTCTACTTTATTTTTAAAACCTTCATTCTAATTACCAAATTGATTTTACTTAATGTGTTATAAACTACAATTTGAAAAACAGTTGTGCAACTGGCTGTGTTTCTCAGAAATGCTAAGTTTGTTTTTGCTGCAGAACTCTTAGGGCGTTAAAATGTTCTAATGTGCATAATAAATCTCCAGAGGGGAAGGGAATGGCCATATGTAACATCTAATAAACTGTGTGACAGAATATTTTTTTAAAGTTACTTTTAATTGAGATAATATAAGTCACATGTTTATAATACTATAATTGTTTATAATATACAGTATTTATTATATACCGTTAACACACCTCACCACCACCATGAAAGTGCTCCATCCCCTCTACTGTGTCCTTATGTTACTTCTAGTCCACTTCTTCACCACCACCTCACCTTCTCTTTGCTTGACATTCTCAGTTTTATAATCCAGGACCAAAGATTTGTTATCATTAGATACTGTCTATTCCTTGTTTTGTTTCCCTGTATACCACTGAAATAATCTGGTATTCATCCTTCTGACTTTGCTTAAATAGGATGCCCTTCAATTCCATCCAAGTTGCAGTGAACTGCAGGATTTCATCTTTTCCTGTGGCTACATAGTATTAGGAATACTTTTTTATGTATTTGCAACGTTTTATAATCACTTCTATTTAGTAACAAAACATTTTATCACTCCAAAAGAAAACCCTGTACCCATTAAACCATGATACCCTATTCCTCCCTTTTCTCTGTCCCTGGAAAACTGTTGCTTTCTATGAATCTAAACCCATGTGTAGTGTTGCATATAAATGGAGGTATAGAGAATCCAACTGCTTATCTCTGTTTTTTTTTTTTTTTTGTGGTGGTGGAAGGGTGGTGTCGGTTTCTTGTAATGTTTAACTTATTTATCTGTCCACCCACTGATTTATCATTTGAATTGTTTTCTACTTTTGTAAATAGTGTTGCTAGGAACATTTATGTGTAATATTTGAGTGTCTGTTTTCAGTTCTTCTGGCGTATACTAGGAGTAGAATTACTGGATCATAGAACATTTTATTTAACTGGCTTAGGAGCTGCCATAGTGTTCTCCAAAGTGGCTACCCCATTATACTTTTTATTTCCATCAGAAATATATGAGGTTTCAGTTTTTCTGAAACCTACCAGTCCTTGTTTTTTTTTTTTTAGTGGTCATCCAAGTGAGTGTGAGTGCTTACCATTTTGTGGTTTGTTTTGATTTGCATTTCATAACAGCTAAGGATGATGAGTGTCTTCACATTCTTACTGGCCTTATACATACCTTCTTTGGAACTATTTATTTAGATCCTTCACTTGCTGTTTTATTAGATTACCTTTTTGAAAAATAATTCTTTTACTCATTTATTTTAAGAGGGAGGCTTTCTTGTCCAGACTGTACCATATTTGGGGACTTTCTAACCTGGGGGGGAACCCTACATCAGGACATCAGGCCTTTTTTTTTTTTTTTAACAAATACAAGTTTTTATTAGATAACATGTTTTTGAATATTTTCTGCCATTCTGTGGTTGTCTTTTCAATTTTAATGAAGCAAAAATGTTTCAAAATATTCAGTCCAGTTGTCCAATTTATCCATTTTTTTCTTTTGTCCCGTGTGCATTTGGTGTCTGTCTTATCTAAGAAACAATGACCTAAAACTTGGCCACAATTTAGGAATTGTATAGCATTCACTCTGAAATTTTGATAGAAGTAATTAAAATAATGCAAATTGAAACAAAAAGCGAGTGTTGCTGAAATACTTCACCAATATTACTTCATTTGATTCTCACAACTAGTTTCTCATTTTAGTAATCCTCACTTTTATATATGTGCTCACTAACGCATACTTTGTTTAAATAATGGCCTAGATTGTTCAAATAGTAAAGGGTAACACAGGATTTAAATATAGAAAGTCTTGCTGTGTGTGCGCAAGACTTTCCCTCCCTCCCTCCCTCCCTTCCTTCCTCCCTCCCTCCCTCCCTTCCTTCCTTCCTTCCTTCCTTCCTTCCTTCCTTCCTTCCTTCCTTCCTTCCTTCCTTCCTTCCTTCCTTCCTTCCTTCCTTACCTATTTTTTTTTATTACTTTGTGGGAATACACCTGGTGGTGCTCAGGGGATGCTCCTGGTTTTGTGCTGAGGGTTTGCTACTAATCTTTGGGAGGAGCATGTGCAGTGCTGGGAATTGAAGTGAAGTCCACCACATGAAAAGCAAGCACCCTAACTCCTGTACTCTATGGCAACCCATTCTTTTATTCTTTCTTAAAGAAAGTGTTTTATATTTATGCTATAAAAATCTTGTGCATACTTTGTGGAATTTGTTCTAGATGTTATATTTGTTTCTGTTAATAGTATAGAACTTTTCAATTAAGTTTTCCAGTGATTGCTAATGTATAAGACTAAACTAGTTTAGTATAAGACTAGTTATGCTATACTATAATTATACTATAGTATAAGACTAGTTATACTAAACTAGTATAAAACTAGTTTAGTCTTATACTAAAATAGTGCTCTTATCTAGTATTTTTGCTATTTTTAAAACTTATATTTACCTGAGATTCTCCAGCAATTCCATTTGGATTATTTATAGACGATTATATCTTCCATGATTGGAGGTTTGTCCCTTTTGAATCTACTTCTATCAAAGTCTTCTAGTTCAGTGCTGACTAGAAGCAATGGTGGTGAGAACTGGTTAGGGGGCCGAAGGCATTTTAACAGGGGTGTGTCTAACATTAACTTTTCAGGGTGTCTTTCTAAAGTTTTTGTTGAATATGTCTTCCCAGATTTAGAAAGTTGCTCTCTGTATAAGATACAGTGCTGTCAAGGGGCTGGAGCAATAGCATTTGCCTTGCATGTGGCTGACCTGGGTTTGATTCCCAGCATCCCATATGGCCTCCTGAGCACCGCCAGGGGTAATTTCTGAGTGCAGAGCCAGGAATAACCTCTGTGCATCGCTGGGTGTGACCCAAAAAGCAAAAAACAAAAAACAGTGCTGCCAAGTGTACTTTATCACTTTAATAAAGACTTTACAAAGGTATGGTGAGATTTAAGGCCACTTTCAAGAGGTAATAATACACCGTCCCTGGGCTGTAAGGGCCGAGAGGGAGTGCTTACGGGAGCCCAGGGAAGGTTACTTTGTGAGAAGAAACAAACTGATAAAGAAGGGAACTATGGAGTCAATAATCTGACCTTTATTATTTTCTTTTCCTCTACTCTTGCACCAGTAAGAGACAAGGCAAGTAGACAAAAGATTTTAGTGATGTAGTTAATTCAAGTCAGCTTGAAAAACAAAAACCTGGAAGGAAAAAAGGAAGCTATATTGCATTTTTTCTATTTTTATTTTAAGAAATAATTTTAAACCAGTGAGTTTTGAATATTTTTTGTTAACTTTTCTGTATTTTTTGAAATGATCATATGCATTTTCTCTCTTTAATTTGTCAAGGTTGTAAAATAACATAAGTGTCTAATACTACATCACTTTTAAAAATAAATACTCTCGGATATGTATCTTAATTTTTTTGTTTATGTTTTTGGGCCACACCCAGTGGTGGTCTGGGCTTAACTCCTGGCCCTGCACCCAGGAATCTCCTGGAATACTCAGGGGACTGCTTAGGGTATCTGGGATTGAATCTGCCTCAGCCTTATGCAAGGCACAAGGCAAATGCCCTCTCTGCTGTACTATTGCTCCAGCCCCTGAAATCTACCTTTTTAAAATGAACAAATAGAAAGTACCCCTTTAGTGTACCCAAAGCTACTACCATGCAACTTCTGGGAGGCTGCATAGTTCACTCTGAGAAATATTATACTAGTTTTTAAAATTAAGTACAAAGAAAAATGTTTGCTTCTCTACCCTTCCAGTTCTTTATTTCATTTTCGCTTTTTAATATATTATAGACCTCTTTTGGTAAATACATAGAAATGTACTTGGTTCTTCTTGTCCTCATGAACATAGCTTTCATAGTCATGCCGGAAATACAGGGGTAAAGCACGCTGCACTCTCAGTCACTGAAGTTGACTAATAATAGTTCTGCTCACATTTCAACCGGGAAGGTTATGAAATAGAAGTGGAACACATGGATATTTTAGTCTCTGTCACACTGGAGTTTATTATGTAGAATTATGTTATATGTTACTATTTGAAATAGATATGATTTGACATAGATAGGGCTGGAGTGGTAGCACAGCAAGTATGGCATTTGCCTTGCATGCGGCTGACCGGGGTTCGATTCTTCTGTCTCTCTCAGAGAACCCGGCAAGCTACCAAGAGTATCCCGTCTGCATGGCAGAGCCTGGCAAGCTACCCATGGCATATTTGATTTGCTAAAAACAGTAACAACAGGTCTCACAATAGAGACATTACTGGTGCCCGATTGAGCAAACCGATGAGCAATGGGATGATACTGATGACAGTAATATAGTGATTGACATAGATAATTAGAACTTGAATATTTGTTTTCATAAGCATTTTGACATGAGCAAATGAATGGTTTTAGGCAGTTAGGCAGATTGTATTTGCTTTTTGATACTGGTTTTTGGGTTACACCAGGCACTGCTTACTCTCAGCTCTGTGCTCAGCTGTCACTGGGGAGACCATATGTGGTGCTGAGCATTGAACCAGAGTCTCATGCAAGGCAACACCTTAATCCTTATACTATCACTCCAGTAAATAGTTTAGACAAGAGTTAATTAAAATATCTTACAAGTTGTTTTTCACTGTATCACTGCATCACTGTCATCCCCCCCCTTTTTTTTTATAAAAGTAAAACTATTTTTACTTTTTTATAGTACAAAAATCCCCAACAATATAATTCCATGGTATCTGTATATTTTAATATGTTTTATGTTCTAATTATAAAAAGAAATGACATGGAAAAAAAGTGACTCATTGAATGAAAGTTATGCATATGTATACACATATGTATCACATATACACACACACACACACACACACACATATATATGTACACATTCGTCTCCATTCGTCCCTGTTGCATTCTCCATTCGTCCCTGTTGCCTTCAGGGTCAGGGGAATGCGGCCCATTATTGTTACTGTTTTTGGCATATTGAATACGCCACAGGTAGCTTGCCAGGCCTGCCATTCGAGATTCTGCATCAATCTCTTCTGGGAGCTTTGTTTTATAGTCTCTGGATCATGGCCATTGATGAGATTACATGTGCCCAGGGGCACTTTGTGGGCGTGACTGCCAAGCTACTGGAAAACTGGGGATCTGGGTGGAGGAGGTCCAGTCCCGATTTGAGCAGGCTTGGAGATCTCAGTCACAGGTCCTGCATACTGGGTTCCTCTGTCGGTTCCTTCATGGGTAAGGCTCGTCTGAGTGTGTGGAGTGCGCTTGAGCATGGCTGTGGCTGGGTTCTGGAGGTTTTCAGCTCCTGGGGCTCTGCTTGGGGCAGGGAGGGAAACTCAAGGCAGTTGCATTTCCCTCCAAGGGGCTCCTGGTGAAGACAACGTGGTGCAGGGGCAGGAGATTCTGCCTAATTCAAATTAATTTTAAAAAACTGCAATGAACCCATCCTGTCTAGAGCATCTCAGTGGCCACCACACACACACGCGCCCGCGCGCACACACACACAAACACACACACACGGTAAAATCACAACCATTAGGGTCAAGAATATAGGTCAGTGGTAGATTACTTTCCTTGCATGGGTGAGGCCTGGGTTCAGTTCCTGGCACTCACTGATCTTCCATTACCAAAGGAAATGACCTTTAAACCTCCACTCAGTGTCAAACAAATGAATAATACCACATTAAGAATTTTGTTATAAGTCATCATTTATAGAAAGGAACAGGCAGATATTAAAGCTCATTCAAGAAAGAAACCAAAGGAACACAGATTTATGTGGAATGAAGTCTAAGTTCGATGACTTTACATGTGAACGCTCTACTTCCCTATCAAGGTTTGTGAAGGAGTCAATTGGATCTCCTCACCAAAATTTACATAGGTATTTATGGATATTTGCGAATTTTGTATTTGCCAAGAGTGCCTGAAATTGGTTATAAACTAGGCTAAGGACAATGAAAACTAGAATTCGTTCTCTATACTTAGTTTTTCATCTGGAGATAGTAATCTTTTTTGCTTATTCCAAATTTTCTTCCAATTGAAACTCACATATAAATTTGAATTCAATATTACTATTTTATTTGAGAGATGTTTAGGGCTATTGTAAAGAATTTTAATAAGCCAGAATGAAAATATGTGTTTTTTTCTAGGTCTATGCTGCTGATTGTAGTGATGGTGTTCTTTTAGAGTTACGAAAATATTTGCCAAAATATTATGGCACCTGGTCACCTCCCACTGCACCAAATGGTAATCTTTCGTTTGAAATTTATTCTTCTCTTTTTTTACTCTTAGTTTGTGAGAGTGGGCTTTAAAAAGACTTTATATAAAGTTGTCTAATGCCATATAGATTGCATGTGTTTCTTTGTTAAAACAAACTTACTAATTTAATACCCAAAAAGTTTCTTAAATCACATATACATGTTAATGACCAATCTGTTTAATTGAATGAAAAAATACATACTTGTAGTTAATATTGTTTAAGTTTACCAATGTTCTTTTTTTCCCCTCCTAATTATATTCCCTCTCCTGAGCAATATATCTTTTCTTATTTTATTAGAATAAAATCAAGAAGGAATTGATTTTAGGACTATCTCCTGTTCTTTGCCCTCAGACTTTAACAGTATTTTATTTATTTTTTTATTTTTGGGGCTACACATGTCAGTGCTCAAGGACTACTTTTGGTGTCTTAGTTGGGTAATTTAGAAATTCTCCACCGTTCTTTCCTTCTTTTTGGATCAATACCTAGTAGACTTTGTAGATATGTTGGGGAAAAGTTTGGTGAAACATGGAGCCCATAGCCTCATAATTTACACAATCAAAAACTTTTATTTGGGGGATCTAAATAAGGCTTCCTTTAATTACCTTTGAGTCTTTCCCCTGAAGAAACTAGTTATCTTTACTGTTCAGTTTCCTGTAAATATTTCGAGTTTTCCACAATATTTAAAACATTTCCATTTTTGCCTCTTTTGATACTGGGTAATTTTCTGCATCTCAGAGTGTTAGACTATATTCCAGCAGTAGGAAAATTGTTAGAGGAATGAAACAAAGTATATTTAATGTTTGTATACCATAGCTAGTTATACCCATTTAAATAAAAATAAATTTGAAGTAGAAAAGCTTTCTTCATCAATAGTAACCTTGCATAAACTTGTATTATCAACAGCATAAAATATATAAATTTAAG
Source organism: Sorex araneus (assembly GCF_027595985.1). NCBI lineage: Eukaryota > Metazoa > Chordata > Mammalia > Eulipotyphla > Soricidae > Sorex > Sorex araneus. The sequence continues at coordinate 58,821,189 of NC_073312.1, read as the reverse complement.
AAATTGGTTTTGGACCATTACCTGGCTTAGGCGACTATTTATAGTGCAGGGGATCGAAACCTGAGCCTCTTGCCTGCAAGTATACTGAGCTCAACCCATTCATCTTTCAGTATTTTTTAAATCATGTGCTTGCTAAAGCCTCTAAGGATCATATTTAATAGTCCTCTTATAACAGTAATGAAGTAGAGGTGTTTGGAATAGCTGATATTTACTCTTCTGATGTTTACTTCAAAAATCGCAGAAAATTTATAGCTAATATTCCATAGAGTTACAAATAATATATCTGTCTTTTATAGCCATATCCTTCTCTCCCACCCTCTTTCTTTTTTGTTTTTGTTTTTGGGCATACCCAGTGTGCTTAGGGCTCTCTCTCGATTCTACCTTCAGGGATCATTTCTGACAGGGCTCAGGTGCCATGTAGATTGGCAGGAATGAAACTTGGGTCTGCCACATGCAAGCCATGCATCCTGCATGCTATACTCTATCTCTAGCCACTAACTAACCTCTTAAATTTGACTACATTTCTAATCTAATCTTTGTTACCTCTTGTAATGATATTTATATCACTTATATATTGTAATGATTCACATATTTATAATAAGTAGATGTCCTTTTATTTATTATACAAATAACAGGAGTAAACTTTGTGAAATCCCTTTCTTAGATCTGATGTTTACAAGTGCTAGTTCTTGTACCTTTGACAGTCTGGCTTCACCAGGATCTGTTAAAGAAAGGAGCATGTCAAAAATTGTAAAAGTTAATTATGCTGTTTTATTATCTATACACATACACGCATGTGTATATATAAAAATCTCTTCAAGACTTTTTAAGACTCAATTCAAACTTACAAGCTACATATATATCAAGCATTCATTATTTTTTTCTAAATGTAGTATATAGTTATTTTTTAAGAACACTGTGTCTCTGAAGCAGATATTTATCAAAACCTATTTATAAATGAAAAGAGATAATTTCAAGTATTTTTTACTTGAAAAATGGAAGCTGGAGATCTAAAACATTCTACCACCTCTATCAAAAGGTCTTAGGATTATTAATTTAGTACTGCTGATCACTATTCTGGAAGTTAATTGGTAATTCAAATTACATAGAGTATATAAGAATATACTAAGAACTGAAAGTAAGTTTTAAGGTGAGCTTACTGTCAGTTCTCAATATATTCTATTGGCTAGTCAAAATAAAGGTCAAATAAAGCCCATAATATTTGGGTATGTTTACTGAAGGAGTGACTCAATTTATTATAATTTGAAGAAAGCAAAACCCAAAGTCTCTCTGGGAAGAAGAATAAGAAGAGCAAACACTCATTCAGCAAACATTTATTATATTTCTACTATCTAGCATGTTTGCATTTATATTTTCCTCCTTCCCAAGAGAAGATATACAAATTATATATTCAGATTTTTAAAGTAGAGATTGTAGAGTTTTCTGTCATCTCTATTTCATGTAAAAAATACTATTATGTTAATTTTTGAGGTTTTGGACCACACCTGGCTGTGCTCAGGACTTATTCCTGGTTGTTTCCTCTCAGGAATCACGCTTGGCAGCGCTTGCTGGGGTGATGATGTGTGGTGCCAGGGATTGAACCCAGTTCAGTCATGTGCAAGACAAGTGCCTTACCCTCTGTATTATTTCTCTGGTCACAGATAAAAGTTATTTTAACCACTACCATTTGCTTAGTTGGAAGCAATGACCCTATACTGAGGTATAGAGATGATATAATGATGGTTAATGAATTTACTTTTTAAAAGTGTTTATCTTTTCTTTTTTGTCTTTTCGAATTTGGGGGCCACATCTATGTTCTTAGATCCTGTGCTCAGGATTGAACTGGGGCCTCCTGCATTTCGAAGCATACACCCAGTCTATTTAGCCATTATCTCAGGCCCTCTTAAGACTTTTATGTATTTATTCTTTTTTTGCAGTGCTGGGAATTGAACTCTATAAGACATTTGCTATATTACTGAGCTACATTTCTAGTCAGTATTATGATTAGTTAGCTTGTTTCACTCACTTTTTGTACTGCTATATATCTCACTTCATGAAGACTTTTGGAGCCCCTTAGGATATAGCAATTAATGATAAGAAGCTTGAGAATGCCAGCCTACTGCATTAAGATCTAGTTACTTCTTTCTGTTATTTGAAGTACAGGCCTTATAACTGAAACTTTTGTAACACTACAGAAAGGAGATGGATGTTTCCTTCTGTGTTGCTCAGTATTGCTGGATCAGTCTCATTGCCTTTTTAATGTCATGTCCTTTGAAATTGTATCTACTTTGCATCTGTTTTGTATTTATTATTTAATTCATGTCCTGTAGAGTTTTTCTATGCTGGTTATGCTTGTAATAAATTTGTTGATCAGTCTTTTCAGATGGAATTAATAATTCTTATTTTTTAAAAAACTTTTTAAAAAATCAGTTTTAGAATTGTTTTGTTTTCCCTTGGTGGTTACCTTAGTATAATATGCTTTATAATGAAGATTTTTCTTTAATAACAGATTTATACCTTAAACTGGAAGATGTGACCCATAAATTTAATAAGCCCTGTATAATGGATGTAAAGATAGGGCGAAAAAGCTATGATCCTTTTGCCTCATCTGAGAAGATTCAGCAACAGGTCAGCAAGTACCCATTAATGGAAGAGATTGGGTTCTTGGTGCTTGGCATGAGGGTAAGAGTGATTATTTGTATAACATACACATTGTGCTTTACGTGTTCTTTCCTTGAAAATTATAGACAACATTGTAATATGAATATATTTAAAGATAATATGTTTTTAAAATTTTGTTGTCTATAATTTCCCAATGTGGGGCAAAATTTGACCTCTGTTCACTGGCATGTTTGGTTAGTGTATGTAATTTATATTTTAGTGTCTGTAATAGTTCTGACTCTGCGCCAGGCTGTTTTCACTTGGGGCGCTCCGGAGAGGCATGGGTGAGAACCCTTCCCTCTCCAAGGTACCCAGCCCTGGCAGCCAACATATATATATCTTGGAGAGTTGGAGAGCCCGGCAAGCTACCGAGAGTATCCCGCCTGCATGGGCAGAGCCTGGCAAGCTACCCATGGCGTATTCGATATGCCAAAACAGTAACGGTAGGTCTCATTTCCCTGACCCTGAAAGAGCCTCCAATTGTTGGGAAAGATGAGTAAGGAGAGGCTGCTAAAATCTTAGGGCTGGGAGGAATAGAGACGTTACTGATGCCCGCTTGAGTAAATCGATGAACAACAGGATGACAGTGATACAGTGATACAATAGTTCTGATATTTAGTAGATGATTAATGAAATAATATAAATAAATAGGTCTGGCTAAATGTCCGAACTGTTACACCCGGCAACACTCAGGGCTCACTCCTAGTTCTGCACTTAGGGATCTCTCATGATAGTCTTGGGGTGCTATACAGGGCTCAGGGGTCAAACCCAGGTCAGCTGCATGCAAGGCAAGCACCTACCATTGCTTAATTGTATATCTATCAACCTCCTAGACATTTTGCTTGATAACTTACAGACCTCAAATTAATAAGTAATTAAGTGACTCACAAAGCAAGTCACAGAGATCACAATAAATTTCTATTACTTTCCAGTTCAATGGAATTTTACAAGGTAGAAATCCTGTAGTCAGAACCATCATTCCTTTGGTCTTAGTTCTCAAATATCTTGAGTCCCATTTGCATCATTTGCCCACTCCAGAATCTGTAGTAGTCCTTAAGAACCCTTAGGTGTGGCCCCAAAGTTTAAAAAAAATAAATAAAACAACTTATATATCACTCATCAATAAAAATACCATTTTAATATGGGTAAATTTGAGGGATATCTTTTTCTGGGCTTTGATTTTTGTTTTCCTGATGATTAGGAATGCTGAGCGCCTTTTCCTATTCTGTTGGGCACTTGGATATTTCCTTTGAGAAAACGTCTGTTCTTCTTCTATGTATATTTTTTAATAAGTCAGGTTTTTTTGTTTCCTTCGTTTTTGCAACAGTACTTGAGTTTTTTAAATATTTCAGTAGTAGTCCCTTAGCAGATAAATGATTTGCAAATACTTTTCAGAACCATGTAATCAGATTAATGTAGTTTTAGAATGAGTTTTGAAGTCAGGAATACAAGATCTTAACTTTCTTCTATTTCAAGATTGTTTTGAATAAATTTCTACATGAATTTTAGGATCAGTTTATTGGTTTCAGAAAAGAACCACCAGTTGGGATTTCAGTAGGAATTTTTTTTTTCTGTGAATCAGTTTAGCTTTCCAAACTTTGCTTTATTTTTCTAAATAAAGATAGGAGTGTATCTTCCTATCTATTTTTGTTTTTCTTTTTGGGTCACATCTGGTGATGCACAGGGGTTACTCCTGGCTTTACACTCAGGAATTACTCCTGGCGGTGCGCAGGGGACCATATGGGATGCTGGGAATCGAACTCAGGTCGGCCGCATGCAAGGCAAATGCCCTACCTGCTGTGCTATCACTCCAGCCCCAATCTTCCTATCTTTCATTATCCTTCTGGATAAACCCCACATGGTCAAGAAGGGTCTGTTTTTAATATTCATTGCTTTTTTATCTGACAGGTGTATCACGTTCATTCTGACAGCTATGAGACAAAAAACCAGCACTATGGGAGGAGTTTAACAAAAGAAACGCTAAAGGATGGTAAGGATTGAAAAACATAATTTATGTTTTTATTACTGTACAGTTACCAAATACTCTAAAGTGATTCAGTTTTAATCCCTCTTTTGAGTAATGATTCAATTTATAATAAATAGACTTTTAAAAAGATTTTCTAGACCTATAGGACTGGATTAAACTGATTCAGGATATACTTAAACCATAGGTCTTTGAATTTTTATTATTCATATATCTGAAAAAATTATATCTGTGAACCAACCTGCTAGTTCAGGTTGACTTTAATACCTAGAGTTTGCCATTAAACTTATAGTATGTGGTCTTGGTGTATTAAAATTGCTGTTGAATACAACTTTGAAATGTATGTGTAACATTAAATGTCTATATTAAATTTGCTCATGTATTGTTGAATGTATATTACAAACATTTAGAACTACACATTGAATAAATTAGTGCCATTACATGAGTTAAAAAGAAGTCTGTTTAATACATATTCCTCCACAATACTTTTGCCCAAGGCATTATGTAAAAATCTTAAATAAATTTCTTCCACAGTAATCTGCTATAAGTTTATTCTTAGCTTTCCTTAAGATGGAAAAGAGTTTATGTAAAATTTAAGGATTTTGAAAATGGGATTTTTATTTCATGTATAAAAATAATAAAGATATGTAGTGTGATTTTGATTAGCATTTAGTTCGGTGTGCTTAACCAATTGTAAATAATATTTATATAAATTGTTAAAATATTTTCCCAGCCTAGTTATTTCTGCAGTTTCACAAGCTGTGGAAATCAAGTTGATAGACCCAAGAATCTCTAATGTCATAAAATAGGCATACATAATTTTAAAAGATGATTAATGATCTGATAGGTTAAAATATTTGAAAACTTCAGTCTTGAACTAGAAGTAGTGATAATTCCAGTATTATCTTTTGTACACTTCTAGTTTGATGTCAGTGGACTGTTGACACCATTCAAAAGTAGTATAATTTTTTTTCCTGAGTTCAGTTCTTTTTATTTGTTTTTTAAAAATTGAATCACCTTGAGATACACAGTTACGAAGCTGTTCTTGGTTGGGTTTCAGTCATAGAATGTTCCAGCACCCATCCCTCACCAGTGTACATTTTCCACCACCAATGTCCCCAATTTCCCTCCTGCCACTCTTCCCCCAACCTGTCTGTATGCCAGGCACTTTCCTTCTCTTTAACTCTGTCTGTTTCTGACTGTCTCTGTCTCTCTCCCTCTCCCTTTCTCCCTGTCTTATTCTCTCCCACTTTCCCATGCTCCTTTTAGGGTTTGCAATACAGATACTGAGAGGTTATGTTTGTTCCTTTACCTGCTTTGGGCACACAGTTCTTATCCAGAGTGATCATTTTCAACTCTCTTGTCATAGTAGTCCCTTTTCTATCCTAACTGCCTTCTTCCCGAGCACTAGAGGCAGGCTTCCGACTGTTGACAAATCCTTCTGGTCCTTGTTTCTACTGTCCTTGGGTCAAAATAGTTATAATTTGACTCTCGCTTCTATATTAGCTCTTGAATATCATGCTACCAAATAAGAAATTTTAGTATAAAATCATTTACAATATCGCTTCCCCGCCTTTTAGCTAAGATCAAATATAGTATAACAGCACATCATGGGATAATGTTTATGAGAATATACATATTACATACTAATTATACTAGCTGTATATAAGCTAACAGCGTACATCTAATTTATTTTTTGTTTAAATAGAAAATTTTCTTAATGTAATTGTCATTTAAATGTTTTTTTATTATAAATGTCTTAACCAGAAGTTAAGTTCAGCTTTAAGTTTCTGTGACTGAAATTCTTACTATTCAGTTAATTGTAAAAAGGATGATGGGAGAAATATTGAAAAATTCTATTTAAAATGAATTTACTTCCCAAATATAGCAATTTTATAATTTTGTTGTAATCCTAATGTTTTTCTTTTTATAGGAGTCTCCAGGTTTTTTCATAATGGATACTGTTTAAGAAGAGATGCTGTTGCTGCCAGTATTCGGAAGATTGAGAACATTCTGAAGTGGTTTGAAAGCCAGGAGCAGCTTAATTTTTATGCAAGTTCTTTACTCTTTGTTTATGAAGGTTCATCTCAACCAACTACTACAAAAATGAATGAAAGAACTTTGGCAGAAAAGATTTTGTCCAAAGGACAGCTCTCAGACACTGATGTACGAGAGTACAATAATAACTTTCATGTGTTCGGTTCCACAGCAAATGGAAAAATAGAGGCTACAGTAGGCAAAAACTTGTCCAAAATGTATGCTCGTCACAGGAAAATGTATCCAAAAAAACATCACAGTCAAACTTCAATGAAGGTTGAAAGCATTGAGCAAGACAATGGATGGAAAAGCATGTCACAGGAACATTTAAACGGAAATGTGCTCTCCCAACTGGAAAAAGTTTTCTACCATCTTCCCAGTGGTTGCCAAGAGATTGGAGACGTAGAAGTACGAATGATAGATTTTGCTCATGTATTCCCTGGCAACACAATAGATGAGGGATATATTTATGGTCTAAAGCATTTAATTACTGTACTGCAAAGTATTTTAGACAATTGAATGCTTTATTGAAGTCTTTGTAAAGAAAGGATAGGGCAATCATAATGAAGAGCAGGAGGTAATATCTCTGCACTTGTTATGCTATGTAAAAATTTGTATTGTGAGTCTATAGTTTATTTGTCTTTATACTTTTGGTAGGAGGGTTAACTTTTTTATAATCTTACTCAGGAAACCTAATTACTTGTTCATTAGAATACTATGAAGAGTAAAGAAACTTAGAAAGGTTGAGCAGGGAATGTGGTGGTACATGGCTTAAACATCTATTTGGCTCAAATAAAATGTGGGCCATTAAGTTATTAAGAGTTTAATTTTCTGTAGCCAATTTATTGTGACATTTCTGTCCACCAACCTTGACAATGAGCCATATTTAAAATCATTACATTATTAGAATACTTTCAAAAATCTAGAAAGCACAGGTATTGCTATGTCTGAAATGATTAAAACTGGAGAAAATTCTGCTCCAGGAAAAGATACCATTTAAGCTTTATATTAAAGGTTCAAACCAGCATATTAGAAGGTGCTTCTTAGTAAAATGATCTAGAATCACTGCATTCCAAGAATAGATTTCCCCTTATATTTCCATTTTAAGCATATTACAAAATTAAATTTCATGTAAAATGGATACAACAACAAAAGTCTTGAAATTAGTGTCACTATTCCTGCCAGGGTTAAAAAGAGAGCATATTTGTAAGGAACAAACTAGTTTTTCCTTTATAACCTTTCATTTGGGAGGAAATCAGTATATGTAGTATCTTATGAAAAGTATTATAAACTATACTTTTACTAACTGCTGCTTCAAAAAGGTGGATGATTGAAGTTTTGTCTTATTTCTTAAGGAACTTCTGAGGATTTTTTTCCTTTAAAATTTTATTTATTTAAATGTCCCATTTAGTTAAGCAGTAGTATAAATGTATGTTGCCAAAATAATGTTTCTCAAAATTCTAGTATGCAGTAAAGGACAATATTCAAAATTGTATTATTAAAAATGCTATGTTTAAATTATTGCATCATTAGTTTGGTGATCTAAATTTGCTTCTTTTTTCACTCAGACTCTGAAACAGTTTATGTCCTATTTCAAGAAAGAAATTATAATTTCTTAGAGGGGAGAGTAATGCTGTTTTTCAAAAGAATTAGATTCTTTGGTGTTACCTACATTTCAAATTCACTATTTTAAAAAAAAACTAGTAATTTTTTTCCAGAAACATTTCAAACTTTGATTTAAATTTGCAGATATTTCGGTGCTTGATGATCACTTGCACTTTGATTCACTTAATAATACATCAAATTAGAAATAAGTTTTACCATAGTCCTAGGAAATGTTTCAGAATTGTGAAGTATTAGACTGTCATTCTCATTTTTTACCCTAAAGTTGCAAATAAAACTTTTGAATTAAGCACTTTGTTGTTATGGAGGAAAGTATGACAGTTTTTTTCTTCTCACCTTTCCAATCCTGTCTGGGGCACTTAGTGAATTATCTGAATACAAATTAAAGTACCAAATGGCTTAAGAATTCTATGCTTAGTCAAGTCTATTAAACGGGAATAACTTAAAAAATATATATGTATCTTGTTGCAGAATTTAGCAAAGTTTTGTTTATTATTTTATTGACTCTTTTCTATTGGGTCGTTGTATTTTTCTCTACTGCTAAGTTGGTTTTAGTTGTAGCTTTTTTCTGAGACATATTTTGACTCATTAATAATTGCATTTTTCAGTTCTTATTTTTCTTCTACAATATAGACTTTTGTTGTTATTTGAATGGTGATTCAACAGGTCTTAAACTCAAATAATTAAACACTTTAATCTTAACTATTAAAGAGCCTTTTTTGTATGGGATGGTAACAGCTGTGTACATCAAATTTAATAAAAAGTATTACCAGATATTTTGCACATTTTAGCTCAATAAAGTCTGAATCAACTGTTCCAGATTTTTTTAATCCATATTTGGAAAAAGGGTTTTGTAAAATCAGTGTCTTACCTTTTTACAGTAGATTATGTTTTATTGTAATAAAACAAGCTCTTTTATCTTTTGTTTTTCAGGGATGGGATTAACATTTAATTCTGTTTGTTTACATTTTTATCACTGTTGTCCAATGTCATTTTATGTTTCATATGGCTATTTTACTATCTAATCCAGTGATTTAACGTTATGCTGAAATTTACCAATGCGGGGATGAAAGATCACTATTCATGAAGCATATATAAACATGTAAATGTTTACATCATAAGCATAGTTTGGGTTAAAAGGATTATCATAGTTTCCCCTCTCCCATAGGAACTGTAATGGTTTTAGGGTATTTCTTAGGGAACACATTCATGAAAAGAAAATTGTGTCTAGTAAATAATACATTTCTCAATAAAAATTTAAATTGTAAAATAGTTTTATAATAAATATTTACATTAATTGATATTTTAATATGGATAAAGGTTGCATAGATTCAAATAAATTAAAATTGATAAATGCTAAGTATTTTATCTAAGTAGTTTTTCAAGAAACAGTTGTGAAAATACATATTAAATGGCTCTAACACGGAGCTCTTATTTTCAACTCAGTATTCATTATTATTTGTTTTATGTGTCTGAAAAGACTGCTATGTTTCTTTACACTACAATTTGCTGTTGTGGGACTTGAGATTGTACTCAGGCGAGTGAGAACTTTTTCTGAAATTTGATTGTGTATATTTGCTATGGTATGATTTTCAAGATGATGTTCTTAATTTCATCTCTATAGCAACTATGTATCAACATTATGACATTCAAGGGATTAATTTCCAGAGATAGTCCAGTTGTAATTTTGTTTCACTCAACCAGAGAACAGTTGTTTCTAGGATTCTGGATATTATAGAAAATGTAGGTGGAAGAAAATGGTAGAGCAGTGGGAGATTTTTGTCTGAAATGACAGTTTTATCCACTATCTTAAACATTGTCTTAATTTTAATACCATTTTTCTCTTAACTGTTTGGGAAAGCTTACTTTGCTTTAAAAATTGTTTACAATGCTTTATATTTATCTTCCTCACCCAGTGCCTTTAACTATGATTTGGTATATTTGTAACCTTATTTATCCACCTCTTACATTATATAGTGTTTTCACATACTAGATTTCCTTTACAAATTGTTAATTTGGTCATGTAAAGAGGTAGCAATTGTCTATTAATGCTTTGGAAAAGGGAGTAGTGTTGCCTACGGAGACCGGGCTTCCTAGTTTATTCAGAAGTACGTACTGGATATGTCTACCACATGCCATTTATATAGCCCCTGGATATACAGTTGTAACCAGACAAGTCCCTAACCACTCTCCAGTGTTCTGTCTAAATGGGATGGGAACAAAATTAAAATATATTGAGAAATACGAGTTTAAGGATAGTAAAGTTAACATTGGAATTTGTGTGAAATCTAATGATGATTTGAGATGAAGCAATTTGCAATATGTTAAAGAAGTTAAGAACACAGCGTTATTATCTCTGTTTGACTTCTAAGTTTAGGTAGTAAGTATAGTTAGCGTTAAAAGGCCTTAATTTTTATTATTGTTAAAGGTACGTTTACTTAGACTATCCATTTAGTGTAGTGTTTTAACACAACATTACTGTGAAAAGCATTCCAATACATATTCACAAGCAAATTACTGCACAGTTTTAAAAAATTGTACTTAACAGTTTATTACAAATATAGTCCTCTTTAAATGGCATTTTAAATTTGGTAATGGACTAAGAAATTTCTTTTTGACTTCAAGTGATTGTATTGTTACTTTAAATAATTGATGATAATATTTTAGGAAGGTTTTGAGTTTAAATTTTTATTTTGCTAGCATCTAGTTAGAGGAAAAATTAAGACTCATGCAACTAAACACATTAAAGTATACTTTATAAGAAATTTAAAAATTATTCAATTTTGACATAATTGAGGTTAAATTTTGGCCTGGTGTTCACTTACAGTATATAATAACAAGTGAAATAGTCTTAAGTATGATGTATGATGCACCTGCATATAAATGAAAATGGTGTGCACAGAGACACTTTACTATGGGAGCTGTACTGGAAGATTTACGAAAGCATGTGAAATTGCACCTAAAATTGTGTTCTTAGTGACTATGCTAAATGTATTGTACTTGATGAATGAATGTATTTAGTCTAGTCAGAGTTACTTTGTGTTAAGTGTCTAATGTTTCTTTTTAAAAAAGATATATGTTTGTAATTTGTACAATTGGGGGATATCCGTGGACTGCAGGGGTTATTGTCAATGTGTGATTTGTGTTTTTATTTTATAGAATCATCTAATGTGATATACCAATTTTTATAAGTGATATTTAGATAATTCTAATAACTGTATATTTGACACCCTATTAAAATGTTTTGCATTGGACCTTTTCTTTCATTAATTGTATTATGCTAATAAACCCATAGTAGTTACTAAGTAGCATTATTCAACACAATTTAAGTACATGTTAGGTACTGGAAATGAAATCAAATTAATGATTCATAGTTAATTAGGATAATAAAAACATAGAAAAGAATTGGTACATAGATATTTTTATATATGAATATTTTTATAAGATACTTCCCGTTTTCCATAATTCCCACACCATATTTGATGGAGTTCAGACAGTAGGCAACAAGTCATAGAAAGTAATATATATGTGCATATATATATTATATGTGTATGTATATATATATATGCATATATATACACACACACATACCTCTCGGAGCCCGGCGAGCTACCAAAAGTATCCCACCCTCACGGGCACAACCTTGCAGCTACCCATGGCATATTCGATATGCCAAAGACAGTGACGATAGATCTTATTCCCCTGACCCTGAAAGAGCCTCCAGTTGGAAAAGATGAGTAAAGAGAGGCTGTTAAAATCTCAGAGCTGGGATGAATAGAGGCATTACTGGTGCCAGCTCCAATAAATCAACGAGCAACGGGATGAAAGTGATACTGTGATTTTCATATCAAATGGACTACAGTCTTTGAAATCAACCTAATAGAAATGGAGTATGGAGATACTGATTTTGCTTTGAAAATAATAGACTTTAATTTTAAAACAGGTCAGTTAATATATTTATTTGGCTTTCGAGCCACACCCAGCGGTGCTCGGGCTTTCTCCTGGCTTTGTGTCCAGTGGTTGCTCCTGGTGGTGCTCAGGGGATCATGTTTAATGCTGGGGATTGTGCTCAGGTCTGCAACGTGCAAGGCAAACGTCCTAGCTGCTATACCAATATCTGGCCTGCTAAGATATTTTGACGTGCGGTTGTTTAATCAGTGACTAAGCTTTTCATGTTTGTTAACTTCAAAGAGGACACTCTTGAATAGCTTTACCAGACACTTTGAAGATTTTGAAAAGAGAAATTGCGTGTCTTCAGCCTGTCCAAATGAGCAGTTTCAGTTCTCATAGCATATAAGAGGAAAAGAAGTGTGATTTATAGCCCAACAATTGTACATTAATGTAGTCATTTTTCTTAAGCCATCTCTTTGACAGTTTCTTTTCTTAAGACTGTCTACTGAAAATAATGGATATTCCCCTCACTATAGTCTCGTTACATCTAAGAGAACTGAATAATGACTAGAGTGTTAGTAAAAGTGGCCTGGAAGCTTGCCTTGTATGTGGCTGAGCTGGTTCGATTCCCAGAACCCTAGCTTCTTTAGCATCAGGGAAGATTGCAGCCACCCAGGAGAGCACTGTGAATTATTCTTTGAGTCCTTTACACAGATTTATAAGAACTTAATCTGGATTACTGTGGGCTCCTGTCAGATGAGTGTATATGGATGATAATCTTTCGTCTCAGGAAACAGCTAGATTAACCTTTGTCCCCTTTAGTATCTAGAGGAGAAATCAAGTAATGGAACAATATGTTCCATAAACACTGACACTACCACTGATATATCATTGAAACCTCATATCATTCCTTCAGCTTCCTGGTACAGTGAGTCAGTTGTACCTATGGTTATTACAGATATATTAAAATTCCAATAGATAGTCCACTAGTTTATATATTTAACTTATTTGAGGGATGAGAATGGAGACATTCAAGGAGCTCTCAGAAGGCCGAGGGTTTTTCCTGGAAAGTCTTGGCCAACTGGGCTAGTAATTTATTTCTTAATTTAAATTAATTTTTTTTGAAGCAAGGCAGTTTATTGAAACATTTTGAGAGATGTGAGGGGAGGAAAAGGGAGATGTGTGTTCAAGAGAACATAAGCTTCTCCAGAGTGGAGATAGGTAAGCAAAGACAGAAAGCAAGTGAGGTACATGTTCAAGGGAGAACACAGGCTTGACAAGAAACCCTGTTTATTTGCTTATTTGATTTTGGGGCCTAAGGTTGACAACTGATTTTTCACTCGGGGATCACTCCAGGCAGGCTTGGGGATCATATGGTTGCTGAAGATTTAAGCTGTCGGCCATGAGCAAGGCAAATGCCCTGCCGACAGTATTATTAATATTCACACCCTGGGCTAACAGTTTAATGAGGGCCCAAGGGTCCTGTGGTGCTAGGGAACCACTTTGGTGGTGCTTGAGGGCCTCCAGATTTGCAGTTGGTGATGCTTAGTAAGCCTAACTAGGGTCAGTTACATGGAAAGTATGTGCCTTAACCACTGGAGTATCCTACAGCCCCTTGGCCACTGACATAATGTGCACTAAGTGATTTAGGGCAAACCAGTTTTTGACACTGGACCAACTTTCCAAAATATTTGTGAGAAAGTAGCTTTTAGTCATTGATGTTACCTTTATTCAATATTTTCCCTTTTGCCTCTTTTTGTTGCTGCCTTGGTGACCTGGTTTTGCACACACTTGGGCAGAGGAGATTGCAGGCTCTGAGGCTCTCAGACAGCAGTTGTGGATCTGAGGCTCTCAAACAGCAGTGTTGTTGGATAGTGTTCAAGCATGTGAACTGGTGTCAGGAATACTGAATTTGTGCTGCCAGCTTGCAAGTAGGTCTCAACTAATGATCAGTCCCCCAGATCCTTGAAAGAATGTTTTGAATCATGTTTCTCATGTTTGCACCTGATACCCCACCCTCAACAAAAGAAAGGATAAAAGCATCATGTTTTTGACCAGCAGGTCCAAGTTACTTTGCAAAAAATAGTTGCCTATATTCAGTAAGAATTATTTCGGGAGGTGGGGGCAGGGGAATTCATTTATGCACTGTAGCACTGTTCCATTGTTCATCGGTTTGCTCAAGATAATGGGTTATGGGAGTTGGGTTTCAAAGAAGGATTTTGTTCCTTGGAAAATTGGTAAGAGCAAGACAAATATACTGGATAAACTAAGATAAAACAGAATAAAACTGGAGCTTTGCTATCAAATATACATACATATTTCAAAATGGAAACAATCTTGATGTCAATAGAATATCCAGACTACAGACTATAAGCAACATGTAGGATTTGAGACACTACTCTGTCACTGTCACTATCATCCCATTGCTCATCATTTTGCTTGAACGGGCACCAGTAACTTCTCCATTGTGAGACTTGTTACTGTTTTTGGCATATCAAATACACCACAGGGAGCTTGCCAGGCTCTGCCCTGAAGGCGAGATACTCTAAGTAGCTTGCTGGGCTCTCTGAGAGGGGTGGAAGAATTGAACCCAGGTTGACCTCGTGCAAGGCAAACGCCCTACCCGCTGTGCTATCGAACTATAGAGGTATTAGGATGGATAGGATACTTGCCTTGCAGGAAGTCGACCTGGGTTTGATCCCTGACACTGTATATGGTACCCTTAGCACTAATAGGAGTGATCCCTGCGCACAGAGCACCACCAGGAGTAACCCCTGAGTAATATCAGGTGTGGCCCCCAAACCAAAACAGTACAGAGATATATTGCTACTGGAGATGTTACTAGAGAACTGATATCTACTCATAAGGGAATGAAATAAAGATTTGAAGTACTCTCAAGCATATTTGACTATTAAAAAATCAGTTTTCTTTTATCATAACATAAACTAAACTTACATATTTTTAAAGTACACTTTGATTTTTTGTTTGTGTGTGTTTGTATTTTTGTTTTTGGTGAGAATGTTAAATAGTATAAATGCAGTGATCTCTAACTTAGTAGCCTCTAGTTTACTTAAAATATTTTGAACTTCCATTATTGATTGCACTACTGCAAAATCATCAAATTACATCAGTTAAAAAATATTAAATTGAAATTGAACAAGAATAGAAAAATTTAGATTGTATTTCTGCATATAGGTTAAATGTATATCCATATATATTAAAATATATTTTCATATATGTTAAAACTTCCATATATCTTAAAATGAAGAAATAAGCTGCTTATTTCTTTATAATTTACAATTTTAAAATTGTAAAGCAAATTTACAATTTTATGATGAGCATATTTTCAGCTGTCTTGTCTTGCAATTATTTAATTTCTCTACTGTCTTTTTCGTATATTTCTCTATTTATTTTATTTTATTTTATTTTTTTGATTTTTGGGTCACACCCAGCGATGCTCAGGGGTTACTCCTGGCTTTGCACTCAGGAATTACTCCTGGCGGTGCTTGGGGGACCATATGGGATGCCGGGGATCGAACCCAGGTCGGCCGCGTGCAAGGCGAACGCCCTACTCGCTGTGCTATCTCTCCGGCCCATCTCTATTTATTTTAAAAGCACTAAAAAAAATTGTATCTCTTTTCCCCTCTTTAATACAATGGACCACAACTGTCAAAGGAAAAAAAAAGAAGGGTAGATGGATAGAGTCATGGATTAGACTTTATTTTTACATATTTATTTTGGGGATAATTGGGGTATGTTCAGTGACACTCAGGGTTTACTGGCTTTGTGTCTCAGTGGTCCCTCTCTGCGGTGCTTAGTGGGAGAGACTATATGCAGTAAAAGGGATTCAACTGGGGTTGATCACATGCAAACAAGTGCCTTAACCCCTGTTCTATCTACAGTCATACCCAGCATGGAACCATGCAGCGTGGGAGGTCAAACCTAGCACTCCTTCATGTAGAGTATCCATGACAGCTCTTTGAGTCATCTCTCAGACCTGATAAAATCTTTCTGAGGAAACCAACTTTGAAGTAAGACCAAATTTGTAAGATACTCAGCCATGTTTTAGGTTCTACAGTCTGGATCCGCTCCTGCCTATGCACTAGCATCAGAAGGTACAACAGAAATAAGTATGACTCTAGCTTCAAGTATGCATGACTTACCAGAGAGGTAGAGGCACAGGCAGATAAAGTTAGTGTTTGAGCCCACTTTTCCAGATGAGGAAATTTAGGCCATGTCTCATTAACATCACCTAATGACATGTAGTCAGTGTTAGACCAAAGATTTGGGTCCAGACCTGATGGAGGGTCTTCCTTCTCTCCTTGGACCAATTCTCTCTCTTCTCTATATTTGAAAACACACAATTTGTTTATCTTTTAGTGACACAAAGCTCAAAAAAATCCCGTCATCAAAGGCAGTCTTTAATTTCTCTACATATTCTTGTGGAACACTCCTTCATACTCATCCCCCACCCATATATAACTGGTATTGTCTCTCTGTAGTAGAATTTTTTTTCTTTTGTACAAAAGGAGGAAAAAAATCTGGACTTATTAATAAGCTTGGATTTCATTAGCTGAACAAATAGGATTAATTCTATTCAATGATAAGATAAATAGAAGTGGTCCCAAGAGGTAGAAGGAAATTTACTGGGAAAGGGATAATTGCTGTATCATCAGTCTTGATAGTGATTGTCAGTACACAAATTTTTGTCAGAGCTCTAGGAACTTTTTGAATGATTGCATTTTTTACAGAATCTATATTTCAATAAAGTTGACTAAAATCAGCAACAGAAAGAGAGGTAATTCCAATTGTCTTATCACAATTACTTCTGCAAAACCAGTTCTTTTTGTTTTCATGGAAACTATTCGGTAAAGCTCTGGCAGTAAACAGTATAACTGAAAGCAGTTTACTGTTTTCCTTATCTCAGCTATATATTTTTAGGATATTTCGGTTTTAATATCCTTTGCTAGAATTTTGGATTGTCATTCATCAGTTATTACAAGAGACCAAGTCAGAAGGCAATACATTTAAATTTAGTGCTTTCTAAGAATTTGTGCACTTAAATTTTTTTTAAATATAAGTAAATTACAAAATTTACTCTTCCTTTACCTAGAAAGGGTTAGTTACTAAATTAGAAAAAAAAGTGTCTTTTCTCATGAACTATGTTTTTATATGATCGCTCTAGATATTTTACAAAATATGTTTGTACTAACCTGTGGTTTAAAGAGGACAAGAAGCAGCCACTATTCGCGGGACGAGGGGGGGAAAAATAGAAAAGTTATGTAACAAACAGCAGGACTTAATATCTCTACATTCTCAGCAATGGAGAGCCATCAAATGCTTCCTTGACAGTGGGACTGTCTTTTCTTTTTTGGGGGGAATCCCTAGCAACAATAGTGAGTTATGTGTTGAAACATGGACTGTAACCAAGATAAAGCATCAACGAAGTGAAACTTATCACTTACAAGGGCGGGGACTGGGGGGGCGGGAGGGGGCGGGAGGTATAATGGGGTGGTTGGTGATGGAATATGGGCACGGGTGAAGGGAAGGGTGTTTGAGTATTGTATAACTGACATAATCCTGAGAACTATGTAACCCTCCACATGGTGATTCAATAAAACTTAAATTAAAAAAAAAAAAGAAGCAGCCACTATTTATTGTGGACTGACCAATCCCAGAGGCAGTACTTTAAATGCTTTTTTTAAGGGGTGGTTGGGGAGGGACTTCCAAGTGATGCTCAGGAGATTCTCAGCCAACCTGACTGTTGGTTCAATGGAAGGTGTGGTGTGGTGCAGCTCAGGCCTTGTAGTGTGGCGATTACCTGAGCCACCCTGAAAGTGCTCAGGAGCTTCCAGAACCACATCTGGTGGTAGTTTAGGGCTTCCAGGGATGTGTCTAGAGATGCTTGATGTTCCATATAGTGCTGGGACCAAAATCCAGAACAAGCGTATGCTGGGAATGTGCTCTAACTACCAGCCCTTAATCCCCATCTATTGTTTCTTTTTCAGGGGAGTGGGCAAATGCAGTCCCCATGACTCCAAATTATGCACTTGCATTTCCAACATTTGGGGAAATCGCAGAGATCAGCACATCCAGTGTGTAATGGATAAGCCTTGTCCTGGGAAAACCACCTTTGTGATCATGTTATCTCCCCTGCCAGGTCAGTATCTCCAATATGTTTCAACTCACTAGCTATTCAGCTATCAAATAATTAGAAATGGAAGGGTCTGGAGAGATAACACCATGGGCAGGGCAGTTACCTTGCATGTGGCCGATTCGAATTTAATCCCCAGCTCTTCATATGGTCTGTGTGCCCCACAGGAGTGAGAGCAGAGCCCCAGGAATAAGCCCCAAAATCAAATTCAAACAAACAGATGAGAATTCCAAAACACACAATTAGAAGCATATTCACAATCTCAGCTACACTAGAGTTGTGGCCATTCCAAGAAGATTTAGAAGAAAATATAATTTCCTTCCTGGTGTTCTCCAATTTAGTTACTGTTGCCACCATCTTTCCAGTTGTCCCAGAAACAAAACTTGAAGTTCTCCTCTATTTCTCTTTAACTCCTCTGTTTGAAAATACTCCAGACCCAGACCATTAGCAGAGATTATTAGTTCTACCTCCAACATATATTGAAATACTGACTTTCTCTCGCAGCCTCCCTTATCTCTTTCCAGGATTTCTCAATAGCCTCTTAATTGCTCTCCTGCTTTCCTTCTTACCTTCTGCTCCTTTTTGTCCACTTAACAGGAAGAATTTTGTTTTCATTTGCTTTTGAGTCATACCTGGAGGTGCTCAAGGGCTTACTTCTGTCTTTGCACTCCGGAATTACTCCTGGGTGGCGCTCAGGGGACCATATGGGGCCCCAGAGATTGAACCGGGTGGGCCTCATGCAAGGTAAATGTCCTATCTGCTGTATTTGCACTCTGGCTCCCCAAAAATTTAAAACACAAGTCAAAACATATATTACTTCCTTGTTGCCAACTCTTTAGTAGTTTCCCATCACACTCAAATAACATTCAAATTACTGAGAATAGCTTCATTAATCTGCAGCTGTCTCACTGTTCTCATTTCCTGCCATTCCTGTCATTCTCAGTGCTCTGACTAATATGCCACTGCCCTTCTTGCAGCATCTTCTGAGGTTTGTGCTTGTTTAAACCTGGAACTTCCTATTCTTCCTTATCCCAATTGTCCTCTCTTTCACCTCTCAGGTCTTTTGTTCATGCATCACTGTCATGTTGACAAGTTAGTCAATGCTTCCATTACTCAGGGATTTACATTGTCTAATTTTTCTTCCTAATACTTATTACTACCTGACATCTATCAGGATTTTCCGTTTTCATTCATTGTCTATGAACTAACCCTTACTGTCCGTCATGAGAAGAGAGACTCCAGGAGAGCAGAACTGTTCCTTCCCAGAACTTAGATCCTGATACCTGATAGCTTCTGTGGCTGGTGAAGATTACAAGGCTGTTTGAACATAAACAACTCCAGTAGACTTCTGTACTCTTGGTTACTTTTGTATTATTTTTATTTCAGCAGTTTCTGTCTTCCTTTTAGAGTGAGCTTTAAAATGGGCGTGATGTGCTCAGGATGGACCACACCCTCCCTTTCAGAAAACTGTTTTGTATTTTGTGCTTTTTCTGATCTGTGAGTCATTCTAGTGCATTCTTGATGCTGAGAGTAGGTTATCAGAATCCCCAGATTTGTAGCTGATGGGAAGTGCAGGCCTGAGATTAGATCTGAAGTAAGGGAAGTCTTGAGGGATTGTTCCCTTTGATTTATGGAGTCTGATGCTAGAGTGATTTAGAGTCAGAATTGAATTGTAGTCCCTTAATGCATATTACTCTGTAAGGACACCATAATTTATATATGCCATGGATTCATTAACATCAACATCATTACAATAGCACTGCAATTCACATCCGAACAAAACATATCCAAGCATACTTATCCATTACACATATTTTCTTAGGCACATTTGTGATATTCTTTGCTCAAGGTCATGACAATAAATAGTTCAGTACTATGTTTTAGGAGCTATTTTTTGGAGGGGGGGGGTAGTGGGAGGCCTTACAAGCCCCAAAATACTCAGGACTTACTCTTGGCACTGCAGTAATGTGTCACTCTTGGAGGGACTTGGGAGACCATGTAGGATGCCAGGAATAAATCAAATCTGGGACAGAGTGTGCAAGGCAAGGATCCTGTTTGCTGGACTATCTCTCCAGGCCCTTTTAGGGGGCTGGGTGTAAACTGCCACATTAACCAAAGAAGCTCAAAAGTGCAAAAGAGAACAAGCCAACCCCCACATAAAACAACAAACAATACACACACACACACACACACACACACGAACTTAGCACTAAATAAGTTGTAAAAGCAAAAGTTGCTTGAACTATGAGAATTGAAACAAGAGTGCAGAGCATTCCCTTGTTTAGCCCCAGTTCGAAACCTGTACATGGTGCTGCTCTGTGCACTTTAGCAAATGACTGTGAAAATGTCACAAGTGCTGATTTCAGATCACAAATAAATTTCAGCTAGTAAGTGAATTAGAAAAATAGAGAATCACAAATAATTAATCTTGATGTATATATATATATATGTTTCCATATGTATACATGTAGACAGATGAATACTTTTTTTTTCAACTTAGTAATTTATAAGCATTTCATCCATAGACTGGTTCTTTTAATTTGGGGTCTAAATACTTTGGCTAGAACAATCTACCACACATCTTATAAAAAATTCAATTTATTTCTCATTAATTCTGTGAAATCCTAGAACTTGTAGTCCCCAATTTATATTCCTTCCTGGTTTTTAGTCTAGTTCCTCTCTGAATCTGATTTTTTCCCCTTCTATACAAGATCAGGGTGGGACTCAGTTCCTTTTTTCTAGGTTCTTTCTCAACCCACTCACTCACAGAGAATTTTTATTTTTACAGCAAGTTTTAGGGAATAGAGATCTGGATTTACTATGTTACTGATATCAAACCCAGTTAATTCTCATAAAACCTCTAGGAAAAACTCTTATTTCAAATTTATAGAAAAAAAAGGTAGGAAAGTTAAATAACTTGTCCAAGTTCACAAAATTTGTTTTAGAGTTCAGCCTAGACTTAAGAGGCCAAGATATGTAATTATCATGCTAGGTTTGTTTAGTTCCCAAATTCTCTAACTTTCCTAACAAAAGATGTCCGAATTATTGAGAAGATGCTGTGGCACATAGGGAAAAAAATCTATTATCAAATTAAATGCTAAAAGCATTCCAAGTTATTACTTTTGTTCTTCATGTATTCAGAAATACTTTATATGTTAGAGAATAATTTTAAAAGGATGCAAATTAAAGAAACAAAGTACAGAGGTGGGAATGTAGTCAGATTATAAATGAATAAAAATTCTGATTTCTAGCAAAATAGAGTGTTTTTGATTGAGTGTATAGGCAAAAGTAAATGGATGCTCTCAAGATATAACATGTATGAAAAGTTATTTTATTTTTAATGACTTAACTAAGGCACAATGTAAAGGTGCTTGGTTTGTCATTGTTCTGTTCTTGGTAAATTTATTATTTCAGTTTGCTAATTTGATTTAGTTTAGTTTAGAATTTTAAAACTTTGTCATAAACTCCAAATTTCTCTCAAATTTATTTTCCAATTTTTTAAAAAAAGGTAAGATAGTTTTATTGAGGGAAGATACAAATTAAAGGGAGACTGTGTGATAAGAAAAAGGGCTGGGGGAGAGAGAGAGAGAGAGAGGGAGAGAGAGAGAGAGAGAGAGAGAGAGAGAGAGAGAGAGAGAGAGAGAGAGAGAGAGAGAGAGAGTCTCATAAAGGAAGATAATTAAGTGCCATAAGCTGGGATTTGGGTGACTCCACAGTGGAATGCACCCCCATATCCCCATTTGATCTTTTATAAAAAATTGTTCTTTAAAGAACTGAAAGAGGAACACATACATATTTACAAACTTACTTTAAAAACAAGAAAGATCGTTTAGTACCATCTAGTGGTGTTTAAGTAGATAACAAGTTAGTGCTAGAGTTCCTGAAATACTGTTTGAATCACTTCAATGGAATTTATTAGTTACACATATCTATGATTTAAAAGTGAAATATGACTTGAAAATATGGATGCAATCATCTAAGTTTTCCTGTTTGATACATTTAAAAACAGAATTACACTCTTCCTTTTTTTTTTTTTTTTATTGGGTCACAACTGGCGATGCACAGGGGTTACTCCTGGCTTTGCACTCAGGAATTACTCCTGGCGGTGCTCAGGGGACCATATGGGATGCTGGGAATCGAACCCAGGTCGGCCGAGTGCAAGGCAAACACCCTACCCGCTGTGCTATCGCTCCAGCCCCAACACTCTTTCTTCTAATAAGCGTTGACTTTGTGTCAAATGTGCTTGGTTAATAATGATTCGGCATCCCTCCGGAGCAGGGATGCAGGGCCAGAATGCTGAGCCATCTTCTTCCTGGCTTGAGAAAATTCACTGTATAAGGAAAAGACTGTGGGAAAATACATAAAATGAAAGGAATTGGGCTTTTCAAAATGGGTATTTTTTCCTATTGATTTATGTTTTCTTGATAATATAAATTAAAAATTGTAAATGATATATAAAAAATTGAAATAAAATTCCAAAATATTTCATAAGTAACTACTGGACAATAATCATTTGTTAGGCTACCATCCCCCTCCTGAATTCCTCCTTATTGGTGGCAGAAACTGCAGGGGAGGGGCCAGAAAGATGGTACAGTGGGTAGGGCGCTTATTTTGCTTTGCACACAGCAGACCCAGGTTGATCCCTGGCACTCCACATGGTCTCCCAAACCCCACAAGAAGTGACCCTTAGGTACAAATCCAGGAGTAATCCATGAAAACCATTTTATGTGGCCACCCCCCCACCCAAACACAACAACAGAAAAAAAAAGAGAGAAAAGAAACTGGCAGAGAAGGTTGAAGGCAGTGTTCTATTGAGGGGGTCCTGCCTCAGCCCCACAGCTGAGGCCACTTGCTGGGCACACATCTGTTGCTTGTTTCCTTGAGCTCAATGTCCCAAGATTAAACTAGGATTAATCAATATTCATATGTGAAAATTTATATAATTCTCTTAGTATGCCTAGAAAATAGTACCTGCTTGTGGAAAAATGTCTATAGAAAAGATAGTTTTGGAAAGCAAAGTTAAGTAGCAACTGATGTTAAACTGAAAAACAAGTGCCTCATTTAGATTTTAATTCTGGCTCTGATTCTTACTATCAGGTGGGCTTGAGCAGGATTTCTTCTTTGCTTTGCTTTAGATTTTTGAGTCACACCCTTCAGTGCTTAGGACTTACTCCTGACTCTATGCTCGAGGGTTACTCCTGCTGGTGCCCAATGGATCATATGTGATATTGAGATTTGAACTGGAGTTAACCACATACTAGGCAAATGCTTTAACCCTCTACTAGTCATCCAGACCTCATAAGTCTCTTGATCTCATTATCATTAATTTTTTCTCAATTGTAAACTGGAAATATCTACTTTACATATTTGTTATGGAATTATATTAGATATTGGTACTATTATTTTATTTATCATAGTACACTAGAGTTATGATTGAGATAACTGCCTTATCCAGTGACCTTGGGCTGATCTGATCAAATCACTTGTAGGCATAGACAGGAAATTGTCTACAGGGGGAGGCTGTTCACAGTTGCTGTCCTTGGTTCTGAACAACTATTTCCAAGTCAGACAAGATTGTCCAGAAATCCTAGGATATTGGTGATTTGTGATTCAATCTCTCTCTCTCCCTCTCTCTCACACAAATTCACACACATACACACAACAGGAGGGTTGAGGAGAGGAGGAAAGAAGAGATGAAATGTATTGTGTCTGAAGCAAAACTCTTGATAAGATGGTTGCATTGTTTTCAAATTTAACTGCTTCTTTGCATTTGGAATTAAAGAACTAAAATGTTTTGCAGTCAGCAGAGAATTATATTGGATGTCTAGGAAGAAGCTTATGCAATTCTCCCCTCAAGCTCTCCTGGGCTATTTCCTCACCACTGTAAATAATAACCTTGAGATTAGTTCCTAATTATTAAATTCTAAGTTCTTCTCAGGGTCTTGTGAGGATAAATGGTAATGGAGTTATTTGTAAGCTCAGGCCATCATAAAAATACAATGCACTATATGTCAATAGGAATTTATTTCCCAAAACTCTGGGAACTGGGAGTTGACATCACATGCCTGTCAAGAGGGAAGGAAGGATACCATTCTCTAACATCTCAGACACTAACCAACCCCATTAGGTGGGCATCCCCCTAAATGAGTTCATGTAACCACAATTACTTTTCAGAGGTCCCCTCCTAAAATGTCATATTTTGGGGGCGGCATAGGGCCTTGGTATGAGTTTTGCAAGGACTAATATTTCAGTCCCTAACAGCTTATATAGTGAGTAGTAGAGAAAAGGACAAAAGGCCTCCAATAAAAGAGAGGAAAGGTTGTAACTGGGACTAGCTCTTTTGGCCTCTCTCTCTAAATTCTAGTTCTTGAACATAATTCAACATAACTCAGGCCCTATAAGAGAAATCTGGCATTAGCATATAAAGCTGCCTTGTTGTCTTTATTTACTTAGTCATGCAGTCCTGCTTAGCACAGCAGACACGCAGGCCGACTTGCTGGGACACAGTGACTCAAAGGGGAACACACTGGGATGGAGCCTGAATGTTGGGGAAAGCTTGGGTCTAGTGACACTCAGGGCTAGTGGTGGGAGACCAGCTGACTCTACTCCCTTGAGAAAGAGGCAAACCAGCACCCAGAATGTGAGCCCCTTTGACAGAGAAGATGGATGCATGTTCATATGGCAGAAAAGCAAGTGAGCTTGGCAGATAAACAAGTTGCAAGATGTGTGTGTGTGTGTGGGAAATCAATAACGAGGGTAGCCTATGTTTATTTTTTAATGCTTTTTTTTAGCCCCTGCATTAATTAATCAGTTGTTTAACTACTCTCTTACTACTCTGTTTTGATGTTTGTTTTGCTATTGCTCAATTGTCTTATCTTCAGTTCCTAATTTTGGGGGGATTTCTATGTTAATGAATGAATTGTTCACATACTGTTCTTATAATAGTCCTATTTTGTAATTGATATGTTACTTTGCTAATCGTTTATTTTTGGCTTCTGTATTCAGCTTGCTGGCTTGCTTAGTGTGGGAATGGGAGGTGAACCAAGTCTATAAAAGGTTTGGGAAGACAGTTCCTGCTGCTGCTTTCTGTTCAAATTCTGGGCAAAGAGAACAGTTGCTGATCAGTTAATAAAGAATTCCTGACTTAAACTTTGCCAAGTGCACCTCCCTCCCCGTGCCTATGACACTACTGAGTTTTGGGTGGAGCCCAGATGGACTGTAATTTAATGTAGCACCGTCATCCCATTGTTCATTGATTTGCTCGAGCGGGAACCAGTAACGTCTCCATTGTGAGACTTGTTGTTACTGTTTTTGGCATATTGAATATACCACAGGTAGCTTGCCAGGCTCTGCAGTGTAGGTGGGAAACTCTCGGTAGCTTGCTGGGCTCTCCGAGAGGGATGGAGGGATCCAACCTGTGTTGGCTGCATGCAAGGCAAACACCCTACCCGCTGTGCTATTGCTGCCATAGTACAGTGGGTAGGGCATTTACCTTGCATGCGGCCAACCCGGGTTCTATCCCCAGCATCCCATATGGTCACCCAAGCATGGCCAGGAGTAATTCCTGAGTGCAAAGCCAGGAGTAACACCTGAGTGGATAAATTTGTACCACTGTAGCACTATCGTCCCATTGTTCATTGATTTTCTTGAGCAGGCACCAGTAATGTCTCCATTGTGAGACTTGTTACTGGTTTGGCATATCGAATACGCCACGGGTAGCTTGCCAGGCTCTGCCATGCAGGTGGAATACTCTTAGTAGCATGTCCTAATGCTTGAACTCATATGACACTTGTTCTGTGGTAGCTATTCCAAGCACATTACACATGTTGACTTATTTTAGTGATTGAAGACCCCTAAGGAGTAAAATATTATCATTACATTTTTAGACCTAGCGAAGCTTAAGGGTTCCTCCTGGCTCTGCACTCAGGAATCAACCCGGCAGTGCTTGGGGGACCCTATGGGATGCTGGGGATCGAACCCAGGTTGGCCGTGTGCTAGGCACATGCCTCTGCTGTGCTACTTCTCTGGCACCTAGAGCGATAGGACAGTGGCTAGGGTGTTTGCCTGGCACGTGGCCAACCCGGGTTCGATTCCTGCATCCCTCTCAGAGAGCCCAGCAAGCTACCGAGAGTATCTCGCTCGCATAGCAGAGCCTGGCAAGATACCTGTGGCATATTCAACATGCCCAAAACAGTAACAAGCAAGTCTCACAATGGAGACGTTACTGGTGCCCGCTCGAGCAAATCGATGAGCAGCGAATGACAGTGACAGCAACATTTTTAGACATCTGGAAACTGAAACAAAAATGTTAAGTGAAAAGAGTCAGAAAGAGTGGGATAGATATAGAAAGATTGCATTCATTTGTGAAATATAAAGTAACAGAATAGGAGACTAACACCCAAGAATAGTAGAGATAAGGCCCATGAGGTTTGCCCCATGGCTCGGAAGCCAGCCTCACATGCTGGGAGAAAAGACAGCTCAGATAGAGAAGGGAACACCAAGTAAAGGATGTTTGGAGGACCCACTCTGGTTAAGAGAGGCATGTAGAATGTAGACTGTAGATCGAATACAATGGCCACTCAGTGCCTCTATTGCAAACTATAACACCCAAAAGGATAGAGAGCAAAAGGGAATGCCCTGTCACAGAGGTGGGGTGTGGGAGGGATGGGTTGGTGGTGGTAGGAGAGATGCTAGGACCATTGGTGGTGAAAAATGGGCATTGGTGGAGGGATGGGTACCCGATCATTGTATGACTGAAACGCAAGCATGAAAGTTTGTAAGTCTGTTACTGTACCTCTAGGTAAGGCAGAGAGACAGACTCATTTTTCTGAAGGATTTATGGATACAAATTGGGATGTTGGAGGCATAGGGTAGTCTAGATCTTCTAGATTCCTCATATATTGTCTGTGAAATTCTCAGTTGCTCATTTCATTGATTAAAATTAAAATTGCCGTGTAAGAAACTCTGAGTCTTTGAATCCTCAAACTGAAACAATTTTGTCCCAGGTTATCCTAGTTTTTGGTACTTAATAAGATATGTTCCCCAGTTCCTCCTATTCTAGAGAATTTAAGCATTTGAACTTGTAACTAAACTTCTGATTTTTTTCTAGGAGGAATTGTGTCACAATTGTTCACTCTTCATCTTATTCATATACGATGAATTATTCTTATTCTTCTTCATCATCTTCTATGATCAAAGAGAAAAGCTCTCTAACCCTCCTTCAAAAACCGTTTTATTATTCCACATGATCACAGGAATTAAGTTAATTTGATGATTTACAAGAGCATGCCGTGGTCTGCTAACATACCATTTCTGACTATTAATGTAGTTTTTAATACCTTCATATTAAGCAACCAGTGCTAGATTTTCCCATTTCTCTGAGGGTTTTCTCCTTGTAACTCACACCTGACAGTGTTCAACATCAATAAAAATGTTGACCCCAGAATATAATTTTCATATGTATTAGCTTTCTAGGGCTGCTATAGAAATTACCTTAATTGAGGGTAATAAAACACCAGAGATATATTGTCTCATAACTCTAGAGGCTAGAAGTCCAAAATCAGAATGCTGTCAGGACCAGACTCTCTGTAAAAACTCATGAAATATTTTTCCTAATCTTCCCACATTCTGGTGGCATCTGGATGATGTAGGTTATCTTTGGCTTGAGGTGGTGTGACTCCAATCTTCACCTTTGTATAATAGCCCCTATCCCTCCAACCCCAGATATTTAATAAATACTTCTTTATAAGGGCATCAGTCATTGAATTTAGGGGCTCTCTGAGTCAGATGACCTAATTTTAACTTGACTATTTCTATGCACATCCTTTTCGGGTAAGGGCAAATTCTAACCAGCAATGAGACCAGAAATCACTTGAAATTGATACTTGGGGGGGGTCACATACAAGAGTTTCTGGGCTTGGACAACAGAGCTGGCAGGATTGTGTTTGGCACATGTGGCAACAGTGAAGATTGAATCTGACCTTATACTCACAAGACAGGTGTTACAAACCACTGAAACACTGATCCAGGGCCTCATACTTCTTTTTAATTGAGGTACTTATACACACCTGGACTCTGTGAACAGAGATCACTTGCAGTGCTGGTGATCACAGAGCTGCCAGGCATACACAGCAGAACTGTTGTTCAGGTATGTGGGTGTCACCTGGGATTAAGCACATAGCCTCATTGTTACAAGGTAGGCACCTGAACCAACTCTTTGCTCTGCAAAGCCTTATTATCTTATATAAAGGCCTGAGAATATGCCTATCCTGGGATTATTTCTGGATCTGTCACACCTTAAAGACTGTGATTTTTCTATCACATAAATAATCCACCTGCTTAAGGTAGATTATTTGGAAGAAAACCCACTATAAAGGAAGGATATTTACTTCCTCTTGAGTTTTGTTAGATGTCATACCATATGGCAGAGACAAACACCTTGTGACACAAGGGATGAGCTTACAGTGGGATTTGTTGATGAATTATGGATATCCCTACAGATATTCAGACTCTATCCAACTTGTTTAGTGCTCTAAACAAGTTTAGAGCATGTCCAATCCATGTCTCCTAGACATGTGGAAATAAGGACAGCTGATACCCTCAGGCATCGAGAACCTGTAAAACCTGTTAGTATTATCTGAAATAATGCAGACTATCAGTATCTAGGAACATATTTAGAAATAATCTTTCAAAAATATGGCAGAGAGTGCACTGGTGAAGGGATGGGTTCTCGAATTTTGTATGGGGGAAACATGAGCACAAAAATGTATAAATCTGTAACTGTACCCTCACGTTGATTCACTAATCAAAAATTAATAAATTATTAAAAAAACAACAAAAAATATGGCAGAGAGACATACCTTTTGGCAGAGCAAACATCTTGAATATCTGCCTTGTCTTTAGTCACTCACTCTCTGAGTTATGTGAATTCCCTTCTCTCTTTTAGACATACCAGACTTCTGTACTTTCTTCATGATTAGACAGCTTATCTTTTTCCTTTACCCTATACGATATAATAGCTCTATTAGGATTTAGGACTTTTCTTTGATGAAATTATAGATTGGTTTATAGAAGCCAATAGATTGGCTTATAGAAGAAGGTACATTTGGGATCTACTAGAAGAAAGTATATTTGGGATCTTACTTCTTTGTCCTCTTGAACATGATCACCTAATATACATTGTAACTTACATAGCACAGTTCTTTTAATATTGTGTTTGTATCATTCATCTAATTGAACAGCATCTTTCAGGGGATAAAGATGCTATTTTACATTCCAAGGAGTTCCCTTCCTCTCTAATACCACTGGGGTAGTGGTAATCTTGTTTCTTCTGATCATAGAATAAGAATTTTACTCTTGTTAAAATCCTTTTCACATTAATCATGTAGAAAAGGAATATAAAATATATTATTTTCTTTAGAAGGATATATTTAACAAATAGCAGTGGATTAGAAGAACGTCTTATTTGACATTTTTATAAGAAAATATCAGTTTAGTTAAATTTCTTTCCCTTCCAAATGTGCTTAAATGTTCCTTATGAATTTCAGTTTATTTTTGAATAAAATTATATCAAGGAGGTAATCATATTTCTGCTGTCTTATAAGGATATTAAACAATACAGTTTTATTCTAAAGTGGGAAAATCACACAAAGGAATACATATTTATTGCAAAAGAAGTAAACTTGAAACTTTTTTAAGGAATTTTACTTTCAGATATTTGAAATTATAGGGCAAAATATACCCTAAGGGCCCAAATGGGATATGTCTGCTAGTAAAGTAAGTCAGTGCTCTTCCATATATATTGGAAAATCAATATTCCTATAGGGAAAAATACATTTTCTTTGCTCGTTAATGTGTTTTCTTCATCTCACTCATAAATGAAATTGGATGATTTCCAAATACCTGATTAAATCACATCTTACTTTGATGTGATCTTAGAGGTAACTTAAGAATATCAATGAGGGACCCTCTGGTCCTAAAGACTATGATCCCAGAGGTCTTCTAACCCATTTTAGCACCCAGAGCGGCTTCTTACAGAAATGCATCTAGACTGAGCTGTGCTACAACCCCGTGCCGCCCGGGGAGGGATTTTTCCTCTTTACCCTGTTTTTCTGCGCGGAAAATGGCGGTGGCAGCAACACCCACGTGGCAAGAGCCACCTTCTAAGACTCCCAACCCAGAGATATGAATTTTGCAGTTTTGTGGCCCTTAGGTGATCATGGGAAGCAGGTATTACCAGCACGCCCTTGGCCCAGATAAGATCCAGAGCTGCTGAGCGTGTAACGGACCCTCTGCTCCTAAAGACTATGATCCCAGGGGTCTTCTAATCCATTTCGGCACCCAGAGTGGCTTCTTACAGAAATGCATCTAGACTGTGAACTGAGCTAAAATATCAGAAATCCAAAACCTGAGCTCATAGAGTCTTTATTCTCAGCAATGAAAAGAAATTATTAAATGATGCCTTTTCAGCAGGCCTGATTGTTGGGGGAAAATTCTAAACAATAATAGTGAGCTTTCTATTGAAATATTGAACGTATTCAAAGTATAGAGAAAATAAAGTGAAGATCATTACCTACTTTGGTGGGGGCTGGGTGAGAGGGGGTATTTTGGGGTTCTTGGTGGTGGAACATCTGCACTGGTGAAGGGATGGGGGTTCAATCATTGTATGACTGAGACTTAAACCTGAAAGCTTTATATTTTTTCAAGGCGATTCAATCAAATAAAAACTTAAAAAAGAATATCAATGCCTTTGACCTGAAATAAATTAAAAAATATAAAATAAAAATTTTAATAATACTTGATAAATATGGGCTGGAGCGATAGCACAGCGGGTAGGGCATTTGCCTTGAATGCGGCTAACCTGGGTTCGATTCCTCCATCCCTTTCAGAGAGCCCGGCAAGCTACCAATAGTATCTCGCCCGCAAAACAGAGCCTGGCAAGCTATCTCTGGCGTATTTGATATGGCAAAAACAGTAACAACAAGTCTCAATGGAGGCATTTCTGGTGCCCGCTCGAGCAAATCGATGAACAACAGGATGACAGTGCTACAGTGCTACGGATAAATATGCATCGAGGTCACTTATTTCTAAATATTAACTTTAAGGGAGACAGTATATGTAATTACTCAGTTAAAGTAAGGGTAGAATGACCATGTTATTATTATCTGTTTCATTAAGAAATATTAAAAAAATTTATAGAAAATGAATAAAGTGAATTTTCCAAACATATACATATAGGTTAAGAAAATAATGACTATGTCATAATATTTAGGTTAACTAGGTGGAGATGTCTATGTAGATTGAATGAATCTGAGAAAATAATTTGAGGGAGGAAGTAGGCAGTGAAAAGTTGAAAGGTGCAGGAAGTGGCCCAGTCATAGAATCTTGAAAAAGGGACTTCATTTCCTTTGTGATCACCCCTAACGGACACAGAACTCTGGATTTTGAATATCAGCAGTCAAGTCAACAAGATATTTTCATGTTTCTCAATTTTCTGAGTGTTTGGGATGAGAAGAGCCCAGAGTGAGAGACATTATCATTCCTGACACTGAATCAGCTGTCACAACTGATGACTCTGATCATCAGATAAGAGCTGTAGCACTGTCGTCCAATTGTTCATTGATTTGCTCGAGTGGGCACCAGTAACGTCTCCATTGTGAGACTTGTTACTGTTTTTGGCATATCAAATACACCACGGGTAACTTGTCAGGCTCTGCCGTGCGGGTGGGATTCTCTCAGTAGCTTGTCGGGTTCTCCGAGAAGGATGGAAGAATTGAACCCGGACAGCCGCATGCAAGGCAAATGCCCTACCTGCTGTGCTATTGCTCCCGTCCAAAGAGCTATCCAAAGGTAAACCAGGAAGCCCAGGACAGACCAGTACAGGCCAGTTATCAACATACCTGTAATACTAGCTAAGCACACTCATACTCCTTGCCCTTCATTGTGAGTGTGTGCATATGTGAGCAGGTGGAGGTGGCATAGAGGGCAAAGTTTGAAGGGAATGTTCTTTAGAGAAAGCACAGATTGTTAGATATTGAAAGTCAGGTAATTTGTGTCATGATCACATGGTTTAGCTTATGCATGGCTAGGAGGATGAAAGGTGAGTTATGCAGATCAAGCTCATTTATCCATATATAAATCCTGAGATATTGAGATTCCAAATGTTATCCTCCCTATTTGTCTGTCTCCCCAGGTGCTCTTTCAGTGCCTAAACTGGGGAACATAAATTTTCTGGAGAGTGACCAACTGTGGTATGTCTAGGAGGTCCCTAACACCTCTTACTTGCCCTGGATTTTTGGCAACATTTTGCAGAGCTCCAATGAGAAGATTGTTGAGGAGATGATCAATAGATTCAATTCTAACTTCTTACACAAGTGGCAGGTGCTCTCCTGTATTACTATCAAAGTCAGTGCAGGTAAATGGTGAGAAAAAGGGCAAGGATCCCCAAATCCAGGAACTAGAGTTGGACAGAGAACCCAGACTCATACCAAAAATTTCTACTGGGGCCTTTCAATGCTTTTCCCATAAAAATGTCTCACAACCCATATTCAGAGTAAGCCAGACTTGAAATCTCTCTATGCCAGCCATGTGGCAGAAAGAAACATCCTTACAGATTTCTTAGGATAGAAGACAAAACATTTAATGCTGCTTACACTTTTTGCCATGTCCATAGTGTCTTTGTGCTTTTCTTTTTTTTTTAACCTCCTAGCACCAGGTATCCTGTGCAGCAGTTAGCTTTACTATTCTTTCATGCTTTCTCCAAGATTTCAGATCATTACACTAACTAGAGTAATTTAACACAGAAAGAAGTGATTGGACTTAAGTTGTTTATCAACTTGTGATCTCAGAGATTACACCATGCCAGAAAAGGAGGCTAGCCAGCTTAGAAGTTGTGACATTACTTGTCTTCATAATATCCCACAAAGAGGGTCATTTGCTACAGAAGGTCAACCTTTCAATGCGCTTGGATCTTGGCATAGTCATACTAATTTCAGCAATGTAGGAGTGAATATTTTATGTTCGAACAGACACGGTTGTAGGCTTCCCAAACCAAGAACCACAGGAAGGGTAGAAGAACTCAGGTTTTCCTTGTCCCTTGGTATTTGTAGAATGTACAGAACATCAATAAGAAACTAACGCATAAGTTTGACTATGCCCTTTCAGTAGACAAAGGGAAATAGGATCTAGTAACCCAAAATAGTCAACATATTTGGGGTAAGGCTTGGTAGCATGGGGCCCACACACCCAGGATGCTTGGACAGCCTGGGTGGGCACAGAACCTGGAGTTGAATCTGACATCTCCCCCAGAGACCTCCAAGGGGTGTAGTTCCTCTAGAGTTTTCCTTCTATATGACGTCACGAACAAACCATGTCTCAGGTAGTTAGAGACTGTCCTAGAACTTATGCTTCAGAGTGTTCTCAGTTCACATCTGCATGATCATGAGAATAAATACTATCTTCTGTTTCCTCCTGCCTACAGAGGGGTTATTTGTTGATGACTAACTGGGAGATGCTTTTAATAAAAAACATTATTCTGAGAAATATTATTTCAATTCAGATAAAACGCACCTTAGAGGTATCACATGTTTTTAAAAACCACTTCCCCTCTTCATAAATCAAGCAGATTTTTATTAAATTTTTTTTTTTTGCTTTTGGGTCATACCCAGCGTTGCACAGGGGTTACTCCTGGCTCATGCACTCAGGAATTACTCCTGGTGGTGCTTGGGGGACCATATGGGATGCTGGGAATCGAACCCGGGTCAGACGCATGCAAGGCAAATGCCCTACCTGCTCTGCTATTGCTCCAGCCCCTCAAGCAGATTTTTAAAATTTAGAAAATAGTTGGTACTCATATTCTTCCTCTTCATAAATTCTTGAGTATTCATGGGTTGTTTCTGGAAAAGCATGTAGGGAGTAATTTTTATTTAAGTTGCTAGCCTTTTATCTTTATCTAGTGTCACCATGAAACTTCCTTCCAGCTGTAGAAAATAAGCAAGGGCTCATGCAATTGCTTTCCACCTCTCTCTACTACCACCCCTAAAGCTGGAGCCTGAGTCAGGTACTGAGTTGTAAATTGGTTTCTTCAATCTCTCTGGGCTTCAGTCATTAATTCTGTTTCAGTGACCAATTTCATTTTATGTATGAAAATTGATTGGGTCAAATTGGAGAATGTCAAGAATTTACTTGTATCACTTGTCATCCCCTTGATCTTCGATTTGCTCAAATGGGCGCCAGTAACATCTCCATTCATCCCTTTCGTGTGCTAGTGTAGCCCAATGGTATCTGCTTGCTCCAGGAACAGGAAGAGCCTCAAACCGTTCATTCAGGGTTTGACAAAGAAGTCTGACCATCTTGTTGTTGGGCGGACATGCAGTCTTTTGATGTCCTATGGAACAGTTGGTAACAGTTCTAGTCCAGTGGTCATCTCTGAATCGCATTAAGTGTCCGGCCCATCTAATTTTTGATGCCTTGGCAAACGAGACAGCATCCCTGATTCTTGATCATCAATGGAGGTCAGAACTTCAGATTCCTTCTCTCACTTGAGTAAAATATGATACTCCAAGCATAGCTCTTTTGATTCCTCTTTGGGAGACAGGAATAGCGTTCTCATCCTGTTTTCATAGGACCAAGGTCTCTGAGGCGTATGTTAGTGCAGAAAGAACGGTGGAGTCGAAAAGATGTGCCCAGAGCCAGAGGTTCTTTGTCCTCTTCACCACTTCTTTGACTCTCTTGAAGGCGTTTCATGCTGCTCTCTTCCTCCTGCGCAGTTCTGGTGCCAAGTTGTTCCTCATTTTGAGTTCTCAACTCAGGTATACATAGCTGCTGCATTCGGAGATGTTTGTTCCATTGAGAGCAAATGGAACATCAGGGACTAGTTCGTTTTTCATGAATATAGTTTTGCTGAGATTCAGCTGTAGTCTGACCTTTCCACACTCGTGGTCGAAGTCGGCCAGCATTTGTGCTGCTTGGCTAATGTTTGGTGTTATTAAAATGATGTCATCAGCAAAGCAGAGGTGGTGTAGTTGCCGACTGTCTATCTGCAGTCCCATTCCTTCTCATTCCAGTCGTTGCATGACAGTCTCGAGGGTGGCACTGAAGAGTTTTGGTGAAATGGTACCATCCTTCTGAACTCCTCTCTTTATGTCAATGATCACTTCCTTGTAGAATGGTGAGATCCTGGTGGTGAATCCATAATACAGCTTGTGATGTACTGAGGATCTTGGTGTACTGAGTTTGAATGCCCTGTTTGGCTAGGGCTTTGATGAGCACTTCAGTCTCAACAGAATCGAAGATTTTCTTTAAATCGATGAACAGAGTGGCATCTTGAACTCTCTCGAAACTTCAATGAGCTCAGTCACTGTGTGGATATGGTCGATCATGTTGAATCTTTTTCGGAACCCGGGTTGCTCCCATGGTTGTCCTTTGTCTAGTGTTCTACCTATTCTATTCAGGATGACTCGAGTGAACAACTTGTAGATGACAGACAGCAGGCAGATTGGGTGATAGTTCCCTGATGTCGTGGATGTTTCCCTTTTTGTATAACAGAACGGTCCTGCTGGTTTTCCATTGGGTGGAACGTTGCATACGGACAGGTAGTGTGTGAAGAGCCGAGCCAGTGTATTGATGAGTACTGGCACCAGATTCTTCAGGTGTTTGGTCTGACCTTGTCTGGACCAGGTGCTGTACACGTCTTTACCAATGAAATGGCGTGTCGGATTTTGGGACATTGGGAACGACATATCCATCCTGCGGGATTTGGTGTGTGGGCAGGTGGATGTGGCTGTCAAAGAGATCCGAGTAGAAGTCGTGAATAATCCTCTCCACTACCCTTCTGGAAGATGTGATAGATCCATCAGGACATCGGAGGGCAGTCATCTTGGTCTTGTAGTTTGCGAAGGACAACCGAGCATTGCAAATACTTTTCCTGGCTTCTGCTGCATCAGCCCACACTTCTGCTCTTCTCTCTTTGAGGTCTTCCTTTGTCGCTTCTCTGCACAGCTTTTTGAGCTCGGACATTAGTTTGTGGTTGCCTGAGACCCGTGCCAAACCACATTGGCGAATGAGCTCGAGAGTTTCCGAAGACAGGTGTCTGTTTGTGGCCTTCCCACTCTCGACATTCTTTGAGCAGTCATGGAGTTGATTGTATTCCTCATTGATGTTGTCAACGATGGCATCTTTCCATGTTGCCACAATAGTGCCAAAGAGCTCCCAGATGGTGGTCATTCTGGGAGTTCCTTCTTAAACTTAACTTTGCAGACGTTTCTCCCCGCTCTGTGAAGTAGAATTTTACACGAAAGAGATGGTGGTCTGATCCCATTTGAAATTTTAGGACAACAGCAACATCAGTCAGGCAAAACCTACGATTGAATATGACGTGGTCAATTTTGTTGTGAAATTGTCTACTGGGGGACTCCATGTCCAACGTTTAGATTCAGCCTTCTCAAACTGTGAGTTACCATGGATAGTCTTGGTCGACATAATAAACTCAGACAGTCTCTCACCTTGTTTGTTCCATTTTAGGCCATGGGTCCCAATGTGGAGTTCTTTGGGTGACCTTCTCGGTCCTATCTTGGCATTAAAATCACCAACAATGATCTTGTAGAAGGTGTGATCTTCTTTATAGAACTTCTCCAGCTCCATGTAGAACTTCTCCTTATCTTCTTCATCATAGTTGGATGTTGGTGCATAGACGAAGATAGAAATTGCCGGCAGTGAGCCACATCTATTCAAGCATAATTGTCTGATTCTGGTTATTAAGTATTCGAATGAATCAATGCTTATGGCCAAGTTCGTGTTGACAAGGACACCAATACCACTGACGCCTCTGTTGTCACATGTTCCGAGGAACAGTTCTTTTCCAGTGTCGAAAATGGCGTGATGTGATCAATGCCTTCTCATTTTGGTCAGATCAATGATGTTGTACTTGATCTTCTGCACTTGCACCATCAGGTTTTCAATGTAAGCTTCTGATGCCAGTGTACGTGTGTTGAAAGTACAGACAGTCATTTTAGTCTTTCTTTGTTTTGGCAGTCTAGTTCGTCCCTGAGACTTTATCAGCCTCTCCTTGCTCATCCTTCTTAACGCTGCCATATTGGGGGCTCTTTTGGTGTCAGTCAAATGAGGCCCATTGTTGTTACTGTTTTTGACATATCGAATATGCCACGGGTAGCTTGCCAGGCTCTGGCATGAGGGCGGGGTACTCTCGGTAGCTTGCCAGGTTCTCCGAGAGGGAAGGAGACTTTTAGGGAGGCCTCCAATTGTCCTTACAGGTGTTCCCATGGTTCACACCATATTTGAACCCCATTAAATATGGTGCGGAAATTATGGAAAATGGGTATTAAGTGCCTTATGGTGTGTTGCAGCTACATGGTCCAGAAAGAGACCTGGAGCATGGCAGTGGCTGTGTGGTGGAGGTAGTGGAGGTCTGCTGGTACGGTATTTATCTGGCTCTGGTAGGGTGGGGCATCTGGGTTTGACTCCTGGAGCACTGGAGATTGGAGGAGGCAGACAGAGGATGTTGTTTCTGGGTCTTGTTGAGCCTGGAATCCAAGCTGTCAAAGTTCTGCTTTACCTGGTTCTGTGGGGCTTCACTCATGTGTGAGTTTGGCCTGAGTGTCTGAAAAGTGGCCTGGAGCATGGCAGTGGCTGGGTAGTGGAGGTAGTGGAGGTCTGCCAGTGAGGATTTTACTTACAGTAAAAAAAAAAAAAGAACTGTGCCTAGTGGAATCACAACTAATCAAGACAGAGATACCAGATAGACATGGTAATGAAAGCCCAGCACCATCAACAAGAAAGATTTTCTTCAATTCTGTGGGGACTTTAATGCTGAGAGGAACCCAGTGAAAAATTTGGGTGGTTTGATTGAATTGGCAGGAAGAAGTGTTCTGGTGCATAGGAAGTCCAGTTCTAGGCCTTTCTCTTCACCCTGGAAGGCTCCTCCAACACCCAACTTCCTCTCTCTTTTCTGGATCTAGGAAAATAAATTTATGACAGTATCATGTTTCTTCATGTGGCTGCTTGAAAATTACATCCTGGAGCCTGAAGAGTAACTTGGAGTCTAGTTTCAGACATGGAGTGACTCAGAGAATGAGAAGCAAGGAAAGACAGCTATGAATGGGCCAGGAAAGGGTCGACTAGGAGCCAGGCCAGTGAAGTGTCTAGGGTCCTAGGGATAGTCCTAGATCTGGTTGAAAGTTTCAACTCCTACAATACTTTTCCATCGCTCCCAGAATAAATTCTAACTCCTGTCTGTCTTGACCCCAGACTGTCTCTCCAACATAATCCTTTTAGCTCTTCTCATTCCCATAAGCTAACCCCCAGTTTGTTCTGTGTGCTGCTATTATAATAATCCAAGAAGATGGGTTCATTCTGGAGATTGCATTGCAATGTCCCAGGTCGACAAGGTGGGGCCATTCAGAGAGGGCAATACCCCAGTGAGAGAAAGGTGAGGCAACGGAGTTGTTGACTTCTTTCACTAAGAATTTAAATGGCAAGAACAGATAATGATCTGACTGTGCAAGAAGAGAGGGTTGCTGGAACCCGCACTTAGGAGGAGAGACCGCTCCCTTTCCATGGACTGAGGAATTCTCTGGATGTCCATTGCTGTTTTTCAGCTTGCCTGTTTCCTCCCTCTTCATGGGTCATACTGCTCCCTCAAACATTTAGTACTAACTGAATTATATTCTCGTTGTTTTGTTGTGAAGTGGACCCCTCCAATAATATCACATCAAAGCTATATGCAATTGGTTTGAATCACAAAGTGAAACCTGTTCATGTCAAGATGATAGCACTTAATCTCACACAGTCCCAGTGTCCTTTTTAGCTTTTGGTTGTTCCTGACTCAGGGTCTTTTGTGACTCTTCCCTCATGTCTCAGCTTAAGGATCACCCACTCAGAGGAGCCCTCCCTGACTACTACCTTTGACTCTAGATTTCATTTCTATTTGCTTCCCTTCTGGCTTCAATTGTAGCACTGTCTGTAGCACTGTCATCCCGTTGTTCATCGATTTGCTCGACCGGGCACCAGTAATGTCTCCATTCTGAGACTTGTTACTGTTTTTGGCATATTGAATATGCCACGGGTAGCTTGCCAGGCTCTGCTGTGCGGGTGGGATATTCTCGGTAGCTTGCCAGGCTCTCCGAGAGGGATGGAGGAATTGAACCTGGGTCGGCTGTGTGCAAGGCAAACACTCTACCTACTGTGCTATTGTCCCAGTCTCTGGTTTCAACTATAGTCTAAAAATATGTTTGCTATTGGTATATTTGTCTCTTATGCTTCTGTCTCTGGGCTGGAGCGATAGCACAGCAGGTAGGGTGTTTTCTTTGCATGTGGCTGACCTGGGTTTGATTCCTCTGCCCCTCTCAGAGAGCCTGGCAAGCTACCAATAGTATCCCACCCGCACAGCAGAGCCTGGCAAGCTACCTGTGGCATATTCAGTATGCCAAAAACAATAACAAGTCTCACAATGGAGACGTTACTGGTGCCCGCTTAAGCAAATCGATGAGCAACGGGATGATAGTGATAGTGCCTGTCTTTTATGTTTCCTTCACTATACTGCAAGTTCCATTGGGAACAGAATTGAATCTAGCAGAATGTATGCACCTGCTAGTGCACACACGTTCATGTGCGTGCACGTGTGCGCTCGTTCATGCACACATACACACACTGAATGCCAGATAGGATCACAGGCATATTTACATTCTGGCAGGAGCACACACA
The DNA here is from genome assembly GCF_027595985.1 of Sorex araneus. Lineage (NCBI taxonomy): Eukaryota > Metazoa > Chordata > Mammalia > Eulipotyphla > Soricidae > Sorex > Sorex araneus. Next base: position 58,781,122 of record NC_073312.1, on the reverse strand, counting down.
CATGCACACATACACACATTAGTGATCACAATAGCACATTTTTGCTGAGGGCCTACTGTATACCTCATACATGTAGCTCACCACTGACACAACCTGTGCCAACCACCTTCTTCAATAATTATATCCCTCAGAAAACTGTCCCAGTAAACACATAGGCTCACATTGAACTGACACTAGGTGCAAGGAGCTTCTGGTCCAACCACTAGAGAAGCTACATGAAGCACTTCCAACCTACTGAGGAAGGAAGTAGGCTTTGGCTTGGAAGGGCTGGGCCAGGAGATCCAAGGTGCTGCTGATATAGTGGAATGATCTACAGGAGTATCTGTAAACTCTCGTCTTTTCTTGGAGTTAGTGATGCTTCTTTCCCCCTCTCTTCCCCCAGACCCTGTTCTGGCATAATTCCCCAGAGTCAGACTGGCAAATGCAGTTTATTGCCTGACCCAAACCCCTCCAAACCCACCTACCTGTGCAGAGTATTGAGATGGGCAAAGGCACAGGGCTGGAACACATAAAGCCTAGACTGGACTAGCTCTGGCCCCTCTGGGTGAGTCTGGACACATAGGGGAGCATTTCCACTTTGGGGTCTTTTTGGGCTACACTCAGATGACTTCTAATTTGAGATTAATTACACTTGCCCTAATGTAGTTCTCCAGGAGGTGCAAGATCCTCAGGACACTTTAATACATTTTTTCCCCCTGAGTATTGTTTTGATAGCTTAAAAAATCACATTTTCCTGACATCACACCTGCCCAGAGTGCTATGTTTTGTGCTCATATAAATGAGGAGTTGGGCCTGAGAGCTAGTACAGGGGCAAAGGTGTTTTCCTTGCATGGCGCTATCCCTGGTTTGATGCCCAACACCTCACAGTCCTTCAGGAACTGTTGGGAGTAACCCTTGAGTCCAGAGCTAATAGTAGCCTCTGGGCTAATAGTAGCCCAGAGCTAACATGAGCTCTGCCATGTGTGAGTCAAAAAACAAACAAAAAATTGTTTCTATTGAGCAATGTGGCTTGGCAGGCATAGAAGGCAAGAGGGTTCTGGTGCCACACCAATGGTTGGTGAGAACATCTACAAGAGGTCCTCTGGTAGGTGACTGAACACAGACAAGTATGGACAGCAGACTGTTTATTTCCTGCTCAATATGGCCTTTCTCCAAGCCATGTTTGCTTTTAGTTGAGATATTATTTATTGACATAAGTTACATATCATACAATTCAGACGTGAAATTGTGTCAGTGACTTTTATTATATTCACAAGGTTGTGCAGTAACTCCCCTATCTAAATCCAGAACATTTTCATCACCCCCACCAAAGACATCCCTTAGAAATATCTTCCCACTTCCCTCTCCTCTGTGCCCTTCACAGCCACTAAACAACCATCTCTCTATTTTTGTGGATTTTTCTCTTCTGTAGATGTTTATTTTTGGACTGTTAATTTAGTTTTTGTGCAAACCAAACAATATGGGAGTACGATTTTGCTTTATACATCCTATTTAAAGGTCACTTTTTTATTCTGATAAAATCACATGAAGTTTTTTATTGTGTGCATTTACAGTGTGCAATTTAGTGGTATTGTTTTGTTTTTTACTGTGTTATATACCCATAAGCACTATTTCTAGAGCTTTTTGATACTAAGCTTTAACCCATAATACAACAAGTCATTTCCCATTTCCATCCCTTTTTGTCCACTTATCTGCTTTTATTGGGGTCAAGGATTGAACCCAGGGTTCTATAGATTCATTTTTGTATTGGTAAATTAGAAAATAAGAGGAGAACTTTAGAGCACCAATAGAAATTAGCCAAGGGCTCTATTTGTGGTCTAAATCAACAAAGCTCTGGGAAACAGAGGAGGCTGAGGGGGGTGGCGCCGACTCAGAGCTCTCCTCTAGCTGGCCATGAGTTTATTTCTCAAATAGTTGTCTCAGAAACAAGAGCTTAAGTCAGACACTCACATTTCAAAGCCTACAGGAACCCTCAGTGCTTACCCTGCAGTCTACACTGTGATGCCAAGACCTCAGAGTTGGTCCCGATGCTATCAGCCGCCTTGATGTCAGATCTGCTAAAGTCAAGAATAGGGCAGGAACTGGAGGGGTAGTATAGGGCATAGGGCCCTTGCCATGCTCAGGGCTTATGTGAATTTAATTCTGGCCACTGCGTTTGATCCTCTGCGCTCCATCAGAAGTGCTCCTTGAGCACAGAGCCAAGTGTAAGACTGAGTACTGCAGGGTGTGGCTCCCAAACAAAACATGGGAAAAGAGTAGGGCCTGCTGTAACCCAGAAACTTTATATTTAAAAAGTATTATAGCACTGGGACTGGGGAAGATTGAACCATACACGATGCCACCTGGTACCACTGAACTACATACTCCACGTTTCAGATCTTACTAGATATCTCGCGTTCACACGCGCGCCACCCTCACTTTTCACCCACAACCAAAGTGGACGCTTCAGAAATTCCAGGTGGTACCCCCCGAACCTGCGCTGACCTTGACTGACTGGCTTGCACGGGCCACGATGGCTGTGCTTATGGCTGCGTTTTTGGTGAGGGGGAAGCTGCAAGTGTGTGTGTGTGTGTGTGTGTGTGTGTGTGTGTGTGTGTGTGTGTGTGTGTTGGAGGGGGGGAATGAAAGCCAGTGCCGGCGATCAAGCTTAAGCCTCTCTTTTAAATCTATCTGAGATGACTGCACGACTTTCGGAATCCCCCCGCCCGACTTCCCTAGTCGGAGGGTGGAGGGCTTATCGGGTGGGTGTGGATGAGAGAAAGAGACTGAGAACGGACACGGCGGGGAGGGCTGGGGAGGGAAGGGGAGGGGAAGGGAGGGCGGCTGGAGCCCGTGGCCGTGGCGGCTCCAGAGCTTCCTGGGAGTTGTGGTCCGTGACCCAGGGGTTTGGTTTCATTTTTCTTCCCCCCCCCATCCCCAAAACAAAAACAAAAACAAAAACAAAAACAAAAACAAAACACACAGACACACAGACACACACACACACACACACACACACAAGCATTATAGCATTAAAGCATCATATGCTGTAATAGTGATACAGATGTTACTGGTGGAGGTTCCCTGGGTGATTTATGTGAAGTGAAGAGGAGAAAGGCGGCAGCTTCTCAGAGAAAGAAATCTGGCGTTTTCTCTCTATCTACCGCTGACACTCTAGAGAGAGACTGGGGGAAAATCCAAGGCTGGTCAAAGTCAGCTGTGAGCCCCTGCAGGGCATGACATCACCTTCCACCAGCCCCACAAGACTGCACCTGTCTGTGTGCTCCTTGCGGGTTGATCTCTGCCACCTGATTGCCCAGGAGCTGCAGGCTCAGGCTGGAGCCTAGAATTGCATGTTGTAGTAAAGGCAAGTCAGGCTTAGACCTTTCCCAGGCTTTTCAAGTCCATCACTGTTGTCTTGCAGAAAAGAATTTTAGAAGGAGAAAAGTAAAACAAGTTCCATGGGGAACAAAAAAAGAGCTGGGAACAGAAGTTAAGACTTGTGCTCAAGAGAGAACATGGGGGGCTGGAGCAATAGCACAGCGGGTAGGGCGTTTGCCTTGCATGCGGCAGACCTGGGTTCGATTCCCAGCATCCCATATGGTCCCCCGAGCACCTACAGGAGTAATTCCTGAATGCATGAGCCAGAAGTAACCCCTGTGCATCCCTGGGTGTGACCCAAACCCCCCCTCCAAAAAAAGAGAGAGAGAGAGAGAGAGAGAGAGAGAGAGAGAGAGAACATGGGCTTCTGCAGAGTGGAAAGAGCCAATGTAGCACTGTAGGGAAGGTTCGGTGTGTTAATATCCCACACCTGCCTCTGTTCCCAATTTCTTTCACAAACAGGAGTTAAGGGGACTTCAGTGGTCCATTTTTGTGTTCAGTAGCACTTTGTCCTCTGACACTTCTCCTCTAGGTGGTCCATCCATGTTTGGGATTCTGCATTTCAATGGCTTTCCAGGACATTTTTTTGTGTGTGTGTTTGCTTTTTTTAGTTTTTGTGTTTGCTTTTTTTAGTTTTTGTGTTTGCTTTCTAGCTACATTCAGCTAGAGGCATACTCCTGGGTCTCTGCTCAGGGATCACTTCTGGAGGTGGGGGGCTCAGGGAACAATATGGGGTACTGAGGATTGAAACCGGGTTGCTTGTGTGCAAGTAGCACCTTATGCTTTGTGGTTCAGGCCCTTGAGATGGGTCTTTTTTGTCTCAAAGACCTCCATGCCCTGGCTTGTGGATGGATCCCTATGGTTTTCTTCACATGATCTTCCTCAGTGGGTGCCCTAAAAGAGATAATAAAAAGTGAGTTTTAAGTTGCCTCTTATTAATATCACTTAAAATTAATTGCATCATATATTACGGTGGACTGGAGTGATAGCACAGTGGGTAGGGCGTTTGCCTTGCATGTGACCATCCCAGCTTCGATTCCTCCATCCCACTTGGAGAGCCGGCACGCTACCGAGAGTATCCCGCCCGCACGGTAGAGCCTGGCAAGCTACCCGTGGCATACTCGATATGCCAAAAACAGTAAAAACGAGTCTCACAATGGAGACGTTACTGGTGCCCGCTTGAGTAAATTGATGAACAATGGGAAGACAGTGCTAGAGTGCTACAGATATTAAGGTACCATGATTTATATAGTTATTCTTAGCTGAGTTTTAGGTGTACAATGTTTCAATACCAATTCCCTTACTAATGTGGACTTTCCTCTCTCACCATCCCCCAGTCTGTACTTTGACAGGCACATTCTAAAATTTGGTATAGTTTGGATTTCATACTTATGGATTGTTGGCTCTGTTTAGATATACACATATCCCCTCTACACTACCAATATGCTCGAGGCTCCCGAACCTTACCCCTGTCACCTCCCATCCCTCTATTTATCTTCTAGATTTCTTTCCTTCCCTGCCCTTCTTATTTCTATGCTAAAGGGTCAGTCGTCTAACCACAGGTGTGGTGAACTTGACTCCATTAAGGAAAGGTAACTAGGAGAGAATCATTTTTTGTCCTCTGCAATTCTTTTAATTTCATATTTCTCTGTTCCTGGCATGGTGCTTAGGGGTCATCCCCTGTGGTACTGGGGAGACTGTGCAGTGCCAGGGATAGAACCCAGGGCTCTACCCTGCAGAACATGTGCTCCAATACTCTAAATTATCTCCTTGACCCTGTATTTTAAAATACTTCTTACCAGTGAATGCTCTTTTTCCTTTCTTTTTTTCTTTTTTGATTTTTAGGTCACACCCTGCAATGCACAGAGGTTAGTCCTGGCTCTGCACTCAGGAATTACTCCTGGCAGTGCTCAGGGGACCATATGGGATGCTGGGAATTGAACCCGGGTCGGCCACGTGTAAGGCAAATGCTCTACCCGCTGTGCTATTGCTCCAGCCCCGTGAATGCTCCTTTATTCCATGCTTTAGGCATTTCAGAAAGGTACCCATTTGGGTGCTTTCAGGTTCCAATTTTGTTTTTTCTTGAGACTTGCATCTTCACTTCTTGATTAGTGGTGAATTGTATTATAGGTTCTGCAGTTTCAGCATGATGCCAGGCTTTGTTGTTGTTGTTGTTCAAGAGCTGCTGGTTGAAGGGCAGATGTAGGAACCAGGTCTGAATAAAAACCCAGGATCCATTTTGTTGTTTGTATAGGAAACTCCTTTTCTCTACACCCAGGTCTAGATTTGGGAATCTAAATTCATCCAGACAACTGAAGACTCATGGCTTATTCATAGTCCTTTAGGTTTAAATAGACCTGAGGTCTAAGAGAGAACCTAGAAGACAAAACTGTTGCAGGATTACTTGTAGCCTGAAAGTAGCGTTTATTGGAAATATGAGCAGGCTTGCTTGGGAGAGAACTTTGATCAGTGTCCACAGTTGGGCAGGTTCATATAACTGCTCCAACTTCCCCAGTCAAGACTGCCGTTTCCTCTTGTCATTAAGAGTAAATGAGGGGGCTAGGGAGAATTAACATTATCAAAATGGCAATACTTCCCAAAGCACTGTACAGATTTAATGTGGTCCCTATTAGGATACCCATGACATTTTTCAAAGAAATAGACAAAACAGTACTGAAATTCATATGGAAAAATAAACCCACATGAATAACTAAAGCAACCCTTGGGAAAAAAGAAGATGAGGGCATCATCTTTCCCAACTTCAAACTGTGCTACAGAGTAGTAGTCATTAAAACAGCATGGTATTAGAATAGAAACAAACCCACAGACCAATAGAACAGAGTTGAATATTTTGTCACAGACTCTAAAATATATGATCACCTAGTCTTTGATAAAGGAGCAAGAAATGTGAAGTGGATCAAGAAAAGCCTCTTCAACAAGTGGTGCTGAGAAAATTGGACAGCTACCTGCAAAAAAGTTGAACTCTGACCTCTGTCTAATGTCAGGCACAAAAGTCAGATCAACAATGAGATATCATCTCACACCACAGATAGGGGCACACATTCAAAAGAACAAAAGCAACCAGTGTTGGTGTGGATGAGGGGATAAAGGGATGCTCTTTCACTCTTGGTGGGTATGCCAACTGTTCAGCCATTTTGGAAAACAATATGGGTATTCCTTCAAAAACTGGAAATTGAGCTTCCATATAGAATAATAGAGTAAGAGACTAACACCCAAGAATAGTGGAAATAAGTACCAGGAGGCTGACTCCATGGCTTGGAGGCTGGCCTCACATTCTGGGGAGAGGGCAACTCAGAGAAGGGATCACCAAGTATAATGCGGTTGGAGGCCATGCGGGGGAAGGGTGATGCGGGCTGAACGTGGGCTACAGACTGAACATAGTGGCCACTCAATACCTTTATTGCGAACTACAACACCTAATTAGAGAGAGAGAACAAAAGGGAATACCCTGCCACAGTGGCGAGGCGGGGTGTGGGGAGATGGGATTGGGGAGTGTAGGAGGGATGCTGGGTTTACTGGTGGTGGAGAATGGGCACTGGTGAAGGGATGGGTTCTAGAACTTCGTATGAGGGAAACAAGAGCACAAAGATGAGTAAATCTGTAACTGTACCCTCACAGTGATTCACTAATTAAAAATAAATAAAGGAAAAAAATAATAAAAAAAGAAATTGAGCTTCCATATGACCCCACAATACTACTTCTGGGAATATATCCAAAGGGTGCAAAAAAGCACAGTAGAAATGACATCTGCACCCGTATGTTCATTGCAGCACTGTTCACAATAGCCAGAATTTGGAAACAACCTAAGTGCCTGAGAACAGGCGACTGGTTAAAGAAACTTTGGTACATCTACACAATAGAATACTATGCAGCTGTTCGGAAAGATGAAGTCATGAAATTTTCTTGTAAGTGGATGGTCATGGAAAATATCATGTTAAGTGAAATGAATCAGAAAAAGAGGGACAGACCAAAAGTAGAGTATGGGGAATATTGTCTGCCATGGAGGCAGTGGGAGGGTAGAAAAGGTGGGCTATAGCGGGGATATTGGTGGTGGGGAATGTGCACTGGTGGAGGGATGGGTGTTTGATCATTGTGTGATTGTAACCCAAACATGAAAGCTTGTAACTATCTCACAGTGATTCAATAAAAAAAAAGAGGGACAGACACAGAATGACTGCACTCATTTATGGAATATAACACTGTAGCACTGTCATCCCATTGTTCATTGATTTGCTTGAGCGGGCACCAGTAACGTCTCCATTGTGAGACTTGTTGTTACTGTTTTTGGCATATTGAATATGCCACGGGTAGCTTGCTAAGCTCTGCCGTGCAGGCGGGATACTGTCAGTAGCTTGCCAGGATCTCTGAGAGGGACAGAGGATAGAACCTAGTCGACTGTGTGCAAGGCAAATGCCCTACCTGCTGTGCTCCAGTCCTTATGGAATATAAAATAACATAATATGAGACTGTCACTTGAGGACAGTAGAGACTAGGGCCAGGAATATTGCTCCGTAGTTGGAACCCTGTCTCATGGGCTGGGGAGAAGGCAGCTGGAATAGAGAAAGGAACACTAAGTTATTGATGGTTGGAGAAATTGTTTGGGATGGGAGATGTGTGCTGAAAGCAGATAAAGGACCAAATGTGATAGTTTCTCAGTATCTATATTGCAAACCATAATGCCCAAAAGTAGAGAGAGAGAGTATGGAGGAAATTGTCTGCCATAGATGCAGGGGGAGAGTTAGAAAGGGGGATATACTGGGGACATTGGTGGTGGAGAACGTGCATTGGTGGAGGACTGGTGTGTTGTAGGACTGAAACTCAAAAACAAAAGCTTGTAACTATAACATGGAGATTCAATATAAAAAAAAGGAATAAATGAAGGGCTGGAGAGATAGTACAATGGGTAGGGTGCTTTCCTTTCATACAGCTGCAGCTGCACCAGGTTTGATTCCCAGGATCCCATATGGTATCCCAAGCACAACCAGGAATGATCCCTGAGCATTTCTCTGTGTGCCCCCTCAAAAACCAAAAAAGTAAGAGAGGGAGTACAGTGGGGCGGGCATTTGCATTGCATGTGACTAACCCAGCCTTATATAATGTCCTGAGCATAAAGTCAAGAGTAATTCATGAGAACAATAGAGTGTGTCTCCAAAACAAAAAAAAGAAGGAAGGAAAGAAAAGCCCACAGATAGTAGAAATGTTTTGCCTTTTCCTAATAGTGAAGGAAGTGAACACGTGGAAGTTCTTTCTGAGCTAAAAGTAGGAACAAAGAGAAAGAAAGAGATGGGCTCCCACTGCTGTTTGGACCATGGGCCTCAACCTTTGCCCACAATCATTTGGAGTTTTAAGCAATTACAAACGATGAGACCTTGTCAGACTCAGATTTATATGATTTAAAGTAGAGGCTGGGAGCTATGTTTTTGAAGATCTGTGTAGGAAGTTCTGCTTATTAGTTAGGTCCTGAACCTCTGACTTAAACCCTGGGAGCTCTGTCTTTAATGCCTTTTCAAGGGACTAGCATGGCTGAAATACATTTCATCTGCTGGGAGAAAATGGTCCTACTCACACAAATGAAAAAGTCAATACAGGAATTAAAATCATACAAAAGGGTTGCCAATCATGTAGGTTTAAAAAAATATATATTGACATCAAATTATCTGATGAACTAAATATAATCAAATGTTTGAATCAACACAGGCATGAATGTTACATACATATTATAAAGACATGTCTGACAAAATAGAAATGAACATCCATTTTTATACAACCATCATGACAGGCACAGAAATTGGTCCCCTATGCAGAGAAGCATTGTCCCACTGCAAAAGGGCAACAAGCGTTGAGACATGAAGGGGCCCCAACCTGCCAGCGACCAGCCCAGGGTGAAAAGGCTTGATGCAGGAGAACAGGGAGAATTGTTATATTATTCAATAAGTAAAGAAGCAGAAATAAGAGAGAAAAAGCATGGGGTCAGGGGGGATAACAACCTCATGGACTGAGAGTTCTGACTGTCCTCCATGAATAGTACTTATTGCTCAGAACCAATTGTCATTAAAAGGAGAAGAACAACATTGTTCCGTCAGGCGCGTAACAATCTTGATCTCTTCGAGTTAGACTATTACTTATCTGTTAGTGTATCAGGATAAATTTAAATGTAAAGGGCTTTTGTAAGGGGAAATTCTTTTAGGACTGGGGACAGAGATAGAGCAGACAGGATCCCCGCCAGGGTTGCCATTCCAGGGCAGCATTCCATATCCAAATTCCAGCATTCTTGATTCTGGTTCCCAGCACCAGCCTTCCATCTCTAGCAAAAAATACTAACCCACAGTGGATTGACAGAAAGGCCCCCTGTTCACCCAGGTACCAACTCCCTTATCTGCAATAAATTACATAAACCATAAGGAAGGTGATTCAACTCTTCTTACTTTCAAATGAGGGAATTCCCCCCTACCGGCACCGTCTAAATACAGCCATGACACTTCCAAACTGGCTATAAGAGAAAGAAAGAAAGAAAGAAAGAAAGAAAGAAAGAAAGAAAGAAAGAAAGAAAGAAAGAAAGAAAGAAAGAAAGAAAGAAAGAGAGAAAGAGAGAAAGGGAGAAAGAAAGAAAGGGAGAAAGAAAAAGAGAAAGAGAAAGAGAGAAAGGAAGAAAGAAAGAAAGAAAGAAAGAAAGAAAGAAAGAAAGAAAGAAAGAAAGAAAGGGAGGAAGGAAGGAAGGAAGGAAGGAAGGAAGGAAGAAAAAAAGGCATGGAGGCTCAATTCCAGGCAAAGGGGTAGAGCATTCCAGGGAAAGACCACAAACAGGCAAAACCCAGTGGATTAAATGTGCTTTGACCTTATTACTAAAGGAAATAAAACTAGCACTCTTGGGGTTGGAGCAATAGCACATGGGTAGGACGTTTGCCTTGCAGCTGCTGACCCGGGTTTGATTCCCAGCATCTCATAAGGTCCCCGAGCACTGCCAGGAGTAATTCATGAGTGCATGAGCCAGGAGTAATCCCTGTGCATCGCTGGGTATAACCCAATAAGCAAAAACAAAAACAAAAAAAAACAACAACAAAACTAGCACTCTTTTCTGCTTGGGACATCTCTGCTTTCCAGCTTCTCAGGCCTATTCTGTGGACATTTTCTTTTAATAAACTCAGTTGGTATTAATTGATTACTGGAGTGTTCATTCTGGTAAATCCTTTTTTGGGTTTCATACCAAGAGCCTGTTCTTGCTCCAACTATTATGAAATTGACCAAGTTTGAAGGATGGAGAGGGGTGAAGTGGGGGTGGATGCCAGCATGAGTAGCTCTTCCTTCCACTCCAGATTCTTATATCAGAAGAACTTCACAGGGAACATAAATTATTTATAGCAAACATTCTTTAAAAAGTCAAGTCTTGAGGGTAAAGTCCTTAAGGAAAAGAGAAAGAACAGGGGGTGAGGCCCTTGGGAGGAACATTGCAGATGAATTTGTTGCTGCCTCTTTTTGTGATTTCAGACATTTTCCCCAATTTCTTCCCACTTTTATTCCCAAATGGATGGGAATACCTGGGATTAAAGTCTTGACCATACTAGGCCACTTTCATAGAATGCCATGGTAACTATCAAATGGTCGTGGTGCTGGGGTACATACACATGCACGTGTGTGTGTGTGTGTGTGTGTTTGTTTGTGTGTATGTGTGTGTTGGGTGGGGGCTAACTTTGAAATGTTGAAGTTTTACAATGAGTGTCTAATGAGTTGGAGTTTTCAAAGCAGTCACTTAGGATTGATCTACATTTACTCCCCATGATTAGATGAAAGGGAGAGAACTTGCTGGGGATAGAGAACTGGGTACACTGAGTGGGCTTTTCTTTTCCTTGTTTTTTTCCAATTTTTTTATTTTATAAAATAGTTCACAATATTTGTTTGCATTTAATATTCAAACACCAGTCCCACCACCATTACACTTTCCTGCCACCATATTTTGGATATTTCCATCTCAAACCCCAATCCCTGCCCCAAAGCTAACCGAAATAATATATTTTATATTGTTTGTTATAAAAATATGCTGAGAAAGCTAGATAAAAGTGTCCTTAGAGGAAGAGGGTGAGGATTGTTGTATTTCACCCTGGGATCATTAAGCCCTTCTATGAGATCACTAACATGTTGTGTGTTTTTTATATATCTGTAAAAAAATGTATATTTCTCTCTAAGATTGGTTGCCTCCTATTTTGAACCCTGTCAAATATGATTCAGTAATCCTGGAGTATGAGTAGAGTATTTGATTTGAAGTATCACACGGCTGCAAATATGACCATGCGGTCCAGGAATAGATGCACTGTGGGTGAGACTTGGCCAGAGGTGTGGAGAGTGGCCTTGAGTGTGGTGGTGGCTGAGTTGTGGAAGTTCTTGGCTGCCGGGGCTGGGTCCCTTGGGGAAGGGAGGGATCTCATGCCGGGACCCCCCAGCCCCTCCGCCGGCCCAGGGCGCCCGAGTGAAATAGCCAAGCATGGGGTCTGGTGGCATGGTTATGGAGAGCATCATGTTGCTCCCTGATGGGAGAGAAGGACATGCAATCTGGATGGTGGCTGATGATGTGATTATTTGGCACCAGCCAGAGGTGGGTTATGGGTATGACTGCTGAGTTGCCGGACACAGGGGGATATAGGTGAGGGATCTCTGTACCCAGTTGCACTGGGTGTAATTTTCTTCTTGCTGCCTATTTGGCCTTGGCTTTGCTCTATCATACATTTGCTTTAAATGCTAGAGACATATGTTGGTCTGCATCGCACCTCCCTGTCTGTTATACTCTTGAGATCTCATTCATAAAATTATCTAGCTAACATAAAGTACCTAGGGACAGAATTCTGTGCTATGGTTAGAGCAATGACACTCATTCTGGGCTTGCCAGTGCTGCCCAATTTTATTCCTCATTGTGGCACTGAGTCACGGGTTCAGGAATCAGCAGTCAGGAATATTCATAACACTTGGAAAAATTAGACATTTCTCTAATAGTTTCCCTGTTTATTATTTTTGAGGAAAAGTGAGACTGTGTAGTTTCTCACTTAAGATTACATGCTTTCACAATGATGTATTTTTTTTAAAATGTCTGTTAGGCTGAGAATAAGTTCTTAAGGGAGAATGTCAGATGAAATGCATGCCAAGGGTAGAGTAGCAGTGTGTGTGAAAGTCTAGAAATGGGAGCAGACTAGAGACTATTGGTGTTTATCCTGGCTTGGCAACTCACTGCTATGAATTTTATCTATTCCTAAATCAGATACTCCAGCTTTCTAGAGCTGGCTAATTGGATATATCTTTGGGGAAGGCAGGAGGCACTGGCACCCCTCCTGGGGCAGGAGTCTGGGACTACTCCTGGCCGTGCTTCAGGGGTTTAATATGCTGGCGATTGAAGCTGGGACTATGACCCTTGGAGCTCTTTCTCGGTTCCTTTTAATTTTTATTTATTTATTTATTTATTTTTGCTTTTTGGGTCACACCCAGCGATGCTCAGGGGTTACTCCTGGCTCATGCACTCAGGAATTACTCCTGGTGGTGCTTGGGGGACCATATGGGATGCCGGGGATTGAACCCGGGTCGGCCGCGTGCAAGGCAAACGCCCTCCCCGCTGTGCTATCACTTCGGCCCCTCTCTGTTCCTTTTTAAAAAAACTTTTGTTGAATCACTGTGAGATAGTTACAAGCTTTCATGTTTGGGTTACAATCACACAATGATCAAACACCCATCCCTCCATCAGTGCACATTCCCCACCATCAATATCCCCGGTATACTCCCTTGTTCCCACCCTCCCCCTGTCTCCATGGCAGACAATATTTCTCATACTCTCTTTCTACTTTTGGGTATTATGGCTTGCAACTGAGAGGTCATCCTGTTTGGTCCATTATCTACTTTCGGCACACATCTCCCATCCTGACTGATTCTTCCAGCCATCATTTTCTTAGTGATCCCTTCTTTATTCCATCTGCCTTCTCCCCTCCGCTCATGAAGCAGGCTTCCAACTATGGGGCAATCCTCCTGGCCCTTGTATCTACTGTCCTTGGGTGTCAGCCTCATGTGATGTTATTCTATACTCCACAAATGAGTGCAGTCCTTCTATGTCTGCCCCCTCTCTTTCTGACTCATTTCTCTTAGCATGATACTCTTCATGTCTATCCATTTATAAGCAGATTTCATGACTTTATATCTCCTAACAGCTGAACAGTATTCCACTGTGTAGATGTGTCAAAGTTTCTTTAACCAGTCATCTGTTCTAGGGCACTTGGGTTGTTTCCAGATTTTGGCTATTGTGAACAGTGCTGCAATGAATATATAGGTACTTTGTCTCTTTAAATCTTCTTGGCATTCCTCAGTGTGAGTCTAGAGTCTTGTATTTCCCATAAACTTGTAGCATAAGCCTGGAGTTCAATTTTTAAGAAAATAATGCTTGGTACTACTATATTCCTCTATTCAAGCATAGCATGTGTTCTTGCAATATTGGGAGTAATACACTCTCACGTGTTTGGTCTTCATTCACAATTCCAACCCTAGGAACTTCTTAACTAGAGAGTAATAAAGGTGTCTTTTGTAATGTCAATGATGTTACTTTTACAATGTTCCTCAGGCTAGATATTAGTAGAATAAATCAGCTATTTGAAAGAGCTGAGTGGTTCAGACTTTTCCCTGCTGACCTTAGGGGAAGAGAGAAGATGGATGCTGAGTTGAATCACCTGTGGTCAATGAAGTAATCATAAGCCCACAGTGAAATCTACACTAAAGTTCTTTAATAATAGACTGCTAATCTACTAACTAAAATGTTTCTCTAAGACCTGTTAACTGCTTTAGCAAAACATTGGGAGCAAAGAAGGTCAATCAGACTTGTGGCCAGTCGGTCAGAAGCACAAGTAACAATCTGTGGTTGTTCCTGACATCAGAAATGGAGAGTGGATACTCAAATCTGTGGAGTCTGATGCATTCTTTGGGTAGATAGAATCAAAATTAGTTGAATTATAGGGCACTCTGCAGGGGTCCAGAGAATTTCTGATATTTGAATTTAGTAATTAAGACATCAAGAAGAGTGCTCATCTTCCTGTAGAAGCTGAAACCATCCTGGGGAGCAGTAGTAGATTTGAGTGCAAATAGAGGTGCTTTTTATTAGTTTCACTTGGGGAAATGGCATCTTACAACAAATGGTACATCTGCATTTTTGCTTCTATAAGGACTTTACTCTTGAATATAATAACTATTATTAACAACCTTCTTGTATGTAAATTCAGTAAATTAAGTGTCTTTATCATTACCACATGGGGAGATAGTACTATTTAGTTTACAGAGCAATGAATTTTGAATATGACGTGTATTTTCTGATATGGAAATTTCAGGTATATTACAGTTTCCTCTTTAAATTTTAAATTATTATCATTGGGGAGATTACCTCCAATCAAAGAGGTGCAAAATTCCTTAAGGTTCTATAATGCACATAAAAATCATGTTTTGCTGGACTCGAAGTCTCTGGCTGTGCTCTGGCTCTGGTTACCAAATTTGTGGAGTCAATTTGAGGAGAATGAGGGTCAGACTGGTGGATTGTGACTTCTATTTCTATAGTCTTTCATGATCAAGTAACTAATGTAAATGCCTGTGCTTTTATAAGTCTTAGGAACAATGAGAAAATCTCTCCCTGCTGCCCCCAAGTATTCCAGAATTGCTCCCTGATAAAGAAAGTAAGTGCAAAGTACTGTGGGACTGAGTCAATTTTCTTCAAATTTTATGCTGACATTGAACACTGGGTGGCAGACGTGCTCTTGTTAAGATTTGTAGATTGAATTTGAGAGTGACTGTGTCCTGACAGGGACGATAAGCTCTCTTAATTAAATAGTCACTCCTTCACACACAAATGCCACACAGGATGTTCGCATTGAAACAGACATCTCTTTTGAAATCCACAGGGAACATGCTTGTATATTATTGATGGCTTGGCTGGCAATGCTTTTATGAGGCCTTTCGATTCATTTCAGTAATGGAGTCGTGTCACTATGACCACAATCAATTAATCAGAGGTGAGTGTTGGGGGAAAACTGAAATCTGATTTAAAACAGGATATTGTATTTGGTACTAAACATTTTTGCCCAAGAATCATAGGTTCTTAGAAGAGTTCAACAGAACAAACTGTGGGATGTAATTTTCTCTCATGATTGTGGAGAGGTGGTTTTTTTTTGATATTAAAGAATTTCAATTTCAAATTAATCTTTCTTCAGTAAACACTGAACAAAAAGAATTTCTCCAAAGATGTAGTCCAAACTCACCTGGATTCTTTTACAAAACAAGTGCTTAGATGTATCAGGCTAATAGTCCACAGTAGTAGTTTTAGGAGCTCAAAAAGACTGAGGAATTCTAAAGCTTTTTCTGTCTGGTGGAAATTTTACACTTCTCAGTGAGTTCTTCCCTGTGCTCCTGAGGTTGAACCGCAGTGGATGGAAATGTGAGAATAACTGTAATGGTAGTAAATGAACCATCTTTAGCTGTGCAATAGATGTTAGATCTGGTGACCAAATTTGTGGCACCAATTCGATGAGAATAAGGGTCAGACTGGTGGATTGTGACTTCTATTTTTATAGTCTTCCAAGATCAAGTAACTAATGTAAACACTTGATGATTTTGTTAATTATAATATCTGAAGCAGTTAACAAAGCACTGGGCATGAGCACTAGGTTGGAAGGGAGTTGGAAAAGGCTTTTGATCTTGGTGTTCTTTCAGAAAGGATAAGTCTGATTATGGAGATGCACAAACATTCATCAGAGAATAACAGGCAAGGGGAAGGGTTCCGGTTAGTTGATTTGAAGGTTTCTGAAAGCTGACTTTGTATGTTTGTAATTTTGGGGGGTGTTTCTCAGACTAACTTCATCAGTTGCAATAGTATAAATACCCCTTTTGTGTGTTTAGTGAAGCTGCATCCAGTAGTATCAAAAGCATGTTTTTATATCGAAACAGTGATGGAGATAACTTAGGTTTCCTGTTTATGAGGACAGGCTCATTCTGTGTATGGGGTCTTAGGTTTACTGCTGAGGCCATGTCTCAATGGTACTTAATGGTAGATTAGAAAGTGGAAAAAGAAAAAAAGAAGAAGGAAAACATTGTCTTTTAATCAAACACAAATTTGATCACTATATTTCTTCTGGGTTGATTTGCTAGTTTAGCATGCTTCTATAATCACGAAGGAGACGGTGGTCCGATCCCGTTTGGAATTTTGGAACAACACTGACATCGGTCAGGCAAAACCTTCAATTGAATATGATGTGGTCAATTTCATTGTAAAACTGTCCACTGGGAGACTCCCATGTCCAGCGTTTAGATTTGGCCTTCTGGAATTGTGAGTTACCATGGATGGTCTTGGTCGACATGATGAATTCAGACAGTCTCTCACCCTGATCGTTCCATTCTAGGCCATGTGTCCCAATGTGGAGTTCTTCGGGCGACCTTCTCTGACCTATTTTGGCATTAAAATCACCAACAATGATCTTGTAGAAGGTGTGGTCTTCTTTATAGAACTTTTCCAGTTCCATGTAGAACCTCTCAATTTCTTCTTCATCATAGTTGGAAGTTGGTGCATAGACAACGAAGATAGAAACTGCAGGCAGTGAGCCACATATATTCAAGCATAATCGTCCAATTCGGGTTGTTAGGCCTTCAAATGAATCGATGCTCATGGCCAAGTTCCTGTTGACAAGGACACCAACGCCTCTGTTGTCGCATGTTTCGAGGAACAATTCTTCTCCAGTGTCGAAAATGGTGTATTGTGATTGATGTCTCCTCGTTTCGGTCAGACCAATGATTTTGTACTTGATCTTCTGCGCTTGCACCATCAGGTCCTCGATGGATGCCTCTGATGCCAGCGTATGTGCATTGAAAGTACAGACAATCATTTTAGCCTTTCTTCATTTTGGCAGTCTAGTTTGTCCCCGAGATTTTTTCAGCCTTTCCTTGTTAATCTTTCTTAATGCTGCCGTATTGGGGGCTCTTTCGGTGACAGGTGAATGAGGCCAATTGTTGTTACTGTTGTTGGCATATCAAATATGCCATGGGTAGCTTGCTAGGCTCTGCAGTGTGGATGGGATACTCTCGGTAGCTTGCCGGGCTCTCCGAGAGGAGGCTTGTAGGGTGGCCTCCAATCCACCCTAGAGTTGTTACCATGGTTCACACCAAATTTAAACCTATCAAATATGGTGTGGGAATAATGGGTATTGAGTGTCTTATGGTGTGTCCAGGTCCAGAGAGTGGCCTGGAGCATGGCGGTGGCTAGGTAGTGGATTTAGTGGGGGTTGGCCAGTGAAGTATTTATCTGGCTTGGGTAGGGTGGGGTGTCAAACCCCTCCCTCAGATGCCTGAGACTGGAGGAGGCAGACAGAGGATCTTGTTTCTAGGTCTCGTTGAACCTAGAGTTCAAGGTCGCAAAGTTCTGCTTTACCCGGTTTTGCGGGGCTTCACTCGTGCGTGAAGTTTGGCCCGAGTGTCCGGAGAGTGGCCTGGAGCATGGCGGTGGCTGGGTAGTGGATGTGCAAAATTCTACTTCACAGAGCGGGGAGAAAAGTCTGCAAAATTTAAGTCTAAGAAGGCAAATCCCAGAATAACCACCAACTGGGAGCTCTTTCGCACTATTGCAGAAACATGGGAAGATGCCGTCCTTGACAACATCGATGAGCATTAATGACTGACTGGTTCAGCACCTCCATGACTGTGCGAAGAATGCCGAGAGTGAGAAAGTCACAAATAGATGCCTGTCTTCGGAAAATCTCGAGCTCATTCGTCAACGTGGTTTGGCATGAGCCTCAGGCAACCACAAGCTAACGTCTGAGCTCACAAAGCTGTGCAGAGTGAAACTTATCAATTACAAGGGCGGGGACGGGGGGCCGGGAGGGGGTGGGAGGTATACTGGGGTGGTTGGTGATGGAATAGGGGCACTGGTGAAGGGAAGGGTGTGTGAGTATTGTATAATTGACATAATCCTGAGAACTATGTAACCCTTCACATGGCGATTCAATAAAATTTATTAAAAAAAAAAAAAACCTTTCTTGTATCTGACTAGAGGTGACATAGGGTCAGTGGTGGAAGTTTGTGGGCAAATTGGTAGTAGGGAAGTTCAGTCACTTTGTATGTCAATACCATAAACTTTGACACAATTATGACCATGTTACTTAAATTATAATAATAATAATCATCATCATCCTGTTGATCGTCTCATTTTTCGAGCTGTTTCAGTAACGTCTCCATTCGTCTTAGCCCTGAGATTTTAGAAGCCTCTCTCTACTCATCCTTCCCAGTGATGCCACACTGGAGGCTCTTTCAGGGTCAGGGGAATGAGACCCAGCTTGTTACTGGTTTTGGCATAATAATACACCATGGGGACTTTGCGAGGCTCTCCCATGTGGGCAGGAAACTCTCGGTAGTTAGTTTGCCAGGTTCTCCCAGAAGAAGTAAGCTATAAGATATCTTTGCTGCTGCGTGCTTCCGTGAGCTTGCTTTTAATTCTCTGGATGCTGGCCGTTGATGGGATTACATTGCAGGGTGGGGGGACGGGGGCACTCCCTGGGTATGACTGCCTAGCTACTGGGAAATGGGGAATCTGGGTGAAGGAGGCCATCCCGATCTGAGCAGGCTTGGAGGTCTCAGCCCTGGGTCCCACACACCTGGGTTCCTCTGCCAGTACCTTCATGCGTGAGGCTCATCTGAACGTGTGGAGAGGGGCCTTGAGCATGGCTGTGGCTAGGCTCCGGAGGTCTTTGGCCACCGGGAGCTCTGCTCGGGGAAGGGAGCGCAGCTGGAGCCCATCCCCTCTGAGGGGCCCCAGGGAAGACAGCTAGGCGCATGGGCAAGAGACTCTCTGCCCTAAATTATAATAAAACATTAAAACAAAAACCCTCTATGAGGACAAGATGCTTGCTTTGAGGACATGAGTCCGCCATCTTCCAACCTGCTGGCTTGTTGGCAACAGAATTATTTCTCTCCATTACTGTGCCTCTCATCTAATAGGTCCTTGAGTGGCAGTGGAACTGATCCTTCAAGATTACAGCAAGATTACAAGTCTGATCTTTAAAATGCCTAGGGAAAGGAGTCTACTTATTTTCAAAAATAAATTTTATTCAAGCACCATGAGTTCTTTTTTTGTTTTGTTTTGTTTATTTTGGGGTCACACTCGATTAGTGCACTAATTGCTGCACTGGCCCCTGAAGCACCATGATTTACAAAGTTATTCATAGTTGAGTTTTAGACATACAATATTCTAACACCAATCCCACCACTGGTATCTTCTTCCTTCCACCAGGGTTCCCATGTTCCCTGCCCCCCTGAGCCCCCAATCCCAGCCTGCCACCATGACAGGCACATTTTTTGTTTGTTTTTGTGCCACATTCAGCGATCCTCATCCTCAGCGGTTACTCTGTATCTGTCTCAGAAATTACTCCTGGCAGTGCTTGAGGGAGCATATTGGATACTGGAGACTGAACCCAGGTAGGCTGCATACAAGATAAGCCCCTTACTTGTTTTGGCCCTACAGGCACATTTTTAAGTTATTGAAGTGCGGATCTCTTGTTTTCAGTCTTGCTGACTCTGTGGTTTGGATATTTAGCTATACCATCAATGTACTCTGATCCTCTTGATCCCTGTTTAAGGGGATAATATTTAGTATTTAGAATGACTGGAAGAGATAGATGGGATACTTATTTTTCTTTTAAAGGGTTAATCTCATACTAAATGAATTTGACTTCAATAAGAAACCTCATATACATTAATCACCAGAAAGCACAAAATTTTCCACTTTGGAGGAAATATCTTACCAAGTCTAAATTAGCCGCTTATCCCATTAATTTTTATTATAAATCACTAGAACTATTCTGTTATGGATTTTATTACCTCAGGAAAGCAAACATAGAATTTGGGATATAGAAATAACTTGTGTCCTAATGACACTTGCAATTCTCTAGCTGCCCAAGTGGCTAATCATCTTAGAAATATATGATTTGGAAACCAATATGTTCAACCTTCCAGGATTTATAGTAATCTTGTTTCACTTTCTAATTAATGGGCAGGCTTTAGTCACAATATAAAGAATCAGGACCGACCAGAGAGGCCTTCAACCAAGTGGTGAAATATATTCCCAAAGCATTTGAGGCTTTAAGGTGTGAATATGTCATTCAGGTATCAGTCAAGGTTGAAGAGATGAGCCCTTGGGCCTCTTGACCACAAATTCTGAAGTTCTGTGAAACCCCAAAGAAATATACAACTCCCAGTCTTTTATTATTTTTTTAGACAACAGATGTTTTTGAAGATTAAAAAACTCTCTCAGGAGATACATCTCATAAATATTCTTTTGGAATTTAATCAAGTATTTATGACTTTATCTCAGAGATGGAATTGTTGGCAACTGTAAATATTTCTGACATCATGCTGTAATGTTTCTCCTTTTCAAAGTAAAAAAGTATGGTTAATTTCATCATCACTGTTCCTTTTGAAAAGAGCAATACCCAAAATGCAGTGGATAGTACAGGAAATTGGCTGGAGTGGTAGCACAGCGGGTAGGGCTTTTGCCTTGCACGCGGCTGAGCCCGGTTTGATTCCTCTGTCCCTCTCAGAGAGCCCGGCCAAGCTGCAGAGAGTATCCTGCCTGCATGGGAGAGCCTGGCAAGCTACTTATGGTGTATTTGATATGCCAAAAACAGCAACAACAAGTCTCACAATGGAGACGTTACTGATGCCCGCTTGAGCAAATCGATGAGCAATGGTATGACAGTGCTACAGTACAGGAGTACAACAGAATTGTTTGAAATATTAGTTTCTGACTATCAGGAAATTAAATTAAAACTAAAAGTATGAAATATTAGGAGATAAGTAGTCATAGATAGTTAAGTGAGATGCTCAAAAGAGTTTCCCCTCCTTAAAAAATTAGAAAATGATATTTTATTTGTGGTGAAAACTTCTTTGCTGCTTTTAATCTTTTTTTTTTTGTAATTTGTCTTTATAAGTAAATTGGATAACATAGGGACTTTCTAGTTTCTCATGATTGATTGATGAAGAAGAGCTTTACTTGGCATTAGGCCTTCACTGTCAGATTCCTTTGCTTAAAAAAACACGTTTTCCATGATTAACTGACTGGAATACCACGTTTGACAGAAAAGGTTGAGTTATTTGCATAGTGTCTCTGTGGCTTTCCTGATAAATACAAACTGCTTTATCTGTTTTTTTCCCACCCAATAAATAATTTGCCTACATTGTAATGAAAATGACAATGGAATGTTCTGAGTGCTATGCAAATGTCTTGCTTATCATAAATAATCTAAGTAATTACAACAGCTTTTGCATTGTGTAAACTAGGGATCTATAGGTGTTTTTTTAAACAAAATTTGCTAATGTAATTTGATGGTGAAATGGGAAAGCTAATGATAAATAGTGATAAGATTTTTCTCTCAGATTCTGCATAAATTATAGCACTAATTATAGCTTCAGAATTAGTTTGAACTTGAAGATCAAAAAGAAATTTTGTTTTTATTAATTGTATGTAGTTGAAAATGGGTGGTATATGTGTCGAATCATCCTGCAGATGTATTTCGTTTAGTATTGTTGTATATTTCAAAATTTGGTTTATTATCATACTGCTTTTCATAAAGCAGGATGAAAAGTAAAATGGAGTCACATCTTAAAAAAAAACCCTTATATCAAAAGTGGAAAGGCAAAGCTAAAACTTTTCTAGAATATACAATGAATATTTTATGTGTGTGTAAGTAATTTATATCCCAAAGTTGCCTTTGTCAGAAGAATAAACTCAAACTGCCATTACATAACATAGTGTGTTTCTTGTAGTTTGAGAACACTATTTTATTATTTTTATTAAAAAATTTTTATCATTATTATTTTTTTTAAATGTAGGAGCTTGGCTATTTATTCAGCCATTGATTAAGCTGATTGAATTGGGCATAAATTCCACATTACTGTTTAAAATTTTTTTTATTCTATAAGTTCATGATGTTTGATTACATTCAATATTCAAGCACCAATCCCACCACCATTATACCTTCCCACCAGCAAACCCAGGATGTTTCCAATACAAACCCCAATACCTGTCCCAAAATACAACTAAAATAATATATTTCATATTGTCTGTTATGAAGAACTGCTGAGCATGCTTACAAAAGTGTTCATATAGGAAACAGTGTGAAGATTGCTTTATTTTGTCAGGAGCCATTAAGACATTCTATAGGATATCACTAACATGTTGTTGAAGTTTGGGTGATGTGAGCTTTTCAGATGTATGCATACATCTGAAAATATGTATATATGCATGCATATACATATTTCTCTCTATGATTTGTTGCCTACTATCTGAACCCCATCAAATGTGGTGTGGTAATTATTGAGAATGGGTAGGGATTGTTTTATGATGTGTCGTGCCAGTGGCACAGTCCAGGAATATATTTACTCACATGTGAGCCTTGGCCTGAGCTCCTGGGGAGCATCCTTGAGCTTGGTGGCAGTTGGGTTGTGGAGGTTTTTGGCTGCTGGAGCTGGGTCCCTTGGGGTGGGGAGGGCTCTCACCCACCCACCCTCTGGGGCGCCTCTTTTGAAACAGCCTGGAATGGAGTCTGGTGGCATGGTTATGTATTTTATTATTTTTAAATATTACTTTTTGGACACATCTGGTCATTCTCAAGGATTACTCTTCACTCTGAACTCAGGAATCACTCCTGGCTGTGCTCAGGGGACCATATGGAATGGACAGGATTGAACCTGGGTTGTCCCATGCAAGGCAAGCACCCTACCTACAGAATTATCTCTCCAGCTACTGAGAACACTATTTTAAGTAAGTGAGATTTTATCTTTGTCTTGGCTTTTTACTCCTTCTTGATATTTTCCTTTTGTCTCTTTAATATAAATATTAAAAAATGACGTGGTGGGTTGGAACTATAACATTGTAAGTCTACAACATAAACCAAAACCATAAACCCAAGTCTAAAATATAAACACTGTTATAAACCATTTACCTCAGTAACACAGAAAATAAAACAATAAACAAAAAATAAAAAACATTGTATTGTTTTTCTTTCTCTACTCCTGAAGTTGCATATAGCTGTCCGAGGATTTGAAACATGGCTTTCTGCCTCAGTATTCTGTTGCTCAAATATTAACTGAATGTTGGAATTGAAGAGAAACCCACTCCTATCACACAAAACCCAAAACTTAAAACCCTTCCTGCAGGGGTTTTAACTTTTATAGGTTATACTTCACTTCATTTCTGAAAAACTCACCAGGAGATTGTCATTTGTGAACTAAGTTGAAGATGACTTTCTATTGTAGAATTCATATTTTGATACTTCCAAGTATGAGGAGAGCCGACCTCCACTACCCCACTGCTGCCAAGCTCCAGGCCACTTTCCACACGCTTGGGCTGAGCCTCAGGCATGAGCGAAGTCCCATGGAACCCAGGTAATGTGGAATTTTGTGATCTTGGACACTGGGATCCAGAGATCTTGGACCCAGGAGCAGAGATCCTTCCAAGTTGGGAGAGGAGATTCTGAAGTGGCCACATGACACATCATCATAAAGAGAATATATATATATGTATATGTATATACATATATATATATGCCCCTCAGAGAGCCTGGCAAGCTACTGAGAGTATCTCGCCCACACATAAGAGCCTGGCAAGCTCCCTGTGGCATATTCAATATGCCAAATACAGTAACAATAACAGGTCCCATTCCCCTGACACTGAAAAGAGCCTCCATTCATTGGGAAAAACAAGTAAGGAGAGGCTGTTAAAATCTCAGGGCTGGGATGAATGGAGACGTTACTGGCGCCCACTCAAATAAATCAGTGAAGAACAGGATGACAGTGATACAGCAAAGTATGAGGGATTAAACCTCTTCCTCTATGCATAATTTATTAGTATAAGAATATTGCCCATCTTGATGAAAACAAAGTTGTTTTATAGAGCTAAATGAAAATAGAATTATTATTTTTGTTTCATGACACACATAAATAGAAGTTTGGGATGACCTGTTAGGATTTGGTTAGGTACAAATCTTTTCTCCAGTTGGCAGTACTTTTATGACTTTTGAAAAAAAAAGTGTCTGTATTTTGTGGGATGATATTAAAAACTAGACAAAACTTAATTTCCAGAGAGAAACTTCTCATGCTTAGAAAAATAATGAAACACAAAGTATAGAAAATAGCTTTAAGTCGATTTACAAGACTTTCACAAGACCGTTGCTCAATCCTTGCTTCTGTGCCTATGACCATGGGTTGTTTGATCGCTCAAGGCTTTTATGAATACCTCTGATATTGCCCTAGAAGGCTTTCAAAATGCTTGCAAATAGGGCCAACATGTGGTGATGCACAGATGATGGGGTCATCAGGGCTACATGTCACAGTGCTGGGCCTGGGGTGGGGCCATGTGGCACTTGGGATTGAGCTCCATGTTTTGCACATACAAGGCATGTGATCTATCACTTGAGCCACACCCCAGCACATTGCTAGAAGTGTTTTTAAAGCTACTTCCATGGAACATATTTAAGAATCATTTTTCACTAGTCTTAGTATTTCCATGCAGGAATTCTTTATAGTCTCTTGGGAAATGTATGTTCCACCCTGACCCCAACTTAAACCATATGTCTCAGAGAAATTCAGTTGAAAAAAATTAGAATCAGGGAAAAAAAGTATTATAATTTCCCTGAATAAGTTATAGCTTACCGATAAACAGACATATTACTGCTTTGAAGGAAACTACTGAAATCAAGTCAAAAGCTGTAATAGGAAGAGTGGGGGATGAGGAGAGTGTAAATTAGTTGAAAAATTATCAAGAGATATAAACTTTCAGTTATAAAATTGATGATTCATGGGGATATAGTATACATACTTGGAAGTATAACAAGTTACATTGTATTGAAAATTTGCTAAGATGGTAAATGAACATAATCTGATGGTCATTTTGTTTATAACTATATGAAACTCATATAATGTATATTAATTCTAATTCAATAAAAATCATTGTATTATCTAAAGTTTTTGGATACATTCTTTTCTTTTTGTTTTTGGCTTGTTTTGGGACACACCCAAATATGCTCCTGGGTTACTCCTGGCTCTGCATTCGGGAATTACTCCTTGTGGTGGTCGGGGGACATATGGGATGCCAGGTTGGCTGTTATGGAAGGCAAACATCACACTATTGCATTGGCTCTTGGATTTATTTATTTATTTATTTATTTATTTATTTATTTATTTATTTATTTATAATGTATCACCGTGAGGTACAGTTACAGATTCATAAACTTTCGTGCTTACGTTTCAGTCATACAATGATCGAGTACCCATCCCTCCACCAGTGCCCATTCTCCACCACCAATGTTCCCAGTATCCTTGCCCCTCCCGCCCCCTCCCGCCTCTGTGGCAGGTACATTTCCTTTTCTCTCTCTCTCTCCTTTTGGGTGTTGTGGTTTGCAATACAGGTATTAAGTGGCCATCATATTCAGTCTATAGTCTACTTTCAGCACACACCTCCCACTTGACTGCATTCTTAATTCTAAAAATATTAAGGCAAATAAAAATATCTTTATGATATTTATCACAAAACAGAGATAAAGATTAATGAATCCATGTTCTGTATCATAGACATCAGGATTGTTTCACATAAGTATATTTGTCTTCTCTGAATATGTCTACATATATGTGAAAATAGATTCCATTTGATTCTGGCTTTTAGCCATAGCTAGGGAAACTTCCAGAAAAGTCCCAATTTCTAAGAGCTTGATACATAAAATAATAATCTCATCTCAATTTACATCCACAACAGATATCATCAATGAAATGTGACTCTAGGGACTGGTTCACTCTTCTGAAAATCTCTATCAATCAAATGAAAACATATACATAGTAATTAGTGATCAGGGAGTAGTCACACCTTAGTATGGGTACTGTTCTAGTTTTTGTTAACATTGCTGTCATTGTTTTCTGTATTTCTGTTTAACTTAGGTCATGAATGTGTATGTTTGCTTTTTGGGGTCACACCCAGCAATGCTCAAGGGTTACTTTTGGCTCTGCACTCAGGAATTACTCCTGGCTATGCTTGGGGGACCATGTGGGATACCAGGGAAAAAACCCAGGTTTGTTGCCTACAAGGTAAATGCCCTACCTGTTGTACTTGCTCTGGGCCCCATAAATCCTACTTTAAAGATGTACTTGTCAGGGGCTGGAGCGATAGCACATCGGGTAGGGCATTTGCCTTGCACATGGTTGACCAGGGATCAATTCCCAGCATCCCATGTGGTCCCCTGAGGGGTAATTCCTGAGTGCAGGGCCAGGAGTAACCCCTGTGCATTGCCGGGTGTAACCTAAAAAGCAAAAAAAAAAAAAGGTATTTGTCTTTCATCTCTTTACTTGAATGCACTTTAATTAAAGATGCACATACCCTTGTCTCGTTCCCCAATATATCTCCAAGACCCAGCACAGGGCCAGAGCATAGTAGGCAGCCACACATTTTGTGAATGACTCAGTAAGGCATTGTCTCAGGAGCTGTTTTGCTTATTCCTTTTGTGGATCAAAAAAAAAGTCAGTTATATCAGAAAAATGGTTCAATAAGCTATTTTCTCTTATTTATGCTTATTTAGACAATCTACTTATGCTGTTTTGTTTACTCCTCAGCTTCATTTCTGAGAATCTTATGTCTTATTTTTATTTATACATGCGAGGAGACAAACTTTATTAACATGCCCTTATTTCATCCAGAGTTTTGTGATCCTTCCATGTTTAATTCATGCTTTCATGCTGATATTCTTTAACCTGCTATTCTCTAAGGGCTACATCTAAAGTATTGGAGTAAGCTATCCCTTATAAACTGTTACAATAGATTAGTAGTGACCTTGATATGCATATATTACAAAAGTAATTTCATACCTCATTCTGTAAGCAGAGTTTCCAATGTTATCTTTATATCTGGATGAGGTGTTTTTTTCCCTTTGTCTTTGGCCCATAGCAGTAATGATCAGATCTCTTAACTGTACTCTCCTGAATAATTTCCAATGAGTTTGGGGACCATATGGAATTCTGGTGATGGAACCCAGGTTGACAGCATATAAAGCAAGCACCTTATCCACTGTACTATAGTTCCAGTCCCATGCACGATATTTAAAAAGAGAGTTGGTAGGAATGCTGACTGGTCCAGTCTTTTCGGAAAACAATACGGATATTTCTCAAAAAACTAGAAATTATGCTTCCATATGATCCAGCATTACCACTTCTGGGAATATATCCCAGGGGCGTAAAAACACAACAGAAATGACATCTGCACTTGTACGTTCATTGCAGCATTGTTTACAATATCCAGAATCTGAAAATAACTTGAGACCCCGAGATCAGATAACTGGTTAAAGAAACTATGGTACATCTACACAATGGAATACAGTTATCAGAAAAAATGAAGCCATGAAATTTGTTTATATATGGACATGGAGAGTATCATGCTGAATGAAATGAGTCAGAAGGAGAGACTGACTGCACTCATTTGTGAGATATGAAAAACACATAGTTTAAGACTAACACCCAAGGACAGTAGAAACAAGGTTCCAGGAGGATTGGTCCATGGTCAGAAGCCTGCCTCAAGGACTGGGAGAGAGGACATTTGGGATAGAGAAGGGACCACTATGACAATGATGGTTGGAAGGAATTGCTCTGGATGGGAGATGCTGAAAGTGGGTAAAGGACCATACATGATGGCTTCTCAGTATCTGTCTGCAAACCATAATGCCCCAAAAGAGAGGAGGAGGAGGAGGAGAGAGAGAGAGAGGGAGAGAGGGAGAGATGGAGAGAGAGAGGAGAGAGACACACAGAGACAGACAGAGAGACACAGAGGGAGAGAGAGGAGAGAGACACACAGAGATAGATAGATAGACAGAGAGACAGAGAGCAAGAGAGAGAGAGGAGAGAGAGAAAAAGTGCATGCCATAGAGGCTGGCTGGCAGTGGGGGGTGTGGCAGAAGGGATATGGGGGATATTAGTGGTGGGAAATGTGCACTGGTGGAGGGATGGGTGTTCGAACATTGTGTGACTGAAGCCCCATCATAAAAGCTTTGTAACTGTAATTGGATCATGGTGATTCAATTAAAAAAATGTTACTTCCTCTTTCTTCCTAAATGCTATGAGTTTTCCAGTAAGAAATAAATCTCATTTTAATGGAACCCTAACAATCTGAGTACTTACCAGCTTTCCCATTATTAACTGAGTTGTATTTTCTAAAATGGTGAGTTGAGATGCAATAAACCAAATCTTATGTAGAATATTTTATGTGTTCAGGATGTCTACTTTTCCCCCCTTTTTGACTTGTTTATAAGAAATTTCATTAGTGTTTACCAGTAGAGGTAAAGAAGCAAACTGTATCATCTTCAGTATATCAGTTGTTTTAATCAACTTTTGTTTTTTTAATTGCTTCCCATCCTAATACATTTTCAAAGAGAGCCAACACTTTGCTAGTTATTCTCCTAAAAACTGTCTGTATCAGTTTTAATTAATAGTGACAACAAGGAAAGTGCCTAAGTGAGGTAGTGACTGTTAATAGGGTGAACTACAATTTGGTCGTAAACTAGTGCTTATAAATTGAGATGCGGTTCATTAGTAAGTTAGTGCTATAATTAACTTTGTAATTCTAGAGACCATGGGAGAAAATCTGAAATTTTATTTACCATATGAATTTATTTGATGGTTTATTAAATACTAAAGCTCATATCAATACCTAATATGATTCTATCTCAGAATGGGGTCCTGGAAGTTTATTTGAATGGTAGTTTAATTCAGTTACACATCTTATAATGATATATATACATATATATGTATATATATATTCTTTTAGGTCACACCGGGCGATGCACAGGGGTCATTCCTGGCTCACACACTCAGGAATTACCCCTGGCAGTGCTCAGGGGATCATATGGGATGCTGGGATTTGAACCTGGGTTGTCCGCGTGCAAGGAAAACGCCCTATCTGCTGTGCTGTCTCTCCAGCCCCTATATATATTTTTTATTTTGAAGAGAGAAGATGTCTTTAAAAGTTTACATCACTCTCATGGGATTCCTTATAAAACCATTTCTAAGTTCTGAAAGTGTGTGTTTATGATACAATGCTTTACAAAATAAGATAATAAACAATCCCAGCCCTCCTGAATAGAGTGACCACAGAAATTAACTGAGATGAACAAAATCAAACTGTTGTGCTTTTGGCTAAACAAAGTAAAAGATATAACCTGCAAAGAGGTTAACATGCAGAAAGTAAAAGAGAAAATACTGTTGATACAATGGGAATTTAAAATTTTAGCTTTACTTGAATTATATTTTGAATAAACTACCTGGGAAAAGATATTTTTGAAACTGGCGGAGGAAACTGAAGACTGGCTAGTATTGAAAACTATTATTGAATTAATCAGTGGTGCTATCTGTAAATGGCATGGTGTCATACATATTCATATATTAAAAACATTTAAATTTTAGGGCTGGGGAGATAGTATAGTGGGTAAGGTTTTTGCCTTGCACACAGCTAACCTTGGTTAGAAAGCCGGCAATTCATATTGTCCCCTGAGCATTGCCAGAGGTAAGCCTTGAGCATTTCCAGGTGTGACACAGAACAAAAGAAAGCAAATAAAAACCCTTACATTTTAGTTATGAAAGCTAATATTAAGGGAAAAATTCTATGATGTCTGGGATTTGTTTTCAAAACTGAGGGAGTCAATCAGGGATGTGGCTCAATGATAGAGCAGAGCCTTACATGTATGAAGACCTGGGCTTAATCCCTGAAACTGTACACACATATGCACTTGAAATGATAGGTGGTGTATGGAATAGTAATTCGAGCCAGTTGGTAGTTGTGGAAGCTAGCTGTAGGTAATAAGTAAATGAAATTATATTATTTCTAATTTTATAATGACCTGAGACTTTCTAAGCAATAAATAAAGATGATAAAAATTATTAGGAAAAGTTTAAAATGATACATTTGAGCATTTTTTGGGATACCTCCCTGAAGACAAAGACTGTTTGGATACAGAAAGTGTTCATTCATATTCAAGAAGTTAACATTCAATTTCATGCTTAAAATAATTTTTCTTTCAGTGAAATTCCTCAGGCAACTTTTTCAAAGTGCATTTAAGGGAAAATATATTTAGTTTTCACTAAACAAGTCTATTTCTATGATAATTCTCTGCCTTTGTGCATCAAATGGAGATGGAAAAACGACTTGAGTGAAAGGGGCTATTGAAAATCAGTTGGTAAAACTTCAGTGAACAATTCTCTTTGTAGAAAACAGAACAAGTAGGACAATACTCTTGACTCTCTAAAATGTCTGAAATGCTTTATTCAGTATCATTATCTTAACTGTGATTGGAAGAGGGAATCAATTTTATTTTAAATTTCTCAGACAAACCCTAAGTTGGAATGTGCTTAGTGCTGCTTCTGTAGGAGCTGAGTTTCCATTGGCCCCTGAAGTAGGCTAAATAATGACCACCTGAAGACATTCAAGATCTAAATGTAAAGGGAATTTTGTACGCATGTTTAAGGATTTCGAGATAAAAGATTTTCCAAGATTGTTTTTTAGGTGAACCCTAGGCATACTCATGAGTGTCTTTACAAAGCAGAGGAGATTTTATGATAAAGGAGGAAAGGTATGAAGGTAGAAAAAAGAGAGGTTTGATATGGAAAATAAGATATTGTGATGATGATGTCAGGGAGGAGATGATATTTTCTCTACTACTCGGTTCGTGAATTGGTTGAGCTAGCAAATCAATATGAGAAAGTTTTGTAGGAGAAAAATATACAATTGTTTAAGTGTGGGAAATATAAAGTGGTAGGGAGACAAAATCAAGGTATTTATTATGAACAATGGAGTGAACAGAGACCCAAAAGCTTTGAAAAGGGAGGAGGGTCCATTCACATGATGATAAGAGTGTCACTCTTTGACAAAGATATTCTGGAATTAGACATTTGCCCTGATATAGACATAGGGTTTTCTTGGAAAAAAAGGTTACTTTTAGTGAAAGTTCTAATTTTGAATAATACCCCAAATTTCCAGTTTTTGAGTTAGTTAGGGAGTAGGAAACGTATCATGTGAGACTGTAGGACTCCTGTGAACTCAGCTTGACATAATCCACACATGAAAGTGAAGTGTCTGGGGAAGACCCGTCTGAACAGCTTTGGGAGGCCTCTATATCAGTGGAAGAGGAGCGAGATTTAAAGGCACTTTTTTGCACTGGCTGCTTTTGAAGTTGTCGGAAGCGGCTATGAACCAAGAAGAATAGCTCTAAAAGTAGCTGGGAAACAAGAAAATGAATTGAGTTATAGTTTCTGAAGAGAGTGAAGCCCTGCCAACATGTTGAAATTTATTTCAGACTTTTGGAGCCAGAATGTTAGGACAATGGATTATGTTGTTTAAGCAACAAAATTTGTGGTAATTTTGTTGCAGTAACCATAGGTAACTAATGCATTGCTCCAACATTTGGTATTGCCAGTCATATTTATCTTATCCCTTTAATGTGGGACATTAGTACTATATCAGTGAAATTTCAATTTGATTTGTTTGGTGACTAATGATGTTAAGCATTTTTTCTCCACGGGGCTGCTTGTCATTTTGGGCTTGTCATTTGGGCTGCTTTATCATTTTCAGAATTATTTTGTATACCTGAGACCAACTCTGTGTCTGATATATGCATCTGAATATTTCTCCAAATCTGTGGTTTGCATATTACTTTTGTTTGTTGTTTTTATTGTTGTTGTTGTTGGTTTTGGGGCCATACCTGGAGATCCTCAGGGATTACTCCTGACTCTGTACTAGGATTACTCCTAGTGGTGCTCAGAGAACTATATGGGATGCTGGGATCGAACCTGGGTTGCTGTGTGCAAGGCAAATGGCCTACCTGCTAAACTAAAACTATCACTCTGGCCCCTTGCCTATTAATTTTCTTTGACTATTTATTTAGATAAGCACAATTTAAATTTTGATAAATTCTTTTTTTCAGTTAGTTTTATATTGATTTTTATGTCAGAAGGAATATTTGCTTATTTTAAAGTCTCAGTGATATATATTCTGTAATTTTAGTTTCTTATCCATGGTAGTCTATGAACCATATTGTATTGATTGGGGTATCCAACACCATACAAATAATATAATAATAAGGAGCTAGGAGGAAACTCATTTTGCCTCCCTATCATTTTA
Organism: Sorex araneus; assembly: GCF_027595985.1. Classification (NCBI taxonomy): domain Eukaryota; kingdom Metazoa; phylum Chordata; class Mammalia; order Eulipotyphla; family Soricidae; genus Sorex; species Sorex araneus. Next base: position 58,748,556 of record NC_073312.1, on the reverse strand, counting down.
GATTTCCCACACTTAAACAATTGTATATACTCTAATAATTAAATACCAGATTGTCTTGAGATTCCTGGAGCAATACTGTTCCATGTTATCATTACATAATTTATCTTTAAACAATCAGGTAACTTCTTTGCCCATTGTTTGAATTCAATACTTAGCTAATGTAAGATGAGCAATAGTATTTAAGCATAGTTTAAGAGTCAGGAGAAATTTTTAACTGTACTCCATAAAAGTACTATGATTTTTTTCACAGTTAGGGAAAGTTGAAAAGTAATAGATTAGTTGAAATCTATTTGAGAAGTGACAGCTCACTAAAACACTGACTTGCCAAGAACATAGCAAGGGAACAGATTAAAGAGATAAATACACAATATGCCTATAATAAGATGTAAAGTATGTAGGCAACATTATAGAGGACAGTAGAGGGAGGGAAAACATCCCCTTTTTGCTTTTAGGCCCAAACCAGTGATGCTCAGGGGCCACTTCTGGCTCTCTACTCATGGGTTACTCTTTTATTTTCTTTTCTTTTTCAAAAAAAATTTAACTTCACTTTTATATCAGGGATTCCTCTTGACTCTTTGCTCAGTGATTACTTCTGACTCTCCATTCAGGAATTACTCCTGGTATTGCTCGTGGGACCATATGCTGGGGATCAAACCTCGGTGAGTTGTGTGAAGGCAAACTCCCTACCTGCTGTACTATTGCTCCATCCTCAAAATATTTAATTCTAAAGAGTATATTTTTTTATATAAGAGAACTTTATATATTTTTATATATAAGAGAACTTTATATATTTTTATATAAAAGAGAACTTTACATATTTTTAGGCCCAGAGACTAAGAATTATTGTCTTTGGAAGGCCTGGGTTTGAAACATTCTATATGTTTCTCTGAGTTGCCTTTGAGCCTGATAGGGTTTGTCCCTCAACTCCCACACCCCTCCTCCCCACCCTGTGAAAAACAAGCAACAACACAAAACCCCTCTAAAGATTTAGAATCATATATGAAGAACTACAGGGAACCAAAAGCAAACACCATCAGAGAAGAGTTGGTTTAACAAACAGAGTGATAAGTAGAATAAAGAGAATGTAACCAAGAACACTTAAACTGGACCAAAACCACAAGAAACACAGAGCATATTTGGATACACAAGGAGAAGGTACTTAAATGGATATTATCATTGTCCTCCTTCTCCTCATCTTCGTCATTATCATCATTACCAACAACACATTTATTTATTTATTTTATTGAATCACCATGAGAAAAGTTACAAAGCTTTCAGGTCTAAGTCTCAGTCATATAATGATCAAACACCCATCCTTTCACTAGTGCACATGTTCCACCACCAAGAACCCCAGTACAGCCCCCATCCCACCCCCCTACCCTGCCTGTGTGACAGATGATTTTCACTTTACTCTCTCTTTACTTTGATTACATTCAATTTTTCGACAGAAGACCCACTATTATTATTTGGAATTTTCCCCCAACAATCAAACCTGCTAAAAAGTCATCATTAGATAATTTGTTCTCTATTGCGATAATGAAGAGCATTTGATGTCTTGCATATGGTTTTGGATTTCTGGTATTTTAGTAATTAAGTCCAGAGGGATTTCTGCCAGAAGCCACTGGGTTCTGAGATTGGTTTGTGTGCCTCTGGGACCATGGTCGTTCAGGAGTAGAGGAGCAGCTGTTCATGTGTGACCGCTCGGGTCTTGTCTGGGAGAAGAGCAGGGCCAGTTCCATCCCTCCATCTCCAACACATTTACTTATTTAACGCTTAAATGAGTCAATATCTATATGAAATTATTTATGCTTTGTACATTCCAGAATCTTTTGAAGAACTCTGGCATAGGCCTTTTCATGCTGATTTTATACATGGGAAATTGGAGAGATTTACTAACCTCTGGAGAGGGTAACACTAAATATTACCCATTAAATACTACAAATTCTATTTCAATCTTACCATTTGGGCTCATATTACTCAACAAATGTCATTTTCTATTTCAGAGTTATGCATGTCATAAAGATATATTTATAGATAGCTGTCAGGAATGGACCCTCTGTAAATTGCACACGAAATTCTAATAACTGTTATTGATACTATTAGTATCCTTTACAAAATGGTCTTATTTTTAAGATGGCTATTAATAGTAGAATGTATTGGAGGTAAAGGAGAATCATCTTATAAACAGATCATTTTGTAAAAAGAAAATTGTTTAAACTTTTCCCATTTAGAATTCATCTATAGAAACAGATAGATATCACATTTTCCCTGAGGTAACATTTAGAATATTGTTCATTATTTTGAAGGATAGGAAGGGAAATGTAAAGAGACATGTATGTCAATGGAATTTGAAATCATTATAAGCAATTGTCATCTGTGGGTGAAGTTAACTGTAGCCTCCCCCAAGGCAAATGTTAAGCTGTCCCCTTTAACACAATGAATCTTAATATTTTGTTTCATATGCAGATACACACGTACGTTTCACTTTAAAGTTCAATTTCAACAATTTGTTCTCAGTATTCTTTCTTTTTTCAGAGTTGTCTTCTGTCAGAAAAGTTTATAGTGTTCTCAAATGTCATTTCATATTTTTCTGAAGTGAGGGCAGAAAAGACATATTTAAACACTAAAAGAATAGGAGCTAACAGTGACTAAGGAGATAAGCAGCCTGAGGAAACTTAGAATTTTATATATGTGTACACACATACACACACATACACACAATTCAGGGAAATCATGCATTTCAAAATTATTGCAGATTTGATAAATTTACCATTGGTCTTTCCATCCAAGGAGAATTTAATAATAAATATCAGTCTTTAAATGGTAATATCAAAGTGATGGTGCTCCTCTTCTTGCTCAAGATTTACGCCTTGCTGTCTAAATCCTGCTCCAAGAATACCTAGCAGTCATTCAGTTTGTACAGTAGCTCAAATGAATCATTTTATTAGCCTTCAAAGTCAGAGTTATGAGCAGAATTACTTACAGAAGTTTCAGCCTTCACCTATTCTGTGCAAAATATTTTTTAACTGGAGTCAGAGGGAAAATTTTGATAACTTAGATCAGCAATGTTGAGGTGTCTTCTACCTTCCTCTGTTTTATTTTTCTTCCCGTGCCCAAGGAACTTGGATAAGTCCTGGTGGGCTAGGTATGAAGAGGAATAGAGAGTTGTTATATCACCTTAAAACATTTTTTTAAAAATTGAATCACCTTGAGATATACAGTGAGGGGCTGAAGCAATAGTACAGCGGGTAGGGCGATTTCCTTACATACGGCTGACCCGGGTTCGATTATCTGCATCCCATATGGTTCTCTGAGCACCGCCAGGGGTGATTCCTGAGTGCAGAACCAGGAGTAACCTCTCTGTATTGCCAAGTGTGACCCATAAAGAAAAAAAAAAGAGATATACAGTGAGAAGTTTTCATGATTGAATTATTGAATTTCAGTCATACAATGTTCCAACACTCTTCACCAGTGCATATCATGTCACCTTTGCTGTACCACAGACTTCTTTTCTGTTTCCCTTAGTAAAATGGGTGACATTAGCTATGGGTCACTTGGGGACATTGCAACTGGTTCAAAGTGTGTCCCAGGTAATTTGTTACAGGTTCTGTTTAGAATAGTGAGGTCTGAGAAATAATACTGTTTTTTGGAGGAGAAATTTTTTTTGGAGGGGGAGCTCAAGGCAATTTATCTAACACTGTCTTTTATATTGCCTGCATTAAGGCAAGATTTCACAAGTAAAACACTAATGAGGTATTAAATCAGCTAAGACTGTCTTAATAAAGTACCCCAGACTGAGGAGTTTTGTTTCTTGTTCTTTTGGCTTTTATTTTTTTTACTTGTAGGGTCACACCCAGAGATGTTTAGGGATTACTCCTGGCTCTGTACTCAGGAATTACTTATGGTGGTGTTCAGGGGATCAAATGGGATGCACAGGATCAAACTAGGGTTGACAGCACCTAAGCCTTACCCACTGTACTATTGCTCTAGCTCCGGATTGAGGAGTTTTAAATGAAAGAGATTTATTCTTTCACAGTTCTGTAGGTCACAAGTCAAAAACCTAGATATTGGCAGGACCAGTTTCCTCTGGAACCTTTAGTCAGTTGTCTGGTGAATCATGAATCCTAAATACCAGTAACATCAACAGCAAGTGGTAAATAGACCAGATACTCAAGAACAATTAGCATGTGACATTTTGCTTTTATGGAGACAAAAAAAGCAAAGTATCTCTTGAAATACAGTCTAAGTAGTTGAAAAGATTACCTCTCTGACTTCAGGAGCATTATTATTGGTTTTGTAAGTGCTTCATTTGGCTTTTGGGACCCAAGTCTCAGAGAGTGATTTAAATCATCCTATCTCAGATGATTCCACATAATTGGTACCTAGTTCATATTCAAGATTTCTGAAGAGCAATTTCTTTAAGATACATTCCAGTGCTTAAAAACTCTCATATTCAAAATAGTGTTTGTTCTGAATTTAGGAGCTAGTATGGCAGGTTTCTTCTGTTTATGCTTAGAGTCAATAATGAAAGTGCATTTCAAACTCTGTAAGAAACCTGAAGGAATAATGCCATTTTTCAAAAAAAAAAAAGCGCAATAAAATTCTGGAGCAAACAGTCTTGGAACAGGACTGTTTCTTGTGTGTCAGGATCCAAGGGGGTAACCTAGGGAGCCTGATGGGAAAGGTTGGGGACTGAGTGGGGGCACTGAGGCAGGATAGCTCTCAAGCCCAGGCATGGCTATCAAAATAAGTGAGAAGAGACACTGGAAATTGTGGCTTGGAGGTTGTGGCCAGTTTTATCTATCGTCAGACCTTTCTGGTGATTTTATGGCACATCTGCTCCTTGACCCAGTCTTAGGCCAATGATCTATCAATGATGGTGAGTTTTGGGTGCACGCAAACAGGAATAGGCAGGCCTCATTCCTCCAAGGCCCCGCAATGACAACTCCCCAGGAATTCTCCCTGATGGGTTCTGGTAGCCCTTGGCCAATGGCCTCTCCCAGGTGCCCAGCAGCTTGCATATCAACAAGGGTGTGGCCTCGGGCAACACACTCAGGTTGTTCAGCAACCACCTTACCTTGGTCATCAAGAACTCAGTAGAGGCCTGGTGCCTCCCCACTCACATGGTGCCTTAGCAACGTCCTAAGCCCCATGGGTGCCAACGCAAACCACTGTGAAGAGATGAAGCGGGGCTGCCTGACAGCCACAAGCCACCACCGGCTGCTTTGCCACAGGAGTGCACCAAGCCTAGAGGCTATCGTGCAGTCTTCCTGCCCAACATGACTTTTGGGAGCAGCGAGTCCACTCTGTCCAACCTTGCAGCTGTTGGGCAAGGTCACTGTGCACCTGATCAGCTGCCCGCGGGTACAATCCCTCACTTCTGTGATAGTAGGTGGGTTGGAAGGAACCATCCTGTGTGCCATCCTGGCTAGCTCCTACTGCTGATCTCCACTCCCCCCCCGCCTCTACACCCCTGTCTGCGGTGCAGATCTGCTGTTGAGCCTTCTCCAGGAGCTGAACTGGAACATTCTACATTTGCTGATAATGAAAATCAGGTAACCTTTAAAAGGGTCAGAAAAGAAACAGTTGGGGGTGTAAGTTCTAAACGGATCATCTTTGTCTTTGAGGAAGAAAGCTCACTAAATATAAGGGGGGTGGGTGGGCTACCCTGTTGACCACTGGGGCCTGGCCAGGGAGGAAGTGAGGAAGGTGGTGCTCACATGATGCCCACTGTATATGCTAGGACTGAAATCCTACAGCCCTTCCTTCCCAACCCCTTCTTCCCTCCCAAACCCAGGAGCAAGTGAGCCAGAACCTTGCTTAGTTCTTTGCAACCCAGAGCCAGAGCTTGTACACACCATGTCACCTGTGTCTACCTGTAAATGTCCTTTAGTGGATGGCTTCAGACCATCCACTTTCAATTACTGTCACCCACTTTCAACTATACTGACCAAGCTTTGTATTGTCAGGTTAGAATTAAGCATGATATAATTTTGGGGAGAGGGGTTTCTTATGCGGTGCCTCAGGGTGAATTCTGGGCCACTACAGGACCCCACATTATGCACAGCCAACCAGAGGAGGAAAGTTCAATGTCCAGCCCAGCTGTGACGTGCTGGGAGTCACTAAGGATGCCCTAGTAGAGCTCTTTTGGGTTTGATACTGAGTTTTGAACCTGAGTCCTTGTGTATACAATGTGTTCCTTATCCCCAAGCCATCTTGGCCGCCCCAAAGGATAATTTTTGTAGAAAGAATTTCATTCTGTAAAATAAAATATTCATTTCCTTCCCCCCAAACTCTGCTTTAGATGGGAAAATCTCAAGGGGTTTCTTGTGACCTCCCACTGGTCTTCCGAAAGATGCTCTGAGTCCCCTTTTCAGCATTGTGCTGACAGGGCAGGCCTGGCTCAAGCTTTCCTCACGAACCTTGGCTTAGAAGGTTGGAGCTGTGAACTGGGTCCCAACTATGTCACCTCTGTCAGCCCCTTTCTGTTTCATGTTAGGTCCCTCAGACTCAGCTTCCTCACCTGTCCCAGCAGTGACAGCACTTTTATCCCATGGTCCTGCAGCCTCTGTGAGCAATAAATCACCACAAGTAGCATGTCTAGCACACAGGAAGTGAGTGGAGCAACTCTCCTTAACAGCACTGTGGGTTTCGAGCCAGCATGCTCATTCTCACAGCAATACTTACCTTTATGGGTTCACAAAGTCTGCTGCTCAAAAATCTCAAAATGCTACATGGGAGTGCTTGCACTATGTTCAATTATTTGGGTTGCTGATACAGTTATTTCCACCTATTATGTCACTATGTTGTGTGGCCTAACATCTTTTTCTCTTATCCTAGTGGAATCACATCCATAGCTTGGCATTAACTGTGGAAATGAGCAACTCTGCATATCAAAGCTTACCCCCCCACCCACATGAAGCATTTCTTGCCACACTGTCGATCTTCTTAAGCATGACAAAATGCAACAAAAAATTTGGAGTGAGAAGCAAGCAGGAATACCTTATGGTTGTGGGTGGTAAGTCACTGGATGTTTTAGAGGCAGTTCTGCTGTCTGTGAGCAATTGATAAAGATGCATGAGTAAATGCTATCTAAAAATTAAAAACTTACATATGACCTTACCAATTACTAAATTAATTAAAGCTAAACAGGAATCTTTGGCCTGCATACACATTCTAATTTTTGCTTTTGAAAATAATGTCATATGGCCTCTGATGAGAACATAATAGTTTTCAGGAATGCAAAGTTGGTAACTTGCAAACCTTTTATTGGGTTAAGTTCAGGGATAAGCTGACAAAGATGCTCTATAAAACCGGTCAGGCTTTTTAACTTGCTGTGATCTAATAAAATATTTTAGTTTGATTTACTTTTTCTTTTCTGTTGTAATGCACTGGCTCCCCAGGCATTTAGCTAGAAGTGAATTAAATGGTCCCAGAAGCTGTGGCTCTGCAGTCAGCAAGAGGCTAGAATAGAATTGATTATCTAGGGGTGTTTGCATGGAAAGCATCCCTCCTACCTGAACAGTTCCATTATAACTAAGGAGGCATGTGGGAAGCTTGTTAATGACCTTTAAGGGTTTGATCTCCCTACCTATGGCTTCTGAGTAAGATGGGTATTTACTATTCATAAAAGGGAAATAATAAATAAAAATAACATAGGAGAAATATGCTCCTAAAATGTTAGAAACTTCATCTTTAGGCAGTGTCAAAAAGAAACCCAGACATGGTTAAAGAGACACTGTATTTGAAGAGTATTTCATTAGGATAGGGGAATTTTACAACAGAGGGAACTTTTGCAGTAGGAGAACACAGACCGTAATATCTGCAAGTATCTCAAAGGCCAGGCACAAAGGCTTTATTTTTTTTCTACTCTAAGAATGAACATGCCTGAGAGAACTACAAGCGGGGAGAGGTGTGATTTGGTACCCTGCACCCTGTACACTACTGCTAGCTTCTCTCTCCAACTACTATCACCTGTTTTTTGTAATATTGGGAAGAACTATGCGCACATTATCCTTTTGTGGTTATTGTATCCAATTAGCCCATTTTCAGCTAATAATAAAATGATATTGAGCATAGATTAATATTTTTTGTGATTGCCATATGAGTTTAACCTATGTAAACATGGAAATTAAAACCACTTAATACAATATAATAAAATGCATATTCTTATTTACAAAGTAATCTAAAATATTGAGAATCTAAAATCTGGAATCTAAAATAATAAATTTTATTTTGTATTTAATCAGTGGCTGGATTGATAGTACAGCAGGTAGGGCGTTTGCCTTGCACGTGGCTGACCTGGGTTTGATTCCTCCATCCCTCTCAGAGAACTCGGCAAGCTACTGAGACTATCCCTCCCACACAGCAGAACCTGGCAAGGTACCTGTGGCGTAATCGATAGCCAAAAACAGTAACAACAAGTCTCACAATGGAGACTTTACTGGTGCCTGCTCGAGCAAATCCACGAACAACGGGATGACAGTGCTATCGTGCTATTTTGTATTTAGATCTCATAATGGTAAAAATCATTCATTTTGATCATTAGAATGAGCATGCAAAAGAACATATGCAAACAAAGTATCTGTCATTAATAAAACTAAAAAAATTCTGTGCTAATATATTTTGGAGTTTACATGAGATAGGTGGGACTGACATATATAAAAAATTTCCTCCCCACACTTTATTTAAATACTATGGTTCACAAGGTTGTTCATATTGATTTGTCACAGCATTCAGTATTCCAACACCAATCCCAACACTATCACTTTCCCTCCACCATTGTCTCCAATTTCTCCAGCCACTCCTCAAACTGTAGCCTACAATAATTTAGCCCAATAATTTATTTTATATTGCTTGTTATCAGTAAAGTGCTAACAAAATGATCAAAAACTATTTCCTTAGAAGAAAATTTGTGTAAATTGTTGCATCTCACCATGGAGTTATTAAGTCCTCGTATGAGAATGTCTTTACACATGATGGTCACTCAATACTCCTATTGCAAATCACAACACCCAAAAAGAGAGAGAACAAAAGGGAATAACCTGCCACAGAGGCAAGGTGGGGTAGAAGGGATGGGATTGGGTGGTGGGAGGGATACTGGGATCATTGGTGGTGGAGAATGGGCACTGGTGGACGGGTGGGTTCTCGAGCGTTGTATGACAGAAACACAAGCACGAAAATATGTAAATCTGTAACTGTACCCTCACGGTGTTCACTAATAAAAGGGAAAAAAAGAAAAAAAGAAAAAAAAAGAATATTGTTACAAGTTAAGCTTTCTGTTTATATTAGTGCTTGTTTTTGTTTTTGTAAATGTTTTTGTTAGTTAAGGTTATTGGCTCTGCATTGCATCCCATCAAATCTGGTGTGCTAATACTGGTTTATCAGTGTTGTAGAGTTTGGAGATGTCACTCCAGGAAGTGAAAAATTTTAAACTGGGTGGTACAGCCAGAGTTATATTTTTAACTGGGCAGCAGCTTTGGGGTGTGGACATGTCTGCTGGGGCTTCTGAAAGTATAGGGAGTTGAGGGGGAGGTAGCCCATTCCAACTCTGAGAAAGCCTGAAGATTTCAGTCTCAGTGACCCATGTACCTGAGTTTTTGGCAGGTTAATTTCTCTGTAAGGTTTGGTCCTGAGATGATGGAGTCTGGCAGGAAGTGTGGCCGAAATTTTGGAGTGTGGGAGCAAGTGGCTACTGAAGCTTTGTTTGGGCAGGCACTGGCCTACCCACCTCTGGAGAGCCCTGCGTGTCTCAGCTGGGAAAAGGTGTTTGAGAAGTTTTGTGGCCAGCTGATCTCTTTCAAGATTTATTTATGAGTCTCTGGAGCATGGCTTACATTGTGGTAGAGACAACTTAATATTTTTTATTCTGAAAACACTTAATTTTTTGTTTCTTTAAAACTATAATCATGATCTGGTCTTCTCTTAATGTATTTCAGTGAGTAAATATTTACTCAGATATTTAAAATATACATAAACACATAAAATTTTATATATGTTTGAAATGAGATAACAATAATTATTTAGGATATTTGGTTGTATGCCGAGAGAACATGGTCTTAGGATCAGGGGTATGGAACTAATTTGAAGTTTAATCCTCCATCTTACTATTAGTTCTTGAGTCCACCACTAAAACTCCCTGAATTCCTTCCCATATCTGCAAAATACAGATAATAAAATGTGCTAATGGGCTTGTAGTGTGTATTAATTGTTAATGAATTTGCATATGCAAAAGAAAGAAGAGTAGGTACAGTGCAAATATTCCTTTCTGTCTTAATTAACTGCCAGGAAGCAAACTAGACAAAATTCTCTCAAGATTCAACTTTAAAAGTACTTAAAATACAACTTGTAATATAATTATAATATTATATAAATATAAGGCATATAAATACACATTTACATTTCAAAATCTCACCTAGTGCTTTGCAAAATTTTTATCACCATTTAAAATTAATATTGTAGTTTTGTCCTAGTGATTACTCACAAAACTCTTAGATGGTTCCTTTCATCACCTCTCTACTCCTTTGGGCATTCACCTTGGCACCAGTATTTTTCTAATGGAAAAACAATGTCTCTTTCTGATCCTTTCCTCTTAGTGCAATAGTAATGGTTGTGACAATGGTTTTCTTCTCTGGAAGGATTAAGTATGAAAAGGTATCTTTTCATTCTATGCCTGTCTCCTTCTCTCTGTACTTGCTAGTTTGCTTGTCTTCGCTGACCAGCACATTTCACTTCTTAGGGAGTGCCAGACATCAAGGTAGCAAAAGGAAATCCCTTCTCTTTCTAGTGAGCAGGACACTGCATGCAAAAGAAGTCAGGCAACCAAGAAACTCCTGGTCAGTTGATCCCACACAATAACTGCTGGCCAGTTACTAGAGAGGAACAGGAATGCCAGGGCTTACTGAAATAATAATGAGACCTATTGGAGTTACATCAAATGCCACTGTTTCTTTTGTTTTCAAGAGACCACTGAGCTATGTGACTGAATGAAGCATTAACATAGCATGGAGACTCTTCAAATGATTTTATTTTACACTTGGGAAGGTTGCCTGTGGATCATGGCAATGAGGATTGCCTGTGAATTTCTCTCCAGGCTCTATCTGGCTCTAAACGGATTTTACTTTGGAGGCATGAAAATTGGAGTCAGTGACCTTGAGAGGCTGCACAGGAATTTTGTAGACACCTTCTGAACACTGAGAAAGAGACTGAATTATCATCTCCTGACAGCAAAAATGGTCTTGGCAATTGGATACCTTTCCATTTTAACAGACATTCAATATCACCATTACTAAAGGATGAGTTTAGGCAATAAGATATATCCAGAGAATAGGAATTTATAGTTAGAAGTTACCTTTGGTATCTGCAAATAGGACTGACCATGATGAATCCTTTCTTAAAATTTTAAAGGAATATTCAGAACTCCATAAATTCTTAAAATTAAGCATGAAGTGATCAGTAGAAAGCCTATTAAAATTGATATACAATAACCAAGTTACAAATACTAGTAAATAATTTGGTCAAGTAAACTTACTAAAAGTAGTAAGACAACATCATTTCAAGCCTAGGCATCTTTTAAACTGTGTAATTTGAAATGATTGTAGATTCACAGTGATTTGAAAAAGCAGTATAGGAGTACTCTTTATCCTTCAGTCATTTTTCTAATATTTACTCCTTCTATAGTAAATATTACAGAATATATAGAATATTTACTATAGAATATCAAACATTATAGTTATATATAATATAAACAATATAACAGCCTGGAAAATGTCAATGGTATTTCTATAAGGGTTATTCAGATCTAATGAATTTTTAATGCATGTGTGTAAGTACATGTATAGTTGATGCAACTTGATCACATTCATATGTTGGTGTAGGCACTACTGAAATCAAGAAATAGAACTATGCTGTCACCAGAAGGCTCTTCTGATGATCCCTTTATAATCGGTTTCACCTTCTCTCCCCATTTCTAACTCCTAGTAACCACAATGCATTCTATATCTGTATAATTGTGGTATTTAAATAATGTCATATAAGTGGAAACATAAAACATAAAACATACCTTTTGAAATTGAAATTTGAAACTGACCTCACTTTTTAAAAACTCAGAATAGTGGTTCTATCCAAGTTGGGTGCTTCAATAGTTTCTTTTTTTTTTCTTATTGCCAAGTGGTACCAAACCACCATTTTCATTGGTCATAAATCTTTTGAACGATGCTCAGATTATTTCCATTTTTTAAAACATGGTTAATTTGAGTAGTTAATTGTGACAGTTGTTTGGTCAACTACTAATTTAGATATTGCTGTGTAGATACTTTTTAGATATGATTAAAGGTTAAATCAATGAACTTTAAACTATCCTTCAAAATAGTATCAGTCTCAGCAATTATTCAACTGAAAAGACAGATTTCCCAAAGAAGGAAATCATTGTCTGTAGACTCATTGCCTTCAAACTCAAGACTGGAAAAGGAACTCACTCAACTCTGCAGACTACCTCAGTCTTTGGAATTGCTCTACAGATTTTGGTAGCTCCCCACAAAATCATGAGCCAATTATTTAAATATCTTTCTCTCAAGATCTCCATACACAAAAATTATGTTATAGAAATATATGCAAACACACAATATGTATATACTTGTATACATATTATGTATGTACTAGATGTATGCATTTTATATGTATTATATAATAATTATTATGTTGAGATCATATCCGAGTGATTTCTATCTCTTGCTTTATTTCTGTATCTATACATCACCTATCTTTTTTTTGAGGATACCAACTAATACAATTTCTTTTTTTTTAACTTAAAACTTATCTTTATTTTATTTATTTATTTATTTATTAAATTTTATTGAATCACCATGTGGAAAGTTACAAAGTTATCAGGCTTATGTCTCAGTTATACAATACTCAAACACCCATCCCTTCACCCGTGCCCATATCCCACCACCAAAGACCCCAGTCTACCTCCCAACACCCGCCCCACCACCCCCATCCCTGCCTGTGTAATTGATAAATTTCACTTCATTTTCTCTTTACCTTGATTACTTTCCATAATTCAATACAAAACTCACTATTGTTGGAGTCTTCCCCCAAGGAAGACAGCCTTGCTGCCAATGAAGCATTTGATACTTAGTTTTCCATTGCTGAGACTGGAGAGATATGAAGTCCCACTGTTTCAAGTACATAGAATTTTTCCCCCCTCCTTCCCGCACCACCAAGTTCATGCCTGCTTAATAAATAGTCCTCATATTATGGCTGACACCACACCGCCCGACGAGAAAAAGAGATATTTCCCGTCCTCGGCCGGCATGGGGTTATGGCTTAGTTCACAGTCTAGAGACACAGCTGCAAGCAGTTTCTGGAGCCAAAAGTAGTTCCTCAGGATTCTGGTTAATCTGCAGCAACGTGGCCGCACAAAAGTGTGGCCACCCGGGTTGAATCTCAGAGGATCATGCGCTGGTATTGGCCCGAGACTACCCAAGTGTCCCGCTGTTCCAAGTACATAATTTTTTTCCCCCCTTCCCTTCCTGCACCTCTAAGTTCGTGTCTGCTTAATAGACCTCATAATATGGTGGATGCCACACTGAGTTTCTCCCCAAAAAGGGAAAAGAACCGAGAAAGGAGGATATTTCCTCTCGTCAGCTGGCATGGGGCTATAGCTTAGTTTACAGTCCAGAGAAATGGCTGCTACTTTGATTACCTTCAATATTTCAATAAAAAACTCAGTATTATTGTTTGGAGTTTCCCCCCACAGTCAGACCTGCTTAGGTCCCGCAGCAGCTGGCCTGGAGTCTCCATTTTGTGCTCAAACAGCGGCGACCGCTATGTTGTGCCTAGGAGGGAAAGGTTGAGCGAGAAAGAAAAAAAAGAGATATACCCTACCCCGCTGTCGTATCCTGGGATAAACTTCCAGTTCACAGTCTGGGGGTATTTCAGTGGGCTGCTGGTGTCCAAAGAACTTCATCTGGGCCCCGCGATCTTGCTCGAGTGGCAGCAGCGGCGGAAAAGCCCAACTAATACAATATCTATGAACATTTATATGTGCTTGCATTTAGATACTTTTTTTGGGATAAATATATAGAAGTATAGCTGGACCATATTGTAACAGCATGTTCAGTTTTTAGAAAAATGGTTATGTTTTAAAGTTGCTATATCATATCACTGTTTTTGGTTGTTTTGATTTTGCTCTTTGGGGTATACTTTGTAATGTTTAGAGCTTACTCCTGGCTTTGCTCTCAGGGATCACTCTTGGTGGTGCTCAGGGTAACCTATTAGGTAACATTCATCAAACACAGGTGTTCAAAGCAAGGGTCATACTTGCTGTACTCTCTCTAGCTCCCTGACATCAGGCTTTAGTGCTGGCTCTGTACTCAGGGATCATTCCACAGGGGACACTGGGGATCATATGTAGTGCTCAGGATTGAACTCTGTTTGGTCACGTGCAAAGCAAGTGCCTTAACTGTTGCACTATCTCTAAAACCTTATTATGGTTTTAATTTGCATTTTCCTAATAACTAATGACATCAAATATATTTTGTGGCCTACGAGCAATCTCTAATCCTTGTAATTAAGTAGAATCCTTTCAAGTTTGTTTTTTTATTTCTAAAACTATTTTAACCTATTTTAGGTTCTTTGCTTACTTATATAATTTTTAGAACAATCATCTATTTCTATTAAAGATCATGCATTATCTAAAAGATTTGATTCTACTATAATAGATACACACACTCTCTCTCCTTATTGAAAAGTTAGAAAATGTAGGATAAACATTAAGATGAAATGATAATGAACCTCCAAAGAAAGACCATCAAAGATTTGAGTAACTGCCCTCTGGGTCAGATTAAACTAATATTTCCTGATAGCATCTCATGTGCTAGAGCTTAACCAAACATTATCACATTAAGTCCTCATTAGAACACAGGAAGATAATATTATCTGTACTTGGCTCAAAGAAGCTGAGATACTCAGAAAGGTTAAGTAGTTTGTTCACAGTCACCTATTTAGCAAATGATCAAGCCAGTTTGAACTATAGTCATACAAGTCACTTGAATTTAGCCACTGCCTCATTGCTCATCACCATCTTGCATTTGATGACTCTCTTGTTTCTTGCTTCTGTGATTTTGGAAATGAGGTTTCCTCTGCTAGGAACGTCTATTTCTTTTTTGATTTCCTGGGTGTTTATTTTCCAAAATATGAAAAGTTCCTTGCCTTCTCTAACGTGTCTTTACAAGTGTAACTTTTATTCACGTCCTCTCCTCTTCCTCCTTCACCTTTTCTGCTTTTTCTCGTAGCTGTCTGAGCTACCTTGTTTATAGTTCTAATTGCACTCACTAGTGTAATGATTTATTTATTCATATGTCTGTCTCTAGTGGGCTTTCATTTACAGCAAAAGCACAGACTGTATTTTTCCTGTTCCCATCCCTTTTTAATCATTGCAATGATGGGGGGGTTGCGTACACACTTGATTTTGTACTCATAGGGGTCACAGTTCTGGCTGCGGTGCTTGCATATTCAGCAGCAGTGCTCACTGGAGGCTGTAGATTTTAGTTGTGATGACACACCTGGTCCTTTACCAAAGTCACATACATTATTTTACAACACAATTGTAGCACTTTGTTTTTTCAGCCCCCAAATTGGTAATAACCTTTCAATGCATAATCATTATACTGTATAATTTTGCTCACCGCACTGCTTAAAAGGTTAGTGGCAGCAATGTATTCACCAGGGGCATATGGATGAGCATTTGTCTTCTCAAATGCGCCTAGAATTTCAGCACATGTGCATTGTTAGTATTTGTAAACATACACTTTAAACCTAATTTGTGCTCCCTCCATCCTTCTTTCTTCCTTTACTCCCCTCCCTCCCTTATTCCTCTCTCCCACTTTTCCACCCTCCTTCCTTCCTCCTTCCCTCCCTTCCTCTCTCCACACCCAGAAGTGCTTACCCCTGGCTCTGTGCTCAGGGATCACTCCTGGTAGCACTCAGTGGACCATATGGGATGTTGGGGATTGGATCCTGGTTGACCACAGGCAAGAAAGTACTATGCCTGTTGTATTATTTCTCTGGTCCCAACTTGTGCTATTTCTACAAGGAGTGGATAATGAGTGGTAATCACTAATTGACACTCACTGAGAATATTAAGCACCATTCCTTGGAACTCTTATGCATGTGGGTAATGAAATGTTGGGACCTTAAGCTGCATAGATCAGTGGCTCAGTTCTTCAAAAGGAAGGAATTTCTTTTTTTTTTTTTTCTCCCCATTGAGGATGATGCTTGCCATAGACTTGTGATAAATGGCTTTGACTATATTGAGGAAGGTCCCTTATATACCCATTTTGGCAAGAGTTTTCATCATAAACGGGTGCTGGATCTTGTCAAATGCTTTCTCTGCATCTATTGATATGATTATATGATTTTTTAAAAAATTATTTATTTTTAATTAGTGAATCAACGTAAGGGTACAGTTACAGTTTTATACATTTTTGTGCTCGTGTTTCCCCCATACAAAGTTCAAGAACCCATTCCCTTCACCAGTGCCCATTCCCTACTACCAGTAAACCCAGCATCTCTCCCGCCCTCCCCAGTCCTGTCTCCCCCCACCCCACACTGCCACTATGGCAGGGTATTAAAAGGAAGGAATTTCTAAAGCACTAGTTGGATCACTGTGGCAAAGAGAGGAAGTAAACACATTTTGGATGAATAATGCTGAGGATTAACCAAGGATAATGGTACAGAATTTTGGGACACAGAAGTTTTAATTTTGTAAGTTTTTACTTTGCAATACTATAGTAAATTTTCTCTGGTACAATGTTTTGACTATAATGCACAAATCAATAACAATGAATGTATTAAATTTTTCCAGACCAAAAAAATATTTACTGAACTATTTGTGAACTGTCGCCAAGAAATAATGTGTATTGATCTGAAAGTTTCCATTTTAAAGTATATTCACTAGTATTCTGTGCATTTTAAACTTGCACCTAAACCACTTTAATAATAAAAGATTTTTATGTAGTCCCAGCACAATTTTCAAGATTCAAATGATCAAGATACTGTGATTCACTGTTATTCATAGTTGAGGGTATATATATATATATATATATATATATATATATATATATATATATATATATATACTGCTTTTTTGGGTCACACTCGGCGATGCTCAGGGGTTACTCTTGGCTCTGCACTCAGGAATTACCCCTGGCGGTGCTCAGGGGACCATATGGGATGCTGGGAATCGAACCTGGGTCGGCCGTGTGCGAGGCAAATGCCCTACCTGCTGTGCTATTGCTCCAGCCCTTCATAGTTGAGTTTTAACCACACCATGTCCAAGCACCAATCCTACCTCTGTCAACTTTCCTCCAGCAGTGTCATGAGGTTCCCTCCTCAGCCACCCCAGGGTCCCACTCCTACCACCTGCCTCTGTAACAAGCACATTTTAAAGTTCTGTTGTGGTTTGAATCTCCTGTTTACGGTGTTATTTATTCTGCAGTTTGGATATATAGCTATGCAATTCCACTGATGTACCAAGTACCACCTTTATACTGAGAACATATATATTTTTAAATTTAAGTTTCACCTACTGATCACACCTCAGGTTTGCACAACAATTTTGGCATAATCCTCTAGACTGTGAACTAAACTACAGCCCCATGCCGCCCGGGGTGGGGGGGTGAAGGTTTTTCTCTCTCGGCCTTTCCTTTCCCCAGCGGTGTGGCGACCACCATCTTATAAGGCCCACTAAAGAGAGGTACGAGCTTGCAATGATGCGACTTCTGGCAGAAATTTCTCTGGACTTAATTACTAAAATACCAGAAATCCAAAATCATATGCTCTTCACTCTCAGCAATGGAAAACAAATGATCAAATGATGCCTTTTTGGCAGGTCTGATTGTTGGGGGAAAATTCCAAATAATAATAATGAATTTTCTGTTGAAATATTGAATGTGATCAAAGTAAAGAGAAAGTAAAGTGAAAATCATCAGCCACACAGGCGGGGGTTGGGGTGGGATGGGAGATATACTGGGGTTCTTGGTGGTGGAACATGTGCACTGTTGAAGGGATGGTTTTTTGGACATTGTATGACTGAGACAATCTGAAAGCTTTGTAACTTTTCACATGGTGATTCAATAATAAAAAAGAAATTGGCATAAAGTATGTGAAGAGTATGCAGTGAAATATGGTTTTCTGTTGTGGGCTCTAGAGAGTAGAGTTACTGGGACCGTGTTCAATGCATTCAAGCAGCACTAAGAACTGAACTCATGACTTTACGTGTTTGAGGCAGGTGCTTTATGCTACTGAGTCATCTGGGGCTTCTGGAAGACATGGTTTAATTGTTTCGGTAAACCGCATTGTGTTTGGCCATTAGTAAATTTCTAGGCTTGTCAGTTAATCACTGCTCTTAAGCAGATGCCATAACTTGAATGTATTAATGATCAGCAGGTAACTAGATGACATGAGTTGAAAAATACTGTAGAATATGGTCAGGCCTGTTAAGAAAGAAGAAACTTTATAACTTTACTCAAATATTGTAATTAAATCTTTGAAAAAGCATTGACAAGTCAATATCTGCAGGCAGAATAGGTATGTGGGTTGCAGATATCAAATACTGCTTTGAGAATTTATAATCTCATTAGGGGAGAAATCCTTAAGGAAATAAGAAATAAAAAAGAATAAAATAAAAATGAGGTTGGCTCATAGATTCCCAGCATTGAGTGACACAAACTTGCTAAGCAGATTCTGGCAAGATGCAATTTACACCTTTTTTTTTCTTTTTTGGTTTGTTTTCTGGGTTTCACCTGGCAGTGCTCAGGGGCTATCTCTGGCTCTTTGCTCAGGAGTAGCCCTTGGTGGTGCTCAGGGAATCATATGTGGTGCCAGGATTCAAACTGGGTTGGAGGGATGCAAGGCAAATGCCTCGACCCCTGTACTACCTATCCAACCCCAGGTTACATCTTTTAAGTGTTTTTTTTTTTCCTGTCACAAGCATTTTCATCTTATTTAGATAAGTTTGATTTTAATTTTACTGTAATTACTTTATAATTCTGATGTAAGAATATGCTTTATAGTTATATTTATTAAAATAGACATTCATATTTTTCATTCATGGTATATTAGTGTTTTATCTGCTGTATTTTCTCTGGTTCCTAATCTTTTTACTTTCTTATGCTTCAGAAAATCATAAAATGTTAGTCCAAATTTAGTGTTTTCTTGCATTTTTTAGAAGAAATTCCTTCTGGTCTAGGGTCAAAAGGGCATCCTTACATTATTTTTCTAATTTTTTCAAGCTTTCTTTTTCATTATTAAGTTATTTGAATTAAATAATTTGAGTGAAAATAATTTATCATTTGAATTAAGTTAAAATCCAATAGTGATTTGAGATAGGAAACTCATTTTGTTTTATTTCCCCCTAGGATAATTAAATTAGATGTTAGTTATGATATACAGAATAAATTAACCCCTAAATCTCAATGGCTTAACACCAAACAAAATGTCTATTACTTGTGAGAATCCAACATTGGTAGCTAGTTGGGGTGGGTGGACAGAGGTAGTTCTCACCTCTACAAGTCTTTCAAAGACCCAGGCCCTGTTGTTTCCTTCACAATGAGCAGTCTGCTTAGCACTAAAGGAACAGGGAATGCAGGGAGATCTCACCTCTGCTGTTCATACCACTTTTGGGATGAGATCATTATCAGTACCTGTCACATGGCTTGAGCAGTAGCAAAGGTGCTTGAAAGTGTGAACTTCGTTTGGAAAAAAGAAATTGGACATTGGTGACAACTGTTAATCATGAAAAGATTAATTTGCTGTTATAGCATCATTTATTGAATTACCCATTTATCCCTCTCCTCTTGATTTGTGGTGTCCTTTCTGTTATATTATGTAACTGTGAGTCCATTTAAGCAATAATTTGTTTCCAAGGTCTCTATTTTTTTCCCTATTGTTCTAATGGTCTATTGTTGGTAAGGAGTAAAATTTCTTAATTACTATATGGCTAATGACCGACATTATTTCTTTTTTTCCCTCAAAATTATCTTTTATTTTTTTTTTTACTGTATGTTGCCATGTTGCCTCAATATAAATTTTAGAAGCAGCTTGTCGAGTTGCATGAAAATGCCTATTAGATTTTGGCTGGAATTGCATTTAATTTATGGATTAACTTTGCAATACATCTCGTTATGGTATTGAGCTGGGGCAGATGAAACAACTCAAAATATGGGAGAGTATGCTTTATATGCCAAAGTCCTGGCTTTAGTCCCTGGCACCAGATGGTCCCCTAAGCATTGCCAGGAGCAACCCATCGGCACAGAACTGAGAATAGTCCCTCAGTTCTACTGGGTTAGTCTCTCCCCAGATTTTTTCATGTTTAATTTTTTTCCTCAATAAAATTCTGACATTTCTTTTGGCTAGATTTATTTCCTTGGCTCTTATAAATTACTTCTGTAACTAGAATAGCATTTATTTTTTCCAAAGTTTATTCTATTAAAACACCATGAGTTACAAAGTTAATCATAGTTGAGTTTTTGACGTACAGTATTTTATCACCAATCCCACCACCAGTGCCAACTTCTCACTACCAGTGCTCCTAGATTCTTTCTCTTAGCCCTCTCCTCAGCTCCCAGCCCCAGTCTGCCATCTTGACAGGCATCTTTTATATTTGGTTATTAAAGTTTGGATTTCATAATTTCAGTATTGTTGACTCTGTGGTTTGGATGTTTAGGTCTACCACTTAACCACTGATCTATCTGAATTCCTTTGATTCCTATACCCATTGCTTTGCGTTTATTTCTTCTTCCCTTCCTCTTCATTCTATTTCTTTCCTTCTCCCAATTTAAATAGCATTTAAAAGTGACACCTTCTAATTGTGCATTATGTATAGGCATCACTGTATCACTGTATCACTATATCACTGTCATCCCTTTATCCATCAATTTATTCAAACGGGCACCAGTAAGTCTCATTTGTCCCAGCCCTGAGATTTTAGCAGCTTCTCCTTGTCTTTCCCAACAATTTGGAGGCTCTTTCAGAGTCAGAGAAATGAGACCTGCTATTGTTACTGTTTTGGGCATAATGAATATGCCATGCGGAGCTTGCCAGGCTCTGCTGTGCGGGCAGGATACTCTCAGTAGCTTGCCGGGCTCTCCGAGAGGCATATATATATGTGTATATATATATATATTTCCCTCCATGATTTTATGGAAAATGGGTAGGGAGTGTCTTATGATGTGTCCAGGAATATGTTCACTCATGCGTGAGGCTCGGGCCAAGCCTGTGGAAAGCGGCCTGGAGCTTTGTGGTGGTTGGGTAGTGGAGGTCAGCTGCCGGGGCTGGGTCCCTTGAGGCAGGGAGGGCTCTCACCCGCCCCCCTGTGGGGTGCCCCAAGTGGAAACAGCCTCTGCTGTGGAGTCCAGTGACAGTTATGGGAGCCTCAATTTATTCTCCCTTCCAAGAGAAGAGAAGGGAATAAAAAGAAAAAATAAAATGCTATGTCAAATATAACAAAACAATCAAAGCTTCAGAGCACCACAAGGAGTAAACCCTGTACATCACTGGGTGTGGCCAAAACCCAAAAACCAAATGTGAAATACAGCAGGGAAGGTGCTTGCCTTGAACATAGCTGACCAGGTCAATCCCCAGCACTAATGATATGGTCTCCTGAGCACCGCCAAGAGGGATCACGGGGCACAGAGCCAGCAGTAAGCCTTGAGCACAGCTGGGTGTAGTCCAGAAAACAACAAATAAATTTGAAAATAAATTTAAAAGAGAATTCTGTCTGGCCGTGGTGGACATTCCTGGTCTGAGTGACGCTGCTCGCCTCTTGCAGCCTCTCCCCATGCTCATTCTTCCCTGGCTGCAGAAGCACCCTTGCACAATCCTGAACCCACCTTCCCACCTTGTCCTCCAGCTCCCAGCTTCCCAGCTTCTTGCTTCCCAACAGTAAGGCCTGCCCCTCAGTGGGCCCAGTTTGCTGCTCCACCACTAGGGCCCAGCAGGCGCACTGTGGCACAACCTACATAAATGTTCCCACCTTCTCCCTCCCCAAACTCCGTTCCACCTCCTCTCTTCAACAACCTGCCTCATGCTTTAGAGCCAAATTTCTTTTTTTTTTCTGGGAGATATTTTTATTATTGTTGCATGAATGTGAAATATGAATTAAAATCAGTAATTTGTAAATAAGAACTTTGAAGGTGAAGTTGAAAAGCTTATACCAATGAAATTTTAAAACAAAGTTGATAGTATTTATGAGTGACTATGAAGCAATTTTTCTCTAACACGACACCAACTAAACCAAACGTTCTGATTTTAATTAGTAGGGAATAACTTTTTGGTTATTTTAGTATACCTTTAGTACTTAATTCCTTTTGTTGTTTTAGTATTATATGAAATAACTTTTTTCATTTTTAAAAGAGATTCATGAGTTTTCTAAGAGAGCTGAATTTCCTAAGCTATGTGTCCCAACCCCTGTCAAGCTATGTAACTGAATGTGAAAGTCGTGAAAATTTTCAGAAAAAAATGTCTCCTTAAAATATTCCCATGTGTGCCATAGAGATAGTAGAGTGAGGAGGATATTTTGCCTTGCACACAGCCAACTGGATTCAATCCCGAGCATCCTACCAGATGATCTCCCAAGCACCACCAGGAGTGATTTCTGATTGCAGAGCTAGGAGTAACTCCTGAGTATCATCAGGTGTGACCCTCTCCCAGCCAAAGAAAATAAAAAAAAACCCTAAACAAACAAAAAACCTAAGAGATTTTCTCAGGTGATACCAGAGAGATGGTATTGGCATATAATTCACATTTTTGTATTGATTTTATTTTCAGCATTCTGAACTATTTTTAATGTTTGGTCTACAGTGTCTTCTGATTTATTTCTTTTTTTCTTTTTTCTGGCCACACCCAGTGATGCACAGGGATTATTCCTGGTTTATGAACTCAGAAATTCCTGGCGGTGCTTGGGGGACCATTTGGGATGCTGGGAATTGAACCCGGGTTGGCCGAGTGCAAGGCACAAGCCTACCCGCTGTGTTATTGCTCCAGTGCCTGAATTATGTTTTAAAATGTGCTAAAATTGTTTTTATTTCCCCCATGTTATATGCTTTCTTCTTCCTCCTTCCTCTCTCTTCCTTCTCCCCTTGTACTTTACATTTTTCCTCTCTCTCTTTCTCTTCCTTTCTTTCTGCATTACCTAGGACCTCCCCCCATTTGCATTCATTCAAGCTTAGTAAGCCTCTTATCCTCTCACTGACTTCAGAAAGGATGCCTCTACAACTTTGTGATTCAGTTGTCTATGTATTGTTTTCACTTATTCTAAGTAAAGGAATTTCCATTATTTTCATTTTATGCTAAGGATTTTTCATTGCATTTTGTTCTTGGGGCCACCCATCAGGAACCATGGGGAACAGACTGTGCCAGATTGCACTCAGATCCTTGCATATGTAAGGTATGTGCTTTACTACTTGAGCCACATCCCTGGCTCCCTAAGAGTTCTTACTTTCAACATTGATGCAGAATTTATTCCACCAGTCCATGTGAGGGAGAAAAAAAATGCAACCACATCTGTAACTTTCACTTTTCTGCCAGTGTTTTTGCTACCTAGCATTTGTGATTCCAGGTCTTCCCACCATTCTGGAGTTGGTTTCCAGAAACTATCTTCAGCAGCACATGGTGCTTTTACTAAGAAGCAGATGTTTCAGTGGCCACAGACTGTTTTGATGATTACATACTGTATTCTTCTGACTTCTTTGTGTCTTACATTTAAAGACACAAATCTGTGGGTAAAATATGAGTACCTCTGTCAAGTTCTTGACTGGTAAAAATGCAAGATATCAACTTTGAAAACATACATAGATTTCGGCTGATCCAATTTATTTCAAATTTATGACAACGAGTATTTTGTATTTTCATAGCATTATTGGAAAGGTTTTAATTCACCTACTTGAGATAACACCTCTCAATAATCAGAATATCTCTTTTGCTTAGGCTGTACAAATTTATAGTATAAGCCAAAGGGGCCATAAGGGGAGAGCCAATTATTTTCTGTTTGCTTTATGTTGATTGCAATTCCCTCTTACCTCTTCTGCTCCTTAGGCTGTGAGTTTAATTGTAATTAGTTAAAGGCAATTGTAATTAGTCAAAGGGCATCCTTTCTAGAATTTAGTTGGTCAGCAAAGATTATAGTGATTAAATTGTGTCACTTCCTCCACAGCTACTTTCACTTTGGTAGTTCTAGAACTGTCAGTAAGATTTCTTATTTAGCCATATAACTATTGAAGTTCTTTTGGAGGAAAAAGATGGATTTTCTTTTATAGAAAAGAATTAAGGTTAAATCAAGCCAAGACTCTCCATCTCAGGTGCTGTCTCCTCAGAGTTTATGTCCAGATATTTTGGTCTGAAGGGCAGACACTTTTTGGACTTCTAGTTCCTGCCCGGTTTTCTGATCCAGAGGAATTATGTAAGCCATAAACTGTCACTTTTGTCATTTTTATGACTGAGAGAAGGTTCTATCTGTGTATATAAATGGGTGACTATAGGGCACTTAATTCTAAAGACTGCCTGAGTAATAGAAGTTCTCATGTAGTCAAATCTTCACTTGTTCCCTTTGGAGATTCTATGTCAAATTTCTACATCATGGAGAATGATGAAAGCTTCCAAACAGGTCATGAAAATATTTGCTCCTAATGATTTTCTAGAGAGAAAGGGAAAATTACCATATATTGAGCACTTGGCTTTTGTAGCAAGTTAAAAAATGAACTTCTGGGAGAAGGAGATCCAGCATGGAACTAAAAGAGATAAGATCTTATTTCTCTGCTGGATAGACTCAGGTACACAGCCCATAAATATTGACAGTGGCTTTATTATTAATAATTCAGGAGAGGCCTTCAGGATGCCTTCAGAGTGCTGTTCTTTTGTAAGTAAAATACTATGTAAAGATATTAGAGAGATGGGTCTCCATCCTGAAATGATTATTCAGGCATAATCCTCGTTTTCCTGCAGAGCTGCCAGGGCATTCAGTATTGCTTATTCCAGACAAGTAAGATTTTAAATCACTGCTGGTGACACCATTCCTGATATCACTGTATCACTGTTGTCCTGTTGCTCATAGATTTGCTCGAGTGGGTACCAGTAACATCTCCGTTCGTCCCCGTCGTGTTCAGTGTCAGGGGAATGAGGCTCATTATTGTTACTGTTTTTGGCATATTAAATATGCCACGGGTAGCTTTCCAGGCTCTGCCATGTGAGATTCTGCATCGCTCTCTTCCGGGACTTTGTTTTATAGTCTCTGGATTTTGGCCATTGATGAGACTACATGGTGCCAGGGACAGTTTGTGGGTGTGACTACCAAGCTAATGGAATAGTAGCTTTTAATTTGGGTATATGGTTGGAGGAGACCCAGTCCTGATCTGAGCAGGCTTGGCGATCTCAGTCATGGGTCCCGCATACCTGGGTCCCTTTGACAGTTCCTTCATGGTTGAGGCTCATCTGAGCGTGTGGAGAGTGGCCTTGGGCATGACTGTGGCTGGGTTCTGGAAGTTTTTGGCTGCCGGGGCTCTGCTTGGGGTGGGGAGGAAAACTCAACCCGCTCCCCTCCGAGGAGCCCCAGTGAAGACAGCCTGGCACGGGGGCAGGAGATTCTGAAAAAGAAGAGAAAATCTTACCACTCGTGATAAGATCCTGCCAAATCTGGAAACCTCAATTATTGCTTGACCATGAGTTGAGCTAAACACGTAGCAAACTGTTTTCCAACTGCTTAGCGTGAAATTTACTTTATCAAGTTGTATGCTTCAGTTTCAAGAACTATCTATAGCATTTTTGGTCCTTCAGCTTAATAACCAGTAGCGTTAATACCTATATGTTCATAGTAGATATTTTTCCATTGTTTCCTAGTTTTTGAAAATTCCATTTCTTTTGAAAATTCTTATTATACTGGCAATAATTATTTGCTTGGTTTGGCATTTCATGTTAAGATTCTGAACTCCCAGAAGACAAGCCTTTCTTATATTTATCTCTGTATCTCCATTTATTAGCATATGCACTAGTACATCTCCCTTGGGGTCTTGGAGTAGGGTAGGGGAGACAAGAGGGAATATGGTGAAGAGCTATGCAGAGGAAGTCGTTTGAGAGAAGGAAGCTACAATCTTCAGTTGAGAGTTGGTGCTACCTTGCTACACTGCTGAGAGAGATAGTAACAAAACATCCCAACTTTTATTAAAAAAATTCTGGTTCTCTTTGACTGGAAATTAAAGGCAGGGGAGATATTTATCCTGAGACAAAGGATAGTAGAGAAGGTGGGAGAGTAGGTCTGAGGGCAAATAGATTAGTTTTGACAAAAGAGAAGATTGAACATGGAGGAGGATAGAGGATTTTAAATAATCTCTGAAGTCAAGAGTAGTGACAATGACAACAATGTTAGGAATTTCTGTGATTATTGGAGTTACTGAAAGTCATGACTACATTCTATTTTAATTTATTTTTAAAAGTCTGTACCTTAAAGGCTTATGAGATCTTTAAGGATAAAGAGCATCAGTATAAGGCCTAGATCCTGGCAGGCTCTCAGTAATTATTGACTAAGTTTATAAATGGAAGATTCACAGATTCACATGCAGATATATCAGAGAGAATGCAATCTAACCTGAAGCCATTCTGAATCATAAAGGCCTTCAAAGAAGGACGATTTTTCAAAGATGCGGGAAGTAGTAATGTTTAATTTAGTTTCCAGGAGTGAGACTGACTTAATTCTATGGACCTAATTTTCTTTTCAGGTAAAAGAAGTAATCATTAGTTAGGAAGAGTTATTTTCCAGGCCTTATTCTAATTTTCTCATCATAGATGAGCTATAATGAATCACTGTATATTACATATAAGTTAAAATTTATCCCAACAATATCTCAATAATCTTGTATCCAATCATCAGATTAGATAGGCACATCTGACCTGGAGCTCATTTAGTCCAGGATTTCTGGGCAGATTGGTGATGGACAGATGTGGGAAAAGTCATAGTGCATTTTAGCAAAAGCAGAATTTTATGAAGTTGACTGTAAAGAAAATCCATGGAAGGATGCTCTGACACAGACGTTCCATTATGTAGCCCTGCACAGGACTTGGTCTACTCAATGATAAGAGCCAGGCTTTAATGCGAAATTAACCAAAAATAATGGTTAATAACTGGCACCTGGCAGAGCGGATGTGCTCAGTAAATTGTTCCTGCCTGTTGTGAGGAGGAGATAATGGCCTTGTATTATTCTTGAACTGGCTTTTCGTAATCATGTAAGCACAACTTAGATGAATCATTGTCATGTTTTTATTCTCTGATCTTACATGGGCAGCATGATGGTGAAGAAGACCAGCAATATGACCTTGGCCAAGTTACTTAACCTGTCCTTGTTTCATTTCTCTAGTCAGTAAAAAGGAAATGACAGCACTGACTCCCTTGGGTTTTAGGAGGATTCTGTGAATAAATATAGACAAAGTAAAGCATACCACATAGAGAATACTCCATAAATATGAAGTAGGCATATCCTATTCATCTAAAATCTTGACATAGCTAAAATCTAGTCATTTCTAAAAGGGTATCTTGAACCAGAAATAAGCACTTTGGAAAATTATCTGTATTTATTACGTAGTACAAAATGAACACAATTGTTATACCCTCACCTTGACACACATATGTGTCTAAACCATCTATGTAGTTCTAATCTTTAGATAAATTAGCCTTTTTTTTTGAGAATAAGAAAACTCTTATTGGACTCTCACTGGAGATAGAAACCAAGTGCAAAGTTGGTTTATCATTGAAGACCATAAGTAAAAATATGCATTTAATTCTATGCTAAATTTGTTAGCTAAATAGAATCAGAGTGAAGTGAATGTAGAATGACATCATACTGACCAACAATTGATCAAAAAAGTGTCATTATTTTATTTGTTGTGTCATGACATAGATAAATGTTATGTTGTCAAATGAGGCAGAGGAAAGGGACATGAAAAAAGCAATCCCATTCACAATCGTGCCCCAGAAAATCAGGTACCTCGGAATCAGCTTAACCAAGGAAGTAAAATACCTTTACAAAGAAAACTACATAACGCTACTCCATGAAATCTAAGAGGACATGAGGAAATGGAAACATATACCCTGCTCGTGGATAGGGAGAATCAATGTTGTCAAAATGGCAATACTCCCTAAAGCATTATACAGATTCAATGCGATCCCTATAAATATACCCATGACATTCTTCAAAGAAATGGATCAAGCAATCCTAAAATTCATATGGAATAACAAACGTCCAAGGATAGCTAAAACAATTCTTGGGAAAAAGATGATGGGAGGCATCACCATCCCCAACCTCAAACTTTACTACAAAGCAGTAACAATTAAAACAGCATGGTACTGGAACAAAGGCAGAGCCGTAGACCAATGGAACAGGGTGGAATATCCCTACACACAACCCCAAATGTATGACCATCTAATCTTTGATAAGGGAGCAAGAGATGTGAAGTGGAGCAAGGAAAGCCTCTTTAACAAATGGTGCTGGCACAACTGGACAACCACATGCAAAAAAATGGGTTTAGACCTTGACCTGACACCATGCACAAAAGTCAGATCAAAATGGATTAAAGACCTCAACATTAGACCACAAACCATAAGGTACATTGAAGACAAGGTCGGCAAAACCCTCCACGATATTGAAGATAAAGGTATCTTCAAAGGTGACACGGAACTAAGCAATCTAGTAAAAACAGAGATCAACAAATGGGACTACATTAAACTAAAAAGCTTCTGCACCGCAAGAGATACAGTGACCAGAATACAAAGACTATCCACAGAATGGGAAAGGATATTTACACAATACCCATCAGATAAGGGGTTGATATCAATGGTATATAAAGCACTGGTTGAGCTCTACAAGAAGAAAACATCCAACCCCATCAAAAAATGGGGCAAAGAAATGAACAGAAACTTTACCAAGGAAGAAATACGAATGGCCAAAAGGCACATGAAAAAGTGCTCTGCATCACTAATCACCAGAGAGATGCAGATCGAAACGACCATGAGATACCACCTCACACCACAGAGACTAGCACACATCCAAAAGAACAAAAGCAACCGCTGTTGGAGAGGATGTGGGGAGAAAGGGACCCTTCTTCACTGCTGGTGGGAATGCCGACTGGTTCAGCCCTTCTGGAAAACAATTTGGACGACTCTCAAAAAATTAGATATTGAATTCCCATTTGACCCAGCAATACCACTGCTGGGAATATATCCCAGAGAGGCAAAAAAGTACAATCGAAACAACATCTGCACATGTATGTTCATCGCAGCACTGTTTACAATAGCCAGAATCTGGAAAAAACCCGAATGCCCCAGAACGGATGACTGGTTGAGGAAACTTTGGTACATCTATACAATGGAATACTATGCAGCTGTTAGAAAAAAGGAGGTCAAGAATTTTGTAGTTAAGTGGATGGGCATGAAAAGTTTCATGCTGAGTGAAATGAGTCAGAAAGAGAGAGACAGACATAGAAAGATTGCACTCATCTATGGTATATAGAATAACAGAGTGGGAGACTAACACCCAAGAACTGTAGAAATAAGTACCAGGAGGTTGACTCCATGGCTTCGAGGCTGGCCTCACGTTCCGGGGAAAGGTCAACTCAGAGAAGCGATCACCAACTACATTGTAGTCGAAGGCCATGTGGGGGAAGGGAGTTGCGGGCTGAATGAGGGCTAGAGACTGAGCACAGCGGCCACTCAACACCTTTATTGCAAACCACAACAGCTAATTAGAGAGAGAAAACAGAAGGGAATGCCTTGCCACAGTGGCAGGGTGGGGTGGGGGGGAGATGGGATTGGGGAGGGTGGGAGGGACACTTGGTTTACGGGTGGTGGAGAATGGGCACTGGTGAAGGGATGGGTTCCCAAACTTTGTATGAGGGAAGTATAAGCACAAAAGTGTATAAATCTGTAACTGTACCCTCACGGTGATTCTCTAATTAAAAATAAATAAATAAATAAATAAAAAAAATGTTATGTTGTCAGCATCTCTCCCTGTTACTAGACCTGTGAAAGATTTATAAGGTGGAAATTCTTCTCAGGAGAGCTGTAATAGCAAAGATCCTGCCTTATGTATCTATGAAGTCATGTATTTCCTCCTTTAATAAAATAACTTAGGAAGAACAAAATGATTTTTTGGAAGTTGGAGAGAAGATACTTATAGTAGAGAATAAAGATAAAAATTTATTAACACGGGGATACTCTATTGGTTATTCTAGCATACAATATTATTGTTATTATTATTTTAAAATTTTTCTTTTTTAATTGAATCACTGTAAGATATAGTTACAAGCTTTCATGTTTGAGTTACAGTCACACAATGATCAAACACCCATCCCTCCACCAGTGCACATTCCCCACCACCAATATCCCCAGTATATGACCACTTTCCTACCCTCTTCCTGCCTGCATGGAAGACAATATTCCTCATACTATCTCTCTACTTTTGGGCTTTATGGAATACAATATTATTTAGCCCTTATAACACACCTGATAGGCATCTATCTCTATAGGAGAGGATATAGAAGGTAAGAGATAATTAGTAACTTGATATCCAAGAAATACCACTATCTAAATAAATCTCACATTGGTTCTGCTTATTTAATTGAACTCTACAATGCAAGCAGGTAGATGTATTTAGGGCCTTCAGGACTTATGGCTTTAGTTAATTTAAAGTCAACTCCTCAAAATGCACAGGTCATGAAGTATGGAATGAATTTAGAGGCACTGGCCCTGTGATAAGTCAAGCTCCAGGATTTACTTGTAGGTCAAGGAACTCTGTAGGTAGCAGATACACAAGATTTGCTTGATTAAATTTTCATGGGTTGAAACACATCAAAAACTAAAAAAATACTAACTTATATTTCCTCAGGGAAATCTATTGGAATTAAAAATAATTCTTTCTGATGATTCAAACTGAAATTTTAGTTTGAATGTGTTGAATTTAGTGTTTAATGTTTTTATTTATTGCATTATTTTAAAAAATGTTTTGAGAAATAAATGTAGGGGGAAATGGCTCCAGTTTAAAAGAAGTGCCAACAGCAAATGGAACAGCAGGTACAGTTGGTAGATTTTGCTTAATGGTGTGAATGCAAGTGGAAAATTTTGCTAGGAATTATTTGATCAGTATTTAGTTGATTCATAAAGCTAAATACTTTTTAATGGGGTTCTTTAACCTTAGTTTTTATGTAACTGGTTCATTTTGTAGAGATACAACAAAGATATCTGAGTTGACTTGCAACATGTCTGTTTTTCTTTGATTATTAATTACAGTTTTAGCAAGGTATAAATACTTGCTTAATTTTATTTGTAGTTACATAGGAATAATTAGTTTTCAAATGCAAAGAACTATATTCAGAACAAGTGACAGCTGTTAAGAGCCATAGTTTTTCCTCTAATAAGTATAATAATTCTTAAAACTCTTACCATTTAAAAACTATAAATTATAGATTATAAAAGCTTGAAATATTTTTGGTGAGAGTAGAAGCGACATTTTCTATTTATTTAAGGGTGTTTCAAGAAGTATATTTTCATTTAACTGAGCAAAAATGAGCGAGCAAAAGTTCAGAGAGGAAACTAAGAGTATCTTAAACTTGGGGGGGGGGGATGAGTATCCTATAGCCTGTATTGAAATCCAGTCCTTTCCGTCAAAAAGCATAAATTTCTTGAGAGGATGAATCAATAATACCCTTTCCTCTTATACCAAGAGTGATGACACCAACTAGTACCTTGGTTCTCAAAGATTAAAAAATATCATCTTCTTCGGGTGACTATCAAATCTCCCAGGAGTAGACGTTGAACTCTTACACTCTCTTCCGCTCATCATCTCACTGGTCCTTCTACATTTGGAAAAAGATAAAAAAAAATGTATTTAGGTAATATTGGCTTACTAGAGTGTAAGTGTTAATATGATTTAAGGGTACAAAATCACTACACCACAACCATAACCAAAGTGCAAATATCCCTCCACTGCTGTCTGGAGGCTTCTTCCCTTCCACAGTCACCCCCACTATGGAAACATCAGTTCTGACAGAATCTAAGGATTTGCTTCCATTGGGTATTGTACATTCCCTTGCTTTTAAAAAAAATATGTCACACATGAGTGATATTATCAGGCATTTGTCTTTTCCCTCTGACACATTTCATTTTATTAATTTTTTAATTGAATCACTGTGAGATACACAGTTATAAAGTTGTTCATGATTGGGTTTTAGTCATCTAATGTCCCAACACTCATTCTTTCACCAGTGTACATTTCCCACCACCAGTGTCCCCAGTTTCCCTTCTGTCCTTGTACCTGCCTGCCTGCCTCTAGCACTTTTCTTCTCTCTCTCTCTCTCTCTCTCTCTCTCTCTCTTTCTTTCTTTCTCTCTCACTTTCTCACTCTCCTTTTCTTTGTGGGCCTTAGGGTTTGAAATACAGATACTGAAAAGTTGTTGATACATACTTTTGCCTACTTTCAAGACTTAGTTCCTATCCATAATGATCATTTTCAACTATTGTGATTATACTGGTCACTCCTCTATCCTAACTGCCCTTTGACCCCGGGACACTCTTGTGGCAAACTTTCAACCATTGACCTTCTGGCCCATTTTCTTTTTCTCTGGCTTTGAATATTAATTTCATTATATGTATACATATATATGTGCACACAGGGTCCCATTCCCTTGACCCTGAAAGAGCCTCCAATTGTTGGGAAAGACGAGTAAGGAGAGGCTGCTAAAATCTCAGGGCTGAATGCAATTGAGATGTTACTGGTGCCCGCTTGAGTAAATCAACGAACAATGGGATGACAGTGATACAGTGATATGTACACACATATATTTTATATCCCATAAATGAGTGGTTATTCTATATCTGTCCCTCCCCTGACTCATTTTCCTCAGCATGATGCTCTACATGACCCCTGACATATTTTAACATATTATCCTCTAGTTCCAATC
Organism: Sorex araneus; assembly: GCF_027595985.1. Taxonomy (NCBI): domain Eukaryota; kingdom Metazoa; phylum Chordata; class Mammalia; order Eulipotyphla; family Soricidae; genus Sorex; species Sorex araneus. Next base: position 58,715,559 of record NC_073312.1, on the reverse strand, counting down.
ATGTAGTAAAAAAGTGCATAATTTTATTCTTTTCTTATAGTTGAGTACTAAATATTCCATAGTGTATATACTTGAGTTTCTTTATTCGCTCATTTGTTGTTAGACAAGGATTATTTTCAGATCTTGACTATTGTAAATAGCACTATAATGAACATATGTCTCTCAGAGCAGTGTTTTTGTGTTCTTACAATAGATACCTAAAATCTAATTATGAATCATATGTGGAAGTCCTATTTTTATTTTTTGAGAAGTCTCATTAATATAGAAGTTCTATTTATGAGTGATAGTACAGTAGGTAGGGCATTTACCTTGTACAAGGCCAATCTCAGTTTGATCCCTGGTATCCCATATGGTCCCCTGAGCACTGTCCAAAGTAATTCTTGAGTGCAGAGTCAGGCATATCCCTTGAGTAGTGCCCAAAACCAAAATAATTAAAATATTTTTTGAGATGCCTCCACATTATTTTCCATAGTAACAGAGATAGGTTACCATCCCTGTAACTGTGATTAAGGATTTATTTCTCACTACATCCCTACCAAAATTTTAAAATCACATACACACAAACATACAGACATATATATGCCATCTCATTGGTGAGGTAATATCTTGTCATTTTGATTTGAAGTTCTTAGATTATCAATGATGTCAAGCATTTAAAAAATGTATCTATTGATCATACGTATGACTTCTTTAGAGACATGTCTTCATCTCTTCTCTCCATTTTTTTATGGGGTGGTTTGTTTATTTTTTGAGTTGTGAGTTGCTCAGACCATACATCTGTCATACCTTTTGTCATATGTTTGTTGTGAGAGTATTTTTTCTGTAGGATATCATTTGGTTTAGGTGGCAGTTTCTCCACAATGCAGAAACTTTTTAGTTTTATTTATAATTTTTTTGGGAGATCACACACGTCTGTGCTCAGGGCTACTCCTCAAAGTGCTCAGGGGACCATTTCTGGTACTGAGAATAGAACCCAATTGGATATGTGCAAGGCAGGCACCTTACCCACTATACTGTCTCTATGGCCCAAACTTTATTGACTGAGTTCAACTTATCCTAACTTGTATATTTTTTTTACCTTGTCAGTAGTGTTAAATCACCATCAAGAGTAGTAGTAGTCAGAATTTTCCATTATTTTTTGTTTTATTGGACCACACCTGGTAATAAAAGCAAAGTGGCTGCGCGATATCTTGTAGCCTGCTTCTCCCTCTGGGAGAAACTGGCAATCTTCTGAGAGTTTCCTGCCCACATGGGACAGCCTTGCAAGCTTCCCATGGTGTACTCATAGCTAAATCCAGTAACAAGCTGGATCTCATTCCCCTGACCTTGAAAGAGCCCCCAGGGCAACATTGTTAGGAGGGCCCAGTCGAGAGAGACTTCTAAGATCTTAAGGGAAGGACGAATGGAGAGGTTACTGAGCCTACTCGAGAAATCGACGATTAACGGGTTTTCGTGATTCATGATTCGTGACACCTGGTAATGCTCTTAGGGCTTAAATCTGGCTCTTTGTGGTATATCAAATGCTGGGAATTGCATGGTCCTGTGAATTGAACCAGGGTTGGTTACTTGCAAAGCGAGAGCATAAGACCATGTACTGTCTCTTCGGTCAATATTATGGAGTGTTTGTCCATGTTTTCTTCTATGTAACTCATAGATTTGGGTCTAAAGTGTTATTCTTTATGGAAATTAAAAAATTCAGTTTGAGGTAACCTTATGTAGGTTGTGATAGAGTGATCCAACTTCATTCTTTTGCATAGTTACCATTTTTTGGTGTATGATGAAAACATTTGATGTTTTAGTAAATTTTAAGTATTAATACAGTATTATTTATAACAATTTATAAAGTATAATTAAAGTACTAACAACTAAAAACAAGGTATTGCTTACATTTTCCTCACAGGATCATTCTGGAAACTACCCTCTAAGAGATTTTGCCTGAAATTTCATGCATACTTGTCTTCCGCTTTTGTAGCCTAGTTCTTTATTGATTACCCATCGAAGCACTTCCTAAATAAACATTTGTACTTAAGTCTTATCATCTCAGGGCTGGCTTTAAGGGACGCTGATTTAAAACCTTTCCTAACTGACTTACTTAGCAACCGTTAAGCAAGTTGCCTGTAATTTCACATAAACCCACCACTACTGCCACTATCATTATCACCATTACCACCACAACTATTCTCAGAGATATCCTGAGATGGAATCAAAACAGATGCCTTTAACGTATTGGTTTCAAGTAAGTAAAAATGAGCACTTGTGAATGAGGATATATTTTAGGCGTTTATCATTTCTAGAGTGCATCACAGACTCTATAAAGCTGAGGGTAAACCCTACATGTTCAACATGTTCAATGCTTCATCAATGCCAGCTTAGCATTAAAGTGATTCTGCCCAGTCTTATGATATTTGCTTTGCTTCCAGAGTCAGCCAATGATGTGGATTAAATGTTAGATCACACATTCAGAAAATTCTCTAGGGGCTGGAGCAATAGCACAGCGGATAGGGCGTTTGCCTTACACGTGGCCGACCCGGGTTTGATTCCCAGCATCCCATATGGTCCCCTAAGCACTGCCAGGAGTAACTCCTGAGTGCAAAGCCAGGAGGTAACCCTTGTACATTGCCAGGTGTGACCCAAAAAAGGAAAAAAAATAGAAAATTCTCTAAAGGAGAATAAAACATTTTTAGGCTTTATTTTCTAGAAAGTTAGTTCTGATAGACTAACAAATTTTTAAAAAATTAATAATTTATTTTTTATTGAATCACTGTAAGATAGACCTTTACAAAGCTCTCCATGATTAGGTTTCATACAGTGTTCTGACACTCATCCCTCCACTAGTGTACATTTCTCAGCACCTATGTCCCCAGTTTCCCTCCCATCACCCCCATCCCTCACCCCCCAGCCTCACCTCTATGGCAGGCACTTTTCTTCTTTTCTTTTTTTTTTTTTTAAATTTTATTGAATCACCATGTGGAGGGTTACATAGTTCTCAGGATTATGTCGGTTATACAGTTCTCAAACACCCTTCACTTCACCAGTGCCCATCTTCCATCACCAACCCCCCCAGTATACCTGCCGCCCCCTCCCACCTCCCCAGTCCCAACCCTTGCACATGATATGTTTCACTTCGTTTACGCCTTATTTCGATTACATTCCATGTTTCAACACACAACTCACTACTGTTGTTGGGGTTTCCCCCAAAAAAGAAAAGCAGTCCTATTGCCAAGGAGGCATTTGATAGTTCTCCATTGCTAAGAATATAGAGATATTAAGTCCCGCTGTTTGTTACATAGTTTTTCTTTTTCCCCCTTGCCCCGCGCCACCGAGTTCACGCCTGTTTTAGTAATCGCCACGCTGCCTGACAAGGGAAAAAAAAACCGAAAAGGATGGTTATTTCCCGTCATCAGCAGGCGTGGGGCTCTGGCTTAGTTGATAGACTTGTAGAGTATCTGCAAGCAGTCTCTGGAACCGACGGTCTTGCGCTGGTGTCGGCTCCGGCTCGAGATTCCACCAGCGTCCCGCTGTTCCTTGTACATAATTTTTCCCCTTATATCCCATTCCCACGCCACCAGGTCTGTTTGCTTAATGGACATCACACTGTAGTTGATGACACACCGCGTTTCTTCCCGAGAAAGAAGAAAATTTCTTCTCAGCCGGCGTGGGGATATAGCTTAGTTCAGTCTAGTGAGATGGCTACCACTTTGATTGCCTTCAATATTTCAGCAACAGACTTACTATTAGGATCTCCCACAAAAGTCCGCCCCATTAGAAAGGAACCATTACATATTGCTCATACTAAGATGACATTAAGTCGCGCGGCCGCGGCAGCGGCCGCGCGGTTTTGGGTTTCTGTATAAAGTCCAGGGAAAGTACAACCAGAAATAACATCACTATAAACTTTTACCCTTTTATGGTGCTCATAAGATGGAGAAACCTAGAGAGAGGCTCGGCGTCTCCGTTTTGCGCTCAGGAAAACCGCGGCCCCTGCGCTGTGCTCAGGAGGGAGGAGTTGAGAGAGAGACAGGTTAAAAGAATTGGGGGATGCCCGGGTCCCACAGCTTCAGCACGCCGTGGGGTCTCTGGTCCCATGCCGGAATTAGTTCAGTGGGCTGCTTGGGGTCCGAGGGCGCTCCCTCGGGCCCCTCCATCATGCTCCTTCCACAGCCGGGTCCAAAAAAAAAAAAAAAAGCTTTTCTTCTTTTCTTTTCTTTTTTCTTTTCTTTTCTTTTCTTTTCTTTTCTTTTCTTTTCTTTTCTTTTCTTTTCTTTTCTTTTCTTTTCTTTTCTTTTCTTTTCTTTTCTTTTCTTTTCTTTTCTCTTCTTTTCTTTTCTTTTCTTTTCTTTTCTTTTCTTTTCTTTTCTTTTCTTTTCTTTTCTTTTCTTTCCTTTTTGTTTCTCTCTCTCTTGTCTTTTGGGCATTGTGGTTTGCAATACAGATACTGAAAGGTTACCATGTATATCCCTTTACCTACTTTTAACACTCAGTTCTTATCTAGTGTGATCATTTCGAGCTATTATTGTCATACTGGTCCCTTCTCTATCTTATCTACCCTCCACCACACATACACTTGTGATTGATTCCAACCACTGACCAGTCCTCCTAGTCCCTGTTTGCCCTAGCTGTGGTAGACTAACATCTTTACACAGTCCAATTCCACAGTTAGGTCACTCTTCTTTCAAACTCTACTCTTATTTTTATGGAGAGTAATAATGGACCCAGGATCATGCAGAAGTTTCACAAGGCTCCTAAAATAACCTTTCCTCTGAGCTTTAGGCATCCAAGCATCCAAGTAATGTAATATTTTTCACAGCAAAGTCTTCCATGCTATGAGTGATGCTGTTTTTTTTTTTCTTTTTGCTGAAGATCTGAGCAGTGCAGCTCTTCCACTCAGTTGCATTCAATTTCACTGACCACTAGCTCCAGCCTAGCCTAGCTCACCCTGTTATGTTCTATAATTCCATCGGCAGATGCAGAGTAGACACATCTAAAAAAAGAACTGCGTCATCCTGGAAAAATGAGGCTAGTCCTACTTACCATCTTGCCAATTTTGACATTTAATTTGGATACAAGAAAGATCTGTAGAAGCAGCATATTCTGTTACAAAATGTATTTACTATTCGAAAAAAGAATTAGGATATTATTCTCCTTCATGCAAAATGGTCTCAATATATAGGTTCTTCCAAAACACTAGGAGTAGCAATAGGTTGTTCAGATGAAGACAGTCACTAGGTCATGGAGCTGGGCTGAGTAGCCCTGGAAATAAATCAGAATTCAAAAACAAGTGAACTTCTCACCTCACAGAAGCACCTTCTAAAAATTGCACTTAGGCATGGAAGCAGTGATTATAGAAGGCTTCATTTCTTAGAATTTATTGGAACTTGAGCGATAGTACAGAGTGTAGTGTGCTTGCCTTGAAAGCAGCTGACCCAGATTTCATTACTGGGATCACATGTGGTCCACTGAACACCACCTGGAATAACCTTTGAGCATCACTAAGTGTGACCCAAGAACACACACACATAAAATAATTTTAAATATACAAAAAAAAGTTGCAAAAGTACTATAATACCCTTATAGTCTTATCCAAGTTCCCTTAATGTGAACATCTTACACAACTTGGTTATATCTAGAAAAAACAAGAAATTTGTATGGAATATTAGTGTGTGTGTGTGTTTGTGTGTGTACACGCAATTTTTCCTTTATCTCTTATATTAAGTCACTGTGAATTACAAAGTTACTCATGATGGTTATAGGCATATAATGTTTGAATACCAATCTTCAGCGGTGTTTACTTTCCTCTATCAAAGACCCAGTTTCCTTCCCAATTTACAAACTGCCTTCTTTTTTTAAAATTTTATTAGTTCACCATGTGGAAAGTTACAAAGCTTTCAGGTTTAAGTCTCAGTTATACAATGCTCAAACACCCGTCCCTTCACCAGTGCACATATTCCACCACCAAGAATCATAATATACCTCCCCCCTTCCCCCCACCTCCCCAGCCCCCCACCCCGCATGTGTAACTGGTAAATTTCACTTTACTTTCACTTTACTTTGATTACATTCAATATTTCAATAAAAAAATTTCACTATTATTGATTTGGAGTTTCTCCCCCCTAAAGTCGATCTGCTGAAAAGAAAGCATTTGGTAATTTGTTTTCCATTGCTGAGAATGAAGAGATATGAGGTCCGGAGGCCGCACTAGCAGCAGCATAGTTTTGGATTTCTGTATTTTAGTAACTAAGTCCAGAGAAATGTCTGCCAGGAATCACAACATTGTAAGCTTGTACCTTTCAGCTACTTTATATTCCACATATGAGTGCGATCTTTCTATGTCTGTCTCTTTCTTTCTGACTCATTTCACTCAGCATGATACTTTCCATGTTGATCCACTTATATGCGAATTTCATGACTTCATGTTTTCTGACAGTATTCCATTGTGTAAATATACCAGAGTTTCTTTAGCCAATCATCTGTTTTCGGGCACTCTGGTTTTTTCCATATTGTGGCTATTGTGAACAGAGCGGCAATGAACATGGAAATGCAGATGTCATCTCTACTATACCTTTTTGCCTCTCCGGGATATATTCCCAGGAGTGGTATTGCTGGATCAAATGGGAGCTCAATTTCTAACTTTTTGAGAATCGTCCATATTGTTTTCCAAAAGGGCTGAACCAGTCCGCATTCCCACCAGCAGTGAAGGAGAGTCCCTTTCTCCCCACATCCACGCCAACACCGGTTGCTTTTGTTTCTGAGGATGTGGGCCAGTCTCTGTGGTGTGAGATGATATCTCATTGTTGTTTTGATCTGCATCTCCCTGATGATTAGTGATGTTGAACATTTTCTCATGTGCCTCTTAGCCATTCGGATTTCTTCTTTGGAAAAGTTTCTGTTCAATTCATCAGCCCATTTTTTTGATCGGGTTGGCAGTTTTCTTCTTGTGGAGTTCAGCCAGTGCATTGTATATCCTTGTTATCAACCCTTTATCGGATGGGTACTGCATAAATATCCTTTCCCATTCTGTAGATTGTCTTTGTATTTTGGTCACTGTTTCTTTTGAGTTGCAGAAGCTTCTTAGTTTGAGATAGTCCCATTTATTTATCTTTGTTTTCACTAGCTTGGCCAGTGGCGTGTCAGCTTTGAAGATACCTTTGGCTTCAATGACATGGAGGGTTTTTCCGACCTTATCTTCAATGTACCTTAGGGATTCTGGTCTGATGTTGAGGTCTTTAATCCATTTTGATCTGATTTTTGTACATGGTGATAGATGGAGGTCTAAGCCCATTTTTTTGCATGTAGCAGTCCAGTTTTGCCAGCACAATTTGTTAAACATGCTTTCCTTGTTCCACTTCACATTTCTTGCTCCCTTATCAAAGATTAGATGGTCATATATTTGGGGGTGTATGTCAGAGTATTCAACCCTGTTCCATTGTTCTGCCGCTCTGCCTTTGTTCCAGTACCATGCTGTTTTAATGACTACCGCTTTGTAGTAGAGTTGGAAGTTGGGGAGGTTGATTCCTCCCATTTTCTTTTCCCCAAGGATTGCTTTAGCTATTCGTGGGGGCTTATTGTTCAATATGAATTTCAGGAGCGCTTGCTCCATTTCTTTGAAGAATGTCAAGGGTATCCCTATAGGGATCGCATTGAATTTGTACAATGCTTTGGGGAGAATTGCCATTTTGACAATATTAATTCTTCCAATCCATGAGCAGGGGATGTCTTTCCATTTCCTCGTGTCCTCTTTTATTTCCTGAAGTAGTGTTTTATAGTTTTCATTATACAGGTCCTTTACCTCCTTTGTTAAGCTGATTCTGAGGTATTTGATTTTTTGAGGCGCAATTGTGAACGGGATTGCTTTTCTCAGGTCACTTTCTTTTCTCTCATTATTTGCATATAGGAAAGCCATGGACTTTTGGGTATTGATTCTATAGCCTGCAACTTTACTATACGAGTCTATTGTTTCTAGGAGTTTCTTGGTAGAGGTTTTAGGGTTCTCTAAGTATAGTATCATATCATCTGCAAATAGTGAGAGCTTGATTTCTTCCTTTCCTACCTGAATGCCCTTAATGTCTTTTTCTTGCCTAATCGCTATTGCAAGTACTTCCAGTACTATATTGAACAGAAGTGGAGAGAGTGGGCATCCTTGTCTCGTCCCTGTTCTCTGAGGGAAGGCTCTTAGTTTTTCCCCATTGAGGACAATGCTTGCCATAGGCTTGTGATAAATGGCTTTGACAATATTGAGGAAGGTCCCTTCTATACCCATTTTGGCAAGTGTTTTCATCATAAACGGATGCTGGATTTTGTCAAATGCTTTCTCTGCATCTATTGATATGATTATATGATTCTTATCTTTTCTTTTGTTGATAGGATGGATTATGTTGATTGATTTCTGGATGTTAAACCATCCTTGCATCCCCGGGATGAATCCCACTTGGTCGTGGTGTATGATCTTTTTGATGAGTTGTTGAATTCTATTTGCTAATATTTTGTTGAGAATCTTTGCATCTGTGTTCATCACGGATATTGGCCTGTAGTTTTCTTTTTTTGTGGTGTCTTTGTTTGCTTTTGGTATTAGGGAGATATGAGCCTCATAGAAACTGTTAGGGAGGGTTTCTGTTTCTTCAATTTCCTGGAAGAGTTTGAGAAGGACTGGCAAAAGGTCCTCTTTAAATGTTTGGAAGAACTCACTAGTGAATCCGTCTGGACCTGGGCTTTTGTTTTTGGGAAGACTTTTGATTGCCATTTCAATTTCCTTGATGTTAATGGGACTATTCAGGTACTCCAGGTCTTCTTGATTCAGCCTTGGGAGATTATAGGATTCGAGGAATTTATCCATTTCTTCTAGGTTCTCTTGTTTTGTGGCATAGAGATTTTCAAAGTAGTCTCTGATGATCTTTTGAATTTCATTGGTTTCTGTTGTGATGTCCCCTTTTTCATTTCTGATTCGGCTTATAAGGGTTCTCTCTCTCTCTTTCTTTGTGAGTCTTGCTAGTGGTTTATCAATCTTGTTTATTTTCTCAAAGAACCAGCTCTTGGTTTCATTGATCTTCCGGATTGTCTTTTGGGTTTCCATGTCATTAATTTCTGCTCTAAGTTTTATTATCTCTTTCCTTCTGCCTGGTTTTGGCTCCTTTTGTTGGTCCTTTTCTAAGGTCTTGAGCTGTGAAGTCAAGTTATTTATGTGGGCCCTTTCTTCCTTCCTGAGATATGCTTGCAGAGCTATAAATTTTCCCCTTAAAAGGGCTTTAGCTGCGTCCCACAGGTTCTGGTAGCTCAAGTCTTCATTCTCATTTGTTTCTAGGTACCTTTTGATTTCTTCCTTGATTTCCTTTCTGACCCACTCATTGTTCAATATTGAGCTATTTAATTTCCAGGTGTTTGATTTGGTTTTCTGCATCTGTCCACGATTAAGTTTTATCTTCAGTGCATCATGGTTTGAAAAGATAGCTGGTACAATGTCTATCTTGTTGATTCTGTTGAGGTATGTTGTGTGGCCCAGCGCATGGTCTATTCTGGAAAATGTTCCATGTGCACTGGAAAAGAATGTGTATTCCTTTTTTTGGGGATATAAAGCCCTGTATAGATCTATTAGCCCTCTCTCTTCTATTTCTTCCTTCAAAGCCAGTATTTCATTGGTGAGTTTTAATCTTCTAGATCTGTCCAGAGGAGACAGTGCTGTGTTGAAGTCTCCAACTACTATTGTGTTGCTCGAGATATCCTTCTCAAGGTTTCTTAGCAGCTGTTATAGGTATTTAGCTGGTCCCTCATTGGGTGCGTAGACATTTAGGAGTGTGATTTCTTTCTGATGTACACAACCCTTGATTAATAAAAAGTGGCTTTCACTATCCCTTCTAATTTTTTTCAACCTGAAGTCTATGTTGTCCGATACTAGTAACGCCACCCCAGCTTTCTTGAGGGAGTTGTTTGCTTGCAGGATTGTTTTCCATCCTTTGACTTTGAGTCTGTGTTTGTTCTGGCTATTCAGATGTGTTTCTTGCAGGCAACAGAATGTTGGGTTGAGTCTCTGAACCCATTTTGCCAGTCTGTGTCTCTTAATTGGTGAATTCAGACCATCGACATTAAGGGAGATTATTGTTATCAGATTTTGTGCCATCTTTGTGCAAGGGTTTGTTGTGCTTGTAGGGGTTACTCTTGTCTTACAATAGCCCCTTTAGTGCTTCTTTTAGGTTTGGTTTTGAGTCTATGAAGTTCCTGAGCTGTTGTTTATCCCCAAAGTAGTGTATGATTCCTTCTAGTTTGAATGAGAGTTTAGCCGGATAAAGTATTCTTGGTAAAGCGTTGATTTCATTGAGTTTTTTCACTATATCCCACCATTGCCTTCGAGCTTGGAGGGTTTCCTCTGATAGATCTGCTATGAGCCTAAGGGGTGCTCCTTTGTATGCGATTTCCTTCTTGGACCTTGCTGCTTGGAGTATTGTGTCTCTCTGGAAGATGTCCATCATTGTAACTATGATATGTCTTGGGGTTTTTCTGTTAGGATCTCTTTTAGCTGGCACTCTTCTGGCGCCTTGAATCTGGATGCTTGCTTTGTCCAGCTGTGGGAAGTTTTCCGCAATGATTTGTTTGACTGTGTCTTTTTCGTTGGGGTTGGTTCCCTGTGGTTCTGGTAGTCCAATGATTCTAATGTTGTTCCTCTTGAATTCATCCCCTAGGACTCCAATTCTGGCTAGAGCTATTTTGAGGTCTCTTGCCATGGTTTGTTGTTGCCTGTAGTCCTCTTATAGCTCATCTTCAAGCATACTGATTCTGTCTTCGGCTGCAGTCATCCTATTGTTGAGGGCAGCCAGAGAGTTTTTGATTTCATGTATGGAATCCTTCATTTCTTTTTGAAGGTTTTTTATTTCTGCTCTCATTTCTTCCCGTATTTTGTCGGCTGTCTGTTGTATTGTTTCCGCCAGATCTTCCTTGAAGTTGTCCATCTTTGCATTGAGTTCATTGAACATGTTGAGGATTTCAACTCTGAATTCTTTCTCAGAGAGGTCAAGTTTGTAGGAAACGCCCATTGAGGTTTCCGGACTCCTTTGATCTTCCTCTGGTTGCAATGGGGATTTTCACTGTTTTTTCATGTTGTTTGAGGTGGTATGAAAGAGGGCCCTTGAAGATGAGTATCCCTGTCTCCTTTTGTTGTGTAAAAGGATTGTGGATAGGCTCAGTTAATAGTGGTTACCTTTTAACTTGCCGTTTGTAGAACCTGATCTCCTACTGAGATGTTTCCTTCAATCCTTATGTGAAGTGTTTTGCATTATTGTCCTACTGCTTGTGAATAGCTAGGATGTTAGTCTTGGATAGGATGTGGAGGAAACTACCTGCTGCTGCGTTAGCGGCAGCCGGCGGGCAATGAGGCCACGCCCACTTTTCTTAGGCCACGCCCACTGGCGGTTAGGACACGCCCCTTTCCCACAACCCGACAGCGGTCAATGGGCTGGGCGTGGCGTGCCGGCCACTGGGCCGGCAGTCCGGAGGGGAGGGAAGCCCGGGGTGCTCAGGGCCGCGGAGCAGGCTGGGTCCGGAAGGGCGGGTCGAGGGAGCGTCACAGACCTTTGCAGGAAGACAGGACGGCGGCGACGCTTGGGGTCGGCGTGCCGGCCACTGGGCCGGCAGTCCGCAGGGGAGGGAAGCCCATACTGCCTTCTTGGCAGGCACCTTTGGTAGTCATTTACAGTACTGGTACTGATTTGGTATCATGCATATCCCTTTACCTCCTTTTAGCACCCTCTCCTCCAGAGTGACTACTCGCTTCTACCACTATCCTAGTGTTTCCCTCCTGTGGCTGTTGGTACAGCTATGAGACCTGAAAATATATAGTCTTTAGGAATGATGACTCAAAGATACACATGCCATGGATAAACTGGAAAATACCACCCATGCGGGTCACAGACTGATGGCTATATGACAAAGTTTATTAGAAATTGTAATGGTTAGATAGAAACTGAGGTAATGTGGCTACGTGCACTAATGAGCAGGTAGTGAAGGGAAGTATGTTAGTGTTATGACTAGGAAGAAGCTACCAGAGCATCTTCATTGATGCTCTCAGGCAGAGGCAAAGTCGAAATATCGCTGACACCGAAGATGTCTGTTTCCCATGTCTCAAGCCGTCAGCTGCTGACAAATCAAGGCCAATTAATCTATGTTATTCTTAGAAATGTCAGGTTCCCCAGGCAACAGCCCAGCTTTCAGAGAAGTTGGGACCCTGGACATTTCCTATAGGCCCAGAGACCTCCAGTGTTCAAGGGATCATGCCAGGGAGTACTCCAACCCCCTCCTCTTCTATTCCTAAACCCTTCTCCTTCCCAGTGGTGAGTTTCTCACTGAAGGCCAGTTCTCATGTTATTTCTATTCACTTTTGGACTTTTGTTATTCCCCTGCTATGTTCCTTTATATCCCGCATATGAGAGAGAGCATTCTGTGTCTGTCCCTCACTGTGTGGGTGTGATATTTAAAACTATTAGAGTATAGACTTTACTTGAGGGTTCTCTTATTTCTGTAATTGTTATTTTTGTTTTGTTCCATAATCCAATACAAGATTTTATATTGTGTCTTGTTAGTCATGTTAGAAAGAGTCTTTCAGATCTGCATATTTGTGGAGTCAAACTTGCAATCATGAATCTTTGATCAAATTATTAAATCTTGTTTTGTCTTATTTGCAAGTGAGGAATACTAATAGAATATCAGCTGTACTTGTCATTAATAATACCTATAGGAGTTACTTAAGGAAGTTCATGTAAATGAGCTTAAAACAGTTCTATGCACATAGCAGGTGCTCAATGCATATTAATTATTGTTAATATTATTATCATAATTATTGTTTCTTTTTGCCACATCTGGTAGTACTCAGGGATTTCTCTTGACTCTGCATTCAGGATCACTCTTGGTGGACATGGGCGACCACATATGGTCCCGGGGATGGAAACTTGGTTGGCCATGTGCCAAGCAAGCACCCCTGTATTTTCTCCACTCTTTCTTTTAAAAAACATCCCTTCTGTTTCCCTTTGCTTGCCACCATCTTTGTGTGCAGGAAACAGGTCACAATCTGGACTCTGCCCAAACCCCACTTTTTTCACCATGTACCTTCTCTATTGTTTGCTTTCTAAGATCACATTTTCATTAAGCTTCATGCTTGCTCAGAAAGCCTCATTAGTTCTTCACCTCCTAGAGAATCAAGCAGAAAACATTTAATCTGTCTGCCTAAACCTTCTATTATCTGACTTCATTTGAGCCATCTGGTCTAATTTCCCACTGTGAGCCCAGCACATTGCATCACACAGAGTAGCCTTCAATAAATTCTTGTGGAATTGAGTACTTGAAAAGTCTAACTTATGAGACTTTCAATTTACCCAATTCTTTCATTTTCCTTTTTTTTCTATGCTGTGGGTGTAACTCAGGGCCTCGCACATGCCAGATATACAGTCTACTGCAAAGTTATATCTCTGGTCTTTACTTATTTCTCTTAATCTTTCTCCCCTAATTTTTAGTGACAGAGATGAAAAATAACCCTAATTTTTTTCAAAGAGAATGAAGAATTTTTTCAAAACCAACAGTTTAAATTTCCAAGTTTGGCAATTTGAATAGAACAAAATTGCATTTTCTTTTTGTTTGGAGTTATTGATTGAATTACTGATTGAAAATTGGGCAAGGTGAACAGGCAGTTAAGCATTTGAATTCATTTTTGTGGAGAGCTAGAATTTGAGACATGGCAGGATTTTGGTCAGAAAGTGCCAAATCTCGGTGCTTTTGCTTAAAATGGAATGGATTCTAATAGATAGGCTTTTCCCCAGGAGAAAGGAGCTAGAATAAAAGTACAATTTTCTTTTTAGTTTGGAGAAGAGAAGTTCACCATCCTGAAACCACTTGCACGACTCATAAAAAACTCCTTTTTTAACAGAGAAGAGTTTAAATTTTGCTCTTTTTTTTTAGGATTAATATCACTGCTTGGTAATAGTGTTTCCTGTTGAAATTTTGGCAAGGGATGTCAGCATAATCTGGCAGAGTTCAGTGCATTGTTGGAACAATAGATTGCCTTTAGCCTGGTGAACGGTTTTCTCTCCAACAAGTCAGTGGTGCCCTCTTGATAACATTGAGTTCCATCCATTCCTATTCTATGCGTGTTTGGAATCTCTAAAATGCATATAGCATCTCCTTATCCCCAGCGCCAGAGATATTTCCTGGCACATAGTAAGCATTGAGGAAATATTTGGCAAATAAGTGGATTCAGGTATTGTGAGCCTATAAATGGGAGTTTGGATATCAGCTTCTTCCAAACATAATGGACTTGGCCTATGGATTGCTGCAAATTTTTCTAGCATTAGAGAATGATCAAATGTACAGTGGGAATTTCTGGCCCATGAAACTCCCTAATGACAAAGAGAGACCTGTAGAAATAGAAATCATAATTTAAAGGCATGCCTGTAGTGTGCATGAAACATTGTTGATGGATATTCCCTGGCATCTGTTTCCTGGTCAGTACCCAGAAGAGTCAGTAAATCTCACGTTTCTTTTAGTCTCCTAGTCATTTTCTCTTGGGGCTCCTAATGAGAGCTAACCTCAGAAGAAAACTCAGGCAGTAAGGCAGCTTCCAAGAAATGTAAAGAACATATCTATTTTTCTTGAGGAGCGGCTGAATATTCAGGAGCTGGAAGAGATGACCAAAAATATTTAATACTGGAAGGGTTTTGAATGAGTTGAATTGATGAGAGTGGGACCTAACTGTAGAGTAGAAGTTTGTGTTATCTGTTGACTTGCTGTGTTCTGTCTCCTAGCCTTGAAAGCACCTGCAGCACACACAGTCCCCTAGGCCCACTCCCCCTTGATGAGGGCAGCCATGTAGCACCTCCCCCTTCCCACTTGCTAATAGTTTATAGCTGAGTCTCTTTCCAGGAGTTTCCAGGGTTAAGAAAGATGCCTTGTCAAGGTTCCATTCCTTCCGTAGAAGTAACCTAGTCAGTGCTATGTAAGAGCCTGAACTCCCCTCAACTAGAACAATGTTCTACCTACGGAGCTTCTTGGGGGGTTAGTGTTACATCCGCTCAATTTTGTTTCCCTCATGCATCACAACTACTGTTCCCCAAAATGTCCCTTATAAACTTCATGTCTGCAAATATCAGCCAAAATATTGATTTTCAGATTACCCGAGGAAAGTATTTTTTTCCCTTTTCTTTCACAGCCAGGGATATCATGTATTTTCCTCCTTTTAAAATAAAATATCTTGGGGCTGGAGCAATATCCCAGCGGGTAGGGCATTTGCCTTGCACTTGGACGACCAGGGTTCGATTCCCAGCATCCCATAGAGTCCCCTGAGCACTGCCAGGAATAATTCCTGAGTGCAGAGCCAGGAGTAACCCCTGAGCATCACCAGGTGTGACCCAAATAGTAAAAAAAGAAAAAAGAAATAAAAAATAGAATAAAATATTTCAACTTGTCCTTAGGAAACTCTCTAATAATTCCTTCATCTTACAATAGAATGCAAATATGACAATCTATTCTCTTTTGCAGTATTTACCTTTTCTTGGGTGCCAGGCCCTGAGGATAAGAAATAAATGGCTCTGTAAGGAATCTCAGGCAATGGAGTGGAGCGTTTCTGAGTCCTGTAAAGAAGTCACCATCTGGATGCCTCTGAAATGCTTCCGATGAGGAGGCTGCTTCCTTGGCAGGAGCTAACAGCTCCTCACCCTGGCCATTTTGCTGACTTTGTGTCTGAGAACAGCCCTGATCCTGGCACACTGAAAGAGCGAAAGAGCCCTTTGTCATGGAGAGCACCCACATTTCTTTCCCACTGTAAGTTTAAGTATGAAGTATTTTCAATGGAGCAAAGACAACAATTTCAAAGTCAATGAATATTTCTTTCATTGTCAGTATCCATACTCCCCTCCCCCCACCCCCCAATTTTCCGATAGTGACTTATCAGCCTTTTGTCTTAGGGGTTGAATCATTGTCACTTATCAATCCCTGGTAATTCGTTGACACTTACCAATCCCTGGTTCTGGCCAACACTTTGCAGTTGCTATCTAACTATTTGCATGACTAAGTAATTAAATGAGAACCACCTATGTCCAAGAGGCTTAAAAACAAAAGGGGAAACAAAAGTGATACAAATAGCGAACATTTCTTAAATACTTATTTAACTATAGCCTTGAATTAACGTGACTCAGAAGATATAATTATAAAGCACCTTGACTTTTGCCTCTTTTTTCTCCCTCTAAGTCATTGGCTATGTTTAGGTTAGACAAGTAATTATAATGTCCTTTCCTATGCTATAGTGAAAACGATGAACTTGACTTAACATTGAGGCTTCTTCTCTTCTCCTAACTCAGGTCTGATTGGGAGGATAAATCTGTAGAGAAATGCATGTAGATGATATCTCTTCTTTCCCACCTAATGCTTCTCTTTCTTCTTCAGCTCACTTGTTAGCCATCAATTCAGAAATCTCAGAACTGGCATATCCCGAGGAAAAAGAGAATCAAGAAATTTTTATTGACCCAGATCTGTCACAAGAGGAATCCTGCTTTCTGGGTAAGGGTCATATTTAAGGTGGCTTTTTTGAAGTTTCCTTATAGATGATCCTTCCCTCATCTTATTCTGTCCCCAGTGACTAAGCCCCTTGTACATATAGTTTACTTGGGACAAATTTCTTTTAGCTCATTGCAATTCCTTCCTCAGTCCTTGGCCACCCAGTGGTATCTTTAGCTTCTTTCTGCTGAGTCAGGGCGATAGTCCCAGGCATTCATTAGTCAGGGCGATAGTCCCAGGCAAGATCAAATACAATCCAATGCTCATGAATTCTCTGGTCCTCTCATGGACCCACTTATCATTCAAGGAAACACAATTTAATGCCCGCAGAAACTCTGAAATTGAAGTCTTTTTCTCTGATCCAGTGATGCAACCTTCTTTCCTTTGATACAGCTCCTGGAAAGTCTAAGTGATATACTTCAAATTTCTCAATTGGATAATTTATAAGGATCCACTATATTTTCCACCCATGGAGAATGCCTGTGCCCTCCGAATGATCTCTCCAAGCCTTCTACAATAGACTTGAGGGACAAAGGAAGACCCTTATTTCTTTCCCTGACATCATCTAATCGAAAAACTGTCTTCAAGGACTTACTTCTTTTTTTTAATTTAAGTTTTATTGAATCACCATGTGGAGGGTTACATAGTTCTCAGGATTATGTCAGTTATACAATACTCAAACACCCTTCCCTTCACCCGTGCCCATATTCCATCACCAACCACCCCATTATACCTCCCGCCCCCTCCCACCCCCCCAGTCCCCGCCCTTGTAAGTGATAAGTTTCACTTCGTTGATGCTTTATCTTGGTTACAGTCCATGTTTCAACACATAACTCACTATTGTTGCTAGGGTTTCCGCCCAAAAAAGAAAAGACAGTCCCACTGTCAAGGAAGCATTTGATGGCTCTCCATTGCTGAGAATGTAGAGATATTAAGTCCCGCTGTTTGTTACATAACTTTTCTATTTTTTCTCCCCTCGTCCCGCGCCACCGAGATCACGCCTGTTTAGTAATCACCACGCTGCCTGACAAAGGGAAAACAAACCAAAAAAGATGGTTATTTCCCGTCATCAGTCAGCGTGGGGCTCTGGATTAGTTGGTAGTCTGGTAGAATGTCTGCAAGCAGTTTCTGGAACCAAAAGTAATACGCTGGTATCGGCCCCAGCTCGAGATTCCACCAGCGAAGGACTTATTTCTTAATCTCTCCACATACTTTCATACCTTGTGTGAATGGTCAGATAAATATTGCAGTGCTGTTTTCCCCTCATATTTCTGTGAGTCCTATGTGGCGGTTTACCTTGGAATATGTCATCTATTATCTTTCTGTTTTGACCAAAATTAAGGAAGTAAATCCCAACTTATTTATTTATTAATTTTTTAATTTTTAAAAATTTATTGAATCACCATGAGATAGGTACAAGCTTTCATGTTTGGGTTACAATCTCACAATGATCAAACACCCATCCCTCCACCAGTGCACATTCCCCACCACCAGTATCCCGGGTATAACTCCCCTTTCCCACCTTCCCACTGCCTCCATGGGAGACAATATTCCCCATACTCTCTTTCTACTTTTGGGCATTATAGTTTGCAGCACAGACACTGAGAGGTCATCATGTTTGGTCCATTATCTACTTTCCGCGTGCATCTCCCATCCCAACTGGTTCCTTCAGACATCATTTTCTTAGTGATCCCTTCTCTATTCCATCTGCCTTCTCCTCTCCACTCATGAAGCAGGCTTCCAGCTATGAGGCAATCCCCCTGGCCTTTGTATCTACTGTCCTGGGGTGTCAGCCTCATGTGATGCTACCTCCACTCCACAAATGAGTGCAGTCCCTCTTTGTCTGTCCCTCTCTTTCTGACTCATTTCACTTAGCATGATACTCTCCATGTTTATCCATTTATAAGCAAATTTCATGATTTCATCTCTCCCCATAGCTGCATAGTATTCCATTGTGTAGATGTACCAAAGTTTCTTTAACCAGTAATCTGTTTTAGGGCACTCGGGTTGTTTCCAGATTTTGGCTATTGTGAACAGTGTAAAGCCCAATTTAATAGTTCCCACTGACAACAAATTTACATGAACTATCTCAGATACAGAAAATCTGCAGATAAGAAAAGGAGGCAGTAGGGAATTAGTGGCACATATCAATTAGTGGCAGAATCAAAATTTAAACTCAGACCATTGGAATCTGGAGCCATATTGTTAAACACATCCCTCCCTCCTCTCATAAATGAGGGAAAGAACAGACTTGACAAATGGGAGGGAAGTAACAGAGGTAGGGAGAATTTTAAAAAATAATTGATATGAAAACATAAACAGGCATATCAAGGAAATTCTAGGCATGTTAAAAAACACCCACCATATCCAATATGAGAATGAAAATTTTTATGAAGGAGACAGGGGTTTAAATAAGAATAGAATTTACCCTGGTTATAAAAGGCAGGCAAAAGATATCAGGAACAACAGAGTAAAAATAAAGCAGGAGGAAGATTATAACTAGTCAGAATCACGTTTGATGGACAACAGAATTGTTAAGTGTTGATAGTGAAGGAACTGAAAATGCTGTTGATGTTCTGTGATCTGCAATGTCAGGTCGAGACTTTGATTTATTATAGACGGTAATGTTGGGCAAACAAGACAGGTGAGAAGGGATGCAGGAAACATTGTAGAGAAAGGTGAGCGGCACGTGTGGGATGTCTGGGAACAGGAGAGGAGGATTCAAAACCCTGAGTGAGTGAGTGAGTGAGTGAGTGGCTGGAGATGTGGCTCAGTAATTGAGCACTTATCTCCCTGTGTGAAGCCCAGAGTTTGGTCCCTGCTACCACACAGACAAAGCAACAGGAAAAACAGTGACTGGGAGAATGGGTTACACTGAGGAAAATGGAGATGGGAAGAAGAGAAACATTTTTACCTGCTCATTTGTAAAATCCATTGACTTGAGATTTTTGATCGAAACCAATGTTAATTAGTACTTGCATGCCAAATAGCATATGAACAACAGGTAAGTTAATTGAATTCACCAATAAAGAATTTCTACAAAGCTTTAAGGATCCATTTCCCCCCTCTTATTTGGTTTTCTCTTCCAGTGCCTCCCCACATTTTTTGGGGGGGAGGGCAAATGTGGTGGTGCTCAGGGATTATTCCTGGTGTTGTGCTCAGGGATCATTTCTTAAAAAAGATTTTATAATTGAATCACTGTGAGATAGAGCTTTACAAAGGCTGTTCATAATTAGATTTCAGTCATACTGTGTTCCAACACCCATTTCCTCCATTCCTCCACCAGTGTATATTTCCCAGCACCAATGTCCCCAGTTTCCCTCTCATCACTGTTCCCCCTCCCCCTCCACCAGCCTGCCTGTATGGCAGGAACTTTTACTCTCTCTCTCTCTCTCTCTCTGTCTCTCCCTCTCTTTCCTTTTGGGCATTGCAGTTTGCAGTACACATACTGAAATGTTATTTGGTATATTGAGGGATTACTCTTGGCAGGGTTTAGGGGATCATTTGGGATGCTGAGGATTGAAACTGGGTTGGCCACATGCAAGGCAAGAGCCGGATGTGCTGTATTATTGCTCTGGCTCTTTTCCAGTTTCCTTGAAAAAATTGTCTCATCAATTCAACCTGAGCAACTTAACACAGCTTTGGTCTTTAATAAATATCACAGCAAACAAACATCTAAACTTACCTATCTCTCCTGCATATATAGGATGTGATCTAGTCCCCTCTGCAATCAAGTAAGTGTAATTTGTTCAGACCATATCTACTTTCGGGAGAAGTGCAGCTAACCCATTTTGGGTTTATCTAATCAACTTCAGTTTTAGACACAATGATAAGCCTTAGAAGGACATTAATTTTTTATCTGACTGGCCATTGCTAGAGCTGACCTAGATGCATAGATATAATTACCATGCGTCAAATAAAGACAAGAGGGATTCTTAATGTCATAAAGTAATCTGGAGCATACAGGAGGTGCTGAGTATCTTTGTTAAGAATTTGACAGAACATATACTCATTGGGTTGGAGCAATAGCACAGCGGTAGGGCGTTCGCCTTTCATGCAGCCGACCCGTGTTCGATTCCTCCACCCCTCTCAGAGAGCCCAGCAAGCTACCAAGAGTATTGCGCCCACCCGGCAGAGCCTGGCAAGCTACCCGTGGCGTTTTCGATATCCAAGAACATAACAAGTCTCACAATGAGAGACATTACTGGTGCCCGCTTGAACAAATCGATACACCCATTATTCATCAATTAGTTTCATGGATGGCTACAGTTAATTCAGAATAAAGTTAAGTGATTGGAATTTACGTGTTCATTTTCTTTTAATCACTTTCTGTCAGAGAACAAGGACTAGCATTTTTGGGTAATGGTCTCAGATGATTTTGCCGGACACATCTTGGTGAAAGGAATCAAGTATTTTTCTAAACACATACTGTTGCTGTAGAAAAGTCTTCCAGGTTTTCAAGCTTATGTAATGGTACTTATAAGTTCCCCTGGTTCATCTGCACAGTTTTAGCCATCTTCTTTTTTCTTTTTGGGTCACACCTGGCAATGCACAGGGGTTACTCCTGGCTCTGGAATCACCCCCGGCAGTGCTCAGAGTACCATATGGGATGCTGGGAATCAAATCCGGGTCGGCTGACAAACGCCCTACCCACTGTACTATTGCTCTAGCCGACAGTTTTATCCAGCATCCCTCACTTTATTTAGCAAGAGGTCCCTGAATTAATGATGCAGTACAAGTCCAAGGAAATAGGATTTTATTTATGAAGTTACAGGACAACTTTGGACTGTAGATTCACTTGCTCTTTCTCAATTTAGTGAATAACGATACATTCTTTACATCATTCAAATAAAACTTTGTGAGATGTCTGTTCTCCTTTTCCTCTTGCTTTACATCAAGTCCTTCAAGAAATGTTAGTTTTCTGTTTCCATATGTATCCAGAATCTTTACTACTTTAACCAATTTGTAGCCTATAATTGGATCTTGCTTGAATTGTTACATCTTCTCAGCTGTTCTCTGGTGTCTATCTCTAAAGACTTTTCTCTCCTCCACCCCTCACAGCCCCCCAACACTCACTCACACACACACACACACACACACACACACACACACACAGAGTGTCCAGGAAGATTCTTCAGATAAAGTTAAACAATTTTACTTGTTTATCCTAAACTTCCATGGTTCATCTCATCCACCTTAGTTCATCATGTACATGATGTTGTGACAGTGGCTTTGACAATTCTGGGAGGAGAGTTGAAGAAGCACTTGAGTCTAGGCTCCTGAATGACTTTCTACAGAAAAAAAAGGGTGGATTTGGAGCTTGCCATTACAGCCCTTACTCCCTAGATGGCACTCTGGTTCTGTTCAAGATCTTGATTGGCTTGTCTTTATTATATTGTATTGTATTTATTTATTTGTTAGTAGATTTGGCCATCATTTCAGGCCGATGGAGTCTGGAATAAGGCTAAAAAATTTGAATAAAATTTTATTTATTTTTTTGCATGGAAAGAAACTTAAGCTTAGAAGTATAAAATGGAGTCTGGATTAATTCAGAGCAAAACTCAGAAATTTTTGCTGCTTGAGACTC